>NC_140226.1:20274287-21474287 GCF_951802725.1 Rutilus rutilus | reverse complement strand
TGGGCAGGGCCAATGGGGAATCTGTGGATATGCATATTCTGGGGGGAAATCTGCATAAGAGTCCTACACTTTTATTGGTGGCTGAAAGCTTCAAGTTGTTGAAATGTTTATTAGATGAACACAAATGTGGATATTGTTACATAGCAATAGTTTTGATTAAATTTGATTTGGTTCTGATTAATTTGGGTATATTTAATCTTATATTTATATATAATGTCCATTCCC
This sequence comes from Rutilus rutilus, assembly GCF_951802725.1. Classification (NCBI taxonomy): domain Eukaryota; kingdom Metazoa; phylum Chordata; class Actinopteri; order Cypriniformes; family Leuciscidae; genus Rutilus; species Rutilus rutilus. Next base: position 21,474,062 of record NC_140226.1, on the reverse strand, counting down.
TCTCTAATGATGCTATCAATTATACAGAGCTATGTTTCAGAGTGATTCAAGCCAGTAACTATTTTTGAACTACTCATTAAAGACAAAATGTAATTAAAGTTGACAGTTACTACTTTTCTTTTTTTGTGTGTGACATTTCTTTCATCTCTTGAGAAAAAATATTAATGCACCGCATTAAATTGTTTATTCAAAGCAATGAAATAATGAATGTCTGTAAAAACCAAAAAAGTGGATAATGTTTAAACTAGCATTTATGAATCAAATATAATTTTGTAAATTGGAAAAACAAACAAAACAGCATGAATTTATGCAGTTTAATGCAAAGCATTGATCACGGTGTACTTTTTGCGTTTAAAAACATGAGATGCAGTGGAATGGGGGGAAAAAGTCTTGAGACATATTTTAAAAAGTTGAACTTCTTTTAACTTTACATGGCTTTATAAACATATTGGCCTCTTGTGCGAGATGCAAGTGCAACGGTCAAAGATGTCAGTCTAGCGCATGTTTACATAGAAAACCATGGAAAAGCAGCGCAGAAAAAGAGTTCTGGGTGAACGACTTGTTATGGTTTTGACGTAACCAAGATCTTCGCTGCATTTAGCTTCTCTATTTCTGCAATGTTTTGAATGAACAACGCAGCAGTGCCACATTTAGTGGGTACAATTGTGTAGGCTGACAAAAACATTAAAACACAAAAACAGCTTGCATCATCGCATCTCATGTGCCATTGAGAAGGCTTTCTGACGCACCTAAAATTCGAATGCACTGTTTTTGCATTTGACCGTGGAAACAATCGCAGCAATTACCAAACAAGAAAAGTCCAGTCAATTTCCGATAGACAAAATCAAGTTCAACCCTACATTATTTTCTCACTTAACAAGCCATATTACTCTGATAAATACGTTACGATAGGGAATAAAAGACGATTACAATTTTTTGCTTCATGTTGACTTTTAAAAGAATTGCCTCATAAGATTAATTAAAGCTAGCAGAGCTTTTTTTTTTGCCAAGCTTTGCGGGAATACTGTTGGTGCAACCAAGGATAGAGAGGAGTCGATGGTATTTTTTTTTTATTCAGAAACCTGATCTTCCTGTGAAAATGATAGACTTCTCTGGTGACATGCGGGACTTCTTCAGTCAGTTCATCCTCATAAACCCCAGCCCTTTCTTACAACTGACCCCAAGCTCACATTCAGATCAACAAACAATGAACCCTGAGCAACATTTTTCTTTTTTCGATCATTTTCAACCCTAATGTAAGTCACAATATAGAAGAAAAGATGTGTTGTTACATCCGTTACATTGCGACTTTACTAGCCAAGGTTTTAAGGGTAAAGGATGTATGTTCATATTTAGGTTACATTTCAAGGGAGTTAAGGACAGCACACTAATTGGAACAACATGTGCCGAGATCCCTTGCACAACAGCATAGTCATAATAGGGCAGGAAGAGACCTTTGTAACTCTCCAGGTCATAGTTTGTCCCTACCTGAATTTGAAGGATCCTTAACCCTCAGGCTAACAGGACCCTTAGGGAGAGAAATGTATTTGATCACAAGCACATTGAGACAGGTGAGATAATGCATCCACGCAGGGAAAGGGAAAACCTGCCATTGTGTTCACAGACGAAGAGGTGTTGGCACAATTAGCAGAGATGTGATGCCACTCAGATGGTCAAAGAGATATAAATGTAAACCTACAGCTGGCTGTAAACTGAGATGACCACAGGAGCAGGTAAAGTGACGAGCCGTTTGATTTTGACAGACAGGCCTTAATACCCTTCTTTGATTTGGCTGTCACTCTGTGTACCTGCCGTTCTATCTCAGAATACTTTGCTTGAGTAACCCGATGGGACGCCCATTTGACTAATCTCAAATAATGTAAATGATCCCTGACCCTCGGCTTTGTAACCGTAGTGAGCTGCTGACATTAAGCTTCTCAAAAAACGGCCCAATATCTTGCTGTACGATACCCAATGCGGCCCAGGAGGTTGGTACAGTAACATCGGCCGCAAGGGTCAGGTGATCTCTCTCGGGGTCCGTTGTTCTTCAGCCTGATCAGCCAGAGTCACCGCTAAATGCTTCGGGTAACGTCTGCTCAAAGAGACCAGAATGCCTCCAAAGAGACCCATCCTCTACTCTGAGAAGAACTCCGTGTCGTTATCCATGGTCTACGATCTCCTTGACCAGCAGCAGTTCTTTTATAAAGAGCTGATCGAGCTACAGGAGAGAAACTACAAGTCATTCATGCAGATGCTGGTGGACTCCACCAACAGCCGCATTGACAGCGTGGTGCGAGATGTACAGGATTTGAAGAACTGTCTGCAGCAGTGCAGGACTGAGTTAGGGGATGTCAGACGCCAGGGCACACAAAACGCCAAGCGGGCCGAGTGTCTGGCAGAAGGACTGGTGATGGTTCGAGGAGTGGTGGAAGGCCTGACCTCATTGAAAAGCCCTAACGTTGAGGTCAAACCCAGGAAAGCACCAGTAAAAATGGACAGGCAAGATGTAAAGACAACTGATGGCTGGAAAAACGAACCCAAAGCAAAGAGGCTGGTGGCTGACCTGACCGATATTCAGTTTGATGGCATAAAGGTTGCATTAGCATTAAGACACTTCTTTTTTTTGTCTTTTTTTTTGTCTCTGAATACATTTAATTGTTTTTGTTGTGGCATTTAAGGAGATTTATATTCACCATTAGTTTTTGAATTGGTGGTCAAAGTGGTATTTTGTCTTGTATGCTGGAATTGATTGGTTAATCTGGGACCTTGAGTTTCTAAGTGGAAGCTTTGGGTGTTAATATCAGGAAGTGACGGCAGATGAAGTAGATGTTTATTTTTTAAGAAAGCTTTATGAATAGCATTTATGGTGCTGCAGTATTTATTTCTTATTCATGTTATGGTCAAGCTCTTCTATTCCTGTTTTTTTATATTTTAGTGTGTGGGTGTGGTTGTGGGTTTCTTGATGGCAGGACATTTGTGCCTTTAGTGTTTGCTCAGTTCCACAGTAAAATGTACAATAAAAATAAAATGATGGTACAGACAGTTATCTAATCACTTTTTTCTTTTTTTTCTTCTCTATTTCCAGGCTGACCAACTCACAGAGGAGCAAATTGCTGGTAAGCCAATCCGTATGCTTGTGTTGCATACATGCCCTGAAATTACATCAGTGCCGAGGATGAAAGTCACATCATTCAGCCAGACACTTAGGGAAAATGTATCTTTCTTGTGAAAATAGTTTCAAATGGGCATATATATGAGGTTTAAATGTTGTTTTCATCCATTTCCTTACAGAGTTTAAGGAGGCTTTCTCCTTGTTTGATAAGGATGGTGACGGTACCATCACAACCAAAGAGCTGGGCACAGTGATGCGTTCGCTCGGTCAGAACCCCACGGAGGCCGAACTCCAGGACATGATCAACGAAGTGGACGCTGACGGTGAGTTGGATTCAGTTCAGACTTCAGAAATCATTGATGGATCCGTTTGCAACAAACAGTAATGTTATCGATGTAAAAACAAAACGTACGTTATTGCCAAATAAAATGTATGTAAATGTATATATTAAGTGTCTAACAGCAATATCAAGTATTCAAGTAAACATCCAGATACTGTAAAAACATAAAAGATTTATTTGGCTTTATTTTAAATACAGCAGTTCTAGTGTATAGATCTGATATTGACATGCATCAGAATTGTTTATATTTCACTTAAGACATTACTTAAGAATACATTCCCTTTTTATTTTATTTAAAAAATCTAACATTCTTATCTTCTTTTCATTTTATTATTGACTCTCTCATTAAACTCACTTATCCTAAGACCTCTGTACAATCTCACCCCTATCATTCCTGCCTCGTAATGTTGACCTTTGACCTGTATCGCTCTGTGCAAGCAAGCTTTCAAATTGCACCAAATATAATATGTCTGGGATGCCTCTCTTGTTACAGAGCTGATGTAATTAGTGTTCCAGTAGGCTATGGTGTCTTTAGCGTGTCTTTTAGCGCTAGTATAGCGTTTTGTTTGATCACGCAGAGCACGTTGGGTTTCTGATATACTGATTATTTGCAGATGGTATTGTGCGGTATGGAGTCGTTTTTGTAGGTCAGACAGCAGTAAAGCCCGTTGAATAACAGCAGGTAATAAAGACCTCATGGAATCCTTTACATAATCCACTTTGGCAGTGGCGGCGATGGAATCGAGAGAGTGTTTGTGAAGAGCTCCAGTAAGGAGAACATGCAATGTGAAGAAAAACACACACACACATACGCAACCACGTGTGTACACCCACATTGTCAGATTACACACGCAGTGTGAGCCCTCTGGGAATGGCTGTAGTGATCATTTTCACACACGCATGCACACAGGAGGATGTCATATTTGTTCTGTGTAATGGAAATGTCTCACCTCAGCTTGGTTAAACCTTGAGGGTAGCAAAACACCCATTTCAGCCTGAAAACCCCTGAACTGTTATTTTTCCTGCCTTGTTTATTTTCAAATTTGCAATGCACCAATATTAAAATCCAGGCCAGAAAGAGTTTATAAATGGCTGATGGTAAAAATTCTGCATTATTTTGTCTAAATAAATTAAACATAAAAGTCTGTTTACTAAATGCTACAAGTGAATTTAAGCATCACATTATAATGTACAGAACGAAAAATGAATGCTCATTTTGAGATCGCTAAAGATTACATTTAACTGTGTAATTACATTTATTAAACTAGTGTTTTAAACATTAACTTTAAATGTGCAGTATGTAATATTGACAGCTAGTGGCTGAAATGGGTACTGCAGTCCAAATTCAAAATATTGGAGAGAGTTGTTTCTTCCGCCTCTCCTCATCAGACTCAACACTCAGGCTGGTTGCCAGATTGAGGACGCGCAACAGGAGCGAGCGCAGTTGACAATAGAAAGCGCTGAGCTTTACACTGTAAGTTGATCAGCTAATGTATACGTTTGCAATGTTTTATTGACGATGCTTTTTTAGGTCAGGTAGAATCGGCGAGTTCGCTTGCTGGCTTCCGTGGCTGCAATACGCTGTGTTTTCCGCCATCTGGCAACCTGGGGTGCCGAAATACTATTGGGTAAATTGACGGTGGACGGGATTACGCAGACCAAAACAAAAACAGACGTTCTGACACGGAACACACATTTCAAAGTAGAATAACTGGTTGTTGCATTGTTTTTTGGGTAAAGAAGTTTTTGAACTTAATCCTAAATCTCTGCAGACATATTATGGTATTTTTATGCCTTAGTACAGTCAAATTAAATGAGCGTAAGCAAAGGTAATAGAAGTAAAAGAAAAAGATAGAAGAATGAGCATTAACAATTAAAAACTCTAATATTGATATGTTGTGCATCAATAATTTAATGTTTTATCTCACAATATAAGAATATAGTTTCCTGATACCGTGCCCGTACGGGGTTTTGTGCATCCAAGAGAGTGTTGGCTGCAGTTCAACTAGACCCAAACTCACTAAATATGTGCTATTAGACCTCATTACTCCTCATTATGCCCTGTTTACTGCCCCGCTTTCTTTTCCTGAGTTTTCAAACATCTCGAACCAGATCTGATGATTTTCTGTGTTTCTTTCAGGTAATGGAACCATTGACTTTCCTGAGTTTTTGACAATGATGGCCCGGAAAATGAAAGACACGGACAGCGAGGAGGAGATCCGTGAAGCGTTCCGAGTGTTTGACAAGGTCAGTGCTTGCTGAAAACAGGGAAAGATTATGTTTTTGCTTCCATGGAAAGAGTGAGGAGGCAGGAAAAAACAAAACTTGGAAAACTAAATAACAAGCCCTTGTTCCACATAAAGCTGGTTTCAAGCGATTCATGGTGCAATCATTTCCACAGTCATACATATTTCCTTACAGCTTTGCAGGGATGTTTGATTGTCAAAAGTTTAAGAAAAATCATCATTGACCTCTTTTGCTTCCATTTGTTGAATGTTACCCTTGTTGCCCGTTTTCCCTCTGCATTACGCCTTCACGATACGTCATTACTGATATCAAAATCGCCCACTTTGGGTTTAGTGCTTTAATATTTTTAAAAGCATGACACGGCTTACTTATTGATCTTGTCTATCTCTGTCAGGACGGGAACGGCTACATCAGCGCAGCAGAGCTTCGCCACGTCATGACAAACCTGGGCGAGAAGCTAACGGATGAGGAGGTGGACGAAATGATCAGAGAAGCTGACATCGATGGTGACGGTCAGGTCAATTACGAAGGTACAGCGCAGCTGTGTGCTTTCCTGATTATGTGGAAAGGGTCACCGTTTTATGCAGATTAAATATTACTTTTATGAATTGCCAATTCAATTACAATAATGTAGTTTGGATTTGGATGACGCAAGATTATTTGCGTGTATATTAAAAACAATGGAGATTAATTTAAAGGAGCAGTCCGGAACCTAGTTGGTTTTGTGCTTTGAGTTGTTGTTGTGGTTGTGGTCTTATGAGTGTCATGTCTGATGTCCACTTCTCTTTCTGTCCACAGAATTTGTACAAATGATGACGGCAAAGTGAAGCTCTTCTGTTCTCTCCTGACCTCTTTAGAAGACAAAAAAAATCAGTCAAATGTTTTACTTACCTCTTACGCAAAAATATTCATTTATTCATACTGTTTCTGTATAGAAAAAACTGAATGTTAAAAAACAAAAATGTCCATATATAGAAAAAAATATATGAAAAAAAATAAAAAATACACCAAAAAAAAATGACATAAACAAACATAAATTACCTGCATGTACTGGTTAGTGGTCCTGTTCCCAAAGAACTGCTTAGACATCTACAAAAAGATCAATCAATTAATCCTGATATCAAACCTTCAGAAACTAAAGTAAAAGCATCTGGTGAACTGCTTAACTGGTTCCATTTGCTAGTGGCGATGTTTGGGCTGGCCAATCGTCTTCTACTTCCTGTTTCTGTTCTACATGCATGCAGCTTGAGTCTGGAGCCGCTATTGGGGCGGAAACCTCAGCGATGTCTGTCGGAGTGTTCAGGGGGTGAATTTAAAAGAGGGTTTAATATTGTTTGGGGGAGGTGGGATTGGGTGGCGGGCGGGTTTTCAGAATCTGCATAGAGGACGAATGAATGGGACCTTTGCAGTTTGCTTCAATAACTAAATAAAGAGATATTTTTAAGAAAAATGAGCAGTTAAGAGATTTTAAACTATGTTTGGCATGTCAAGATATTTGGAGTTTTGTTTCTTTGTGCATTGTGCCCGAATAGTAGGGGCGTTTAGCGGGAGGGAGTGGCTTTGGAGTTTCAGGGCGTGACCTTTCACCTTACGTGGAAGCGTTTTTGGGGTAAGGGCAATGGTGACTGTACCATAAATGTTTTATCTTTAGTTTTTCTCTGGGCTCTGACTGTGAGCGTGTCGATTACTCTGGAGAGTGCAAAAGAGGGCTTTGGCTGCCAGGGGTTTGTTTCGACTGCCCACCTTCAGTTCTGTTTATGTTCATTCCAAGTTGTATATGCTTGTCTTTTGATTTTTTTTTTCTTTTCTTTTTTTCAATAAAAGAACATGAACTCGAAGCTCTCAACCTTGTTTGTCCTTTTTGTCATCCTCTATTGAAACAAACATTTAGGGAAGCTTTTGCAGCCAGCCTACAGAAATTGCCATGGCAACCGCTCTCTTTTTCTGTATGTCTCAGTATATATGTGTCATGTTGCATGAGCACTGATCTATCCAAGCGCAGGCTTGAGCGCGTCTGTCTTTGGGGATTTTAGGGGTTGCCTGGCAACCTGGATCTATGGCTCTGGTGGATGAGGGAGATATCAAAAACCATGTGGGAGCTGGAGAAGAGACTCTGGAGAGATGGCGTGTGTGTGTGTGTGAGGCTACAGCTGATTAGATCCACCTCCTGTAGTCAGGCAGAGTTTATCCCTGCTGCAGATCTACAGTATGTTCCTTCATTATTGGAATTATTCATTTGCATTTTTCCAATCGAAGCTTTACCCCATCATTCGCATCAGATGTATTGTTTTTTGCACACAATTTTCAGACTCTCTTAATTTACAGCTATTTAAAGACTGAGCTCAGTGACAGTGTGCTGGGGGGGGGTGGAGATGATTGTGCGTCTACTATGTGCTCAGCAGTGAGAAACAGGATACAGTGACAGGCGTGTGGGAGGAGAGAGAGAGTGCTAACAGCCCACGTCTCTCTGCCCCTCTGACTTATGAGCTGCACGTGGCTAAGCGTGCGTGTGTGTGTATTAAATACATTTCTTAAACCAAGAAGAAGACTCAGAGAATGGCTAAAGACTTCAGAAAATGATCGGCCGATATATGCAGAAAATGCCCCTGGTCCCTTCGGTGCCTCTCAGATATGGCAGAATGTCTTTTTGTCCTTTGGTTACAGGCGCTGGTTGGTCACACTCCCTCTGTCCTCTGCAGGATTTATGGGAAGAATCTCTGAGCAAAAACAGCCAAAATGTCCCACATAAACAGAGTGTTTAACACAGCTCAGTGCACCACACAACGATAAAACACATGTAGGGGGTCACATTTAAAAATATGGGATTTTACTTTAGAAACCCTTTAAATAGTTTGTTTTCAATTATATATATATAAAATATTTAACATCTTTTATATTAATATTCTTAAGAATATATTAAATATTCTACACAATCTCACTAATGAAATGTACATTTTTCTAATAAACTTCTCTTTCCAATTGATGCTGATAATATAATTTGTAAGAACTAAGTACTGAGTAATATTAATTAACTGCATGTACTTACTATAGTGTTACAGTTAGGGTTTGATTACTTGTAATTATGCATAATTTACTGATTTTACTATAGTAAGTACATGTAGTAAAGTCACCCTAAAATAAAGTGTTACCGAAATGTTTTTATATTAAATTAGAAACACTCAAAAGATAAGCTTATTCCCTAGTGGTCTCTGGCTTATTTTGCATAATCTAACCATTTTTGGGGAATTTTTGATTGATTTAGTGTAATAGTCAACTCTCAAATCTTGGCATTTCAATTTAATAATAAGTTAAAAAGGAGATTGCAGCTGATGTTACTTCTGGTCTATTCATCCATTACATAATACGAGGTCAAACTGAGTGCATTGCATTGTGGGATACAGTATTACACACAATGCCAAAGTCATTCAAGTATTTAATGCATAAAGAAATTTGAATACTGCCTATGCAATCCATGTATGTGCAATTCTGAACATAACCACGGACACAAAACATTTGTAAAGAGCTTTTTAGTGGTGTAAACATCTGAAATGTAATACTCAAACACATTGATTCATTTGCCTTCAGAAACGCAAGTGAGCTTCAGTGCCCTTCTGTGACCTCAACTGAGCACAGACAGCGAGACACAAATACATCGTTTACTGGGACATATAATGCGCTTCTATGTAGATGTAAGATGGCAATCAGAAGGTTATAGATTCAAAATCCACAGTGATGCTGAAATTACACACTGCAGCTTTAACTCATGTTGCTCCAGGGGTTTTGTTGTGTGGCATATCCTATTCAAAACACAGGCTTACTCATGCATGAGTGAACAGATTTCATCAAATGCTTTTTACCTCTTAGGACCCAGGCTTTCCCCCGTAGCAGTGCTGAATATATAGTCACTATCTAGTGCGGCACTTTAAACCACATGCATAGACGACACTCTAAAGGCCTGTCATTCTATCATTTACTCTGTATTCACGCAGTGCCAATAAGGTCATCTTATCCCGACGGCTCCCTCTCGACCCCTGAGCTGGCAAATCATTCGGCAGAGTATTTTTAATTTATAACTGACCGAGGGTTCAGCACCTCCTCTGCAACATTAAAGGCACATGATGTTGTCCAAAAAGACAAAAAACAAAACATAAGTACTGCAGGCTAACAGCTGTCCAGAGAGATGCATGAGAAAACCAGACTATGGGTCACACGCAGACTATAACTCACATTCCAACACAGAATGTATGTATCATGTATCATGTATCATGTATGTATCAAATGTATCAGGAGCTTTTGTCATCTGTTAATACCCCGCCCTGCTCAGATGGATTCACGGGTACATGGAGATACCCCGGGGGAGGGGTCCATAGAAAATATACAGTCAGAAAAAGTATGTCGACATTTCAGTCGCACTTAAAAATGCATCATTGTGAGACACACCGGTCTCGAGTCCCACGTAGGACAAACACAAATTACAAGGTCAATACACATGAATTTTCATTTCGTCATCTTTAAAGATTAAAAAAAGTTTTTAGATCAAAAAGGATTTTTTTTTTTTTTACATGAAAAATGTATTCTGATTGGTCAGTATGCTATTGTGCAGTGATTTATGAATAGGACTAGAAACAAAGATTTTGGCATAACATCATAGGCCTAGAAAACTTGAACAAAATCACTTTCAAAGGGGTGCCCGGGGTGCTTATTTCTCTAGCGAAACTTGGTAACACTGGTTGGATGATGTAAACTACAGTCAATTGTTCATTATCACAAAATAAACCCAACCCAGACAGCAACATAGTGTCGGCCCAGATCCGGCCCACATCTGGTACATATGGATTCCACACGGCCCAGATGTGAGCCGGATCTGGGCCGACACTATGTTGCTGTCTGGGAATATACACAATGCCTTGTCAGGCTTTATTTTGCAATAATGACCTGACGACTGCCTTACACCTTAGTAAAGTGTGTATCCATGTCGCTCATAAAAAGATTTAATGTCAACACAGCGACCTTGTGAATCTCCCAAAACCCATGGTTAATTACAGAGTGTGTTTTTGTGTTCCTTTAGCTTTCACGGCACGCGTGTTGCAGGTTCTGCTCTACGGAGCATCACTAGAGTTGAATAATTACTCAGTGCGCAGTGTGCATGAGTGTTTGGCACAACTCCAGAGTGGTCTGGGAAAGCCATGTGTGCTTGTGGTGGGGAAGCCCATATGGTGGAAGAAAAATGCACAGCGGGGGAAATGAGATATGAGTGTATAGCAAGTGGGCAGTTGAAGAATGCAGCCATCAGCATTTGCACTGTTCCACCTCGCGCTTGACTGTGTCTGCCTGTGTTTGTGAGGGAGTCCCTGCCCTGCTGCACCGCCGAACAGAGAGAGTGAGGTCATCCTGCAGATGGGACGGGGCTTATTGATTGACAGGCTGCTCTGTGGGGTTAAATGATGCTGAAGTGAAACACTGCATTAATATTTCACACACACATACACATTGCAGGGCAGCAACAGACTGGCCACTGAAAGAATACAGGCTTGCATTACAGTAACACGAGAAACTGAACACAACCACGTAAACACACACTATCAAGCAGGCTTGAAGCAGCACAAAGGATAGTTTGCCGTTCACACATAGCTACATGGAGAGTAAAGGCTGTGTTGTTGATTGATATTGTAAAATGCATCCACATTTAGGACAGGTCACATTGAACAGCATGTTGTAGCCTAGGATCTCAAAATAACTTGGACATAGGCTAATGCATTTGCCATCACTGATATATCTTCACTCAACCTTTGAAGGACTGATTTATGTAATATTACTTTAATTTATAATTAACATTCTCTGTCATAATTTACTCACCGTCACGCCGTTCCAGATGAAAAGTGAAAGAGGCGGTGACTGTCAAGCTTCAGTAATGATAAAAAAAAAAAAAAAAACACCATAAGACTATCCGAAAACTATTTCTAATTATTTGTGCACTACAGTTTTAATCTTCTGAAGCAAAGAATTTACAAAGTAGTAAACCTGTTCTCTACCATTACACTCAAAATATAATTCGCGCTACATTCAAATGGAGCCTGGCCTAGTTTACCGGTGCTTCGCGCCAGGTTCGTCAGCATCACGAGAAACATCGATGACTTGTTTTCACGTCATTTTTGGACCTCATTCTGCATCTGCATCCAATTTAATAAAAAAAATATTAGGATTACTCAACTAAGTGCAAATAAAAGCGGTCTTGGGTGAAAAATTAAATAAATAAATACTGGCGCATTCAGTGTTAACAGATTGATCGGATGAATTTCTTCTGATGACCAGTTTTCCCTGGAGTCTCACTGTCCCGCAGGACTACAGCTCAGTGTCTCTTTGATCTATTCTACCCATATTCAGCTCAAGCGGCCCTTGCCAGGATGTATTCTTGTGTCAGTCTAAGTGCATTTCTTTGCTTGGTTGCTCACTTGGGCCTTTATTCCTGCCACTTTGTAAAGCAGCTTGGAGACAATCACCACAGTTATGTGTGCTATAAATAAAGTTAATTAACTTGAATTGAATTTTCATTTTCTTTAAACAGAGTACTGCGAGTCCTTCCCGTAATCCCCCCCCCCCTCCCTCTCTCACTGGGTGTTCCTGCTATGTCCATCTCTTTCCCCAGTCTCCATCTGTTCTTTCTCCTCCCACGCTTCCAGGCGAGGGATGGATGGATGGATGGATGGATGGATGAGGAGATTGTGAGGCTTTCGATATGTGTATGTTTGTGTTTGTGTAGGAAGGACGTGCTGATAGGACAGTCATCTGCTGTTACAAGTTTACTAAAGACTGGAGACCCCTGTGGGAAATACATAATTTGTACCACCTTGTGTCAGCAGTCTTGAGTAACTTCAGAGTGGAACAGCAGGAAGAATTAGTGTGTGTGTGTGTGGTCCTGATAAACCGTTGGGGCAAAATATCACCTTGGCAATATCTGAAATCCTTCTCCTTGTGGGGACATTTTTTGGTTCCCACGAGGAAAGCTTATAAACATAATTATACTAAGTGATTTTTTTTTTTTTTTGTGGAAAATCTAAAAATGCAGAAAGTTTTCTGTGATGGGTAAAGTGTTAGGAGTTAGAATATGCAGTTTATACAGTATACAAATCATTATGTCTTTGGAATAAAACATGGAAACCTGACTGGTGTGTTTGTGTGTTGATTTGTATCACCAGTAATTAGAGAAGTTAGGCTACACAATTCTTAGAGGGTAGAATAACTTTTAGACAAGACATCAGATGCACCGATTATTCAAGTTAGCAGTAACAAATTCATGACCCTTTTTTAATACCAAAACTAATCAGCAATTCATTTAGCAAAAAAAAATCCACTGTATCTATCTTCATATGATCCTCTCCTTTCTCCACTCCACATAGTTTTGAACTTCCAACTGTTGACGAAACATCTGGTCTTATTCGACAATCCAAGTCTTCCTGTCAGTTAGACCCACTCCCCACTCACTTGGTCAAAGCATGTATAACTTCATTATCTGGTATAATGACAGACATCATAATATACATTCTTCTCTCACCTCAGGTGTTGTTCCTTCTGCCGTAATAACTCCAAGGCTTAAGAAATCTTGTGCTGACCTTAATAATTTTGCCAACTTTCATCTAATTTCTAATTTACTATTTCTGTAAAAATATTGTTGCAGCTCAGGTTCCTCTGTTTGTACATTTTCAGTCTAGTTTTCCGTCCATTATATAGCACAGAGACTGCTATGGTAAAAGTTACCAATGATCTGTTGATGGTAGCTGATTTTGGACTCTTATATTTCTCATAACATTCAATACCATTTCTCATCAAGTTCTTTGAGATCAAATATTCTCTATTGATATTACTGGTGTATTTCTCACTTGGTTTAGATCCTATTTCTCTGGTCGCACTCAATTTGTCCAACTTAATTTCATATTCCTCATCTATTACCACTGTCTTTTCTTTATTATCTACTTATCACCTCTTGATCACATTTTTAGGGAATCTGGTATTAATTTCCACTGCTATGTGGATGACCCTCAGCTCTATTTGTCCTCCGAGCCTAATTGTATAGTCTTCTTTCTTTTTCCCTCTTGGACGGTTTAGATGAGATCAAATCCTGGTTCTCGTGCAATTTTCTTAAGCTAAATACTGATAAAACCGATGTTCTTTTTGTTGGCGCTAAATCCATTTGGAAAAAATCCGACAGCTTTTCACTTATTATTGATAATTCCATACTTTCCCTGTCTACTCAGGTTAAGAGTTTGGGTGTCATCTTTGATAGGAGCTTGTAACGTATGCCATCGAAAATCTCTGAAATGATGCTTGATACCTAAATATGAGGAAGACATTTGGTTATGCCCAGTTAGAACTGCGATACTGATCCAAACGTTAACACAAGACTGCATAGACCTGAGTGAAGGGTCACGACCCCCGAGAATGCTCAACGTGTGACACTGACACCAAGAAATGTCATGCTACAAAACAATGAACAACATTTCTATGTCTCTCTCTCACATATACTGACTAATCTGCTGGTGATAGATGACACATTGCCATCAACACTTTAAGTCTGTGAAACAGCAGGAGTCACGGCTAGAGGTGTCACCTTACACAGTTTCACTGGCTCCCAAACTTTCATAAAGACACGCTTTTCCTACATGTCCAAAAGCCAGTGCAAACTATGGGTACATTACATGTGAAGCTAATGTTGTTTGGACAAATGACAGTAAATGTCCTTGTGCAATGTCAACAACCCTCACTGGGATAATCGCCAGCGAACATGTGGATGGGCATGTGAGCGGAGGGCATATGAAACCATGGGCAATCACTATTGCAGATTTTCTGGAGAAATAACTGAATGTGTCAGAAACTTCAGAGTATTTACACCAAAATGAGGTGTTGTTAATTAAAAAATAAAGCCTGGTGTTCCACAGAATAAATAAAGTCATATGGGTTTGAAACATGATGACACAAATTCATTTTCGATTGAACTATCCCTTAAATGCTTCTAATGGTTCTGTATATGCCTTGACAGGACATCGTCCTGAATGCCATAGACAAATTTTCCCATTGCTGTGTGAGAATGGGAGCTCACCCTATAAAAATCAAACTCTCTGGAGTCTCTCGTATTGATTCAGTGTTCTCTGATGTGAGAATTGAGCTGGGTTGCCAATCAATGACAGGATCAGAGCAGTAATACCAATGAAACACAAGCCACCGTCCAGAGAGAACAGAGAGAGAGACCTCTGCAGAGATGAGATTAAAATAAAAGCTTTTTCTATATCACATAAATGAAATGTATTTAAAATCACTACATATTCTATGGCATTACTAAGTGTTAGGGTATTGCGGATGGTTGCTAGGGTGTTGCTAAGTATTCTGGTATTTTGAATGATTGCTAGATCATTGCTATTTAAGTATTTGCTAGGGTATTGTTTGGTTGCTAGGATGATGCTAATTGTTTGTTAGGGTATTTTTGGTGGTTGCCAGGTCGTTGCTAAGTGTTTGCTAGGATGATCTGTGTGGTTGATAGGGCATTGCTAAGTGTTAAGGTATTTTGAATGATTGCTAGGGTGTTGCTAAGGCTTTGTTAGGGTATTGTGGGTGGTTGGTTGCTAGGTGTTGTGAAGTGTTTGTTAGGGTATTGTGTGTGGT
Organism: Rutilus rutilus; assembly: GCF_951802725.1. Lineage (NCBI taxonomy): Eukaryota > Metazoa > Chordata > Actinopteri > Cypriniformes > Leuciscidae > Rutilus > Rutilus rutilus. Next base: position 21,458,709 of record NC_140226.1, on the reverse strand, counting down.
TGCTAAGGTGTTGCTAAGTTTAGGGTATTTTGAATGATTGCTGGGGTGTCGCAAAGGGTTTGTTAGTGTTATATGTGTGTTATCTGGCATTGCTTGGTGTTTCTTTTTTTGGGTGGTTGCTAGGGTGTTGCTAAGTGTATTACTAAGGATATTTTGAATGATAGCTAGGATTTTGGAAACATTTGTTAGGGATGAGTTACACATTGAAGTTTAATATTTAGGGTTAGGGATGTGACAAACCCCTAACCACAAGTATGTGCAGTAATAACAGTGACGGTTGCCTTGGTAAGCACTTCAAATTCAGTGTTTTGTTTGGGGGCCTGATATACAATCAGGTACCACATTGTACAATGGTCAGTGAAATACAGCTCAAACCTCTCAACCATATTTCAGGCCACGTTGATGCTCTGCAACTGAAAATGATCAAAGGAAACCCTTCAGAGATACATTGGTCAGGACTAGTTTTTAGTGTTTACAGAAGCCAGGGGAATAATGCTGTCACTGAGGGCTCATTAGGGTTCAACATGCTCCTGACCCAGATCAAAGATCCAGCATGGGGCCGTATTGGGCTGTTTATGATGTTCGCCACTTTACAGCAGGAATGAAGCAAAGAAGAGGTACAAGAGGCATACACATTTGGACACTAAAACACACCTCTTTAATAATGACCAAACTCTTGCTGAAGCTCTTTTTACGTCCTAGATTGCTCCTGGGAGTGCGGCCTGTCCCGTAAAGCAAGCGGCAAGCACTCATTAGTTTAAGGCAGGCCTGTAAGTGCATTAAATAATTCACCTTCTACATTTCCCACCTCAGATCCTTCTTTCTCCCTCACTCCTTTTTTATTAGGCCACATCATTCATTCGCTAGTTTTCAGAGGCAGCTGCCCTCGTCCTTTCTTTGTATTTTTTTTCTGCTTCTGAGCTTTTGGACCTTCATCAATCTTTGAGAGCTTTTTAAGGTATTCATCCGTACCACAAGTCAGGGGAACAGTGGGTTCATTTAACATGCATGAGATGATGTCAGCAGCGCATGTAAGAAAACGTGAGTGAGTGACACGAAAAGAAATTAAACAGGAAAAGTAGGGCTGAAACATACTCTTAGCTTTTCATAAGTCAATGCAAAGGCGAGTTCGGTTTCACAACGTCATAACTGACATCATTTCGATATGTTTCAGAATGCAAATCATAACGCAATAGAAGCACGGACTACATTCTACGAAATGTTTTATTTAACAAAGTTCGGGAGGAGCACGTTCAGGTAATCAACCAATCAGTGCAAGAAGAAGCCGGTATATATAGCTTAGAGAGTAAGGGGTCGGGCCGGATGAAGGGCATAATTTGCATTGCATGATTTATAAACACCCACCAGTTTGAAAACACCCACAAATTTAGAAACGCCCACTTTTGTTCCACAGAGACCCCATACTCTCTTCAGGTCAGATAAGTTAACGTTATGGCAGGGTAAGAGTAAGGTGTGGTCACATTTACCATTGTTGTTAAATTTTGCAGGCTAAATCCAGTAATTTCAATAGGAACGATCAGGAATTTCACATGAGGGGCGAAATATTTACAAATGCAGATTTCACCTCAGGTTCAGTTGGTTATGCAAATTTGCCGTGTTGACCAAAAGAAAGATGCTGAGATTGAAAGTGACATTTGTGTGCGCTGCGCTTCATATACTATTGACAATGGACCTTTTTTGTCCGTGAAAGTTCGTTAATGTGAGCGCACCTTCAGACTGCTTACATATTTGTAGCTAGTTACCTGAATATTACATCCAGTTTACTAGCACAGACATGAAGGTATCTCTATCTCCCCTTGAGGACAGACTGTGGGTTGTCCCATTTCCAATCACCTAAAATAAGAAATAGTGACATTTTGAGATATGCAGTCACAACTATGAAAAATAGACACAATTGTGAGATATAAATATGCAATTGTGTGAAATAGTCACAATTAGGAGGGAATTTGGTAGCACTTTATTTTACAGTCATGTTCCCTATGTACATAATAAGTACTTGCTTTAGTAATTGCAACAACTGGGTAATCACTAGGTATTAACCCTGAACCTGCCCCAAAACCTAACCTTAACCCATGTAGTTACCTACCCATTACTTTCTTAGGTAAGGACACTACATGTACACCTACTGTATAATTAAGTGCAACCAAAAATTCTCTGACAGTCAAATCGATATTAGCTGTCCTAAAATAAAGGAATAACAAACGAAAACAGAATTTTCACAATCGATCATTTATTGACATCATAAAACAGCTTTTCCAGTTGTGTGTTTGGCCCTGTGATTGACATTGCTAAGACTTCAAGTACACGCATACAATCTTCCCCTTTCTCTCTCTTACGTGGCTGAAATCTATTTGACCATTATGAAGATAGTTTGCATATCTGAGAGTTCAACGTGTCTGTCTGTAACAGTCCAACTCCCCTCACGTTCGTTTCTCAGGGACACACACCACACACGCACATGGAATACATCTTCACCCGTCTAACACATGGCCACTGAGACACAGATAAATAAACATCTAATATAACACATCTCTGATAAATCAACAATATAAATCTTGACCTCTCAATCATGATAAATGTGAAACCAGCAAACAAAACGAAATGTCCAAAACTAGATTTATCTTCTCTTTTAACGAGAACCAAGATAAAATATTTGCTTTTAGAATAGTTGTTCTTTTGGCATCCGTTCCATTTGCTCTAGGTGATTCTTTTGTACATAGAGTATATAAACAATAGAGTGTTTGATCAGAGGGGGACGTAATGTTTCTCTAGGAGTCATAACAAGGTTGACACACCTGCCCTCAGGAACAACAGCATGGAAACACAATCTATTACACGTGTGCGTGTAACAGGGATCCACTGTAACATCGTGTCAAGTATTCCATTCAAAATGAGCATGCGCACACGCCACAGATTCTGGATAGTTACACATATAAAGGACACACACTCTCTCACCATCCATTTAACTCTGCACAAACACACAGCACACGTATAGACACTTTTAACCGTCTCTGTGTCAGTGTTATTATTGGTTCGTATGACACACAGCTACTAGAATCTCGAGATTGTATGTTTCAGGACATGTTCGGGCAAAAAGGAAGCACTGTGGTTTGATGAAACCGCTGCATCAATCACCCGCTTCACTGTGACAACAGCTTGTACAGGTTTCTCATTGGTCCAATCATACAGTGGCGTGAAACTGACCAATGAGAGTGCTGAAGGGAGCGGGGATTTAAGATGGGCAGCACCACTACGATGTGCAGAAGCAGGAGGACATTCTAGCAGGGAAAGAAGGAAGGAAGAGGGGGGGAAAGAAGGAAGGAAGAGGGGAGGAAAAAAAGAAAACGGGAGTGAAGCAGTGTAGAAGAGTTCACACTGATAACCGTGTCAATCGGAGTTTATTTTTCTGCAGATCCACATCTGAGAACAGATAAAAAGTTTAGAGGGATGGGAAAGGCATTCCACAGAAGAGAAGTTTCAGGGTTGGGCGTTTGTGTGCGATTAAGTGCTGTGGTTCATGCACGACTCTCGGACAGAGGTTTTTGTTCGGAGTGTCTTAGAGGGTGCGGGGAATGATGGTGAAAGGTAAGATGGGGCAGCTGGCCTCCAGCTCCAGGGCAGTAAGGAAGCATTCGGTCGCGGCGGTGTCGTTGCCCTGGGCTTGCAGCACCTCACCCAGACTGTTCCACACGTCATGTGCCGTACTGTTCACCTGCACCGCATCACGCAAGAACTTCTCCGCAAGACTGTACCTCTGTAGCTGATGCAATATCAGACCCTGCAAAAAGAAAAATCAAAACAGGAAGAGGGTTTTTAACTATTCTAGGTTCAATCTGGATAAATGTAAACCCTCCTTATTGATTTAAAAACTGCGCATACTTTTTAGCCTCAAATTTGACCCACATTAAAAAGCATTATAAATTCATGAATTAGAGTACGACATGGCCTTTTTAGAAAACAGTTCATTTATTTATATTGTAAAACTGATCTAAAATATTGATAAGTAACAATATATAGGGGGAAAAACGGTTTATTTTGAATCAATTATGTAATATAATACTGTATAATTACATTATTTATATAGTATATTAATAATATATTATAGTTTATATAATCTGTGGTTTTTGAAAATGGATAGTGTGAGCAGCTCTGAGAGTTCAGATGCCGTCCACTGTCCTGCTGTTAGAACCGTGTCAGACACAAACAGACACACACACACACAAAAGAAGGTCAGAGAGAGAGAGATTTGACAGAGACGGGCAATACTTCCTCCTGCAGCTGTCTACTACAGAGAGTTCCTTTATGAGACATGACATTTCTGCTTACTATTAAGACACACACAAACACCCCAGGAGACAGCAGTGCACGCACACACACACAAACACACACACACACACACACACACACACACACACACACACACACACACACACACACACACACACACACACACACACACACACACACACACACACACACACACACACACACACACACACACACTTTGTCTGACAAGTCTCAACACCCTGGACTCATTGTCTGCTAAATAGTGACACGGGATGAGATCTCGTCTCTCTCCTCAATCTCAGCATGCCAATCTAACACACACTAACATTCCCATTAGAAGAGTAAATCCTGAAATCATTGTGGGGAGCAGCCAATTAATGGCTAAATAAACATACTAAATGATTCCTTAATGAATATTTAAAACCGCACCGGGTTTGTGTTAGCGGGTAGAAAACTTGCTCACCATTCTCTGCATGGTCTTGACGTGGGTGGGGCTGATGGACAGAGCCTCCTCGTACCAGCGTTTGGCCTCGTCCACGTTCCCCCGCAGCTCTGCCACCTGACCCTTCATAAACAACACGTTATGGGACATGGGGAACAGGTTGGCTGCTTCCTGCGTACACGCTGTCGCCTCCGCCGCCTTTCCCATTCCAATATACACCTCCGCTATGGAGAGACAGAGAAAGAAAAATAACATATAAAGAGGAAATATAGAAAGAAGCATTGTTGGGGGGACTGATCGTATTTCTTATCTCGAGTCACACAGGAAATGGGATTTTCTCAGACAGGCTGTCAGCTACATCATCAGCCTCAACCGTTTAATAAAAACGGTGATGAAACAGAGGAACTGATGGGGTGTCCTGCCTTTTCAGCCAACCAACAAACTCAGGGAAAGTGATTACTAAGCATGCTTCACTCTTGACAGCTTTCTCACCCTGCCAAGTCCTGCTAAGGTTCCCTGACTTGGCTCAGTGACAGCCAAGCTGGTTAAAGAATAATTCGTCTTAGTATCCAAGTTGATTGCTTTATTCTGAGACAACAAATTAAAGGATTTTAATTTGAGAGACGCTTTTCCCTATTTTAGTAAATCACTAAGCACCTCAAGTATCTCAATTTCCCCCAAATTTAGTATTACGTACCATTATAGTATTTATTCACATTTTTACTATTTTTATATTCTCAGTTTTCATTTTAATTAAATTAAATTAAATATTTATCTTTATTTTTATTTCAGTTAGTTGCCAAGGCAACATTTATGCCTTTACCCATTCATAAAGGGTATTTAGGAGTATTCCATGTGTGTGTTTGGTGTGTGTTTCTGAGAAACGAACGTGAGGGGAGTTACAGACAGACACGTTGAACTCTCAGACATGCAAACTATCTTCATAATGGTCAAAATGATTTCAGCCACGTAAGAGAGAGAAAGAGGAAGATTGTATGCGTGTACTTGAAGTCTTAGCAATGTCAATCACAGGGCCATTCATCTTTTTTTTTTAATGAATCAATCATTTTGAGCTAATTTGAATTTGACGCAGTTTGAATGATTCATTCAATGTCTCACTCATTAAGACACTGATGTCCTGCCACTTACTGGTGGTTTTAATTTCATTTTTAAAGTATCAACTTTTTAAAATAATTTCACAATTAAACATTTTAAATTTTTAACAATAACCTCATAGTATTATTTATGCAAATGTAATTGTAGTGTTTATTCATCTGGGCCACCTCTGAATAAGATTAAACAGTCTGTGCAACTTCATCTAAAATAAATGCCACTTCAGTTTGAGCTGAGTGTCACAGAAGTGTCATCGACAGTGCAGATATGGCTTTTGTTGATCCTAGTTTTATTTGATTGGTAACAGCCCTATAGTGTCTTACTATTTTAATTGAATTAAGTGTTTAAAATATATTGGAATATGGCATAAAAGATGAAAAACCCGTAAGACTTTCGTTCATCTTCGGAACACAAATGAAGATATTTTTAATGAAATCTGAGTGATCTCTATTTCTCCATTGACAGTCTACGCAACTACCACTTTGACGCTTCAGCAAGTTCATAAAGATTTTGTAAAACTAATCCACGTGAATAGTAGCCTGGCTAACGTCAGACCTAGTCTCATTGAGACGTGGTCTGGGAACCACATGTTCATTTTCTCGTATTTAAGGCATGGTTTACGAATGCCCAGAGACGTTTATTGGGTGCTACGAATGTCTATCAAATGCGCCTGTACGTAGCTCATAGCCAATCGTTTCAATTATACCAGATGACGTATGTAGAGCGACAGAAATTCGACGAGGAAGACGACGATGGGTCAGAGATTTATGTGTACACGATGGCGTTCAGCGACTATTGCCGTTTGTGCAAGACAATCATGAGGGTAGAAGGTATGTATAGATATGAACAAACTGCTTCAGTGTGTCGCATAGACGTCGTCATTGTCTTGCTGCTCCTTCCCCATTCTGTGATTGGTCCCCTCGCTGAGGCGAAAATCTGGTCCATGGAATCCAGGCTGCCTAGCAGGGTGAGTAAAATCGCGCTGCGCACAAGGCAGCATGGGGAAACCCAGGCTATATGAATAGAGCAGTTTAGTCCAAATTTTCTAAAGAGACACAATCGCTTATATGATAAACAGATCAAGTACGCTCAAGTACGTGAAAGAACCAATGAGGTTCATTCTCATGTGTTACGCAGCACGTTTGAGCTTCTGCAATATTTATATGTGAATAAAAGCCTAAATTCAATCTGCTCATCATATAAATCGATCAAGTCTCTTCAGAAAACGTATACTAAACTGTCCGATTCATATGGATTAGTTATACAATCTTTTTATGAACTTTTTGAAGTGTCAAAGAAGTAGTTGCATAGGCTGTCAATGGAGGGACAGAAAACTCAGATTTCATAAAAAATTCTTCATTTGTGTTCCGAAGATGAACAAAAGTCTCACGGGTTTGGAATGACATGAGGGTGAGCAAGTAATGATGCAATTTTCATTTTTAGGTGAACTAAACCTTCAATGAAAAAGTTTAGTTTGTTTCACTGCTGTTAACTAACCAAAGCACAGAATATGAAAACTTCTAGAGTCAGCTGTCCACAATAGGCCTAAAAAGATCCAAGGTATGAGCATAAAAAATAAAATAAAAACTCCCCCTTTTATTAGTATTTGCGTGGCAAGTCGAACCAATGACCTTGGAGTTGCTAGCATCATCTACCATGAAGACGCAGAACTTTCCTAAACTTTATTGCATTTAATTCAGCCAAATTCACAAAAATGCACAACTGCTTGTCTATCTGTAAATGCTGATTGTAGGCAGAGAGCAAAAGTATCCAGATGGGTAATTCAATCCTGCTGGATGTGGTTTTCCTAATGTATTTGTTTGGACAAAGGCAGCTATTAATAACAACCCGGGTTCACAAAGCAGTGAGGAATAAGCTTTCTATATTTGAACATGGTGTACTCTTACAGTTTGTTTATAAATGAAGTAGGTATTTTATTGCAAGACTACAGAATTTGCTGTTCTTTAAACCTGGACCTCATACAGTGCAAAAACGTGATATGGGTGTGGCTTATCTTAACAAGATGCAAATGAGGTCTGTGTTTATACCTGCATGCAGCCAGATCTGGGCGAGGGTCATCCAAGGGTGGAGCGGTCCCTGTTTTGGAGCGCTGCTCTGGAGGGAGGAGGCCACCTCAGACAGCGCCTGTTCCACACGTGATGCCGCTATAGAGGTGGCATGGACAGAACCTGCAGTGGAAATACAGACAGTCAGCAAAGACATGTACATTGGAGCTTTTCTACATATATGGCCATACATGCTAAAAATCCACTACACACCAGCCTTTAGGGGTCATGCCTCTCAGAGTGAAAACATTGACATGAAGGCCAAATAGCAGATGATCATAACTAAACCCTGTTCTCAGCAGTGTTGTTATTGTTAACTTAAACTAAAATTAAAACTAAAGCTATTAAAAATTGTTAATTGAAACAAATATTAGATTAAATTCTTTAAATGAATTCTTTAATTCATTTTTTGTTTAAGTTGAAGTATGTAAAATGACAAAAAAAATGACTAAAAATTCTAAATATGAATAAACACTATAAGAGTGCAGTAAAATAATAGTAAAATAACACTGGTTCTTATATATTTAACACAAGAGTTCGGGTTTGAAAATATCTTGATTCCAATGGGATACATATGAAGAGGATCGTCTTTAACAGTGATTTTTCCATTCTAACGTTCATTCTAAAAGAAATACGACAAATGAACACCAGTCATCTGAATGAAGGGCCTTTAGGAAACACGAGGGTAAAGAAACAGCATGACAAAGATTGGGCTCAACTCTCAGGGTTCCTAGAAGGTGGACAAAATTTTTAACGAACACATTTAAGGCCAGTTTACACCAAGAACGATAACTATAAAGATAACTGTATTAGGGTTCTTTTTAATATAAGCGCGCACTGCAGTTCGGTCATCAACCGCTTTAAATGTCTTTAAAACCAGGATGGATTCTGATTGGCTGTCAATGTTTTTATCATTCATCAGCTGGAAAAAATTGTGAAAGTGATATCGTTCCTCTGTGTATCGTTATAGTTGTGGTGTGGACAACGCTATTCTTTGAAATTTAGAACAATTTGTAAAACTGTATATTTATTGTTATAGTCCTTGGTGTGAACGTGCCTTTATACACACCACTTAAAACACACTCAAACAGCATAAGATTATCAATAGTAAACAATAAAGCACATTTGCTGCTACTTTCCACACGTTTTCTAAACCCTGCATGTAAAAGTGCTGGCTGCAAGGCTGCAACATACAAATTTCAGCAACAGATCAACAGAAATGAGGTTGTTTTCCTTTCTGCTCAGTTTAAATACGAGTGCCTTCAATTAAACGGATAGCTCACCCAAATGGACATTTCGGTCATCATTTACAATCACTTCTCATTTGCAAATCCGATCAAATGATTCACTGAAAAGATCAGACTCAAAAGAACAATCCAACCACAAGCCAAATATTCATAATTTTCAGTGAATGATAACTCAATTTCTAGGTTTGTTCCTTACATATAGGTATCAGAAAGAATCAGAAGACTTAAGATACAGTCCATAAGTCATAAAGACCACTTTAAAAGTACCCATACTTTGATAGATTTTCTAAATAGAAGTATTAATTTCTATTAAAATCTTACTGAACCCAAGTCATTTGGGTTTGTAAATGAACTTTGAGTTCTGGGTGAACTATTCCTTTAACCATTTTAACAATTAATTCCAGATTTGGCCTTTCAATTTGCCTGATTCAGGAGATGAACTGAAGACACTACATCAGTTTTATGAACTAGGTGAACTGAAATGAAATCTCCCCCTGCAGTTCAGCGATCACAGAGTCCCTATTGTCTGGACGTGCAGTGCCCGGGTATCAGTGTGGTCATTAAAGTTTCTGTCGGGGGTTCAGAGGAACATATTAAGATCCTCAAGAGTCTCTATGAGTCACAGGCTGGACTTTATCGACCAGACCAGCAGGACATAAAACACATTCATACTGAAATCGATCCCTGTACATCTCAGTTTTTTATTCAGTTCCTATGTTTAGCTTTTCTATGGCGACAGTGGACAAAGCCATGGATCACTGGACCAAACACTGAGAATCTGACCCCATCTGTACTGAGTTTGAAAGGCTTCCAGGGGATCTCTTCATGAATGTCCTATGGCACAGCCTTAAAAAACAACTCAGAGGCCAAAAGAATGAACAAATTTAAACCGTGAAATGGAACATTTAATAAATGAGGAATGATCATTAATGGCTGGATCACTAATATACGATCTCTTGTTAAAAGGTAGATAGTTCACCCAAAAATGAAAATTGTCACGTTTCTTACTCTCATGTTGTTCCAAACCTTTGTGACTATTGTTGAGTCAAAATGAGAGTAAAGATATTTATAATGTTACGAAATATTTCTATTTCAAATATATGCTGTTCTTTTGAATCGTGAAAAACTGTTTTCTACAATGATAATAATAATTGTTTCTTGAGCAGCATATCAGCATATTAGAATGATTTGCGGTCACTCTGTAGGGCTGAAGTTGATGACTGACAAGTACTTTCTAGATAAACAGTCAACAACTTCACATCTCTTTTAAGCACATGCGTGTGCACACGCAAACTCAAACAGACACCCATGATGCATCAGACCAGGCTGCAGAAAGAGCGTGACCATGGAGCCACATGCTAAGAGTGAGAAAGCATCATCACACGCAATCACACACATATAAAAAGCAGCTATGGTTTTAAAGAGACAGTACTTTCTTCACCAGAACCTACAGTAAATTACAGCAAGTCTACATTGGTTTGTAATGCAGTCCCTCTTAACGACTGTAAACTGCATATGTCAGCTTTTTTTGTGAGCAAATGGGCACATTCAAAAGAATAATTAAGTTAGAATCATTTAACACTATGGATTTATTTCTGTTAAACACAGGCAACATCATTTCCCAGGTTTTTTTCTCCATTAAATTCGGCTCAAAAGTCATCCTCTTAATTCAAAATATTTTCAATCTTCTCCAGCAATTTGCAATCAATTTGTCAAGTCCCTAAAAAAACTATTAATTCCACTTTTGTGGGACAGAATACCTATCTTCGATTTTTACAGGCTACGATTCTTTCCGGATTTTGTGTCCATCGCAATTGGCTCTAAATGAGCACCTCTCAGCACTATCATGACACCAGTGCTCCCGTCCTCTTAAACGTTTCATCGCTCTGTTAACAGAGCCAGGAGTTTAGAAAACAGCTGCTAAATGTGAGACGCTAAAGGAAATTAGAGCTCGTAATCTACGGTCTAGAGACCTGGGTGTTATTCCATCAGATATCGCACACACACTTTATATCAAATGTCCCTAATGACAAATAATCTACATTTAAATAATAACCGTAAAAATAATTAGAGGATCAGTAAAAGTCCCTCTAAATGTTGTTGACTTCACTCAGGTTATAAATAAAATTAAACAATAATCTTAAACTGGGATTAAACTGTGGACTATCAAATGGAATTAAAAGGGCTTAAGTGTAATTTTGGATTAATGGTAAAAAAAAAAAGAAAAATTAGAACACATTTCAGACGAGGTCATTCAATGCTCTCCTGAGGCACCAAATCTATTTAGAAAAATGTATGAATTTTTAATCACAGCACCGTCGCTTCATATTTAAATGAAAGTTTTGTTTCAAAACAAACTAAACTGAAAAACAAATAGTGTCAATGTTGGAAAGCTTTTATAGGGCTGTTGTGCTAGCAAGAGTCAAGCAGTGTGTATATTTACACATACACTAACGTTCAAAAGTTTGGGGTCAGTATGATTCTTTTATAAAAATAATACCTTTATTCATCAAGGATGCATTAAGTTGATAAAAATTTTTTTGTCATTTGTAATATTACAAAAGACTTCAAATAAATGCTGTTCTTTTAAACTTTCTATTCATCAAATAATCCAGGAAAAAAAAGTATCATGGTTTCTAAAAAACCTTTTTTTAATACATTTTAAAATATATTAAAATAGAAAAAAGTTATTTCAAGTTGTAATAATATTTCACAATATTACCGTTTTTACAACTTTTTGAGCATGAGACTTCTTTCAAAAACAAAGATTTTTTTTAACATTATATATCCCAAACTTTTGAACAGTAGTGTAAATGAAAAAAAAACATTTTAATATCATATGCAGGATTAAAGTGTCATTTATCTCTGTAGCATAGTTTCTAAGTAATACTAAGCGCTGCTCATATTACTAACACTAATTATAGTAATAATAATACTACTTGCCATACCATTAATAATAACAACAACAATTATGGTAATTATATAAAAAAGTATCATTAAAACTAATAATTCGTACCCATAAGTGTTTGGCTTTAAGCAGCTGTATGTGTTTGAAAGGCCTGGAGGAACACAACTGTCTCTTTAATTATTAAGAACTGAGGCCAAACGAGTGCATTTATGTCTCTCTCCAGCACAAAGAGGCCTGGGACACAAAACGCCAGGAGAGGAAACACAATAAGAGGGCAAAACAAAAGGTAAGACGCAACGCGCCTATTGAACACATTATGGCGGAGTGTGTTGGAGTCTCGTAACAGACAGGTGGTGAGTGCACTCTGCCAAGGAGGAGAAGGCCAGCGAGGCAAAAAAGCAGGTGTGTGTTGAAAAGTGTGTGTAGAGGTAGAGCAGTAACGACAAGAGCTACTTACAAACCCCAATTAAGGAGTCAAAACCATGAAAGAAAGCATCTGGAAGGTTGCCTTGGAAACCAAAAAGAACAACAAAAGGGGGCAATTACTCATAAAAATTAGGAACAAAAACAACAACAACAAACTCAACAACAGAAAGTTTACAGAAACACAGAGAGAAATATAATATAATCTGACTTTCTATATACCACAAACCAAAGTGTCACGAGTCCTGAGCAGGTAATGGCCCTTTAAACCCCGTATCTGTGATTCACACGCTCTGTGAACAGGAACCACTGTATGTAGGGCTGTACGTGTGTTAATACAATGATTTCGATGCACAAACACGGCGAAAATAGTTGCAACAGATCACATGCACAGCATTACAGAAGGCAGACAGAGAGAAACAAAGACCCTGTTTACACCTGGTATTAATATCGGTCCCGGGTGCTCTGATCATATGTGGACAGTGCTGAATTTTGGCTTAACATTGCTACAACATTTAAACTTTGCTGGTTACCTTTCACTATAAAAGAACCAATTTTAGGCAGTTAAGTTCAAATGTCCGAGTACACTGTTTATTTTTCGAATTTAATTTACTTTTGAGGACAAATTATATTTTCAACATCAATTCGCGTGAAAAGTTGTTATTTCTGTTAACAGGTAATGTCACAAGTTTAATTTTCGAAGTAACTTTTTTTGTTCTTTTTTGACACACTAATGTAAGTGATACACTACTGTTTAAAAGTGTGGGGCTGATAAGATGCAAGTCTCTTATGCTCACCAAGGCAACATTTATTGGATCAAAATACAGTAAAACCATAAATATTGTGAAATATTATTATAATTTCAAATAGCCCGTTTTCAATTTTATTATATTTTAAAATGTAATTTATTCCTGTGGTGGCAAAGCTGAATTTTCAGCATCATTACTCCAGTCTTCAGTGTCACATGATCCTTCAGGATTCATTCTAATATGCTGATTCTGTGCTCAATAATTTTTTTTTTTTTTTTATCAATGTTGAAAACAGTTTTTTTTTTTTTTAGGATTCCTTGATGAATAGAAAGAAAAAAAGGGGAAAAAACAGCATTTATTTGAAATAGAACTCTTTTGTAACATTATATATGTCTTTACTGTCACTTTTGATTAATTTAATGTATCCCTGTTGAATAAAATTATTAATTAATAATAATAAAATAATAATATGAATGTAAATACCAGATGTAAACAACAGTCTGTCTCACCTGACTGTATTACTCCAAATAAAATGTAAACAGGGCCAGAGGAGGAAAGCATATTAGATGAAGAAAAAGAAGACAAAACTGCAGTATGAGTGAGTTTGAGTAACATAGGAAATCTCCTGTTGAACTCTCTTTCTCTCTCTCTCTCTCTCTGATGATACAAGTGTGGATATGATCCCAGGTCTTAAACAGCTAGCTGATAGCAAGTGTCACTGCTTCTCTGTCTTTCGTTTCCCCAGGAGCTAGTGGAGATTAAGAGCTTAGTGTCAGTCTCACGGGCCACTGGATCCCCGAACCCACACAATCACATCATTCTGCCAGTGGCATTTAGAGTCTTATAACAGCCCTGTACTCAATTAATGTCCTTTTACAGCTGATGCAAGCCATAACTGGACACACCATATAAATAAGGCTGAGTTACATCACAGATCTTGAAACAATAGTACAAGTACTTAAACGCTTATTCACATAATAACTTGAGCATTTGATTCTTCTTCTTGCCATCAGTGCACTGTAAAATTGCTTCTTGGAATGGTTAAAATCACATTAAAAACCCATTAGTCGCCTGATGGTCTTTAGAGACTGAAATCTTCAAAAAGAGGCCTCAAAAAGCCAAACACTTCTTCAATACCAACTCAAACCGCAACAGCAAACAAGTCACCAAACACACTTAACCAAATCCCAAATGAATTGGGCTGGTGAGTGGGGCTATTAAGGCAGTGCAGTTAGTGGCATGGCGATTGGCTAGTGAGAAGAGACTCATGCCAGTCTATTGGTCGAAAAACACACACAAGGTGCACAGTGCATTACTGGCGGAGGAGAAGCGTCGGTGGGGGGCGTGGTCACAGAAAGCATGGCTGCTGGGCCTCTGAGTGGATTCAGTCTTGGGTGGAGGATAGAAGGATGGAAGAGGAAAAATAGGAGATACAGGTTCTGACCCCGAGAGGGAGGAAGAGGCATGAGAGGCTAGGAATAAAAATAAGAAAATGAAAAGGATGTGATATAAAAAAAAAAAAAAAATTAATTAAAAGAAGAACACAGAAGGAAAAAGACATTAAATATTTAGGGCTGTCATTGGGAAGCGTTAATTCAGCATGCATCTTGACTACATTAAAGACAATGTTAAAATTAACTCAATATAACTCATAGCCTGTATGTAAATTCTGTAATATTTAAATGAAATGAAATTAATTGAAAATGTTTGATTGATTGACAGCCCTAAAAATTATGGAAAAGGTTCAAATAATAAAAAATAAATAACCAGAACTAAACACAGCTGGAGCAGTTCAGATTGTAAAGAAAATAGGTAACTGCTGAATCACGGAGACGAGATGACATGTTTACTGTCTGCATACACAGCAGAGAAACCCTCCGCCATCACTGCTGTGCAAACGCAGCAAACAAACACCTGCGCTCATCTCAGCCCTCTTTATCTAATTACTCTACTCACTGCACAAGATACTGGGAATATAATTCAAAATGACCCATCAACAAGGATTACAGCTTTAGATTTTTATTCAACTTCTAAAAGTAAAAATGTACATTAAAAAATCTTATTAAGCCTTTAATTCTAAATCTAAATTGGTGTGTTTGAGAGAGAGAGAGAGAGAGAGAGAGAGAGAGTGAGAGAGAGAGAGAGAGAGAGAGAGAGAGACAGAGAGACAGAAAGAGAGAAAGAAAGAGAGAGATTTTATAACACTTTATTAAATCATTTAAAAACAATTAACAACCATACACTTTACTCAAGACATTTAGCAAAAATTAATTCACCATCTCTAACAAAGCACATTTCTTTGTGATTCCATATATTTTCGAATTCCTCTATATTCTTCATAGTTTAATAAAATAAAAAATCGAATTTAATTCTTTTATTAAACTCTTAAAAACACGACCAACTTCACCTTCAATTTTCTTGTCAGATAAATGGCCATTTTCGCTTTTCCAATAACAAAGTTAACAAGTTGCCCCTTTTTTCTCTTTTTTTCCCAAAACTTGAAACCAAAAATGAAACCAACCTTTGAAAATATTACTTTAAAATCCACAAACATGAAATTAAGTATCAAAAATAAGTTAAGCCAGTCACAATGTACGAAACAGTGAAAAATAGTTTCCCTCTGATCAGAGAGAGAGAGAGAGAGAGAGAGAGAGAGAGAGAGAGAGAGAGAGAGAGAGAGAGACATATGCAGGAAATACAGATAAAATGACAGCAAAGCTGATGTCTGTTGTCATGGTTATGCAAACTCACCGTAAAAGGTGGGGGAAAAAAATCTGTTACCACAATAATTAGAGATAGAGATATAGATATAGGGACACTAGTGTGTGTGTGTGTGTGTGTGTGTGTGTGTGTGTGTGTGTGTGTGTGTGTGTGTGTGTGTGTACACGCTCACCTGTCTCTGGATCACTGAAGTCAGGTAGTGACATGGCGTTCAGCTGGCGACGGTCAGCAACAGCTCTGTCTAACAGACTGCTCCCCCTCCCAGAATCACTACACACAGAGACATACACACAGCAGATAAAAAGAGGCAATTAAGACATTCAAATTAGAGACAGAGCTCTAATGCTCAAGCACACAGACAGGCGACGTGATACTTGCACATCAATACACACAGAATGATGAAACCCTCAGAAATTTCACTCAGCATCTCATGGTACACTGCTAAAGCACACACAACCACAATGCTCCTGCAACAATCTGAAAAGGAGCATAGAAATAAGAAAGAAAATCAGAAGAAAATGCGAGCGTGAGAAGACTTGGCTCCAGGATGGTAGGGTGTTACGGGTGGTTATCAGGACAATGCTAGGTGGTTGCTCGTGTGCTCTGAATGGCTGCAAGGGAATTGCTAAGTGGTTGCTTACTGGCCCAAATCAAACGTGCCCAAACTCAAGTCATAATGATCCCAAGATACAGTGGGGAGAACAAGTATTTGATACACTGCTGATTTTGCAGGTTTTCCCACTTACAAAGCATGTAGAAGTCTGTAATTTTTATCATAGGTGCTCTTCAACTGTGAGTGACAGAATCTAAAACAAAAATCCAGAAAATCACATTACTTGTTCACATATACTAATCAAATACTTGTTCTCCCCACTGTATGAGATCATATGGGAATGCAAGTATAATAAAATTTCACCTATTTCATTAACAAAGCCTAGATAAAATCGCCTAGATAAAAAAAAAAAAAAAAGCCTGAAAAGTTTATGTTTGGGGAGACCAAAGTCGCTTTAAGGCAAGTCAGTTTACTCATGGACAATCTTGGGAAAAAACAATTCAGACTTACTTTTTTTACTTATTTATTTTTACTTTTTTTATTTTAACAAGTTAAGAAGAAGAAGATTTAAAGAAGCTGATGAAGAAAATGTAAAGAGGATGAAGCAGAATTTTACATATACCGGTAAACAAAATAGGTATATTAGGCTACTGTCACTTTAAGAGCGAATGCACTGATCTAATATACTGATTCACTTGTGCTTTCTCACTCAACCATTTACGTTCACTTAAGACATAAACCACTGCATTTATGAGGATAATCACAAAGACGGGTATTTTAACATATAAGTGTGTGTATTTGACTGTTCAAGCCCAGTAAGGCGTTAGAAAGTAGTCTAGGCGCTAAGAGCAGTGGCTTTATGTGTGAAATGAAATGAAATGGGGGCAAGCGCTTTACAATCATATCAGGGAATCTCTCCTCAAACACCACCAGTGTGAAGCATCCACTTGGATGAAGAGACGGCAGCCACAGAACGGCAGCGCCAGTGCGCTCACCACACACCAGCTATATGTGGAGGGGAGAGAGAGTGATTGAGCCAATTCAGTGGATAGGGATTATTAGGAGGCCATGATTGATAAAGGCCAATGGAGGGAATTTGGCCAGGAAACCTTCTCTTTACCAGAAGTGCCACGGGATTTTTAATGACCACAGTGAGAGCCAGGACCTCGGTTTAACCTCTCATCCGAAGGACGGATGCACGTGCGCGCGCACATATACCGAAATTAGTCCTATTTCGCTGCTTTTTGCGCTTGAACAGTTTAAAACCACTTGTTTTTAAACCGCAAGGCTTAAAAACGCATTCAAACGATAAGCTTTCGAGACAGCACAGAACAGCAATGTCACGTGAGCGTAACCGCGATAGAGACGATAGTCCAAATCGGTTGATAGCTGACATACTGAGCATTATTGTGTGGTCGCATTAACTGCTGTTCGGCGAATTTTCACTTAATCCAGTCGATAGGAATCCACATGATCAGGGATTTCGCAATGAGTTCAAGTTGGTTATGCAAATTCAAAGTGTTGATAAAAAGAAAGCTGTTTGGTTTGAAAGTGACTTCCGTGTGAGCTGTGCTTCATACGCAGACAATACGGAACGAACCAAATTTTACTGAAATTTCACTACACATCTCTTCCTCCTCCTCATCATACAGTCTCTGTAGGGTGCCCAACAACCTCTGATGGAGTAGCAACTGTTTGGTGTTCGAGGATGACTATGAGCATGTATTAGCGGTGAGGTTAAGGGTGGAAGAGCTCAAGTGGTCCTGACACAGTGGCGTTACCCAGGGTTTGGAGGGAGGGACTCTGAATGTGTGGCAGTGACAGAGTTTGGTTACTGTGTCCGGACACTAATTGGTCTCCAGTGGATTGTCACCAGGTACGGAGTTCAGGACAGTTTGACAGGAAGAGCTGGAGTGTTCTGACAGCGGGGGGTTGGTATTTCAGCCATTAGAATGAGAGAGCGAGTGAAAGAAAGAAGGACTGAATCATAGTATGCAGCACTGGTACGAGCTGTGCTTTTATTTATTTTTAATGAAGGAGTGGTTAGCTCCTCACAGTCAGCGAGACATGCTGTGCTGTCTTATGTGTGATGGTGAGTGCAGACACTTGAGCTTCTAGCATTCATGTGTCAACAGCTGGAGAGAAAGAGAAAGGGTGTGTGTGTGTACCTGGGGTTGGTGAGGTTGTAACAGGATTTCCAAATCTGCAGCATGCGTTTGCAGGAGAGCAACGCCTCCTCTGGGCCTCTGCACAACGTCTCCAACTTCACCTTTGTAAATAAAAGACTACAGAGACAAATAAAATAAAAAGTTTATATTCACTCTCCTTCCATCTGAAAGTGTTTAATAAACAGAGAGGAGCTGAGTTTATTGAACACAGATAAAGACTAATCAGCTTAATCTCCTCTGAAAGCCATATTAAATGCAAAACTTTAATCAAGCTCAAAATGATTCTGCCCTTTCAGCTGGGATTACTTTAAAAAAAAAAAAAAAAAAAAAACCAACAGATCAAATCAATAGATTTCTCAATGAGAAAAAATCTGACCAATAAGGGAAAAAAATCTAAATAATGAATAGTGTGTACAGTATAGAGAAACCAATTCTGATTTGTTAGTCCATAAATAGCCGATTTTAACATTGTACACAATTTTGTCTAAATACATTAAAAATAAAACATTAAAGATTAAAATCAGTCATTTTAAATGCTTAAATTTAATTTAGGCATCACAAAATTAAAAGTCAGGGTCAGTAAGAATTTTTTTTTTTTTAAATAAATACTTTTATTTAGCAAGAATGCATTAAACTGAGTGTTTGAAAGATTTCTATTAAAAAATGCTGTTCTTTTGAAGTTTCTATTTATCACAGAGGGATCATGTGACACTGAAGACGGGAGTAATGACTGCTGAAAATTCAGCTTTGCCACCACAGGAATAAATTACATTTCAAATTAGAAAACAGTTGGAAGAATTAGATGACAGCTAGATAATCTAAACATAAAAATAGGAGAAATACACAATTTAATATCCAATATAAAACAATATATATCCAATAATCCAAATGATGTATTTGTGTTATATTGAGTGCTGTGTTGTATATATATATATATATATATATATATATATATATATATATATATATATATGTGTGTGTATGGGAGTTTGGGGTGTATTGTATCCTGTCTAGAGTTGCAAATCTCTGCTAATGAGAGCACACAGAATCCCCTGGTAACACCTGTATTTCACACACATTTCTGCAGATAGTATTTCTGCTTGCACGGAGTGAACATCCCACCATCGAGAGAGCAGAGGGGCATTTCTATAATCAGATATGGCAGTGTGTGAGGAGATCCAGCTGGTGTGTGTGTATGTGTGTGTGTGTGAGTGAAGCAGATACCATATATCTAGGTTGATCTTCAACAGTTCGTTGTCGTTGGAGCCTGAACCGAGATCAGTTTGAGCTTCATACATGTGCTGCGGTCTCTGAAGGCCACGCTGATATGAGTTCAGCCAATTCAAAGCGCTGAAGGCACATTCTCATCAGCCGCTCTTTCATCTCTGCTGTATTTGCACGCTACACCGCTAGGACGCCCACACAAGCACTGAATTAATCTTGTCGCATGTGTCTGTGTGTGTGGAATAAGGTGGGCTGGATGTTCTGGTGCATTTCCATTCAACGCAATGAAGCAAAATGTATGGAAAAACACACACAAACTGGATAAACACACACACACAACACCAAAACCCTTCAGGGAAAAACAGGTTGAAAAAGAGGGCCATATGATTGGAGGATTTTTTTTTCTTTCTATTATGTAAGTGGCTGAAGCACACAGCCGGAAGAACGACAACACACACACACACACACACATAAACTCAGAGATGGAGGGAACTCTGATCAAATCGAATGTGAAGGGAATTTGCGTGGGGACTGCCCAGTGCTCCAAACATCCAGCACACACACGCATGCTTCTAACTCGTCTAATTGAAGATGCCAGCAGCAGATATGTACCCATCTATCCCAGCTGCTACAGCGAACACAAACATTCTCATTAGAGTGGGCATTGTGGCATGCCTCTAAATGTCTAAACACTGCCTGCTGCTGTGTGCTCATGTGTGTGTGTAAGGCTTTACAAATGCTGTGCAAAAAAGCATGGAATAATCTGATTGGTTCTCTTATCCAAGAATGCCCTTTCTCTGATTGGATGCTGACAACTGTACTCAGTGCAGTAAAAAAACAAGGCTACATCCAACTATAAGTTTGAGAGGTTAGGAAAAGTGTGACAGTGATTGTGAGCGTGTTGGACTCACATGAAGTTCTCAGGGTATTCACTGAGGGCCATCTCGATGATGTTGAGAGCATCGTGGTAGTGTTTCTGAGCTGACAGCAGCAAGGCCAGCAGGTGCAGTGAATGAACATCATCGCCCTGCAGCTGTAACGCCTGGCGAACATAACCGAGAGCTTCTGGGATCTGACACACACACACAAGAGACGCTTTTATTAGATGATTGTTTTAAACAGGGTGAGAGAGAAATGAAACGTTTGAGAGAGACAGACTGACAGGGAAATAAGGACAAAACAGTCTTCCTAAGGTAAGAACTTGAAGAGTGAGATGTGGCTAGGGTTGGGAGATAAATCAATAATGATATTATTAAAACCACAATTTTGATAATAGACTTTGAGTAATTTAACCTACATGTAAGGTCAAAAAAAAAAAATTTGGGGCCCTATATTTCTTTCTTACATTCTTTCATGTTCTAACAAACATGTGTAGTGCATGTTCTTCATCATTAACGGATCATTAATGAATATTGTGATAAATATCAATATTGAATGATATATAAAAAAAAAACACACATGTAATAATATTTTTGGCCATATTGCCCAGCCCAATGTGTGGCTTGAAGCAGTTGAAATTAGCCATATGGCAAATGCTTACAGTCACCTAGGTATCAAAAGCAAACTGGAGGAGAAATGTATTGTGCACCATATTCTGAATGTTGAGATGTTTTAATTCTCACTACCTGTGTGTAAGAAGCAGATGTTGATTCTCTTACCTGTCGAGATACAGCCAGTTGCAGTGCCAGGTAGAAAACAGCCAGATGATCAGTGGGGGACAGACTCTGTGCTCTGAGAGAGAGAGAAACAGAGTGTTTCATCAGTGGGAGAGAGAGAGAGAGGGTGAGAGAAATTTAGGACAGTCTGAAAATCACCTCTGGAAAGCGCTCAGTGCTTTTTTCTGATACTCTTCCTGCATTCCTCGAAGAGATGCTGTAAAGACAGAGACAGAGATGTGAGAAGATGGCAAGGACAAGATAAAGCAGGAAAATAAGAGAAAACCGTAAGGTTTCAGATACCTAAATGTTAGAGAAAGGGTATCAAGGGATTATAAAGTGTGTAATAGAGGGAATAGATAATGTGTAGATCATTATGGAGTGATTATAAAGAGAAAATGTCGAGACCATTATAAATTATGTAATTGTCATTACAGAGAGGTACAGAGTGTGTTATATAAGAAAAGAAATGGGTTATAAAGTATAAATGGATTATAGAAAGGGTATAGTGCAGGTAATAGAATGTAGAGAAAGCATAAACCATTACAAAAGGCATTACAGAGAGGTACAGAGTGCTTAAAGAGTGTGTTATATAAGAACAGAGAAAGGGAAAATTATAAATCACTGCAGACAGGGAGCTTAGAAGTTTGTGGCATGGGCACATATTCTAATTATATATATATATATATATATATATATGTATACAAATGTATTTCTTCCCTCAATAATTTATTTTTTATAAAAAAAACTTGCAGAATCAGAATCTTAAATCTTATAGAATGACAAACTGAATCTGGTTTAATTAATTTAATATATCAACACTTATAAAGGATTATAGAAAGTGTACAGTGTTATAGAGAGTATATATATATTTTGTATAATCCATTTATAATACTTTACAACAAAATATATCTTTTCTTTAATCTTTTTAGAATGTTCTCCGCCCTCTGTAATACACTATGTATTACAGAGGGCGGAGAACATTCTAAAAAGATTAAAGAAAAGATATATTTTGTTGTAAAGTATTATAAATGGATTATACAAAATATATAGAGTGTGTTATAGAGGATACAGTAAATATTACAGTCGTATAAGGGTATGGAAATGGTATATGCACTGTGTCCTTGTGCAGGTTTGCTCACCATCTGTGGCTTTCAGACTGTAGACGAGACCAATAGCTAGATAGCCTTTGGCCCTGAATTCAGCAGCCTTCTCACCCATATCAATCACTATTTTAGCGAAGCGCTCACCTTCTTCCAGCTAAAACACACAAATACACACCCCATGTCATCACCATCTCACTGTTCATGGCCGGTCTAACAGTAATGGATTTACAGAGTCATAAACAGGTCAGTGTCAGCTCTCCAGTTGAGCCTGTGCATATTTCCCATGATTCCGCTTTCATTACCCAGTGCAGGTTTCCAATACACAGCTTGACGGCCAGCAGAGGGATGGTGGGATCGTCTGGCTTCAGTCTTATACACTCCTTCAGCACCTTCACTGCTCGAGCCGACTACACACACACACACACAAACACACACACACAACCACAGAGATTGCACTGATAAAAAGTAATTTCTAGCGAAGTATTAGATATAGTATAGTATATCAGGATATGTTCAGACTACCAGAAAAAATCTGATATTTTTTGTATATCCAGATTTTATCTAGATGAGTAAAAAAACATTTGTTTTTATTTCAAATCTTTTTCAAACCACATTTGGAGGTGGTTTGAAATTAGATGCTTTTACAGATTTACAGTGTGGACGCTCTGGCTGCTCAAATCAGATTTTAAATAGTCTTTTGCATCACTCTTAACGTGACACACAGAGATAACGTCAAAACTGGTGTCGGAAATGGCGGAAGTATTTATACGGTATTAACAAAATTATGTGTCCAAAGATTTCGTCCATGAGTACAGCATGGATCATTACAATATATACCAGCTCTCCAAATAAGCGCCGTGTCGAGTTAAGGTGCAGAACCATCATTTTTCCTGCATCCTTTTTGAAAGCCTTGTTACACACACACACACACATATATATATATATATTTACATTTACATTTATGTATTTGGCAGACGCTTTTATCCAAAGCGACTTGCATTCAAGGTACACATTTTACATTTTATCAGTTCTTGCTTTCCCTGGGAATCGAACCCATGACCTTGGCGTTGCTAGCGCCAACGCTCTACTGTTTGAGCTACAGGAAAGCCTATATATATATAAAGATATTTTAAATCTATATAAAAGAAATGTTCATTCATTTTCATCATTATCAATTTTCATTATTTTTATAGGCCTTGAAATCACAACTTCACAATTGCCTGATATTTCCAGGTTTTTGCATGACCATGGAAACTTTGGGGTACATAGGAGGTGTAAAATGGAACACTAACCTTCCCAGCGGCCATCAGGGAGAGAGCGAGCTGAAACCAGAGATGAAACTCCTCAAAGGCAAACTTCATGGCTCTTTCGAGACACTGTGGAGAGGACACATTAAGATAACCTCAGATAAGAGTTGAGAACAAAAATTATGACCCTACCAGATACACACACAAAGGTCAAACACAGAGCCAGGCCATGTCTCACGCTGTAGATTACCCAGGGTGCCACAGGCTTTTCAGTGTGTCTCTGAGGCTTTACAGTTAATCACACTAGCAGCTTAGCAGAAAGCAATTCATTGAACAATTAGATCTATATAACAAACATCTACAAAAACACTCATGACCCTGCAGAGGGCACACAATAAATCTGGCAGGCTCCTGGGGCCCTGCGATTGCACAAAATCCTTGAATATAAAAGACACAGCAAAAGTTATGCTGAGTCTAACATTAGCAACAACAGCATGATCAACAGATGGAGATGGAACAGAAAATGATGCCCAGGTACACTAATGAGAACATCACAATACAAAACACACACACACACACACACCAAAAGTGCTTTTTTTTTCATCTGCCTGTTCTGTCCTAAATAGGCCAGGCTTCTGAAAACAAACATTTCAGGTTTGTCCATGGTTTAATATGAAACTTAGTAGAAAGTTATAAATAACGCTGAATACTTAAAGATTTGAACAAAACTGTGACATGCAGACTGCATTCTGGCTTGTTATACGCTCACAAACACAAATAAATGTTGTGCATAACCTCTAGACCAGTCACAGACACACACAGAGAGAGTGCAGTCTAGAGTACATGTCTGGTCTCGTTACCACGGCAACCACACCAGGAGGTTTAACTCGTCCCGCTGAGGGAGTATTCCTGAACGTTCCCATAGCGATGAGTGTGGGCAGGACCTCACCTCTGAGAGCATCTCATATTGTCCGCGACGGCCAAGCGCGATGGTCAGCAGGTCGTACACCAGCGAGGCGCTCTGGAGGCTGATGATTCGGTCATTATTGTGTTCAGGGATTCGACTCAATACGGCGTCTCTGTTAGCCTACGATAAATACAGAAGTTAATATACTCATTCACACACCACACTACCGTTCAAATGTTTGGGGTTGGGAAGATTTTTTAAATGTTTTTTAAAAGAAGTCTCTTATGCTCACCAAGGCTGCATGTATTTGATCAAAATACAGTAAAACCAGAGATACTGATATATATAAATGACAGTAACGTGATACATTTGAAATCTTCTGTAACGTTATAAATGTCTTTACTGTAACTTTTTATTAATATAATGCTTCCTTAATCAATAAAAATATTAATTTCTTTCTTTCATAAAAAATTATCCCAAACTTTTGAATAGTAGCGTATACCAGAACTATTGCTAATAGATGCTACTGATAATATTAGACAGCTTATTTCCTTATAGGTCACTGCAGTAGTTAAGTAAATATTTCTATGAAATAAAACACTGCTTGATCACATTGTGCCTAAGTAAAAACACATTATAACTGAACACAGTCACTCCCTGGACTGTTGGGCAATCAGTTTAAAGAAAATTAAAGAAAAGCCACATGAGCAAGAGAGCTAATGGTTTAAATCCGCTTTAAAGCTAAAGACCTCAGCGCTATTATGATGGGCATTCTATGCTAAAAAACCTGCAGTGACATGTGCTGGCTCCAGTGCTGGCGGTCACACAACAGCAGTTCAGAAGGTCACAGGAGTTTTACTGCTACTTACCATGGACTCACTGATTAACAACAAAAGTAAGGCCTCCTCTGTGTTCTCCTGCGGACAAAACAAACTAGACAGAGAAATAAAGGCTATATCACAAACTTTTCTATCCATGACATCATGAATACAGTAACAAGAAACAAACTACCAGAATTCTCATCATTTCATTTTGCCCATTTTTTATACTGCATCATAAAAATAAAAGCAGAAAATTGTCCTAACCTGGCGAGATGCAACAAGAGCAAGAAATCTAATGGGTCTGTCAACACTAAACAAGAAAAAGCCGAGCCAAATTGTTGCCAAAATTGCAACAAACCCTGTGTTGTTTTTTGTATTATTCAAATAGTATGTTTTTTAAATTAGCTTTTGTTTTTATATTTTCAGTTTTCATGTTGACATTTTGTTGTGTATTTTTGTCATTTTTATTGGGGCTTTCATCTAGTTTTATTTCAGTTTTAGAAATGTAGCTTTTCAGCTCTGAAGGGTGGTGCATTCGGCTGTACATTAAGGCCTGGTTTCTCAGACAAGGCTTAGATTAAGCAAGAACTGGGCTTAATAAATGTGCCTTAGAAAATAACATTACATTACTAGTGTGCATCCTGAGACAAAACAATGGCACTGATATATTTTAAGATACGTCAGTGCAAGTTTCTTTCAATTTAGATAGCTCAAACATCCATTTTAGTCCGGGACTAGGCATAAGCCTTGTCTGTGAAACCGGGCATAAGTGTTTGCGTTACACAACTTAAGTATACTTCGGGCTTTAGACATGCCACTATACAAATGGGAAGAGAGAAGCACGATCTAGGAGAGCTGGAGATATGTCCTACTTCTCTCCTGAGTAGATGCGTGGACGGCGGCTGAGGGCGTAGTCCTTTATGTGTGGGTTGTGTCTGAGCGGATCGTCCAGTGGGGAGTGGTGAGGGGGGTCTTCAAGGGGGTTCCAGTAACTCTGTTCACACATGCCCCTCAGCAGGATCTCTGCGAGCTGCCTGGCAATAGTCTAAACACGAACACACATAAACATATACCTTCAGAGTAGTTCTCAACCAGGGGGCCGGGGCCCATACAAGCAAACTTCCAAGATGATGTAGAGGCCACATACAAACTGTAAAGTTTCAGGAGTGACAACTGTATTTAAATACATGAGTGAATCCCTTAAATTATCGTTCCATGTGTGTAGGAAAACCGACTCGCTCCCAAAATTGTGATGATTGATAGCACGGTAACCACAGCAACATTCTGCCGTGTCGCATGTTTGGCATCCGCTATAATATCTTCGCAGACCGCGCACTTGAAGTGTTGCCACGTCCACTTATTATGAACATTAACAACCAATCGTTCAGTTCGGTTCTGTAAACACTGCATATAATTTCTTGTAAATGCGATTGTCATTACCTGCATATTTCAGGAGTTAATTTGGTTATAGAATGCGATTGTCACTCCAGTAAATTACAGTCCAGTAAAATTTTATATAGTGTAATAGTGTTTATAAGTGTAATTTCTAGACTTTTCTATAATGAATAAATATTTTTTCTAATTTATGTATTATTTATAATATTTATCTAAAATATGTTATTGAGAAGAAATATGTTATTAACATCTTAGTTTTTTTTACTTAAGAAAATGAAAGGTGTTATTTGCTATTAAATTGAAAGGCGGGTAATCCTGAAGACTCGCTGAATGAAAAACACATCAAATCTTGACTTTTTGCACTGCCTGCAGATTACCGTAGTAATCATAATAAGCGAACTATTTTCGTCACGACTGGCTTGACGGGAGTTAATCACTCGGTGTTGTGTTTTTAATGCGCCACCTCAAGTTAAAAATCATTATTTTAAAAGAGCCCGTCTCAAGATGAAGATGCTCTTTTGGGTGCTCTTTTTATGAATATGAATACTTCTTAAATTTGATCTTAGGAACAATCTTTAAAAAAAAAAAAAAGATAAGAACATTCTTAAGAAAAGTTTTTGGGAATACAAAATATTCTTATCTTTTTTCTTAAGTTAGACAATAAGACGAGTTTGGCAGTTAAGAAGAATTTTATGAAGAATGTTTCGTGAATCCGGCCCCCTGTTTCTGTAAATTAAAAGCAGCTTTGTCATAACAGCAGAAGTACCAGAAATCTGCATGGGGAGTCTATGAACATTGTCTTGGATAATAAGAGGACTTGGGGTCAAGAAAGGCTGACAACTACTGTTCTAGATAAAGACAACAAGATGAAGCCATAAATGCACACAACTCACCATACGCAGGTTCTGAGTGGTTCTGGTCTCAACGGCTCGGAGAATCTCTCGGAAGCGGCCGACACCATGGGTCAGGTTACTGCAGCACCGGGAAACAGAGAGAAAAGCAAAACATTAATCACCTCTAGAGAGCTGAAGAAACCTGACAGCTGACATCAACAAATTTCACATCAACTCAGTACAAAATTCATACACAAACACATGGAAGCACACGGACAGACACCCTCAGGACAAGTCAGACCACTGTCATGATTTAATGAGCTCTAACATCAAGTCGTCAGACTAAAGCTGTCACTTATCTGTGGACAGGAATATAACAGGGAGCACATCAATTACAGTAGTTCTTGATACGGTCACAATTAACACCTGTTTGAACTCTGCACAACCTGTGAATGAGTTAGAGCCTGTCAATGACTGGGGTCAATATCCTCATCAGACTCCTATTCCCACAAACTGACAGCACATGAAAACACACAAACCATGAATGGACGTGTGTGTGAAAAGAACAGAGAATATAGCTTGCAGAGGTCCACGTGAATACAGGGAGACGCAGTACAGATGTTGTGTTGAGAGAGACAGAAGAGTCAAAATAGCGATGAGAGTGAGCAGAATAGAAAGAAAAAGAATTAACAAATAAAACAGTCAATTCAAGCATCAGTTCAAAGACAGTCACATGTTTTTATCCGATTTTAAACCTATAGCAGTATTGTATATATATATAATGTCTGTGTGATCAAACACATTGTTTGTATTATTTTTTGTCAGAAAGTACAGAATTTTAATATCAGCCATAAAATTAAAACAGCTATCACTTTAATACCTTTAAACCGGTCTATAGTGTTTTTATAGCACACAGACTGAGCGCTGAACATTTGTTGTGCTGTAAGAACTGCATGTTGCATGAGATTTAAAGACATTGCTTTCAATCATTTATGAGCCTAACAGATACATTACCCACAATGCACCACTGCAGGGGTCATATTTCTCACAGATGCATTACAAGCACTGACAGATGCCCCACCTGCATCCATATGGTAGATCCCTCCCCAACCACACACTCACTGCACCAATAATAAATACAAAAAGATGGACATTCTCATAAACAGTTCAAATTGGCACCTGGGCATCAAAGCACTATCTAGGCTTTTCTTTTCCCTCTCTCTGTATGTTAGACCTATTACTTCTGCCACTAAAGATTGCTTTATTATTAATCTTCCTGATCAGTTTCATCATCTCAGCATCCCAGATAGCTTAGAAGAACTCGATATTGCGACAGAAACTTTTAACTCTCTCTTTTCCAGCACTTTAGACACAGTTGCTCCGATGTGCTTAAAGAAGATTAAAGAAAATAGTCCCACGCCGTGCTACAACGAGCACACTCGGGCCCTTAAGAGAGCAGCCAGAAAAATGGAGCGCAACTGGAAGAAAACAAAACTAGAGGTATTTCGCATTTCATGGAAAGAGAGCTCGATTGCATTCAGAGAGGCCTTAAAAGCTGCTAGATCTACTTATTCTTCAACCCTATTAGAAGAAAATAAACAAAACCCTAGGTATATATTTGAAACAGTGGCTAAACTAACGAAAAATAAAGCTTCAAGCCCAGAAGTTTCTTCTTCACCATTCTTAACTTCTTCACTTATAATATTGATACTATCAGGGAGAAAATTATAACCATGCAACCGTCTACTACAGTATCGCATCAGGCAGTGCATTGTAGTCTCCCGAAGGAAAAATTTGATTCATTCATTACTATAGAAGAGGAAGAATTCGCTAAACTCGTTAAATCATCTAAATCGACAGCATGTTTGTTAGACCCTATACCGACTAAGCTACTGAAAGAGATGCTTCCAGAGGTCATAGATCCTCTTCTAAATATCATTAATTCATCTTTGTCATTAGGATATGTACCAAAAACATTTAAGCTTGCTATGATTTAACCGCTTGTTAAAAAAAACTTGATCGTGCAGAATTAGTCAATTACAGGCCGATCTCGAATCTACCTTTTCTGTCAAAGATGCTAAATAGATTTATTTTGACTAATTTATTGATACTTTTTGACTTAAATTTATAATCAACATCTCCTGCATTGTCCACCAAGTTTTTTCCATTTGTTTCAATGCATTCTAGGATTTTCTTATCCATGAAGGATACATATGATGCCATCTTAAAACTGCAGCGTATTCATGCAGCCTTCATGTTGAGAGCGTGCCTATGCTGCCTTAAAATACTGCTTATGTAGGCAGCTCACAAGGTTTTGGCTTTGTGTGAAGCTTCTACAAAAAAGCAAGGCACTACTCTACATGAAGAATGTGTAGAGATACGTACGAGTAGTTGTCAAACACACGGCTCCATGGTGCAGAGGCCGTGGTGCAGGGGGAGATGGTGGCAACAGAACACAAATAAATAACATGAGACGCACAGACACACACAGGCTGAGAACTACGGAGGGTTAATGAAGCATTTAAAAAAAAAAAAAAAAAGCCACAAAGACAGAGGAGTTAGTGGGCAGACAAAAAGCTCAGCAGATTCCTAGACCACTCACTGAAGCACATGTCTGAGGGAAAGAGGGGTGGAGAGAGAAAACAAGGGGTGTACAAACTGAAGGAATTATAAATGAATGGACACTGAGGTAGCCTGTATGGTCCATGAATCATAATGTGCTGTGTAACTGACAGGGCTGAGTGATATATTGAATTCTATATAGGCTACACAATATATACATAACTTATCTGAGATGATTTTACTGATTATCACCATGCTTTTCATTTTATTTGACTATTACGTTTCATCACGAATGTGCCATTGAAATAGTTTTGCAAAACCGTTATAATAATCAGTTCAAACTGTCAGTTTCAATGATTTAATTTAAAACTCATGCTCACCAAGGCTGAATTTATTTGATCAAAAATACAGTAAAACAGCAATATTGTTTTATTGCAATAATAAAAACACTTTTCTATTTTAATATATTTAAAAAATGCTAAATTCAAAGCTGAATTTTCTGTCATTACTCTAGTCTTCAGTGTCACATGATTCTTCAAAAATTATTCTAATATGCTGATTTGTTTATAAGAAATCTTTTTATTATCATCAATGTTGAAAATGGTTGTGCTGATCAATATTTTCCAGGATTTTTTGATGTATAGAAAGGTCAAAAGAACAGCATTTTATTTGAAATAAATATCTTTTGTAACATTATAAATGTCTTTACTGTCACTTTTGATCAATTTAATGCATCCTTGCTGAATAAATATATAAATATATAAATATATATATATATATATATATATATATATATATATATATATATATATATAAATATATATATAAAAAAAAAATATATATATATATATATCTCATATAAGTCTCACTTACCCTAAACTTTTGTACGGTAGTATACGTCAGTAAATATCGTTGTTTATTGTTTTATTAGTACATATAACTTTATAATAATGATATATTAAAATGTTTCATTTAGAATATATCATCCACTAGAGTGGGTGCCTTTTTCCCCAATTTTTCTATTTTTACGGTATTACTTCTTGCATTAATCGATTTGAATCTAATTTGCTGTTTGTTCAAAATAGTGATTCTTGAGACCCTTTTCAAAATATAGGCTATATTACATATTGTCAAGAGGCTGAAAAACATTTTCAGTTATATCGCCCAGCCCTAGTTACTGAGAATACACACACACACACACACACACACACACACACACACTAGAAACTTTTCTTTTCTTCTAGAAAGAAAATTTGTTGTATTATTTTCATGTTATCACTATGAAGCTGCTTTGATACAATCTGTATTGTAAAAAGCGCTATATAAATAAAGGTGACTTGACACACACACACACACACACACACAGACACAGACACACACAAACACACACTCACCCATTTTTGAAATGAATAACATGAGCCCTCTGAAGTCCAGTCTCTAGGAAGTAGCCAAGTTCCTGTTCCTGTGTGACCGGGCCAGGCTTTGGACTGCGGTTCTGAATGCCAGCACTAAGAGCCTGAAGACAGGACACATCATCAAATGTTACTGTCAATCATTACTGAAACAAGCTCAAACTCTTTTCCCCAGTAACTTCCTGTTAGTTATTCAGCTAATTCAGACCATATCTTCAAAAGAAGCACGGTCAGATTTGCTACATTTACACGGAGAACACTTTAGAGAGGACGGCGGTTAGGAGGGTACGAGTGCGCCACGCATGAAGGTCAACCGTAAAACTTCGGCTGCACCCAAAAAATGCAGCATCAACACTGCAGCAGAATACAGGCTCTGCCGTTCTCCTCGCCATCATTCACTCTCTCTCCATCTCTCCACTCTCCCTCCCTTCCCCACCAACGCTAAATCACAAGCAGTAAATACTAAACACTGTGCAGGGGGAGGAATCTGTGCGCTACTATTGCAACAGAGAATCTTGCTCTGAAAGAGAATGAACTTTGACCTGTAAAAGGCTTTGATTGTGATTTAAAGTTCACAGGTGGGACGGTAAGAGATCAGACTCACGGATGGCTGACCCTCTGCACTAGAACTGTGCAAATCTGTCCTCAGCTACAAAATGTATGTACATTTGACGTGCTAAAACAGCAGTGAAAACTGTAGTGAATGAACATTTGGAAATACCTTTTCTACCTCCTGAAGATAGAGCAGGGCAATGTCTCCAGACTTCTCATAACAAGTGATGATCTCCTGGTCTCTGTCTGCAGTACGATTGGACAGTGATGGGGACGCCATGGGCACTTTCTCCAGACAAAGACCTACGAACAAACAGCAGAAGGATGAGATGCCTTACACATGCCAACAGCAAGAAAAGTACACAGAGCTGTCCCAGCGCTCTGCCAGATTGTTCTGTCAGAAGGATGTTTATGACTTATGACAGCTCATTTCAATAAAGATAATTTGATGGGTGAAAAATGGCAATAATTGATGCTAACTTTTGTTCCCTGATAGGGCTATATGGCATAGCAGTTCTATAAATGTATCATTCATTATGCAATACCATCAGGAATTAAATAAATGATTAAACATGATTTCTAACGCATTTACCATATTCAACATAATGACCATGGAGAACTAGGAGGGCCATTTAAAAGTAAAATGAAGGAATGAACTATCAATTAACTAAATCACATTATGCATCTCTGCACTGTTCTGATTGGATTATATATAATCTATTCAGATCAGATCGGAAATAAAAAATTAAATAAAAAAAATGTAAAAAAGAAAATAGATGTTAAAAATGTTGTATATTGATGTTATAAATAAATGTTATAACTATATTATTATTATAAGTATATTATATATAAGTATATAATATGTTGTTACACATAATATATAGAATTTGTACTTTCACTATTTCTGATCCCTCTACACAGCTGTACATTGAACAATAGATGTGATTGGCTGTGATTTTGATGCTTTGTGCAGAATTTTGCATTCAGTAAGCTCAGAAAAAAAATACTTGTTAGTAGTTAGTGATTTATTTTTTCACTTATTTTCCAACTGCAAATTAAATACACATTTACAACTGTTTATTGAATTAATGTTTATAATGTTTGATAGATGTAACAATAAATGTCTATATTTCTATTTTATATGCACATCATCCAAATTAACTGTGTTAACTAGAGAGATTAAGATTAAAGATTCTTTTTTAAATTTAATCACAAAATGCTGACATTTGAATGTATTAACAGCCCTTAGATTTCATAAGTTTCGATTTAGTTTTTGATACAGTATGTAGTTACCTCAGGCTGGTAAAATAAAATACCAAAGTCAAAGATCTGGCATCAATCCAACCATATTCCTTTCAAAATCCTAGTTCCATTCAATTTCTACTGAGCCACAGTTATGTCAATTCTAATTCAACTGACTAATGAAATACACTGTTATTGTTTGATCCCTAATTTAACTTAAGGATATGATATTCATTCAGAAAGGGTCAAACTGAACGTGATATGTTTCATTCATGTAAGTGGAGTTTGTTTGTTGCTGCTGGTCAGAGGAAGTAAGACAATGAAATATACATGTGTGAGAAAATCAAAAACCTCAGACAAACCAGAAAAGCTTTAAATGTTTAAGCACGAGTTGATGTCTGTTCCACTGCCGTATCTCCTTGCCTCGTCTGGGTAAGCTGAGAGCCAGGTAAAGATACAAGCACGGTTCTTTAGAGATGTCACACAATCTGTGGCCAATCTCTGTCTGCTGGCTTCAACTTCCTAATTCACATCTTAAATCCCTCATAGCATGAGTGAAAACAGGCCGGACCCCGCGCTCAGGTGGCCGGTAAACATGATGAGAGTTGTTTGTTTGGCTGCCGTTAGTATTGGGTTCTCCATGCAGATAAAGTTTTCATGACAGTTTGGCAATGTGACAGGAAACAGAAACTGTAGCCCTCCAAACGACTTGTCAAACTGCTTCAATAATAGATATCGACTTATAAACGGATATCACAGGATGAAGAAAACGGTCTGGTACTGAGTCACAAAATGATTCCAAAATGAAAACGGAGCCAAATAATCCATCACGAGCGAGAAGGTAATGATGAGATCCTGATTAAAAGTGCACTGACTGTGAAGTCTCAGTAAGACAGGAAGAGAACAAGAGTGGACATAAAATATTAGTTAAAGGTTTAAGGCACTGCACTACTGTTGAAAAGTTTGGGGTCAGTCTTTTTTTTTTTTTTATAAATGAATACTGATCAAACGTGACAGTAAAGACTTTCACATTGTTACAGTAACAATGTGAAAGTCTTTCCTGTCACATAAAATTATATTTCAAATAAATGCTGTTCTTTACATTGATAAAAAAAATCCTGAAAAAAATATCACCGTTTTTAACATTGATAATAATAATATTAAATGTATCTTGAGCGACAAATCCGCATATTAGAATGATTTCTGAAGGATCATGTGACACTAATGATTGGAGTAATTACAGGAATAAATAAAAAAATTCAAAATAGAAAATTATTGTAAATTGTAATATTATTTCACAATATTACTGTTTTTACTGTATTTTTGTTCAAATAAATGCAGCTTGGATGAGCATAAGAGACTTCTTATTGACCACAAACATTTGATTGGTAGTATATGTAATCCTAAACATTATTATAATAATAACTTTTGCAGATTTTTTTTGCAGATATACACATTTAAAATGTACAATGTTTCTCTATCAAGAAAACCAACCAAAAATATTGATTCATCTTGCATTAAATGGCCGCAAAAGTGTCCAATTATTATCCAATAAAATGCTCTATAAAAGTAGTATGTCCCTCTACTAGCAAATAACAAATTATGGCTCATAAAATGAGATTTCTAGACCTGAAAAAGTTATGTCAATAAAAAAAATAAAAATATTTTTAAATGCCATGAGCATTTTATAATGAATAAACATTTTACTAGTTATACCAAGCTCTAAAATATATTATTGTGTAGAAATGGGAATCCTGAAATGTAATTATCTATTGCTATGAGTGACCATACATTGAAACAAGTTTTGAGAACAAAACTAGGGCTGTTTTTTTTTAATATTGTTATGGACAAAGGGGACCTTGGTGCAATATAGTTGAAGAACCACTATCATGTGGGCACAAAATTACACACTCTAGCTTTAAGGAAAAGTTATATTTCATTACAAATGTGGGCAGAGGGATTTTCTATGGACTTGTTGTTCCATCCACACTGATGCCCAAAGAGAAAAAGGGGAGAGAAAAAAATTGAAGAGCGAGCGAGAGAGAGAGATCCCTTTACCTTATATAGACCTGCTACACTGGAGACCAGACAAGGTCTTGAAAAGGCACATTGACTTCTGTTCTGATACAGATAAAAAAATCCTCAGAAATCTATTCCTCT
Organism: Rutilus rutilus; assembly: GCF_951802725.1. Lineage (NCBI taxonomy): Eukaryota > Metazoa > Chordata > Actinopteri > Cypriniformes > Leuciscidae > Rutilus > Rutilus rutilus. Next base: position 21,422,895 of record NC_140226.1, on the reverse strand, counting down.
CAATTGCTGTGTTCCTCTAAACGCATACATATCGCTCTTCTTAGAGGTTCAAAGGCCCGTTATACTAGCCAGATCCAAGACAAGCCCCATTACCGTGATCAGGCTCTTAACGGCCACAGTAAAACTGACACCTCAGGACAGGCTGTGACAAGCAGCTCATGGCGGCAACAGAGATTTTTTTTTTAATTCAGGAACGAGGGTTTAATATACACATGAGACAAGGCAGGAAGCGCCAGAAAGATGACACACACGTGTGTTCGTGTGTGGTAGCTGGGGCGTGATGGATGATTAGGGTCAAAGGAGGAAGCTTCCCCCCTGTAAAGGCAGTTGTCAGTCACAGAGATGCTATGAGATGATTGGATGAGACAGGCTCTGTGCCACCCTGCAGTTTTTTCCCCCCAGAGCCCCACAGTACCGCCGATCTGTCAGAACTCTAATCAAAGACCTCATGCTGCGGTCTTGGCACACACGTTGACTGTGCTCGGAATTAAAAGTGTGTGTGTGTGTTCAGAGCAAAGGATTTAGTTGCAAACACTTTTCTCTGCAGAGCACCACATATTAAATCAATGCTGCCACCCAAAGGTCAAAATGTGAACCGCAGGATACCATCTCTACACTGATCTGACCAAAGGAAGTCTCTGCGCACTAAAGCTGAAATTATTTGATAAAAAATACAGTAAAAACAGCAATGTTGTGAAATATTATTACAATTTAAATGAGCTGATTTCTATTTTAATATTTTTCTAAATGTAATTTATTCCTCTGATGGCAAAGCTGAATTTTCAACAGTCATACTGTGTTCTTGGTCAAATAAATGCAATCTTGAAGAGCATATGAGACTTATTTTTTTAATATTTCTAAAAATCTTACCGACCCCAAACTTTTGAACGCTAGTGTATGTACTCCTAAACATTGAAAAAATCTTTTTTTTTTGCACATATACACAATAAAAATGTAATGCGGCCATTACTCTAGTCTTGACTGTCACATGATCCCTCAGGAATCATTCTAATATGCTCATTTGCTGCTCAAGAAACAGTTATTATTACTATCGTATCAATTTAGAAAACAGCTGTGTAGCTTAATATTTTTGTGGAAACAGTGACATTATAAATGTTACATTTTATCAATTAATTTGTCCTGGCTGAATAAGAGTATTAATTTATTTTTAAAAGAAATCTTTGAACACTAGTGTAATCTATAGAATTTATCAAGTATGTATATTGAAATCTCACTGGTCCACTACAAAAAATCCACTCCCTATCAAGTATCTTACTGCTGTGACTGCCTGTGATTTTGTTGTTTTGTTTGTGCAGCAGTTTGCCTTTAGTGAGGACAGAAATATGTACTTGATTGCAGAAAGAGTCGGTTGTGGTTAGAAAACCTCCTTACCAAAGCAAGTTACATGTCTGTTTCACAGCGCATACATAAGCAGCGTATGGTGCTTTCACACTGATAGAATGTCAGCTATGTAACAGACCCGCAGCTCTAAACAGAAAAAACACTGTGATTTCTGAGTTTCTACACTGATTATTTACCTTTGGTGGCATAGGCCTCTGCGATCATGGAGAGTCTGTACACTGGAGCTCCCACCAGCTGCATCTCATCCAGATTCACACGGCCGTACTGATTCAGCGCTTCCCTGTAATCAGCCTCCACATAGCACAGCTTAGCCATGATCAGACTGGCCTCCTGCATGTATTCAGGCTGGGAGAGAAAGACAAATACACACACCGCCACAATATAGTACACTCAGTCACTGTAAATTTTTTTTAAATGATCAGGGCTGCGTTCTCCGAAACTACCTTAACGCTACGTCGTTCTTAAGTTGTACCTTAAGAAGTACCTTATCGTTAATACGTGGTTTCCGAAACCTTCTTAGTTAAGTATAGCTTCTGTAAGTCATACGTTCGTAAGGTTGGTCTGGAGCGCTCTTAGCTATACCTTATCGCTGCTGACGGTTCATACCGCTAGTGGCCACCACTACGCAAAAAGCTTTTTTACATCGCAGTTTAATTACACATAGAAAATTTTATATGAACATTTAATATAAAATCTGATTTAGTATTAAAATTACATTTTTACTTTACTTTAAAATTTTACACATAAAATACTTAAGTTGTTATAGCCTACACCCAGTGTAAGTGTTTTCATTATTAAAGTTTCCATACACTAATGGTTGTTAGCTTTTTTAATTACTATCCTAAGGCACATCAGCTGGCGAACCATTTGACAGAAAAGGCTTAGGAGTCTATAAAGAAAGATGAGTTTACACAAACTTTATAGTTTTAAATCAAAGACGGCGCCGTCCGCGGAGCCAGTTAGTGTATGTCAACTACATGGCTGGTGGATAATCAGCATACGTTGTGGAGAACATTAACACACTTATGGCCGTAAGGGTTTGGGATTGCACACTTGCTAAATTATAAACACATACTCATATTTATTTCTGCATGTACATATTTCAATGAGCCCCGATAAATGCAGTTTGTACTATTTCTTTATAAAGAACATTGTTTTCTCAATACTTTACCTATACCGCTGTGAAGGAAAGAGCGCACAATCGATCAGAGGCATCGATATCAACCTATTCAGCGCCTCCACCATGGACAGCGCCTGCTAAGGTCGAACTTAAGAAGGTTTACCTTAAGCAACATCCTAAGGTATAGTTCGGAGAACACACGTAGGAAAGGTATACCTGTAGTTAAGGTGTACCTTTTGAGTCTTCGTAGCGCGCTAAGAGACAACGTTATCGGAGAACGCACCCCAGATTGTTTTTACATTACACATTTTATTAGTTATATAACAACAATTTTTTCTAAATCAGTTGAATATAATTTAAGTTGAAATGACTTATACAGCCAAGTTGATTGTACTTGTTTTTATTGATAATTTGTTTTTGTTTTACAGTGAAGTCAAATATAGCTCCACAATCACCTCACATTTTTAAATACAGAACAAGAATAAATTAAATACATTGAAATACATTAAATAAATACAAATTTCACTTAGATTTATGTCATTTTACATTTTCATTTGAATTTAAGTTTTAGTAATTTTATTGTGTTGTCATTTTTATTAGTTTTTGATTTTATTGAAATACATCTATTTCAGTAGTCAACATCTGAAGTGGATCAAAACCTTGAACAATTTGAACAATACCTGTTCTTGTCTTAGGACAACTTTGATGAACTTTTCTGATCCACTTCAAATGTTGACTACTGTAGGTTTTATTTATTTTTATACTTCAGGTTTAGTTATTTTAGTAAATCACTAAATACAATTTTTTATTCTTTAACTAACTACCTGAAATATATTTTATTTTATTTCAAGTAACAAAAATGTTTTTGACTGTTCAGGCTTACCTTTAAGTTCCCCCGATCAAGAGCAGCCGTCAAGTGTTTCCGCACCTCCTGGAGGCGGGGCCGGGGCCCGCGGGGACTGGTTCCCTGCTTAATGGGGTTTTCCTTGAGGTACTGCTGGAGTTTGGCCTCCCCCAGCAGAAGTTCCCCGAGATCATCTACAAGAGAGGCAGAGGTTCAGTCCTGCACCTGAATTCACTCAAATAAGCACAAAACGGAAGGCCAAAGGTCGCTAGGCTGTTTCCTTATAAAGGTCTTTCATTAAGTGTGCGATATTCTTTTTTAATATGATGTCATTACATTGCTCTCTTACCGCCAGCCAATCGCTGCATTGGTGATCATGGTTTCGAGTATCGATCTATCTGCCCTTTCCAATGAACACAGGAATGCGCAGTAATCTCAGACAGCTTAATCCAGATATTTTAATCAAATACGCAAATTCGTAAAAAAAAAAAAAAAAAAAACTGTAATCACGATTAGAAGATCTGGCATCTGTTAAATCATCTCAGATGTATTAAGCGAGGAATGAAGAACGGACCTCAGGACTATACTGAGGAAATTTGTCACATGACATTGTCCGAACTTTATGGGCTATTTTATCATAATGACTGTCAGCGAGCTCAAGCGTGGAAGACATTTTATTTTTGGGTGAACTATCCCTTTTTCATCTCTCTGTTCTGACTGAAACAGTAACTGTGGAGATGTCACCTGCACTAGATCTACAGAGTAAGGTCAAAAAACAAACACTGATTGTGAAAATAGCATTACATAAAGCTCAGATATAATCCAGTCTTGGACCTGACCACATTCTTACAAGGCTCTTAGGACAATCACATGTGGTTTAATCTGCTGCCTTACAATGCTTACTAATATGTAACGTTACCTTTTAATGAACAGGGTTAAATGTAAAGATGGCACCAAGCCATTGCTGTGAATAGTATGAATGTAGATTCATTATAGATATTAAACCAACCTTTAGGACAGTCTTCATTCATTTATAGATTTTACCCAGTCAAAAACATCTTACAGATGTTCACAAATTATATTGTAAAATTCCTTCCCTTAAGCAATTCCTCACTTATTTTAGTCTTGACAATATTTAAACATAATGCAAATAAAATAATGATGTTTTATAACATATAACATAGTTACAACTATTTTATATTAAAAAAAAATTTCTTTGTAAAATTGAAGCCACTTTTCAAGTTTTTTTTTAAAGAAACAAAACATTATACAGAATATAAGAATCTATCAACACAAAAAGCATTCAAAACTTTTAAAATTGTCTATACTTTTAACTGATCTCTGGTGATATTTGTGTACTGCCCCTTTCTATTCATTATTATTTGCATTTATTACTTTGTACTTCTCTTTATCCGAGTGTGAGTCAATGAAATTCAAGTTTGAAAATGCAACATTGAACTATCTGTTTAACAAATAACTGAATCTGTGTTTTCAGTTAATGCAAAAGAGACTCCTATAATTTGACATTACACCTTCACAATATAATAAGCCAAATAATGACTCTTCATAACTTCATCAAATATGAATTATAGAAATTATGAAGATGAATGGACACAACTGTGTGAGCAATCAGGAAGTGTAGCTTGCGTTACTGGGCAGATGTGTGGAACACTACCAAAAGGGCAACATTAATATAATATCTTAGACACCCTGAAATCAAAGTATTAATTCAAAGAACCGTTAAATGTGTAGTTAAATGAACGGGAATAAATCAGACACGGATTCTGCCATCAGGCCTGAGACACACACTGTCAGAGCTAACGCGTTAGCCGTGAGAATATGTACATAAACCACACACACCGTTTGAGATGAGTTTCGCAGACAGCTGTCGCACGAGTTCTGGTATCTTCTCCCATTGTGTCTCTGATCGACAGCGCTCTATTTCAGACTCTAATCGCGACCCGGACTTTCTGGCTGTCATCTTTCTACCTCCTCCGAGTACTGACCAAAACACGACCAGAGCCGGAGCACAGAAACATCAAAGACATGGAGAGGATTTTAAAAACATGAACCGGATTACTCTTCCGGGCCATGGTACTGAACTCCAATTGGACAGACTTCTAACATGTGACTATTTTTGACGCTATTTTTGTTTCTCATGTGAAAAAAGCCTGGAGTATGACTGTATTTTAATTTATTTTCTTTTTATTTCATTTTTGAATTATTCATTTTTGATTGAATAATGATGTCCAAGAATCGTGTGCTCTGTGTTCTCTTGTCTAGCTACCAATAAGCCAAGAACACAATTAAACGTAAATCAATACATATACAAATAAATAAACAAATTAATTAATTAATTAAAACAAATTATAACATAAATTAAATTAAATTTAAGGGGGAAACACTGTCAGGACTGGATGGGGAAATAAACAAAAATTCAGCGCTCCTCTACACTCTGCTGTCTTTTTCTTGTCATATAATACAATTATTTAAACTCAAATCAAAATGAATTGATTTTATTTATTATTATTTATGCAACAAGTCGTGTAATTAGCAGTGTCTGTCGGGTTTTAGGACTCCCTCTCTTAAACATGATTGAATGATGCCCTTCCAGGTTTTTGTAGTTCATCATAGAGCGCGTTGCACTGCAGTCTCCAGTGCTGTAGGTGGCGATGCCATAAACTCACCACTGACATTCAGCAGCAAGTGTGTCTGCGGCATGCTGGCCTCGGATTTGGAGAGGAGATCGTGTAAGTGATGAAATGTCTTAATCATTATTGTTGTTTTAAGTAGTGGACTGGTTATAATATCTAGGTGTTTAGATTTATAAGCACATTCGGTTTTCGTCGTTGTTGTACGAACGGTAACTTAGTGTTTCTTAATCGCCTACAACATGCATGCAAGTCTATGATGTGATGCAAGAAACATTAAAATGAGTTATTGCGAGTGTTTACATATCTAAGATGGATATATGGCTGTAGATGATAAATATCTTTTTTTGGCGTTGCTCTTTTCTATTTGAAATGCTGTTGATTTGATTTTAATGGCATTTTAAGTCAAGGTCAAATTGGTCTGTTTAGACTTGGGAGTTCAGGAGTGAATTTACATCAGATACTCCTAGCACTTTTTAATTATTAAAGACATGTATTGTTGTTTACGAGTTAATAATCATAAATTATTTAGATCATATCTGCTGTTTATCAACTCTAACTCAAAATTCAAGTCTCAATATTCTCAAAGAATGTATACATACAGTACAATCATATATTGTTTACATGTATATGTCACTAATACAGTTTAAAAACAATTTTTGCTTGATCTTTTATAAGTAATAATTATTTTTACTCATATCAGCATAATTATGTGTAAATTTATAATGTTTTGATCTGACATTGGATCTGAACTGCTTGGTGATATTTTACACAGATTCACACTTGTAACCTGTCACTGGCTGCAGGATGTTCTTGACTCTGGCACTTTTGCGAAAGGGGATCCCAGGAAAGCAGTGGATCGGGAAGTACCGTCGACCTCGAGTAGTCACCTGGCAGATGAAGCGGAATATGATTAACCGCCTAGAACAGGAAGCGGAGAATGAATACTGGATCAGTCGGCCATTCATGACGCTGGAACAGGAGCGAGGCCACGCAGCGCAGAGGCGGGAGTGGATGCGGCTTCAAATCAAAGATGCACAACAAGCCAAGTTTCCTGAACACAAATACATTGCAGACCAACTCAACCACCTGAAAATCACCAAGACCTGGTCCAGCTAACCAGAACATCAAAGACTGATGGATCTCAGAGTTTGGAGAGAAAGTGTAAATTTTCATTCATGTAAATGAAATAATAAAAATCATTGTTTGATTTTTATAAATTCTGCGTTGTACACCTGGCTGTATGTGATGTGTTAAGTTTATAAATGATTTCTTTTCTAATCATCACATCTGGCTCTTCTTCTTATTTCTGATTCGAGTACAGACCCTTTCTAAAAAAATTGAATATCATGGAAAAGTTGATTTATTTCCATAATTCCATTCAAAACGTTAAACTTCCATAGATTATAGATTCAGGGCCCACAACTTAAACGATTTCAAGTATTTAGTTGTTTATTTGTACATAATTTGGGCTTCCAGCTCATAAAACCCACGAAAACAGGATTTCAAAAAATTAGAATATTAAATGAAATCACACAGTAATTACACAGTGATACCATGGTCATTGAACCAGGTTTTGGTTATTTTGGCAGTGTGGGCAGGTGCAAATCCTGCTGGAAAATAAAGTCAGCATCTCCATAAAGCTTGTCTGCTGAAGGAAGCATAAAGTGCTCTGAAAATGTCCTGGTAGACGGCTGCGTTGAGTGGACAGCACAGTGGACCAACACCAGCCGATGACATGGCTCCCCAAACCAACACAGACTGTGGAAACTTCACACTGGACTTCAAGCATCTTGGATTGTGTGCCTCTCCATTCTTCCTCCAGACTCTGGGACCTTGGTTTCCAAATGAGATGCAAAATTTGCTCTCATCAGAAAAGAGGACTTTGGTCCACTGTGCTTTATTAAATCCAGAGTCAACGCAGCCGTCTACCAGGACATTTTCAGAGCACTTCATGCTTCCTTCATTTTCCAGCAGGATTTGCACCTGCCCACACTGCCAAAATAACCAAAACCTGGTTCAATGACCATGGTATCACTGTGTAATTACTGTGTGATTTCATGTAATATTCTTATTTTTTGAAATCCTGTTTTCGTGGGTTTTATGAGCTGGAAGCCCAAATTATGTACAAATAAACAACTAAATACTTGAAATCGTTTAAGTTGTGGGCCCTGAATCTATAATCTATGGAAGTTTAACGTTTTGAATGGAATTATGGAAATAAATAAACTTTTCCATGATATTCTAATTTTTTGGAAAGGGTCTGTAGTCTCAGTGGTATAGCTTAAAGGGATAGTTCACCCAAAAATGAAAATTCTGTCATCATTTACTCACACTCAAGTTGTTCCAACCCTGTATGAATTTCTTTCTTCTGTGCTGAACACAAAAGAAGATAATTTGAAGAATGTCTGTAACCAAACAGTTGATGGGCCCCATTGACTTCCATAGTATTTTTCCCCATAGACAGAATTTTCATGTTTGCATTATCCCTTTAACTGTAATGTGTTACAACTAAATTATATTGTAACATGGAGAATTCAATCCAAGTGACTTCTAAACAAATGTGTCAAAAGTAACAGCAGTAATGAAAAACAGGTGTGAATAGGATGAAAAAAGTGGTCACCCTTTTGATTATTCTTTTGAATAATATTCTCATATTTGTCTCATATGCCACAGAGAGCTAGGGCAGATGTCAAGATTACTGATTGATGACTTAAAATGTCTATAAAATGGTCGTGATTATGAATGATTGGCTAAGCTGCATTCGAAACCATTGTAAAACACTACTAAACATTTGCACGGCGGAAGAAATATTATAACTATAATTTGTTATCAATAATTTATTATTATTGCTGTTTGTGTATTTTATTTCATCCTGACAGGCACCATTTTATAAAAGCAATAGTGATTTTATCATGTTCATGATAGTAACCTACTAATATACTTAAACTCCCATGCACTAGAGAGCAGTGTACACGTCATGCTAGCGCAAACCACGTTGAAAACTACACATCCCATAAAACATTGAGCTCGAGCACCTTGGTCTCCATGACAGTCTTGTTATTGTTGTTTAGTAGATAATCATGGATGGATGAAGAATACAACTGCTTTTCTTTCCAATAAACCCTTCCTAATAAATCAGTCAACGATATGGTGGAATAATCAAATTTCCGTTTCATGTTCTCGGACTCTTTTCTCTCATTCACACAAGGGTTTGATAGGTCCGGTTCGGCCCAGCTCAGTGCTGGATACTACACGTTTTCTCACATCTCAGTTGTGATCCGGTCTGTGTGGTTCCTGTTTGTGAAGAATGAGAGAGCAGCGGTGGTGCAGCAGCGGTCGGGTCCGGACACAGGAGGCTCGGAGTCGGATCACAGGATTGATGGAGGAGATGCGCCTGTAACAGCATCAGGAGGATGATTTCACGATACAGCCGTCGGCCTGTATCTCACAGCCTAGAGATGTGCGTATAAATCACAAACGATCTCAAGCTGCCTCCTTAGACAGCATTTTGATATCTTAGTCGCATAGATAGCCAGCTAACTAGGTTACTGTGGACTGGCGTTTAAATACATCTGGTTCATTTATTAAGTACAGTGTGTAAATACTCAAGGAATACTTTAAAAAGCCTTAATTTTTTTCCCTAGATGTATGTGTAGAAAGATTTTTGGATGGATAGATTGCTAGATCTTTTAATAGATAGATGGGTAGATAGTCAGATATTTGGATTGATCCATAGATAGACAGACAGACAGATAGTCGGATGGATCGTTGGATAGATGGATGGATAGATGGATGGATAGATCTTTAGATTGATGCTTAGCTGGATGGACAGACAGAAAGATAATCCGACCGATAGACAGGCAGATTGATTGACTGATAATCAAGCTGGCCTGTCATCATCTAGTAAACCCTTTTCCTCTGTCTCTCTGCTGGTTTTGGTAGTCGTGGTTTGTCCCGCAGCTGTGTGGACCAGCATCCTCTTCCAGAGGAGGCAGATGATGATACTGTGCATCCTCCCAGACTCCTGCATGATCTACAGGAGGACATGTCCTCATACAGCAGGTGAGTGGCAGGTTGAAGTGTGTGTCTGTACAGGTATATATTAAAGGCATAGGCTTTCATCAATGTGTATATTGTTAGATAATGTTTATTCTTGTCTATAATATTCACTCTTTCCAATCTGACATTTGAATTCATGAAATAATGACACTCTTTCTCTCTTTCTAGGTCTGAGGAGTCCTCTGCATCATCCATCAGATCGGGATGTCAGACACTCACCACAGATGACACAGCTCAGTCTTGGTCTGGTATCCATAGTTACACAGGAACTGGCATCTCTACAGAACGCAGCTCTGTCTTCTCGTGGGGCTACGATGTGAGTCGTTGAATGATGACTGATTAGTGTGATTATTCTTGAATTCTACGCCAGATGCATTATTGTTTTTAACTTTAGACAGCATCTTCATAACTGGGTGCTCAAGTTCATGTCTTTTTTCCTTCTCCCCATTTCTTTTTCTCTTTTCCGGTAGGAATTTGATAAAGCCGCTTCCAGGCAGGTCCAGCAGATGTTTGAGGAGATTGAAGAACAGTTGTATGAGAGGAAGTGTGAAACTCAGCTCAAAGGCCTGCAGGAAGAGTGTCAAGAGTGGGCTTCACGATTCCCTCACCTCCGGTTCGCACACGTATACATGCACACACTCAGATCTGTGGATATCAGTAATGCCTTAGCAGTCTTTGGTTTGGGGCTGCGTGATTAATCGTATTTTAATCGTGATCACGATTTCTGCTTCTCTCGATTAATCGTCTGCGATAGTGAGCCACTGAAAACGTTCTCCGATCTCCACTGTGATACTCCGCTCAAATGAAAGTGCTATACAGCCAGTCCGTGTATGAATCTTGACTATATCGTTTGCTATTGTGGTTGCTGAATAAATCTACTTGTGCAACCTTTTTGCTACAATACAGTCTTTTTTTGTGATTTAATAGATTAAAAAATTTTGGAATGAACTGTTTCTTTGCTTTTGATAGAAACTTCTCAAAAGTCACCATGAATATACATTTCAATAAGGGAGAAATGACAATCGCAACTTTAGTTTCATTACCGGTTCATAATGTAGAGAGTGTGTTAATGTATATGATAAACTAGAAAACTAGATAAGGTAAATTAACCTTTTTTTTGAAAGGTTTAGGTTTAAATCAACCATTAATTGACGCTCTCTTGATATGTGTTTAAGGGGGCTATATGTAGAATTTCAGAAACTCTTGTTATTAGCGACACCGGTGGCTGTTACGTGAACTTCAGCCAGCAACTGAACGTGATTCAATGCCCCGCTATACTCATGGCGAAGTTCTTTTTCATTCTTCGCTTAGAAGTAAAAAGAGGTTGGAAATACCTTTGTCGGTATACTGTTAATGAACATCCAGACACCGTCCACTCTGCTGAGAGTGACGTTTTGATGAATATGTAAATATGTGCTGCGTGCTTTTCTCTCAAAAACATGATGACAGATGGAGGAAGTCGGGGAAGGTCTTGTTTTTTAAGTTTCGTTACAAGCTGTTCACACTATAACAAAAGTGATTAGTACATGAAAAATACTTGCATATAGCCCTTTTAAGTGAGAGTGCAATAATTCTGATTAAATGTAAAAAGAAATTTCTCAAATGAGAACAATCATGATTAATAATTCAGATAATTTTTGAGCAAAATATGTTTATTTATCACTGATAATGTGATTATCAGTTTAACCATAATCGTGCAGCCCCTATGCCTGGTTATTAAACCTGTTCGGGGCATTTGTGTGTGACAGGATCCTCGGAACGCAGCTGGTGTGTCCCACAGATGAAGGATTCCAGTGGTTCGCCACCCCAGCTCACACTCCCATCCTCTCCAAGGCAGGCCAGAGCAAAGAGATAACCGGCAATGAGTGAGTTCAGTTTGTTGATGTGTGCGTATGAAATTATTAGTGTTCTGTAAAGTCTCATTTTCATGGCATTGTGTGCGTGTGGCAGGTTGTGTGTGCAGGGTCGGAGGGCTGTTTTGTGTCGGCCCTCTGTGGAGGTGACCCAGCATGTCACGCCCAGCAGTAATCATGGAGATGAGATGCCCAGGGTGATTGAGGCCGAGGGGCTGATAGAAGAGTATCTCGCCTTCGACTGCAGGGACCTGTGAGTGTGTGTGCGTGCTTGTATGCGACAGATGGGAGTTTATTTTAGCATAATTTATCTGATATTTTGTCAGAGATTTCTGCAGATAATATGTGTTTATCTAGGGATGAGGAATGGGAACGCGATTATGTGAACAGACGGCGAAGGCGCTGCCTGCCGCCTGTCTCGCCCTATCGCTGTCGTCGGGAGGCGGTGCTTGGTCTGCTGTTTGATGATGTGTGGCGTGAGCTCATTGGCTGGATGGAGGAGCTTGTACGTAGGCATTGGGAGGGTTTTGTGTCAGGTAGGATGAATTTTCAAATACTTGTCTAAATGTGATTTGCTGTAGGTTTTTTTTTACTCTATCATTCAAAGATTTGGGGTGGGCCTTAAGATTTTTTTAAATATATATATTTTTAAAGAAGTCTCTTAAGGCCCCAATATACTTCAAGCGAAATCAAAGAATGAACTGGTGTGAACAAAACACAAATTCTTTATAATAGAAATGAAGTGTAATTCTAATTGAAAGCAACACAGACACTGTTTTTTCATGTTTAATACTGTAAAGCCGTTTGGTTTAAAGGGGTCATATAATGCCATTTTTGTACAAGCTATGATTCTTTAGGGTCTAAATTAAAAGTTTGTAATATACTTTAATAAAAAATTCTCATTAGTATTGTAAGAAAACACTAATTTTACCTGGTCAAAAACAGCTCTGTTTTCAGCACGCCGTTTAAGTGCATGTGTCTTTAAATGATAATGAGCTTTGCTCACCCCGCCCCTCTGTTCTGTGCGTACACCGTTTGTAACACAATAACACAATAACCATAACGCGTTGTTCATTATAAACGTGGTATTATATATTATATTGAGAACGTCGTACATAGAAAACATGCCGTAATGGACCCTGAGTGTAAACCTTAGCCGCATTCATCGTGCTAGCGATTTGCAAAGATTAATATAAATATTAATATAAAGGTTACTAAAACGTTACACTCACTTCAGTTCTTCTGGAGGTGCAGCAGGAACACGAATAGTTGGTACCGATCCTTTTTTCAGGAGCAGCTTCTTAGCAAAACCAGCTTTATACTGACCCTCGTTTATAAAGCAGTCTGGTGTGTGAAATGATTCGCGCAAACATGAAAACATTGACGTTGATCGTCGTGGGGAATATTCCCTTCGAAAACAAAACTCAGCCACTGCGTCTTCAGCGGTTCGGATTTAGGAACATCAAAATGACTGCTGTGTTCCTTATTACACCCAAGAACAGAACACCCCACCACAATCGCTTAGACGCCATTCTTCTCATAGACAGTGCTCCAGCGTATCAACAATGACCGCGCGGACTATGATTGACAGCTCGCTCACGAGCGAGGACAGGTCTGTGTTGAAACGCTGCTGTCAATCAACAATCGTGGGAGGGGCGTCGATTTTGTGACGTCACAAAATCGAACGGCTTGATTTGAGACAGAGGAAAACATATAAGAAGATTTAAAAAAAAAACACTGGATGGATTTTTATAATTTTATGATGGTTATGTACAGGCACTGCCAACTAGAGCCCTGCGCGGGACTGTTTTCTTCATCCCACTCCCGCCCGCGCCCGCCGAATTTCTGACCATTACCGCCTGCTCCCGCAACGTATGTGTTACACTCCCGCCCGCTCCCGCAATATGTCTACTCCCGCCCGCACACGCAAAACTCTGAGAATTTATTCCCGCACAATAATAGAGATGCATTGATTTTGTGTCTTCTCCCGTCCCGCAGGAAAAAACACGTATTTGTATTGCTATTATTAAAGAGATTCATGGGGTTGTTTGTTTCGTTTCCCTGGCCTGCATGTATTCTGACGCACTGGTCAGGAAGACGAATAGTAGCCTGGCTGGGCTATCGGGGACATCTAAAACGCTTCAAACCGCAGCAAAGTTCAAACCGCCCACTCCCGCGAGGTTTGCGTTGGGTCCCGCGGGATTTAAAGCAATCTGTTGTATAATTTAGTGCTATATAAATTAACATGACTTTACTTTACTGGAGTACCGAATTGCAGAACTTGTGCAAACATCTACATCGCTATGATCAGATGCTTTCTTAACTACTGTTTTCTCACTGCTGTCATTTTTTAAAGTTTATTTTGTTATTGTGAGGAAAGCGTGCAGCACATGTTTTTAAATGCCACTCTCAGTAGTGTGGGCGATGTTGGGATGTTCGCTCACAGTATACCACTGCAAAGGTATTTCCAACTTCTTTTTACCCCTAAACAAAGAATGAAAAAGAACTTCGCTGTGAGTATAATGGGGCCTTTATGTTAACCAAGGCTGCATTTATTTGATCAAAGATCCAGTAAAACAATAATATTATGAAATATTACAATGTAAAATAATTTTTTTCTACTTAAAATGTAATTTATTCCTGTGATAGCAAAGCTGAATTTTCATCATCATTACTCCAGTCTTCAGTGTCACATGATTCTTCAAAAATCATTCAAATATGCTGATTTGGTGCTCAAGAAACATTTCTTATGATTATCAATGTTAAAAGCAATGCTGCTTTATATTTTTGTAGAAACTATGATACATTGTTTTCAGGATTCTTTGATGAATGGAAAAGGTCAAAACAACAGTGTTTATTTGAAATATAAATATTTTGTAACTATATAAAAGTCTTTACGTTCAATTTTAATGCATCCTTTATATTCTTAAAGAAAAAAAAAATGTTTTACTGACCCCAAACTTTTGTACTGTAGTAGTGTGCATAACCAGGACATCAACCAAGGGGTTTATTTCGTAATAATGATCAGCAAGATTGTACATTATACTGTAAATTATATTTCATACTACACAGCTCACCAAATAAATGAATAAATGTACATGAAACGTTGAGTTTTTGTTATGTGAGAGGAGACTTAAGTGATGCAAGAAATATACAGTTTAGCATCATTATCTCTACTATTTGAGAGCAAAGTGTCGTGTCCAATCAGAATCAAGTATTCAAGTATTGAGTCGAGTATTGGTGAAGAATATTTTCTCTTTGAACTTCTCTGTCCATCAGATGATGAGAAGAATGCCGTGGCCCTCAGCCCTGCGTGCCCTGATACCCAGAATCCTTTTTTGCTGCTGTCCAATGTCTCATCAGTGCTTCCTCCACTGTCACATAGCAGAACACAGCAGCTCACGGCCAGCTTGCAGGCCCAGGTTGGTTAACCGCTTCAGAGATTGTAGAATATATTTAGAGCAAATTCTTTTGGGTTGGTCCTTTTCCTTTTTGTGGCAGATGGATGAAACACTGATTTCATCTGAAGTCCTGTCTCACTGATTTGTAACCCTTCCATCCCCTGTTATCTGCTTGATGATAGTGTCCAAATATATTTAAATAACAGGATTCCCACGGTCATAGAAAACTGATTTCCAGGTTTGGAAAAGATCTTGAAATTTCTATAGTGAATGGGTAACAGAAATGAAAAACTTATGGGAAGTTGCTGTACTGCATCCAAAGCAAATTTAAACACCATTTGGCTATTTTTAAAACCTAATTATGCATGCATTTTATGATCTTACATTTTTGTACTTTTAAAAAGTCATGAAGTTATGTTTTGCTTTAAAAATGTTATTTGGCTAGAAATGTCATTATCTCTTTAAAATAATTATTACAAATCTTTACATGGAAATTTTGAATAACTGGAAAAGTCATAGAAATGAATGTAGCCAAATCTGTGGGAATTCTGTAGATGTAAGCGTAGATCTTCACTGCTTTGTGTCCTCTCTGTCTTTACACATTCACCTACCCAAAAATACACACAAATGCTGATTTTTCACTGCTGTCAGCATTTGGTTTTGTTTTTCCAGCTTTTTCCCTCAGGCTTGCAATTCATTAACTTTTTACCTCCCTTTTTTCTGTCTTTTCCTCATTGTCTCTGTTTCTGCCTTTCTGTCCAATCATCCATCTGTCATCTGTATTCTTCCTTTCTCTTTCTACACCTTTCTATTTCTATCCTTTCCCTCCATTTTCTTTCCAAAGAGCTCAAAGTCATGGGGTTCAAAGCACAAGTCAAGACGGAAATCCAAAAAGCAGAGAAAGTCATCGACTGTATGTAACTTTACCCTGATAACAACACTTAAACAGAGAGGGCGGCTTTTTCTCCTAAACTTCAACGCTCATCTTTGTTTTTTTAACAACCAAATCACTAGCCACTGTTTAAACATCCTTATAAAATGTCTGATTTTAATTTAACCTTGTGTTCATTTGTTTATCTAGTGGAGGTGTTTATAATGCTTGTTCCCACTCTCAGTTTTCTTTCTGTTCTCTATGTTTCTTTTCAGTGTCTTTTTGTCTGTTTTACACAACATTGCATGCTGTACAGATCATGGATGTCAGATGCTGTTTTTTTTTTAAAACACTGAGATATACAGACTTGTGCACTAAAGGGAAAATAAAATTATAACCTGAACTAGCCTAACTTTTTTTCTTTCCTGCTTCTCTCTCTTTCTCTGTTCCCACAGACAAGTCGAGTGCCAGTAGGGGCGGCGGTTGCTCATCACAATTTCAATGATCTCATCATGATACATGGCATTTCACTTCAGCAAAGGAACCTGGGAACTCTGGACCGAATAGCTCAGTATGAACACCACAGAGGAAATAAACACAAAATAGTACAACTTTACTGTGCATATTTAGCACTGTAGTTTGATCCACAATAATTGATCCAAAGTAAAGGTCGCTGATGTAGTATTTTGCCTCTAGTTCCACCCATTGGAAAACATACCCAACAAACAATATACAAGAGTTGATTAGTAAAACTATAAATAAATAAAACCTTTTTAATAATAAAAAACACTAAATTGATTGACCTCTAAAAGTGTAACAATGTTTTCAAAAGTTTAGGGTTGGTAAGATTTAAAAAAAAAATTCTCTTAATAAATCTCTTATGCTCACCAAGGCTGCATTTATTTGATCAAAAATATGTTAAACCAGTAATATTGTTACAATTTAAAATAATGTTTTACATTTGAATATATTTTAATAGAAAGTTCAAAAGAACATCTTTTATATAAAATAGAAATCTTTTGCAACTTTATAAACATTTTTACTGTCACTTTTGATCAATTTAATGCATCCTTGCCAAATAAAAGTATTCATTTAAAAAATAAAATAAAAATGATACCAAACATTTAGTCTTACTACAACAAAACAGCAATTTTTGTTTCAAACTGACAGCTTCTGAGCATTTATTTTATTTTATTTTATTTACCAATTCAAGAACCAGCTCCTATTTGCATGTGTGTCAGACTACAGTGGTTGCATTGAACCAGTGACAACTGAAAGACGTGCTGTTTATTCATTGTCTTTGTATTGCTTTGCAGTACTTAGTCTTTTTATTCAAACTGAAAACTCTTTTTTTTTAACACGCTTCCATAGATTAGCTGTGCCGGAAACACTTCTGTATCTCTATGGCTGCTCTAAATCATACTTTCTTTGATTAATCTTATTTATGTCATTCTGACTGTAGAGACTCTGAGGAGAAAGTGTCTCATCGTCCCGGGTCTAGTGTCATTCCCACCAGTAAACCTCGGCCCCGTCGTGCACTGGAACAAAGCTCCTCCTCCTTGACTCGCCCCCCTCAGTCGGCACGGCGACGGAACCCGCCTCCTCGCACTCTGATGCCATTGACATCCAGTGTAACGCAGGCCATCACAACTGGCTCCATGGAAGAGGTGGTTAGAGGCACAAGATTGTAAGAGCACCTTATATTTGTGTTATATATCCGGTACTCTTTTGTTTCCCGAAAAACAAGTTTCTTACAATAGTATGTGTCTGTACTGTATGTGTTTAAGGACGACCGCCAGCGATCGTTTGGCCTCTCCTCCAATGCCTCTCAGTAGAAACACACTTCTCCCTCCTATTGCCACAGGAGACACAGACCTTACCTACTCCGGACAGCACTCACGGCTTATGCAGGTGCAAACAGACGTTAGTAACAGTTGTTTAGTTGTTTTACAAGATGAGTCACCAAAATGTTTGGTCGGTTTTTTTTTCGGGAAGTGAAAAACTTAAAGGAATAGTTCACCCAAGAATGAAAATTCTGTCATAATTTTTACTCACCCTCAAGTTGTTCCAAACCTGTATGTATTTCTGTCTTCTGCTGAACACAAAAGAAGATATTTTGAAGAATGTCGGAATCCAAGCAGTTAATGGTCCCCATTGACTTCCATAGTCATTTTTTTCTATACTATGGAAGTCAATTGGGTCTATCAACTGTTCTGTTACCCATATTCTTCAAAATATATTCTTTTGTGCTCAGCAGAAGGTTTGGAACAAATTGAGGGTGAATAAATGATGACAGGATTTTCATTTTTGGGTGAACTATACCTTTAATTTATGGAAATGATACTCTAAATAAGAAACTGAAACTGCCAGTAGGTGGCGGAAAAATGTCTAAATGAGTCATTGAGTCATTCATTCATTTGATTCGTTTGAACGGCTGATTCATTCAGTAATGAAGTAAATGGCCCTCCTTATGCGGTGGCCATTGAATCATTGGTTTACCCGATTGATTCGCTCAAAATGCAGATTCATTCAGAAATTAAACACTGCTGTGAGATGCTTCGGATCACATTTACACTTGTGCTATTTGGGACAAAAACATTACTCATGTGATATTGCTGAACTACATCATAATATAAATATCAGGGGCATTTTAAGTGCATTCTATAGGCTCCATTACACAGTGAGTTGTTGCCCAGCATCGTGTTTGTCACCAATCAACTTTATGAAATGTAAGACGAACTACGTAGGTCCGGGGCGAGTGCATAATGCGCTAAATCGGCAGCCCTAATTTATATATATATATATATATATATATATATATACACAGTGGGGAGAACAAGTATTTGATACACTGCCGATTTTGCAGGTTTTCCTACTTACAAAGCATGTAGAGGTCTGTAATTTTTATCATAGGTACACTTCAACTGTGAGAGACGGAATCTAAAAAATCCAGAAAATCACATTGTATGATTTTTAAATAATTAATTTGCATTTTATTGCATGACATAAGTATTTGATCACCTACCAACCAGTAAGAATTCCGGCTCTCACAGACCTGTTAGTTTTTCTTTAAGAAGCCCTCCTGTTCTCCACTCAATACCTGTATTAACTGCACCTGTTTGAACTCGTTACCTGTATAAAAGACACCTGTCCACACACTCAATCAAACAGACTCCAACCTCTCCACAATGGCCAAGACAAGAGAGCTGTGTAAGGACATCAGGGATAAAATTGTAGACCTGCACAAGGCTGGGATGGGCTACAGGACAATAGGCAAGCAGCTTGGTGAGAAGGCAACAACTGTTGGCGCAATTATTAGAAAATGGAAGAAGTTCAAGATGACAGTCAATCTCCCTCGGTCTGGGGCACCATGCAAGATCTCACCTCGTGGGGCATCAATGATCATGAGGAAGGTGTGGGATCAGCCCAGAACTACACGGCAGGACCTGGTCAATGACCTGAAGAGAGCTGGGACCACAGTCTCAAAGAAAACCATTAGTAACACACTACGCCGTCATGGATTAAAATCCTGCAGCGCACGCAAGGTCCCCCTGCTCAAGCCAGTGCATGTCCAGACCCGTCTGAAGTTTGCCAATGACCATCTGGATGATCCAGAGGAGGAATGGGAGAAGGTCATGTGGTCTGATGAGACAAAAATAGAGCTTTTTGGTCTAAACTCCACTCGCTGTGTTTGGAGGAAGAAGAAGGATGAGTACAACCCCAAGAACACTATCCCAACCGTGAAGCATGGAGGTGGAAACATCATTCTTTGGGGATGCTTTTCTGCAAAGGGGACAGGACGACTGCACCGTATTGAGGGGAGGATGGATGTGGCCATGTATCGCGAGATCTTGGCCAACAACCTCCTTCCCTCAGTAAGAGCATTGAAGATGGGTCGTGGCTGGGTCTTCCAGCATGACAACAACCCAAAACACACAGCCAGAGCAACTAAGGAGTTACTCCGTAAGAAGCATCTCAAGGTCCTGGAGTGGCCTAGCCAGTCTCCAGACCTGAACCCAACAGAAAATCTTTGGAGGGAGCTGAAAGTCCTTATTGCCCAGCGACAGCCCCGAAACCTGAAGGATCTGGAGAAGGTCTGTATGGAGGAGTGGGCCAAAATCCCTGCTGCAGTGTGTGCAAACATGGTCAAGAACTACAGGAAACGTATGATCTCTGTAATTGCAAACAAGGGTTTCTATACCAAGTATTAAGTTCTGCTTTTCTGATGTATCAAATACCTATGTCATGCAATAAAATGCTAATTAATTAAAAATCATACAATGTGATTTTCTGGATTTTTGTTTTAGATTCCGTCACTCACAGTTGAAGAATACTACCTATGATAAAAATTACAGACTTCTACATGCTTTGTAAGTGGGAAAACCTGCAAAATCAGCAGTGTATCAAATACTTGTTCTCCCCACTGTATATAAATATATATATGTATGTATATTATATGTGTGTGTGTGTAAACACATGTGTTTGCAGAAGCAGAGAGGCTCCTCGAGTCGTGCGCATAGTGCAGTGACCGACGAGGGTGTCAGTCTGCAGCCCCGAGACAAAATGCACTTGCTGGACGTGTTTTCCAGACCCAACACCACACACACCTTTAGGGTGAATCTCTCCTACATATTTGTATACATGAACACTTCATCATGACCCTCATCATGTGTTTGTCTTCATGAATGTATTGATCATGGTAAACCTTGCTTTGCAGTCAGACACTCCTTATCGCCGTTCATTTACTGGAATAGACAACATCGGTCAGGGACGACCTGGCAGAGCATCTGTTGGCATAGGTGGGTGCATACAAACACACATCTTATGCTCCTCAAGATGAACACTGTAGTTCTGTAAACTGTCCCATTGACTGTGTTTGGGTGTGTGAGCGCAGATTCTCTGGGAATTGGTGTGACTGGAATCAGTTTGGGTATCAGCAGCTCCTCCTTTATAGACTCATTTTCCCATCACCCTCATGGCCACTTCCCCACTGAGCATGAGGAGGAGCCAGATGCAAAAGCTCCGCCCCCAGGTAAGTGGGAATCAGTTTAATCATTTTTTGCCTTCGAAAATAAAGGTAAATTTTTTTTTTTAACATACAGTAAAAACATAATAGTATTTTTGTCAGAATAAACTAGATTTGCATAAGTTTCTGATAAACTTATGTTGTAGATTTTTGTTCTTTGTAAATGAAATTTGTTTGCAATGTACAGTAAATGTGGCAATAAATAGTTAAATAGATACAAGAAAGAAAAGACTTTAATATACCAATTTAATATACAAATACTCTACTGTTAAAAAGTTTGGGGTTTGTAAGATTTTTTAAGTCTCTTATGCTCATCAAGGCTGCATTTATTTGAACCAAAATACAGTAAAAACAGTAATATTGTGAAATATTATTACAATTTAAAGTAACTTTTTTCTATTATAATGTGTTTTAAAATAGTGTTGGCAAAGCTGAATTTTCAGCATCATTACTCCAGTCTTCAGTGTCAGGTGATCCTTTAGAAATAATTCTATTTCTAATATGCTTATTTGAAACATTTATAATTATTATTAATTTTGAAAACAGTTGCTGCTTAATATTTTGTGGAAAGCGTAAAACATTTAAAAAAAAAAATCGTACTGACCCCAAACTTTTGAACAGCAGGTTAATCATAATTCATCATGCTAATATTAATTCTTTACTGTCAGTTATATATAAAAACAAAATTAGCACACCAAAGGCTGGAATGAAGTTTGTTTGAGCTGAATTAATTACATAAAAATGTGGAACGGAAATAAAAGCAGCCTAGCAAGCACCGTAATAAGATTTATATATTTGGGCACCTCAAATTTGCACTTTCTTAGTACTTTATATTTATGAATATTACAGAATTTTTTACTTAAAGAATAATGATGAAAGAGTGAAATGTGAAAAGGAAGTCATTTAATATTCTGATTTATCAATTTATTATTTATTATCGATGATTAATCATTAAGTACCATGCTCAAACTCAAGCATCTGAGTGCTAAAAGTCTAAACTTTTTCTTTAGATATAACTTACCAAAGCTTACACAGATCTCACAGGAAATATTCCTTATTACATTTGTACTACAAATACCCTGAGTTTGTATTTAGTAACTCATCTTGGATATATAATAGATACTGACATGATTGGATGATCTTTATACTGATAATGATATTTTGCTATGTATGCTTATACTAAATAGATTTTAGGCTATTAATCTTTAGCATAAAATGCAAGTCATTTTTGTAAAAAAGCAACCACTAAGAATCTAAAAGTACCTTTAAAAGCTTGAATGTAGTGTTAACACTTTGTCTTTCTCTATCACTACTCCCAGTGTCTGTTCCAGCACGTTCCCATAACAGAGGCGGTACGACGGCACGCAGTAGCAGACCAGGGCTTTAACACAGAAAACATGTACACACACACACACCCACACACACGCTTACACACAATCTCCCTCACCTTCTTGAACCAAACACACCTCAGCACTGACGCAACTTTTCTTCAGTACTGACAGATGCTTTATACGTCTGCTGGACTTTTGTATGACACGCCATTTGGGCGTGGACTATATTTATGACCACAGTTGTTATTATCAATAGTATTGTTATTAATGTTGTTGTTTGAAATTTTCTAAAACCCTATTTTTGTATATTGGACTATTCAGCTTCATATGGCTGCCAAATACAGGAAACTGTCTATCCATTACATCTGTAGACGTACTGTACATGCTGTACTGTATGGAGTAACAACTTTTGGCTTTCCTTAAAGACGGGTCTATGAGGCCTACATGGAGTTTCTATGCAGGTTCACACAAGCAGGGTGTTTAAATTGCCTGAATGTTGCCCACACCGGATTGTTCAAGACTATTGGATTTTGGAACCTGCTATGGAAGATTATACTGTCTGTATCCTAGACGGATGTTTCAATGTGATGCAATCCCAACAACTTTATCCACAATCATAGAAAATAGGCGTGTAAGAATTCTTATGAAGATTATAAGCCTTTTTATCATGTTTCTGTGATCATGGAATGTTCAATAGCATTCAAACTGAGCAGAGCTTCAGTGTAGAACCTCAGTGACCCCGTTTTTCAGAGATACACTGAAATTCTGCAAGTATATCTGCAATACGAGTGCGGGACAGTACAATAGTACAGCCTCCATAATGATGGCCGGAAAAATGATTCAAAGTTTTAAGTTTCTTTTTAAAACATTTTGTTATTGAGAAAATTAGCTTTAAAGTGGGGTCATATTTGCATAATTTAGGTGAAATTTTGTGGGCATTTTTCAATTGTAAATCCTGTAGCGATGTACGAAACACAGCTCACACAGAAGTCACTTGCTTTCAAACTAGCAGTTTTCTGCTGGTTTGCATGGTGAATTTGTGTGACCAGCTTGAACGTGAGCTAAATCTGCATCGGGAAATTTTCCGCCCTCATGTGAAACTCATAATTGTACGGATTTCTATTGCAATGAATAGAATTCACCCGCAAAAAAATGCACAGAGCAATGGTAAATGTGACAGCACCTTCAGTCCTGTGAGCCATACGGAGCTTGGAAAGCGATGGACAGGACAGTGTGTATTAATTATTATATATAGAAAACCGAAACGCACACAAAGACCGTAGAGGTTTCAGGGTTTGTTCAAACATGTGTACTGTAAAAATCTTTTTTTTGGGGGGCTGGGCGGGTGGGTGGGGGGATTTCACAGGAATATTACAGGGAAAGTCTTTAATTTAGTTTTTTTAAATGGCCATTTGGTTTCTTTGGTGCCAGGAAATAAAAATAAAAATAAAATCCTTAAATATTTAACACTGACTGGTAAAGCACATTTTGACGTACCGTTTTACTGGCAGATATTGAATGTGGCTCTTACAGGTTTGTAATGTTTATGTGGCAGCTTCACTGTAACAGCATTTATTGAAATTGTACTGACTCTAACTGAACATTTGCATTTCTCAGATTTGATTAACGTGTTGATCTCAGTGAGTGAGTATTGCTTTTAATCGACTTTTTTGTCTATCTGGAGAGTAACCAAGCTCAAAGCATGTATTATGAGTGTACAGGCCATTATAATGTTTGATGATCAGAGAGATGGATTCCTCTACAGCCATACCGAAGGGATGTCACAGAAAGACATCTCTTTATACCCCAGCCTAACGCCTCCGCCTCTAAGACAGATTAAAATATTCTTCGCTCAGCTCGACAAGGACAATCCAGAGTTGAAGAAGTTGTAGCCATATTTGACTTCTAGAGTTTCTTTATTCGACAGATTTCTAGAGTTCCAGTAGACATTCTGCTGTCTTGAGTTTCATTTGCTTCTGATTTGAGTGGGCAGATTTCAAGAGCCATGTCACCTGAATCAACAGACCCATGCTGGTCTTTTAAATATGGATGCAAGGGGACATGTTTTGTACGTGGAAATAATGGTTTATCTGCTCTGAATCTGGTGATGACAGTGCTGGATGGGAGTGTGTGTGGTTGTGCATGTGGAGGTGACAGCTTCTGGCAGGTGTAGCACTGCTGTATCTAAGATTCCCCTTAAATGTTTACCTCTGTAACATTAATGAGAATGGCAATTGAAAAAATAAAGGCAATTATTTGAATAATACAGTGTTTTTTTGTCTTTGACGTTTTATTACAGGACTACATTCATGTGTCTGTATCTCAGTTACTATACAGTTTTGAGTCCAAATTTCAATTGCACATTTTCTCCTGCAGTGGTTTTGTATGTCCGTTTCAAACACTTAGTTTAAAACCTTAAACTAGAATAATTTTAGCGATTCTATCATCATCATATTTTACTTTCATTTTTTGGTGTAGCTGTTGGGTAAACAAGTGAACAATAAAACCACAATTGCCTATATTATAAACAACTTTTTTGATTTTTGCTGAATTTGTTTAATAGACCGTAAATTCTGTTGTCTACACTTATGGTCAGTCTCATTCGCAGCAAGGACAGAAGAAGAATTATTAAAGTACAAAATGACTGATGATCATGCAGTTAAAAAGACTTGTTGGCAACTACTGGCGTAACGATCTTACCTGTAGAAATGGCCACTGAACAAATCTCTTTGTGAATCGACTCAAAAGATTCTAATCACTGGATCAAAACCCCCACCTCTTTTTTGGGACATCCAGCAGCTGTCCAGTGTTTTTTCCTAATTTGGACAGCAGAGGGAGCCATCTATCGGACTGCAGCATCCAAACTAACTTCTTTGTAAATAGTTTTAAGACTTAATAAGAGCTCACAATGTCTGTTGATTATTTATATAATCAATATTACTGATTGTAAGACTTTCGTATCGTCACAGACTGGTGAACGCCTTTTTACTACCAACACCTCATTGAATTGCATTCATTTGTATAACCTCAATTCAGTTCGTTTTATATTCAGGCATATGAACAGCCGATGCCCTTGAAGAATGTCAAAGTGTGACACATCCACAGATCATTTTCATGTCTGGTTGGTAATTGTGTTTTTATTAGTGCGCAGAAGCGCAGCACAACAATCACATCACAGACAATGAAGCGAACTGCTAACTTGTTTTCCCTGCTGCATGCTTTAGCAGAGCATAATCAACACACTGACTTCACACAGCTCCTTTCGCTCTCTCTCGCCGCTCCCATACTTGGTGTCTTTCTCTGATACTGGTGGCAGATTGAGAGATCTGATACAGCTCTGCTTAGCACTGGTGCTCAAAGCCCTCCGGCTGTTTCTCTTGCATATTTTGGCACGGTCCTCTTTTGTGTAAGAGACGAGAGAGTTTCTGTTATTCAGACACTCAATACTGTATAATTAACAACAGAGACGGCACCACGGACAGCAACAACACAAACATTAATACGGGAACATCGTAAAGTAAATTAGTTTTTGCTGGTGTGAGCTTGGTCTCACCTCTCTTTGTATTTGTGTGTCTGTGTTGGCATGTTAATGTGTTTATGTCTTTCAGTGGTCACGTTTGACCTCAACCGCACCAGATCTAGGCCCCCAACAGTTCTCTCTCTGGCCTTACATTGGCTTCCCTGTGGCATATTGTCTCTCCATTGAGTCCTTCTCCACCGAGAGCAAGATTCTGAGATGCTCACTTAACATTCACTCCTGGTTCTCACAGTCTTGCTGTGGTACTTAATTGGAAGCCCCCAGCGTCTCATAAGATAAACGTCAAACACGTATAACACCCCTGATTCCAGTTCACCGATCACCGCTGTAGTGACCGCCCGACGTGGGTTTAACTCTTGGAAATACTTACAGAGGACTCTCTCGTTGGCTGGACGGGTCTCGGGGTCGATGCAGCGATCCGTCAAGATGTGTTTGCTGTCGAGTGGGATCTGCCTCCGATAAACGCAATATAGACTCCGTTCTTCAGTCCCCATCCAGGCGAGAGTGACTGAGTTGCAGGTCCGCAACTTGTTGAAAGACTTAATCTGCAGTGTGGAGGGAAACACCGGCATAGCTCGGCGGTGGTACGCCGATGATGCCTGAATTTTGAGACAGAATTTGGACTTCCCGAAATTGCCTTTAGGGATTGACGAAGAGGAACCTGGAGCCAAGGCCTGGAGCTGGATGAGGTATGACGGGGCACCATGCAACCATATCTGGGCCAGCTGGTGTCCCACCTCCTCAGACGTCAAAGTCCGTCCTTTACTAGAGACGGTGACCTTGACTTTACTAGTGCCGTTACAGGTGTGCAAGGTAAGGAGGCCATTTTGTTGCCACCCACGAGGTTTAAATCGGAACTGTTCCCCCTGTAGATTGCTTGCGTCCCCGCTCAGGGTGACCCATTTGACCTGGCCTTCCCGTAAGGACGTGACAGCTGGACGAGCCTCCTCGTGTGTGCGGGCGAAAGTGCCGGTGTATGCCGCACTTGTGCCGTTAACCCTGTCCACTACAAACACGTCAAAATAGTACTGTGTATCCGGAAGCAGGTCCGAAACCGTGCACACACTTTCGACATCCCTGCACACACATCCAGGGTCCTCAAACTTGTCAGTTGTCGATGATTCACGGTCCTCAAGGGTATCCGGGTGCCGCCACCACCAGTCTTTAAGCGTTGCCCACACAATCTCCTTGCTTTGTTTGTCCCTTCTCTGTCTCTTCTGCACACTCTGTATCTCCTTTCGGATTCCCTCACGGGCAGCGCAAAGACTTCGGTAGTTGTGTTTGTGGTTGACTAACACGCAATATTCGTGATGTGGCAGGTGACCATCTTTAACAACTATGGATGAGCTCGGAGCCCAGTTTAAGGTGACACTGGTCATGCCCACCCCCAGTGTGTGCACTCTAGGATCTGAAGGGAGCTCCGGGAAAGCCCCCGAAGGACCAGGACCTTCGTGGAGGTATGCCGACACCTGCGTGTCCTGATCGTTTGATTTCAGCCGCAGGATGTAGATGGACGCTGGAGCGTAGGCAGGACCGGTGTAGGTGTCTACAGCATTGCCGGTGTAGGTGTAAATCCTAACCTCTCTTCCAGAACCTCTCCACCAAACCTCAGGCATGCTCTTCTTCGAGCCCCCTGAAAAAACGAAGCATTTCAGATCAAGATCAAGCATATTCAAAAGCTCTAATCAAAAGAAAGCTAAAAAACATTGGGCCGCATACACGCATAGCATAAGACTGTTTTTCATGCAAACCATCATTACTTTTGTCGGCACACTTTTAGAGGGAACATTTGGTAATCAAAGTGAATAATTTAAAGGTGTAGATGGGGACCCCTGAGTTCACAGTCTAAATGATTTATATGTCACTTTATGACTTTATAATGCTGCTTTGCCTGCCAGACTACCCCTTCATTTCAGTACATGCGCATGATTATGAAAGAAGAGTGCAGAAGCGTATCAGGATTATTCTGGCGCTGTTAAAACATGATGCAGATGTGTTCCAAATTTAAATTAAGATAATTGTAAAATGTATTTTGCAACAAAATAGTTTGTTTAGCTAGGATTTAGCATTTAGTTGTCTATGTCTAGCATTATGAATGAATAATAAATATTTATAAAATGATTATATAATGTCCAAAAATTGGTAACACTTTACACTAAGGTTTAATTCGTTAACATAAGTTAATGCATTATGTAGTTGTTTATCTTGGTTAATGTTCATTTTTACATTTAAAGTTGTATAAATTAACATCTAACATGCACAAATATGAATTAACAAAGAAAATCAGGATATTTATAATTAACATAAAAACCTGAAAATGAAAATTCTGTGGTCATCGACTTACCCTCATGTTATTCTAAACCTGTATCACTATTCTATTGCTTCTGTGGACAAATAAGTTTTGTAAAGTACCATTAAAATTAGAAACAGATGTTAATGTTTATCCATCCAGACTGTGCTTGCATATGTTGTCTCTTTGTTTCTGTTTGAAAATGTTTTACTTTCTATCAGGAAACAGCCTGGAGATTTGGAGATGGATAAGAGGAGAATCTTCTGTCCACAGAGGCCCTAAAGCAACACAACAGCAGTTTTACACCTACTAATTAAATCAGTGAGCCTCAAGCGACTGCTTCGCTTCTTCATTAGAGCCTCTGAAGGGATGTAACCTGTCCGCCCTTTGGATACAAAATCCCTGAGTTGTCTGTTAGCCCTGGTTAGGCCTATGCCAGTACTCCCCAAACACACAAGTACGTGTATGCATGCATACACAAATATACCTTCAAGCAGACACAAGTCCATGAATAAGCATACACACACAAACTCACAGTGTGCTTTTTTTGGTGGTTTATCCTTCAAGGTCCGAACAGCCAAGCTCCATTCGATGGGCACTGCACAGGGGCTCACAGTAACAGACAGCAAATCAGCTTTCTTCTTTAGTGTGAAATACAGTCTGAAACACAGATACATATCTGTATGTATTAGAAACAGCACATATGATATGGTTTGGTCTATTGTCCAAATCTAATTTTATATTCTATAAATTAACCATTATCATAAATTATTTAGTCAAACAATATCCTTTTTCAACATTTGTACCAGCCTAATCGTGTCTCATCAAAGAACCTAATCTACTCTATTGTATTCATTCCTTTTTAACATAAAAAAACTTTTAACATAACTGTGACGTATTATCTCACAATTATGACTAATTCTCACATCTGTGACTTTGTATCTTACAATTAGGCTGAATTTCTTATTTGAAAATGTATCTAAATTTTTTATTTTTTACTCTGAAGCAGAAACAGGCTTTCATAAAAGACCCCCAATTGAAATTAAGCTGCTTGTTACAAAATCATTGTATTTATGATTTATGACATCAGAAACCCAAAGACTTTAACACATGACTGCCCATATTTATTAGTAAACCCCTATTCAGTTTTCAGAGCTCTTGATCTGCTCAGTCATATTATTATTTCTAAACACCAGAGTATTTTGCAAATGTTCTCCTATGTTCACTATGCTGCTCCTGGCTCTGTGTATTATTCAGAAGGATCTCAACATTAGAAATTAGTAGATGAAGTTTATTTTAACAAAGTCCCTGATCATTTCAGTCTGACCTTTATAGTTTGAGGAACATGCCTTTGTATCGTGAACATTTGGCATCTATATTGTACCTGCCAGCAAACCCACATGTGAGTATAAGGCTGATTCATAAAGAAAGCGTTTACATTAAAGACACCAAAAAAGTTCACACAATAATGAAAATTATCTTATATTATACTTGTTGTTCAAATCCTATATGATTTCTTTTTCTTCAAGGCAATATAAAAGGACATATTTTGAAATGTCTGTTTTGAGAAGGTTTTTTTTTTTCCATATAGTGGAAATGCCGATCGTCTGTTTGGTTCCCAACATTCTTCAAAATACCTTATTTTCTGTTTCGCAGAAGAAAAATGCATACAGGTTTAGAATGACATGAGGGTGAGTAAATTATGACAGAATTTTCATTTTTAATAAGGGTCAGAGAGGGTGAAAAAAAGTGGTTATTTAAAACTAAATTATGACTCTTTTGGAGGGGAAAAAATGTAAACATTACTTAAACGGACCTAACGGACTTAAAAAAAAAAAAAAGCTAAAAAGTAGGGATGCACAGATACAAGTATTGGTATAGGGCTGATCCTACGCTCGTAGGCTACTCATTAAAATTCTCCGATACCACGCAGCGTGTAAAGTACAATGCGTGACAAAGAAACACAGACAACAGAGCAAACAGAAAGCAGAATGGATATATCAGAGAAGGATGTCTATGAAGTAAATGTATCAAATTAATAGTTTAACAAATGTAAATGTTAAACTAATTAAATATTTACACCTATATAGCTGCTGTAAGCTTGTCGAGCACACATCCCTTTTTCACAGACATTGCTGGAAAGTTTTTAGTTCAGTTGGATATGGCAATAGCAAAGAAACGAGGAGCATATTACTAACGTTAACTGACCCAAAAAAGAGAGAGACCGTGCACTTCTGTTGCATGCTCTTGATTGTTGATCGTTCACTCAGCACACATGCGTCATTTGAATTAAAACTAAATCCTATGTACAGTACAAGTAAAAACATGAACTCTTACATGATTTATGTATAACGAGTGATTCCCTACATTTTAACAGGAAGGCGGTACAATAATCACATGACGTTTTCAAGAGGTTTTCTGTGCGCAAACACCCGAAGCGTGTGCCCAGAATGCTGCCTCTCAGACAGCGCATGAATAGCCTATTAAATAGTTCTCTTTCATGTCTTCTTGTGCGTTAACGGACAAATTCACACAAAATTATGTTAAAATGCCCATATAGGGAAGTACTGTATCCTTTTGAAACATTGTCAGTTATGTCTTAAGTGAACATAAACAGTTGAAAAGGAAACACATGTAACAGTATGCTGGATACGTGCAGCTCTTAAAGTGACAGCAGCCTAATAATCCTACTGCTGTCTTTATCCTCAATGTTAATCTAACAACAGACAGAGAAAATCACTCACTGCTCTTGAATGGTTATGCCCTTCTGGAGCAGCTCTAAACATTCCCTGTGCTATTAAATAAAAGATCAAATATGATAGAGCAAGAATAAGAACAGTAAAAGTAACAGTAGCTCCAACAATACATTTTAACAGGCATAATAAAGCATGAAAATAACTGAAGGAAATATATTTTGGCTAAGCCAACTAATTTGATTCATATTCTTTTGGTTTGCCCAATATTTAAAAAAAATGAAAATGCAATGAAAATACAGATATCAGTACTCATATGTGACCCTGGACCACAAAACCAGTCACAAGTCGCACAGGTATATTTGTGGCAATAGCCAACAATACATTGGGTCAAAATTATCGATTTTTCTTTAACGCCAAAAATCATTAGGATATTAAGTAAAGATTATGTTCCATGAAGATATTTTGTAAATTTCCTACCGTAAATAAATAAAACATTTATTTTTGTGAGTGAATGCAGCACAATCGCGAACATAAATGGACAACTTTAAAGGCGATTTATCAATGTTTTGATTTTTGGCACCCTCAGATTCCAGATGTTCAAATAGTTGTATCCCGGCCAAATATTGTCCTATCCTAACAAACCATACATCAATGGGAGCTTATTTATTCAATTTCAAAATGACCCATGTGACCCAAGGTCACACATGGTTTTGTGGTCCAAGGTCACATATTGGAAAGTAGTTGAAAGTAAAAAGTGTATGACATGATGCCTTTAAATAACATGCTGCAGAGCTTCCTTGGGGACTGTTTGACTGCTGTTGTTTGCACAGGTTGATCTGCTAATGAAGGTGAGGAGAAACAAAAGCAATGACTTCAGAATGACTGATCTCTGATAAGCTTCTATCGATCCATCCCCACCGTTTAGATATGCATCTCCACAAACCCTAATGTTTACAGATCACAACTGATGCCAGGTGCACCATCACTGTAGAGCGCTTGCTCAAGCAGGAAACACATTCACTCCCCCTCCATGAATAACATCACACTGGGCAGAATATGGTGAACCTCCCTCTGTGCATTCTGGTAACACCAGCCATTTGGAAACCGCCACTTCCTCTGACCTTGAAAACAAGCTTGTGCTGCCTTCAGTCAATGGTGTTTGCATCTTCAACTGCTCATTATATTTTTTCTATGGAAACAGTCAGACATTAGATTTAAGACGCAGCGTTTGTTTAATGCAATTTGGATCTCTTATTTGCATGCCACTGGCTCACCAGCATAGCACATTATCATAATATTGATTTCATTCTTCTGGTAATCAAGTTTAACTTTGACCTTGACTGAAATAAAGGGTCATCGTTTTAGTTCGAGGGATTGCTGGCAGGTACACTTAAGGTATGTCCATCCCTTACCCTTTTAATGCAATTTTTAGTGAGAGTTTTGTGTGGAAGGCACAGTTACAATCTTTTAATAGATTAATTAATTTGATTTATGATCAGCAGCTCCTGCCCTACGGCTGTGCATTGAAACGCACTGTTCTTCTCTCTCTTTCTCGCGCTCGGTCTGAAGCCTGACACCACCTCTGTTACGGTTGAGGGAGCAGTTCTCACTGTGATTCTCACTGGCTAGTGTTGCTAATGGAAAAAGAAAGCTGCAGTTTTAGTTTAGTTTTAGCTGCTGGGTTTGGGTTTAGCTATTGGGTTTGATAGAGAGGAAACTGAGAAATCTGTGGCATGATTTTAAGACCATTAACGAGAATTACACAGATAGGAGATCACTTTTATTTTATAACAGTTTTAGTTGAAAAAAATAAAATAACAACACTGACCCTAAAAATGTAAACTGTGAAAAATGGAAATATTATAAATATGTGTAATATTTAATAATAATAATATTATTATTGTCACGGATTGGCTGTGTTGATAATTCAAAGATGATGCTTGACGCAAGATGAATGTATAATTATAATACTTTTAATGCTAACGAAGAGAGCTACACATGCACAATGTAAAGTTAACGAGAAACAATGAACTGAAGAAGACAGAAGGCTTAAATACACGAGGAAGGTAATCAACAGAACAGGGAACATGTGTGAGGACTAATTAGAAACTACAACTAATGAACGACTAGGCAATGACAAAGACAATGAAAACTAAATCCCTTTGGGACGGTAAATGTTTCTCATGTGGATGTTCGGAAAAAATCATTTGCATGGCACTTCAGTGATAAAACTCATGCATTCAGATGGCGATTTATTCACGGTGGAGGAGCGAGTTTTGTGATCCTACAAACCCGGGAATTTGCTCACATGGTCAGTCCCATGATTGTCTACTGTAAATAAATAAAAATAAAAATATTTATTATAGAAGATTTATTATTTACTTATTTAAATCTGTTTAAAAATAGGAATATAGACGTGCTATAGTTAAAATTGTTTTTATGTTTTGTATTTTACCTCAAAATGATGGATGTCATTTTAAAAATGTGGAAATGAGGTATTATACTATTATAATAGTAATAATAGTAACAGTAAATGTAATAAAAGTCTAGGCCAAATTACAGCGAAGCACAACAGTTATCGTACCGTGCTTGGCAGTGGTCAAAAAGGATTCAAACAGTACATTTTTAATTGATCTCTTCTTGTAAACTCAGTGATGTGGATTTGGACGACAAATGATGGCACAACATTATTTTTACGATGGATATTTACGGGGGTGGTGGGAGAAAAACACTGACATTCTGGATTCGGACAGCAATAAAATCACAGACTAGCCCCTGTAAATGGTGAAAATACCTAACGACCCCATGAGAAACAATTACCGTCTGAATAGTATATAGGGCTTTAAAACTAAACAAGACAGCGAGAGCTAAACACGACTGTGACAAATATCAGGAAATATTTATTTTGTATTAAGGTAATATTGTATCATTTTTTTCTACCCACCATTTTCAACCCCATTGCAACCTCCTGGGTTTTTGAAACCCCCCGCTCTAAAGGACAGATATCAGTTTACAGTGATTTTCAGACGAGTCGATTCCCTGCTAAGTGATTATGCAGTATTAGCAATCTCTCTCTCTGGAGAACTACAATGTTGATTTAAACTCTTCCACTCTTCCATTTCTTCTCTACTTGAGTTAGAAGCTTCAAAGCATACACAATCAGTGTTTCTCTTTCATTTCTTTCCTTTCTGATTGGTCCACTTGGCCAATTTTAGTGTACCTCCCACCAGATCCCCAATGTGTCTTTTACCTACGAGCACGTCCTTTGGGCAGATGTACTGGTGTGACCCTGTTCTCACTCAGCCATGTTGTGGGGTGTAATGTCACTTCATTTTCAGGTGCCAGGCCACTGATGGTGCCGGGACCAGAAAAGAGGGCCATGGCCAGGCAGAGACACCAGGAGAGAGCCATCCTTGTCCAACACAAACAGCCACTCACTTATCTGGAAAACAAAGAATGCCATTTTTAAACAAGTGGTAAGAGCTTTTAAATGGATTTTATCCACCAGTTTTGTTTTGAATATTTCACTAAAAACCACAAGGGTAACATCAAAGGACAACAATGCTTTTTTAAAGTTTTAGCTTTGAAAACTATTACATTAAAAGACTTTTGGTGGAGAAATATGTTCATTGACAACTTAAAGCACATCGAGTAAGTATTAATGAAATTTTATAGAATTATACTGGTGTTATAGCTCAGTTCTCCCTTCATAAAGACACTGTGAAAGGAGCATCTGAATTATCATAATAATAAATTTGATCAAGAAGTTTATCTTCTTTTACATACACTACATTCACCATGTTGCACTGTCCTTTGAGCTGTCTGACCTTTGACCAATGGCAATAGCCTTAAAATGTAAATGTTTTTTGGTTAAGCACTTAAAAAAACCATCTGACTCACAATGCCATCTGCCATTTTTGTTTCACTGACGTCCTTTCAGCAGTGGCCACTGGTTACACACTTCACAATATCCGCAGATGCAGTATGTCATCCAGATATTGTTCGCCTACTACTGTTCTGCTCACTTGACACACAGCTATTTGCATATGTAATAGGGAAGTACGCATCGCCTATACTGCAGACTGCAGTGAAAAATCGATTTACCATATCTTGTCAGTCAGTCCATCTATTTAGATAACAAACGTCCCATGCCTTGGCTTATGAAAGCTCTGAGACAAATGAGGACATCTGGAAGTTTCAAAGGAGCTGATAATTCAGCAGAATTTTGACTTTATCTCATTTCAAAAAAGTAAATCCATCATACTTAAAACATCTGCCTTGTCCTTGATGTAAAAGTTGGAGATAAACTGCCGACTTCAAATTAAAATTAAGATTAAAATCTTCTGAAACCTGTCAAAACCCAGCTCTGACGGCTGAAAAACTCACATTCTCGGGTAGATCTGCACTCAGGGCTGATGTGCTAGATGACAGTGCTGTTATTTATCTCTCAAGGTGCTGACAAACTCACTGGTGTTTCAACCGACATTCAGCACAAAGGTTATTCATTATGGCTGACAAGCCAAGAACTGAGCTATCAGTCAATCAGTTGATTCTCACACTCCATCTGTTGTGAGGGCAAGATGAGAGAGAGAGAGAGAGAGAGAGAGAGAGAGAGAGAGAGAGAGAGAGGGGATGAGGGAGAGAAAGTTAGCCTCATCCCAGCTGATGATTCATTGATAGCAGGAAACATTTGCCTTTATTCAGAGAGAATTATTTATATGAGCAAAGAAAATTTGCTATCCGCTAACACTCGCTGCTCTCTGCTTTGACACTCCACACAGAAACCTTGCGCTGCGAGACGAGAACGGCACTTCAGCGATGCCTGGCAAACACTCACTTGAATTTATGTCTCTATTTTTAACAAGCGACATCAAATTGGTTTACTACGGAAATAGAATTCAACTCTTCTCATTATGTACGAACAGCAGGCTGCTTTGGTACTATCAAAACTCATCGACAAAAAGAACAAAAACCGACCAAAACAGCACCTGGAGGTAATCTGAACACCGCCGGGCGGCGTCTGTGGGGGAGAGTTGAGGAAGTTTGAAACTCTCAGATGTTCAATCTGTGTTTATCTGCAGCTGATGGGCCCAGTGATGTGAGTTCACGTCCCCGGGGAGAGAGAGACAGCGATCAAAGCCATCGTGCTGAAAAGTGTCCCCATAACAACACGCATGGTTGTCACTGGGGAAACGTTGCCCCGTAGATCAGATGACAGGCGATGGAGTGAACGCGCATGAGACGCGACGCGCTCTCTCATCACCCAACCTCTGCTCTGATTATGACTGCTGAACAGGCCCTCATTAGAAACAGAAGAGAAGGATGGAGGGGGTGGAAAAGAAGGATGCAAGGAAAGTGTGAAGAGAGAGAGAGAGAGAGAGAGAGAGAGAGAGAGAGAGAGAGAGAGAGAGAGAGAGATTGGAGCGGGAAAATGTCCAGGAAGATGAAGAGGGATTAAGAAAGGTGAAAATAAGACCGTGAAGGTGAGAAAGAGAGGATCGGGAAAAAAAAGAGGTAAAGGGAGAGTGAAGGAGGGAGGAGCCGAACAAGGGCGTAGGAGGTGAGATAGAAAGACAGGAGGAGGAAGGGATAGAAGGAAGTGTAGAAGAAAAATAGAAGACTAAATTAACACGTGCACATAAGAGAAAGAGGAAACGAAAAAAAAAAGAGCTGGATGAATGGTCATAAAACCTCCAGGTGAATCTCATGACAAGTCAAGAACATGTTTGAGTTATATTTCATCCCAAAGTCAAAAGAAGTATTTCTTTCTACAATTTTTTTGCATTGTAAAATTGTTTACATGCTTTTTTTCTGCCACATTTCTCATTAATGTAATGCACAAATAAAATCAATACTGAAAAAAGAATTAGGCTATATTTTATTATATATTTTAAATATTTTATGTATATTATTATTTTAAAATGATTAAAATATTTATATTATTTGAATACCTATTTCAATGCATTTATACTTCATTTGCTGTAAGCTATGTAATTTTATGTAAATGTAAAACAAAAATACTGTATTACAGTAATGAGAATTGCCATTGAAATCAGTGTGGGATGCCTGGACACATTATGGTAATGATAATGGGGGAATTGTGGGGGGAAAATACTTAATTGTAAAAAAAATAATGGCGTAATGCAAAAACATGATTTCTTTATGCAAAATATAATATCTATATATTTTTTTTCCTTTTGATTCCCCCAAGTCTCTAAGTCTGTCCGTTCATTAAACCTCACACTCATTTTATTTCTCTCTCTATCTCTCAATCTCTGTGTTTACTGTGTTCTGCAAGCTCTTATTACTGTACACACTCTCTCTCTCTCTCTCTCTCTCTCTCTCGATCTGTTAGAGAGCTTGTTGATGGCGTTGGTGGCTGGGGTGTCATGTGACACATGCTCTTTGCAGGGGTCCTGACTGCTCCCAGGGGAGCCAGATATAAAGCGAGAGAGAAAAGAAGGGGGAGAGGTAGAAAAGAGAGAAAGAAAGACAGAAAAGGACTCCAAACTTGAATGGTATAGAATGAAAACTGAGAACTCATGCAAAGATGTGAGCCGTAGGGGGGTAAATAGACAGAGATGTGCTCAGATGGGGAGAAAGAGGGTTTAGTGAAAGATTGGGGTAGAGTATAAATATATCATGGTCATGAACACAAGATCTAATGGCTGACTTTAACAAGTCAAAAGTAACACTACTAATTGCTTTGTCTCTCTTTCCTTTCAGTCTCTGTCTCTCTCAAAATTGAATTGAGCTGAATTCAGTGCAGAGACGTTTAGTTATGGTCATGCAGTTACAACACTACCACAGCAATATAATGCCTATATGTACAAACTATATGTTATCATAAAATGTTTTATATTTATTATCATATATATATATATTTTTTTTATATATATATATTTATATCTTTTGATTTTTTTAATGTTATATCTATATTAAATATTTATTAAAATTGTGTTTTATATATATATATATATATTATATACACACACGCATACACAAACATAATATAAAAATAGGACATAAATAAAATGTTTGAATAAATAATTTTTTATATATATTTTTTAAACCAGAAATACAAATGAGAAAACATTCCAAAACATATTCTTTTCTGATATTTTGATTCATTGTAACTTTCATCTGCGTTGTGAAGAGTTTATTTTTTCCTCCCTGTTCTGGATTTCCATGAAACTGAACCCCCATCCCAAACCACACACTCTCTCACTGCTGTACTTATGGGCTATTTAGTGGTCAAAGAGACACGAGTAATAGACACACACAGAGGATGATCGCCATCTCATGTAACAAAATGATATAAATAGAGATTGAAGAAAATGGTTTTCCAAAATGCTAAACATTAATACTTTTATCTAAAGCAACTTGCATTCAAGATTTTCTTTATCGCATTGTGTTTTCACTGGAAATCGAGCCCATGACTTTGGCTTTGCAGGCACCATGCTCTACCAGTTGAGTCCCTGACATGTAATCACAGACACACAAACACGCAATCACACGTACTTACCTCAGCCAGCGCTCGGGTCTTCCACTCTGAAGAAAGAAAGGAGGAGAGGTGAAGAAGAGCAGAAGTAAACGGGTCTGATGTCTTCTGCACTGGTGCTCAGAGTCACAGAAACTCGCCTGTCCTGCTGGAGTATCCTGAGGATAGAGGGAAATAAAGAAAAAAAGAAAAGCCCTCCCACCCTTCTCCTCTCCTCTTTCTCCCTTCTCCTCTCTCTTCTCTCGTTTCCACTCCTTTTCTCTCCTCTTTTCTCTCCCCCCCGACCCAGATCAGTGCAGTCTGATAACTGAGGCGCGCTAGTCAAATAGACACATGCGCGTGTGAGCTGTGTGTATGTGAGAGAGAGAGAAGAGGAGGAAAAGAGATAGATGATGGATAGAAGGATGGAGAAAGTCTCTTGGTGAGGACTGTTGTTGCAAGAGGGGTGATAGTGCGTGTGTATAATTGCAGAGAGAATGGGGGGGGTTGTTCAGAGACGTGTGTGTTTTTGAAGATTACATAGTGATGTGTTAATTACATTTGGGGAACCACACTATAGACAATTTCCATTAACTCTCATAGAAACCCAAACCATAAACTTCATTATAAACAGTAAAATTATATTCTTCATGTGTATAAAACTTTTTTATTTTTGTATTTTTGTTCAAAAATAACATTTTTATTTTTATTCAATTTAATATTTAAAAAAAAAAAAATCATTGTATTACATTACAGATTCTTTTTTTTTTTTTTATCCTTTCATTCTTTACAAATGAGTGTATTCAATTCATGAGAAAAGCCTTTGACAATGACTGGAACTGGGCTCCTCGACACGTTACGGTGATGCGAATTTAGGGGGGAAATGTGTGCAAATGACATGAAAACAATATTTGAATGCAAAAAAATATGACTTATCCTAAAAAAGACTTCATGTTGTCTCACTGAAACTTACTGTAAAGTTGTTTTATCAGAACTATAGCGATATAAATATATAAATATTGGCAAATATTTATAAATACATCAGCACTGAACATAAAGTCCCTC
This sequence comes from Rutilus rutilus, assembly GCF_951802725.1. Taxonomy (NCBI): domain Eukaryota; kingdom Metazoa; phylum Chordata; class Actinopteri; order Cypriniformes; family Leuciscidae; genus Rutilus; species Rutilus rutilus. Next base: position 21,383,305 of record NC_140226.1, on the reverse strand, counting down.
CATAGCACACCTGAAGCGTGGGTGAGCGTGCGTTTGTGTACGTATTGTTCTAAAGGTCAAGTGCTCTTCTCAAAGAGATTGAATATGTACATGTAATTGTGAGTGTTTTTCCAGAACTCGACACTGTGCCTCTTTCCTCCACACAATGGTATCGCTCCATCTTCCACCCCTCCCTCACATTCTGTCCATCCTCCACAGCAGAATGAAAAAGGCTATTTGCATTGTGTTAAGCATGTCTCTTGGGCCTTTTTGAATGTATTCTATGGGTGCTTCAGCAATGCTATTGAAGTAATGAGAACACTCCACCCATCTGGTCATTGTGTACGTGTGTGTGTATGAATGTTTGTGGCCCCAGATCCAGCATCGCTCAGAAGTAAAACCAGAGCTCATCCAGGATTTGATTTCCCTGACCAATAGATATGTCTGGCCAGTAAGAAGTGATTTCTGTGGCTGGTCGCCACCAGCGGCTTTGGTTCACATCAGGTCAGCAGTGACGAGAGGAACCTGATATGATTGACAATCAGAGTCCTAATGATCCTACAATGTTCTTGACAGTCACGGTCATACTAAATCCAATGTGGAAAGAGGAAATTCATCCTAAAAACCCTTGAGATTATATTTCATGTCCTTGATCATTGTTTTTTCGCTCCTAGCGTTAGACAGTTCTGGCTCTAAAAAGGAGAATGTTTGCAGGAACGTGGGTTATAATGCTTGGTCATTAGTGGTTGAGATGTGTAAAATGAAACTTTGGCCTTAGTTTCTAACCTTCATTTAGACAAAATGACTCTTTTCAGTAGGTAAATGTGAGAAAATGAGAATAAACAAGTGAGCTGCCATGCTTCTGTCAGCCAAAACAGGCAGCTGCCTATGAAGTGTGGCCCTGTCCCAAATCACACACGAACTGTGTTGCAGACTTGCGATGATTGGTTTACATGTAGTCCACGAAACTGTAGAGTATTCCATTTGTCAATTTAAACCCCTTTTGAGGCCAATATTAGATTATTTTTTCAGTATCTTTATTGGAACTGGCCATCCATAATCTAACACTCATTTAAAGCACTAATACCACTGTTTACTGTAATCTTTTGCAAATCTCAGCATGAAAATAAATTTTTCATACTCTACATTATAATGCTGTGATACCTAAATTCACTTGTAATATCTAAAATTATTCATTTTTGTTTTTGTTTTAAGAATTTATATTTTTTTTAAAAAATGGTGAAGACTCTTAATATAAGCTATTTTGTTGTTGTCAGTTTATTATTGAATGAAACAGAACTTTAGGCTATTCATAATCAACATCTTGACTCATCTGCCATTTTGAATCATTTTTTTCAGAGTTTGCATTCTCTGAATAATACATACAATGCTGGCCAAAAGAAGGTTTCTTAGAAGTCAACAACAGCCTTTGTATGCTTATGATGCTATCTACATATGATGCTATCTCTTTTGGTCACTTTCAACCATGTCTGTCCCGATTTCTTTAATATATGTGCTTTTTCGGATCTTTTGATTTAATGGACGAAATGAGCTCATGCAATTTACATAGGAACGTGACTGGAGATTACAGAAAAACAAACGGAGAGCGGCAGCGTTCGTTTCTGCTCTGATAGCAACAGACCACGCTGAACGCTGTGAGTGTGTGTTAGAATGGTGAAAGAACATTGAGCTTGGTACGTTTTTCATCTTCAAACCAAACTTGGGTCTTCAACCAACAAAGTTTAAATCTCGTCTGGCTAGCGCGCTTCTCACAATGTTTATGCATTATGTCCGTCGGTGGAGAGAGGAGGTCGAACACATTCGACCACGTCACGTGAGCATTTACACTACGAAAGTAATCCGGTCGAATTCTTTTTCGACTACCTCTGAAAGTGGTTTGAAATGTTCCAAAGTGGACAATCTCAAAACGTTTTAGACTGCGTTTACACCTGTATTTAGCGTCGTCTAGTGATCCGATCAACCAAAATGCATCATACCAGTAAACAGGGTCAGAGAAGAGATGCCACTGCAAGAGGGAGGGGAAGTTGTTTTAATTAAAGATTACGAGGGTACATGAATTTAAAAAGAATTATGTGCACCAATAAATCATTTATAGTAAATAATGCAATATTTAATAAAAATAAATAAATTAAGAACGTCATGGTTACTTCTGATTCAGAAATGAATCTTACCAACTTACCCAGAAGATCTATATATTTTAAAGTATGTTTTAATCGGGCCAGTGCTAAATCTTTGGGTGTTTGAAGGTGGGCCCCACACTCCTGCCTCCCCTGGAGAGCTGGGTGAGTGCTTTAAATGGGTCTGGCCCACTTCAAAATCCCTTTGAACTGTCTGAAGTCTGGCTCTCTCTGATACTGCCAGGGTTTTGAAGTTTTGATTTATAACTGATTAATCTTTAGGATTTTGCCAGAAATACTGAAAATGACACACATGTACATGAATGCACACACAAATGGTCCACCAGCTTTTCTCTTCCTCTGTGTTTCTGACTGGCGCTCCTCTTACTCGCTCTCGTTCTATTTCGCTGGTTAGCTTTTTTTTCCCCCGACCATGCAGAATGTCTGTTCTCTTGTGTTCTTCTTAATAATTCATTTACCACATTTGCTGGATGCTTCTGTCTCTGTACAGCATGCATTCACACACAAGCCTACAACATATCTTTAATTAAGATAATTGAATTTTCAGGTTTTATCAATTATTAATGGCTTGTTAAAGGTTTCTCACAAATGCAGCCCATTAGTCCTGCACAGACTGTAAGTGTATTAAATGCAATATCGTTCCAGTTCAGGGGTTATGACGAGAAGACCTCTGTGGCTCAGAGCAAACTCCTGCATAACACAACAGGGACAGAAAGGAGATGCGAGAGTGGTCTGTTGATAGTGATCCAAATTTTAACAGCAGATGACAAACAGTTGCCCATCTGCCCATGTAAAACTGGATCCTCTCCAGGGACGGAAAGAGATAGTGAGGGAGTATAAGTATATGAAAATAAAATGATGTCACTATTTTGGCACATTTAGTGTTATTCTTCAACTTTAGTTGACTAAATCACTTTAATAAATTAATGTTAATTTTTGACTAAATCAATTAATCTTACCCTTTTTTTCAATGTATTCTAATTTGTATTTGTTAAATGCAAATTTTCTTAGTTTACACTATCAGTGTTCTATTTTATTATTTTTTTAATATATTTTATATTTTTATTATTAAATTATCCATCCATTCATTCATTTTACAAGCCATTTCTATTATTGCTATATTATTATTTTATTTCAAATGCACTCTTAATTTTTATTTATTTATTTTTTACAATGCACTACTATTATTTCATCTTTAGTAAAGATTTTAAGAGCTCTTTTGAAAGTATATACTTCGAAGTGCTTAACAAACTTACATGTTAATGTTACTTATTAATTTGCACTAGTTTATTTTACATTAAATTTACATTTTTCATTGGCAAACAAAATGAAATAAATAAATCAAATAAAAATTAAGAAAACAACAGAAGAGAGGAAGAAACAAAAGAAAAAATTTAAATGATTGAGTGGAAAAAAATCACTCATAAATCTTGAGTGAATCAGCTGTCATGTGCATTGTCTTTTAAACCAATCAACACGTCACTTTTACCCAGAGTTTAGCTTGACCTCCCAGTGCGTGATGTCATGGCTGCGGCAGGTCATGGAGTCACTATGATATCTTGTCCAATGGGAGTTTAGCGCATGACACATGTACATGATCTCATCTATACAACAATTCCATATGGAACCGTTATTTCTGCATCTGCGTCCATTACAGCACCAGGATATCTGTCTGTGTGGCCTCAGAGAGACACTAGAGATGTGACCAGAGATGGGGTGTAAGGTTCAAACGTGTGTGTGTGTGTGTGTGTGTGTGTGTGTGCTGTCACACAGTCTGAAGCAGATGACAATGGATCTGTTAATGAGATGGTATGTGTGTGTGTCTCCCTGAAACAGTTACAGCTGATCGAGGGGGAGGGTCCCGAGAGAGATGAGGAGGGCCTTTGATTTGACCCCAGGGGTCGTGTCTCCCCACTAGACCACATTTCATTTCATTTTTAGATAAAAGACTCTCTCCTTTTTCTTTCTGACTCAGACACACATTCATTAAAGATCTGCCAAGCTTTCAAACGTTACTGAAAATAGATCTATTATAATGCTTTTTATCTCCTTAAACACAGACAGGACTCATTCCTGAACACATGCACACCCTTTTACATTAATATTCTGGGTTAAATACAAGTTATGTTCTGTTGACATTAGCACAGAATAATTTCTTCTAATGCACTGGAATGGAAGTGTATGGGGCAAACATACAATTGTTCCTTTGACTTCCATTAAAAATGCATTTCTGTCAACAAGTTTATTTTACATACCGTTCAAAGGTTTTGTATGATTAAAGTATGATCAGGACAGTATGATTAAAAAAAAAAAATTAATAGGCTACTTCATCAAGGGGGCATTAAAGATAATGCTGTTCTTTTGAACTGTCTATTCATCAAAGAACATATCATATATAAAACAATATATTCAAAATATATCACGGTTTCCACAAAAATATTAAGCAGCAACATGTTTCCAACATTACCCCCTTTCACACATACAGTCTTTGGTAAACTACTGGTAAGACATCATGTGTGAACAAGACCTTTTCAAAATTACAGGTAAATCAGTTCTGGCAATTTACCAGTAAGGGAAGTTGTAACATTACCAGTAAATTACCGGTAATGTGCTCTGTGGATGTGGAATGAGGATGTACAAAGTCAAAACGCTGTCTGCTTAAAATCTGCCTCGGACCAATCAAAGTTCTTATGGAGATGATGCGATTACTCAGCGCTGTTTTCAGTGAGCTTTTAATCGTTTTTCTATTCAAATATGCGCTAGATGGTCATCTTTGACCATTGAGCCTGTTCACACAGAGTTTTAAACGTGTTGCGCTCGAGACCCAGCCTTTTCCATTCATCAGGGTTACTCTGCAGTTGGAGTGCTGATTTGCTGCTCAAGGAACATTTCTTATTATTATCAATAGCCCCTTTCACACAGCAATCCTGGTAAATAACCGTAAAATGACTAGAATGACTTTACCGGTAAATACAAAAATATGCTGTTCACTCAAGCAACGCCGTTCTGCCTTTTTACCGTTAAGAGACCATTCACCCATCAGCACCAACATACCAGTAAATTCTTTGATGTCAGTCAACGGAAAATAATCTTTGAAGGCTGCGCTGTTGTCTTCATTCGCCGGCATGAGGAGAAGCACTTAAGTTTATTTACTTAACTTACTTACTTAAAAACTGAATCTTCCATGGCAACTAAAAGTATATGGCCTTTTGAAAAATGAAAATTTGTGTCTCTTACTAGTTTTCATACTCTACCTGAGCTCCTGGTTATCTATCAACACTTTTATGCTTAAAATAAATGCAGTATATACTAAATATACATTTGCTGCCACTGGCCAATTAGGTATTCCACAGAGCAGTACATTTCCAAAGACAACACAGGACCAAACTACATTGTGTATTAAGAACACAAAGACACAAGAAAAAGACAGCACACATTAAAGACAACATAACCCCAAAATGTCACAACACAGAGTGATCCACACAATGACATATATCAAACCGCACCATAAACCAAAACAATGCAGAAGAGGCTGCCAGATGAGATGAATCTTGACAGCACTGTACAGCTACAGGAAACCAAACCCACTTTAAAAGCTACAAATGTAATGTGATCTGATTATTGTGCTGCACTTCCTGGGGTCATATATACATGGAAAACTCGATATACTTGTTTTCAAATGTTGAGAATCAATTTTTCACACTTGGCAGAAATTATTAGAAGCGTTTAGTGTTTGGAAAAGTGGAAGACATCAATGATGTACTGGAAAGGGAAGTTACTTTGTGGTGGGATGCCATTTAGTTACTTTTTTCTCTTTCCATTTAACAATCTCTTCCCACCCTTTATCACACCCTTCTGTAACTCTCTCTCTCTTTCTCTCGCTCTCTCTCACACCCCTCCCCCCGTGTCTCTCTCTTTCTGATCCATTTTTCATGCTTCAATCTATTTTCTCTCCTCCATTTGCAATGGTTTACTGTAACTTGTCCCCCTTCCCCGTCCCATTCTGTGAGTGCATTACGAGATTCTCTCTCTCTCTTTTGGTGTCCTCCCCTTTCTCTGTCTCTCTGCCATATTATCTATTCCTCTCATCCCTGCTCACGTAGTCTTTTATCTCTCTCATGGGCCATCCATCTCTCTCCTATTAAACACCACCCCTCAATTAATCTGCTCTCCATCCCTCTGTTTAAGGTTATAGCCCGACCTCTCTCTCTCTCTTTCCTCTCTGCAGTAATTGCTTGTGTGATCCATGATACATGCCCGCTGTCCCTCAAAAAGCATTTTTTGTTGACTAGATTGTAGCAGTGAGTCACAAAACACACAGACAAAACAAAAACATGCATAAAGCAACAAAAAAGTAACAGGAATGTTTAGACTTTTATTATGTTCCAATTCTATCAGACTTTAAGCCTTAAACAAGCAAGAGTGGAAAATGATCAGCAAAAAAATATTTCATGACACTTTTTATATCATCCGGACTTAAGGAAAACATATCCAAAGGAATTTTTTTAATATTTGATATAATTCAGATTTTATGAGACTCCCAGGATACATTGGCCTATGGTATAAAAAGCCAAAGTCATCAATATTTCTATGATTTATTTGATGCAAAAAAAATTAAATTAAAATGTAATATGCAAAATATACTGCATGTATGACATGTCTAAGTGTCCTAAAGTTTCGGCATACAAGGGGGACTGTGTACAGGGGGCTCAGAGGCCACAAGGGCCTATAAGGATCTACCCTAAGGGCCCCGGTCCCGGAACAAGATTTCTACTGCCACCCCAGAATGCACAATAATGCTTTAACCGGTACAGGGACCCCAGTTTACCTTGTGACATCACTCATATTCTTACCCCAATCTGACAACATATCTCATATGTGGTAAATAACAGCATGAGCAACATATTACTTAATTTTCTTCTATAAATATAGCAGGGGTGAAGTATTATAACCCATAACCCTATACATATAAGCTGAATTTTTAGAAATCCTTTATGAATCCTTCGGAAATCATTGTAATATGGCCAATGTATATATATATATTATATATGTATATATATGCCATCACAGGAATAAATTACATTTTTAAATATAATCAAATAGAAAACAGTTATTACAATATTACAGTTTTTACTGTAATTTTCATCCAATAAAATGCAGCATTGGAGAACATAGGAATGATAATGGTTAGCTGTTCCCATCATATAACTGCTAGGAGAATGTTATGCCACCTAATTAATTAATATTCATTAGTCAAGCTGATAAGGTTCATAATGTGTTCCCCTTCTTTTCATATTGTTCCTACATACCTCCATATAACACAATTACTACATTTGAATAATACTATAAGGATTTATAATAATTTATATAGAAAAAAAAAAAAACAATTACAGATTTTGATAATCAGTAATGGACCGGATCAGGATTCTGTTCCATCAGTACTTTACAATATGATTCCACACAGATAAATCATCTAAATTAAAAGTTTCTTGTCTAGGACAGGACACAGCTTTGGTGAGCCCATCTTCACGGCTGCGGTTGAGAGAGGAAGAACGGACACATTGATGTAAGTGTTTGCACATGCTTACACATGAGAATTCATATTCAGATGAAACAAATATAGACTTACACATGAAATCCTGAAACCAGCGTTCTGACCGGTTAACCAGACAGGATGTCCACTCCCTCAGGGTCACCTTCTTATTCTTGTTCTTGTCACATGACCTGCACACACACATAACGTACTGTTGAATTCTACAAGTGGACTCTCTTTGCCTCTATCTCTCGTTTTTGATTTCTAAATCCCTCTACGTCTCTCTCTGCAGCTATCAGCCGTAAAGGACAGCACTCACATTAGAACAGTAGGAAGGCAATAAGCATTCACAGCTCTGAATGAGAGAGAGAGAGAGATCAAGTGGATGAGTGAGAGAAGAGAGAGACTGAAAGAGGATGAGAGAGAGGGGTGGGTGACATCCTGAAGGCATGTGTACTATAATCAGAAGGATGCTGGGGAGGGTTTGCAGTAATATTATGCAAATACAGAGAAGGTCAGACAGGAGAAAACACCACAAAATCACAGTGGTGAGGTGATTGTGTGTGTCTATAGGCACTGGTGTCATTTTCTTTGTGTGTGTTACTGGAAGAATCTTTGAGCGCAGTGCTCCAGTGGCATCCGCTTATAGTGAAGCTTTCTCAGATCTCTCCTGCTTAGCTTCCCGTCCCGGTTATGATCCAACAGAACAAACCTCCTCTGAAAGAAAAAGGGAGAAAAGAAGAGACCATGTGAGACAAAAGAAAAAAGACCAGGACTTGATGCTTTTATCACAAATTTACAACTGAATTAAAAAGAAGATCCCCTATGCACTATTCTATAGGCTGAGATTTGTTATGTGCTCGATTTGGTGCCTGATTAGAAATGGTAGAAAATCACACTCAAGTTTTTATTTGTTCTCAATTAATATTTTCATTAAAGTATATCTCATTTTATTACTGAAGCTTAATAAGCAGTTAGCCTTCGATTAGCAATCCTACAGGCTTAGAATAATTGGTTCAGAAAAGAGCTCCGTCAAATGATGTAGGCTACTATACACTGCATACTAACATAATACACTATGTACTTCAAACATCCCATCCGGCAAAAACTCTTTTCTGGCAGGTAGTGCACTACTAGTGCACAAAAAATTTAATTAAATGAATTCGCATAAGCCACGTAACAGAGACACAATTGAAACGCATGTTAGAACCAGGTGTAAATAGTAATGCATCTTTCCTGACCACTTGTGATCAGATCACTGAAAACGCATCTTAGTACCAGGTGGAAACAGGGCTTCTTTTTGTTGCTCGCTCGATTTCCAGGATATTGTGAATAATAATTGCTCCGCAATATGTGGGCGGAACTTCTGAGAGAGGTGGGATGTCTGGTAGAGCGGTGTCTCAAACAAACACTTAAAGTCAGCATGAAATGGAAATTTATTGTGGACGACGCTAAATACAGTTGTAAACGGGGTCTAAAACGTTTTAAGCTCGTCTACTTTTTACCACTTCCAGAGGTAGTCGAAAGCGCATTCGACCGGATTGCTTTTCGTAGTGTTCATGGGGTTGAATGCGTTCGATCAATTTTAGAAGAGCGGTGTTTCAAACAAACACTTAGTCAGCATGAAATGGAAATTTATTTTCTACATGCATGTTATTGATCTTTTAGTGTATGATCCAGCCATGCATGCGTTTCATTAAAAAAAAAAAAAAAAGTTTTGTAAAAAATACATTTTCAATCATACATTTATAATCGAATTTGCTTTGGAGCGGTATTTGAGGCTGAGTGTATCCCATCATGTATCATGTTCAGGAACTTGCGTGCACCGAAATCATGAGATGTCGAGGAAAACATTCCACTATAAGGGGCTATATGCAACTTTTTCCCCAAAATAAACGTAACAATAGCCTTTTTATTTGACCATTTATGACTCAAACATCTCCTGATGAGCATACTGACACCTTGTCAGCTCACAGTGGGTGCACCTATAAGCCTGTATCCTATTTTTCCTATTTTCTGTCGGGTCGGATTTTTCGCGCGCTGTCTGCGGATGTGACGTCAAGCGCGTTCATGTTAAACGTTTCAGATCACTCTGCCACCACCGCTAGTCAGCAAACAAACTTAGTTTCTCAAACAATATATGTATTTGACTGTTCTTACCTCTGTAAACATAATGTTGACTTCTTTGCAGCGGATGACTTGTGAAGTGTGCACGTACCAGAGCGAGCATAAAGGAAGAGCAGTTCCGTTTTTTGGCCACAGGTGTCAGTCGCGAGTTTAAATTTCAGAAAATCGCATATAGCCTCTTTAAGGTAATTAGATATTACATTTAGCCTAATTTGGTATTGGTAGTAAAACCAAACCCACTTGAAGGCAAACCTGCAACCTTAGCCTGCTAACGCTGCGGTACGCAAGGAAGGAGACAAGGCCATTTTTTAATGGATTTCAATGGAGGAAAGGCTTCACTACACTGAATAAACCGCTTTTGTGAGGAAATAGCTTATCATTTAAAGGGTTAGTTCACCCAAAAATGAAAATTATGTCATCATTTACTCACCCTTGTGTTGTCCCAAACACATTAGACATTCATTCATCTTTGGAACACAAAATCTGACCCAGTTCTGTCCTCTCCATTGACAGCTGCGCAACTACCACTCTGACATTTCAATATATATTTTTTTAAAGAGATTGTTAAACGAATCCATATGAATTGAGTGGTTTAGTCCAAATTCTCTTAAGAGACACAATCGCTTTACACGATGAACAGATTGAATTTAGGCTATTATTCACATATAAACATTAATCAGCGAACATAAACAGAAGCTTAACCGAACCTGCTTGACGCATGAGAACAAACCACATTGGTTCTTGTGGAAGCTCAAATGTGCATGCGTAACACACGAGGATGAGCCTCACTGATTCTCGCATGTCAAGCAAGCATGCTTGAGCTTCTGCTTATTATAACTGATATGTGCGTTGATGGAAGTTTATTTGTAAATAAAAGCTTAAATTAAATTGGAGGATCAGATGAACTACTAGCACAGCGCTGCAACAGCTGGCTGAACAAGTAGCCGAACGGAACAAAGGTACCCAGACTCTCTTTGAATCATTCTTGGGGATATTAATAAAGCAAATCTCTCCTGCCAAAACACAGACAGCACATTACATGTCCCACCAGGCAGAGACAGTAATATACTGGATCACTGTTACACCACAATAAAGAATGCATATAACTCTGTGCCACATGCAGCTTTGGGGCTCTCTGATCACTGTCTAGTTCATCTTATACTGACCTACAGGCAGAAACTGAAATCAACTAACCCTGTAATAAGGAATATTAAAAGATGGTCTAATGAAGCAGAGCGGGATTTACAAGCCTGCAACGATTGCACAGATTGTTTTTGAAGCTGCAGCCACTGATCTGGACAAGCTCACTGATACTGTTACATTATATATCAGTTTCTGTGAGGATACATGCATTCCTACCAGGACATTCTTATCATTCAAAAACGATAAACCATGGTTTACCGGGAAACTCAAACAGCTTTGTCATGCCAAAGAGGATGCTTACAGAAGTGGGGATAAAATCTTGTTTAACCAGGCCAGAAACAGATTAACAAATGAGATCAGAGTGGCTATAAGAAGCTACTCTGAAAAGCCAACTACCCGACAGCCTGGACAGGTCTGAGGCCCTGTTTACACCTGGTATTAAGATGTGTTTTCATTGATAGGTTCCCAAGTAGTCGAGGGAGACACATTCCGTTTACAGCTGGTGTTTTAATCTGTCTCTTTTGTCCACTTTCAACCACTTCTGTCCTGATTTCTTCAAGAGGAGGGTTTATGGGTGGGTAAATGTATGGGCTTCTTCAGATCAGTAGGTGGATAGAGGAAGTCTTTTGCAGCTGTTCGAACGCATTCAACCCTGTGAACACTACGAAAAGCAATCCGGTCACATGCGTTTTCGACTACCTCTAGAAGTGGTCAAAAGTAGACAAGCTTAAAACATTTTAGACCCCGTTTACAACTGTATTTAGCGTCGTCCACATGTGATCCGATCGACCAAAACGCATTTTAATGCCAGGAATAAAGATAGCCTGAGGAACATCACCAAGCACAACCCACGATCTGTGGAGAATCAACAACTGGCTGAGGATCTGAATGTGTTTTTAGGTTTGAAAAGCCCAGTCTTACACCCCACACCCGCTCTGAACTGCACTTCACTCATACACCAACCCCTGCAACCCCCCTCGTCACCCTCTTGCTATTCAACCTGCGCTTAAGGTCTGCGTGGAGGACGTGAGCCTCCAGGAAAGCGTCAGGCCCAGACGGTGTTTCACCTGCCAGTTTAAAAGTCTTCACTGACCAACTGGCCCCAATCTTCACGCAGATATTCAACAGATCACTAGACCAGAGTGAAGTTCCCTGCTGCTTCAAACGCTCCACATTCTGGTCCCCCAAAAAACATAATCACTGGACTTAATGACTACAGACCTGTTGCTCTCACATCTGTGGTCATGAAGTCATTTGAGATACTGGTGTTGGTCTACCTGAAGGACATCACTGGACCCTTGATGGATCCTCTTCAGTTTGTCTTCAGAGCAAACAGGTCTGTGGATGATGCAGTCAACATGGGACTGCATTATATCCTGCAACATCTTGACAGACCTGGGACTTATGTAAGGATCTTATTTGTGGACTTCAGTTCGGCTTTCAACACCATCAGACCAGATCTTCTATCATACAATCTGACCCAGCTTTTCATGCCCACCAGCATTCTGACAGATTGGCAGCAGCTAGTGCGGAAACTCACATCCAGGACTCTTACTATCAGCATTGGTGCTTCTCAGGGTTTCGTCTTCTCCCCTTTGCTCTTCTCACTGTACACAAATGACTGCACCTCTAAAGACCCCTCAGTCGAGCTTCTGAAGTTTGCAGACGACACCACAGTCATTGGCCTCATCCAGGATGGTGATGAGTCTGCATTCAGATAAGAGGTCGAACAACTGGCTGTCTGGTGCAGTCATAACAACCTGGAGCTGAACACACCCAAAACAGTGGAAATGATAGTGGACTTCAGGAGGAACACCCCAGCATTCCCCCCACTCACCATCATGAACAGCACTGTGGAAGCAGTGGAGTCATTCAGGTTCCCTGGCACCACCACCTCTCAGGACCTGAAGTGGGACACTTATATATTGTGAAAAAGGCCCAGCAGAAGTTATACTTCCTTCACCAGCTGAGGAAGTTCAACCTGCCAGAAGAACTGCTGACACAGTTCTACTCAGCCGTCATTGAGTCTGTCCTGTGTTCACCAACAACTGTCTGGTTTGGTTCAGCCACTAAAATTAGACATCAGGAGACTACAACGGACAGTCTGTACTGCGGAGAGGAGTAGTGGTGAACTGTTGCCATCCAGACGGCGCCTCAGATCACTATGCATTAGAACATAGGCACAGGGACAGTTTCTTCCCACAGGCTATTTCCCTCTTGAACAGTTAAATACCTTACAAGTGCAATATCCCACTTTTTTGTGCAATATCCTTGTAAATTCATTTAGTCCTATTTATTCATTTTATTATTCACAGTACTGTAAATATGTTCATTATCTGTAAATGTGTATTCTGACTAAACCTATCCATGTCTTTATACATTTAGATTTGTTATTCTTAAATGTTATTATGTGCCTTGTTATATTTATGTGTGTACTAGAAGCTTCAATACCAAGTTAAATTCATTGTGTGTGCAAGCACACTTGGCAAGAAAGCTCTTTCTGTTCAGTTTTCTGTTATCCCAGGAGACCTTTATCTACATCCCTTACGGAAATGAACCATGGTTTAACCCCAAATCAAACCAAAAAAACATGGTTATCGTAGTTAAACCATGGTAACCACAAATCAACCATGGTTTTGCTACACTAACCATAGTTGACCCATGGTATTTGTAGTGAACTTGTGGTTATAAAAGTGGTAATCAATCCAAAAAACATGGTTACTACACTTTTACTATACCACCATGGTTAATTTTACTAAGGGATGGACCAAGAGTTACTTTTGACTCTTGACACATTTTTAAAGCATCACCCTCATACACACAATGTTTATGTAGCCTATGATTGTGTGATGAAGCTGTATGAAAAGCAAAAAGCGTGCCTGGAATGCACTGTGTATGATCAATGGGTGGCATGTGTTTCTTAACCTGTGCGAGCTGGGTTCGCTGTGTGTGTGTGAGGCATCTTTGCGAGGGTGCCGGTGGTGTGTATCTCTCTCCCATTCTGCTGAGGAGTAAGAACCAGTCCATCAGACGGTACGGGAACTGACCGAACTCTTCCTGAGAACACTCTGCCCTGCTCACTGACAGAGAAACCACATCACACAACTCATAAATGTGCTTTTAAGTATAATGAAACTGTAATGAAAGAAGTTTTTGCGTGTGGCTTTTTACCCAGACAAGCTCCACTATGTGCCTTGCCAATGCGCCGTTTTTTGCGGCAGGCCTCCTTATGAAGCAGACACTCGGTGCTGTACGTCTTCCCCAAAACACTGCACACTGGTGCCCCCTGCCTGTAGCAAACAACACATACACACACAAATGGACTACAATGCTAAACGCAAATAATACAATATAACTAACCATAATTGTGCAAAAAGAGCTTTTGTAAAAGGAACGGAAACGAAAATAATCTTCGTATCTTTTGTCGTTGACATCACAGGCTGTGCGCCATTTCAACGGTCACTAAAGGCTATGAAGCAGCCAAATTAAGCAGATGTCAACATGGACATGTTGTGTGATATTAAAAACAGGAATAAAACTACAAGATAAACGAAAATATAGACTGCATTAAATTCCCTTACACTGACGATAAAAAATAGTTTGTGACGACTTCACTGTTTTTTGAGCAGTGAATAACTGGCATTAAACCATCAAAAGAAACTTTTAGAAACCAAAAACGTTTGTTTTTAACATGTTAACAATTTTGATTTGACATTTTTGATTACTTTTGGATGATAACTCATTTTTATATTGTGTTGGATCGCCACTTGATGTAGAAAGAAGTAAAGCTAGTTATAAACATTAAAACTGTGAGCATTAAAACAATGAGCTGACCAAACCCTGATGAAGGCCAGTGGGCCGATACGCGTTGGTGTTTAAACGCCCTTTAAAATAATAAAGGCTTTTTAACTTTTGCATCCTACTGAGTGCCTGGACCTGGATTTTTTTCCAATTCTTTTTTATGAACATTTAACCCTTCCACGAGCACCAGAGGATACAATGGATACCGCTCCAGTTCCCCTTTGTCTAGTCTTAAAAATGTTTAATTGGTTATTTTAGTCTATTAACCTGTCAAAAAAAACAAACTGCTTTTGAAGGAGAATGTTTTAATATGTTATAATATCCTTTTAAACTGCATCAGCATCTTTTTTAAGTTGTAAAGCAATATTTGTGATTTGTTACAGCCTTTAAGCCCATCTTTTATTTTATTTTCCTGCATGTGGCCTTTATCTGCATTAAAGACTGAGTGCACAGAGCGAATATACCAGTAAATGTCTGGGCTGCTGGTTTGATTCCAACGAATCTGTGAGCCGTAAGGAGTGTCTTACGTCATTATTCTGTTCTTAATCATGACACTGAGCCTCACTGTTCATGCCGCTGGCTCAGCAGTGAGTAGCTTGGCATTGAAATCAGCTCAAGTGTCTTAGAAAATTGTTATTAATTTGTCAGTGTGTGTGTCTTACCGTGGGCATGTCTTTGGACACACACATTTAGGGGCGAGAACTCCCCCCTCCTTTACTACTTGACACAAGGAACCAATAGGACTGTGACATTTCAACAACTGACACAGTGATTCTGAATAGGAGAGAAAGAAAGAAAAAAATAGGATGAGAATAGAGAGAGAGGGAGTAGTAAAAATAGGAAGCACAATTTTATACTGAATAAATAATGCACAAAACCACTCATAAAATAAGTGCCATTGAATAACTGTCTCACCTGGATCCACTCTGCCCAAATATGGCCTTAACTTTTCTTCAGCCTGCCTCTGTTTACGCTGGGCTCTTCCACCCTTATACACCAAAAAACACACAAATAAGGTCATTAACATGGGACGCATTCTTGTATTTGTCTGTGATATTGTTACATTTCTTGTATGTAAAAATAAGCTAGAAGGAATTTTTTGATACACTAAATTGCTCTAAAATTTTGAAAGAAATCTCTCATGCTCACCAAGACATGCATGTATTTGATCAAAAATACAGTAAAACAGTAATATTGTGAAATATTACAACAATTTTAAATAGCTGTTTTCAATTTCAAAAAGCTGAATTTTCAGCAGCCATTACTCCAGTCTTTAGTGTCACGTGATCCTTCAGAAATAATTGTAATATGCTGATTTGGTATCAAACCATTTCTTATTATTATCAATGTTGAAAAAAGTTGTGCTGCTTAATATTTTTGTGGAAACTGCAATATATTTTGCAGTATAATTCTTTGATGAACAGAAAGACTATTTGAAATATAGACAGCACTATTTGAAATATAGATTTTATTGAAACATTCCTACGTCTTTACTGAACTTGACTGTGTTAAAAACCTTCAAACTTCAAATCTTGAGAACATGTCTTTCCTATATGAATGGCCCCTAAAAGATGTGAACTGTAAAATAACCTCAAGTAGTTGAAGAAAATTTAGACTTGACCACTTAATATACTGATCACTGGACTATTAATGAACCATAATGACAATATGCCTCTACGGGGGGCCTGGACCACCCAATTATGGTCTTGTCATCAACCTCTTATTTTTTATATGCCATCTATTACATTCACTGCATTTGTAGGCAACAATGAGCTGTCATTTATTTTTCAATTGTCTTAAGTGCTTTTCTTGATCTTTGAGTTTCAAATATATGAGAGAATTACTGAGCATGTTTTGATGGATGAGTGTCATATTGCAACAGCATGTGCGCAGAAATACTCTTTAAAGAGAGAGAGAGAGAGATGTGGAGAAGAATGAGAGAGAAAGATTGGAACGTGCACATTTACAGCAGTCTGTTCACCATTACAGCACAGTAAGTGTGAAAGCTTTTAGATTTTTTTACAGACTTAGACTCTTTTGTTCACTCACTTTTAAACTCTGTACCTTTATCTCTTTCACGCGTAACTCTTCAACTCTTTCAAAATTACCCCTTTTGTACTGATATAATAAACTTTATATAAACTTTCAGAATAAAACAAATCCTAGAAAAACGATACCTTTTGTTTGCTTGTTCCAGACTGTTTTTATAGGAGATGATCGAATCGTGCTGTTGGTCTGAATATATTCACAATAATGGCACTCTTTCTTGCTTGTGTGATATTGCACAGCATATGTAGGACTATAGTGTCACTTAAAAATTAAAATGATTAATTTGACAATTCGAACATGAACAAGTGATTTTTTAGATGTATAAATACATTTTAATTTAAAATGTAGTTAAATATCACGATAAAATAAATGTACAAATGTACAAATAGACACATTTAAATATTTAACTCATGTTATAAAATGTTAAATAAAATATAAAATATATGTAAATTTGAAATTGCATTTATAAATAGCATATAGCATAGCAACTATAAACCACTTACCATGACAAAAACAACGTGAAAGGCCATTGTCAAGAACAACAGATGACGGAGCAGGTGCATGGCTCACAGAAGGACGTTTATGGATCTGAAACGTGTTCAACAGGTGACTTTTAAAGTTCAAGATCTCAAAATCTCACCCAGAATGCACTCAAGACGTATAAAGTTGGTTTCTCCAAACTTAAACTTCTCAGAATGAGTACAAGGGAATGAGGATTGTTTAAAAATTAATCATTCTCTCCCAAAGATTTGAATCTTCTTGAGGACATCCTGAGAGACATACTTCATTTCAAAAAGAAAACAGAACTAATGAACACTGCACACAAGACATACAGTAAAAACAATGTCCATGTATGAAGATCTGCATTATCCCATCAACCTGATATGTAAAAAAACATACAAAGTGAGATCATACTTATAAATGTCGAGACAACAGTCCTCAAGGCATTACTCCTGATCAAAGCTGATTCTGTCTGATCGCGCTTCTCTTTAAATAACTCACAGTATTGTGTATAAGCCCCGGAGTGCTCATTAGAAGTGTGTGTGTGTAGAATGTAGTGGCCCCATCACTGGGAAGTCATTACTGTATGTTTTACGGCTCAGAGCAGATAGAGTTACACTAACAGAGCAGTTGTACTGACAGAATCATCCTTTTAATCCTTTGCTATTTCTTTAAATTGGTGTAAAAATTCTTACCAGAGTATCCTCTCTTATGATCTTTCTTTCGGTGCCTTTTTAAATCTCTTTGCCTCCTTCCTCTTTCTCTTCTCTCTCCATATTCCCTCTCACACTATCAAACAGACACATACCTTTCTTTTCCCTCTGCCCCTCCTTCAGGTTGCCCCCCCTCTTCATTTGATAATCTATTTCTACCGTCTCATCTTACCTGGCCCTCCACTCCTCCATTTCCTCTCCTGCTTTTCCTGGCTTCACCTGAGAAGTCCTTAATTAGCAATCCATTAACAGCATGGATGCACACACACACAGACACACACAGACACACACAGACACAGACACAGACACAGACACACACACACACACACACACACACACACACACACACACACACACACACACACACACACACACACACACACACACACACACACACACACACACACACACACACACACACACACACACACACACACCTCTGTGAAAAACAGCTAAAGTCACTGTGCAAACCTCTTTTCTCTCCTCCTACTCTGTACTGCGTTCTTCCATCTGTTTTTTGGCCTGTAAATCTTTTTGTCTGGGGAGTAATGCCAAGCTCAATGAGAACCAGAGCTCTCTCTCTCTCTCTCTCTCTCTCTCTCTCTCACACACACACACACACACACACACACACACACACACACACAAACACATATGCACATAAACAGATGAAATAGAAGGCACTGGGCCGAATGGCATGATTCTAAAACTATGCTTTGAAATTCAAAAACAAAGTTGTTGTTTTTTTAAAAATGGTTGTGTATGGAATGTCATAATAATCAACAAATCTTCACACTAAAACAAACTAGAGTCACAGGAAACTATGATCGTGTTTTTTCTGAGTAAAGCTTTTGCAGGTGCTGATGTGTCTATTTCAAAGACTTTTAAATATAGTCAAATACACAAATAGTCAAATACATAAATAAGTCCTCTGTGGTCTCCTGCAGTTTTAAGTATCTGACCTCTGTGCCCTTTGACCTCAACATGAATCACTTCGACAGGACAGTTTGTTTTCCATTCATCATTTTTGCTTTTGTTTTTGTCTCATTGGTGGGAGATCTCCAACATGGTGATTCGCGTTAATAATTTAGTATAAACAGGAAACAAGTGCTCCCATTATAAATATAGCCTACTGTGGCGACATATGGTTAAAGATGTGACAGAATTCGCATACAGTGCTTGTTAGGTTTCCCCTTTACAGTTTTTTACAATCGCTATGACAGATTTTTCAATACATTTAACAAGTTTCCTAAACTCTTAACGCACCAACACACCTAAAACACACAATTGGCAAAACGGTTAATTTCATGCTCAAAATCACACATTGTAAACTAAACTGCAAAACTAATTTTCAAAATACAATAATACACTAACACAGTACACCATGTCTACCAAAACATTAACACATGTTCTCTTCCAACAGGAACATTTAGTCAATCATAGCACAATGTCATAAAAAACACTAACATCAGATGGAATTACAGAAACTGCATTATTTTTATATGTGTCAGGTCTGCCCTTATACAACAGACATATTATTCTATAGATATATTATACTATATCTATTATATCTATAGACATTGTATTGATCATAGATTGTGTTTTGCACTGCAGTTTCTTTTGAAGTCTCTCTACATTTTTGTTTTGTTTGTAATGTAAATGCCTTTTTGTTGTTGTTTTTTTTGCAGCAGAAATTCAATACAACAAAATAAATGACCCTTCTTGTAGCTTTATAGAATGTATGGTTTATGAAAAAAGAAGACAGAGACAGAATTACTGCTGTAACGGCTTTATTTGCAACAGGACATTTATAGCTGCCATTTACAGTATTACTGTATGTGAAAATACAAAATATACAAACAGAAAAGGTCATCTTCTAATCTGCCCGGTCTTCTGCATTTGTCCACATGTTCTCATCCACATCACACCTGATATCTTCCCTGGCAAGGTATCTTGGGAAGAATCTTTTACAGTAACATGCCTTATCCACCCCTGGCAGTGTTCAGCTGTGATGTCTTGGTATACAGCATCTTTTGCATACAGGAGGGACATTTGGTCCTGTGGACTATGGTCAAAAACCTTTCATCTCCAGGCTGAGAAAACTCCTCAATGGGGTTGAGGAAAGGGAAGTAAGGGGCAAGGAAAATGGTCATCATCCTCTGATGGGCGTCAAACCAGGCTGTGACTAGACGGGAATGGTGGAATGCCACATTGTCCCATATTTGCATAACTTCAATCAGCTGTTTCTCACTAGCAATGGAATGATGTGAAAATACAAAATATACGAACAGAAAAAGCAGAAGAATAAAAAAAATAAAAAGATCTTCTAATTATTTGCATAATTCAATCAGCTGTTTCTCAGTAAGAACAGAATAAAATACAGGGGATATATTTGTGTTTCAATTCACAATATAAGCAGCTGTTTACTTTGACTTTAGCATGTAAGGTTAGGTTTAGAACATGGTGTTATCTGTTCTGACATACAGTGTTACAGCATTGGTAAATTTGGCAGTAAAAATCCATTGTTTTGGTCTTGTTTGAGCTTGTGTGTAAAAGAAGTTCAAGCATTTTAAATTTGTGTTAATTGTATGCATTTTGTGTTAAAGCAACAAGAAATGTGTTAATAGCATAGCTTACACAGATGGATGTAGTGCTAACTGTGTTAAGAGTTTTGGAAAATTGTTAAATGTATTGAAAAATCTGTCATAGCAATCGTAAAAAACTGTAATAATGTTAGTTTTTTTGCGTGTGTGTTTTCCCTTTAAGGGAGTGACATTTTTCTGAGGTGTTTTGGAGAGGTGTTGATGTAGTGGCTTAATTTATGTTTATTCTATTCTGTGTGTAGATTGAGCTTAACCAGCATCAGTTTGATACATATTAGAACCTTTTTGTGTAAGAAACATGGGGGGAACAGAATCCGACGGCAAACAAACCAGCTCTCAGAATCCGTTCCCCCACTCCCATTATGAGAAGTGTTGATGTAGTGGCTAAAAAAATGGCTGATTCAATTTTGTGTGTATGGAGCTTAACTGGCATAGCTTAAAGAATAATTTTTGGGAGTTTTTGCATCTTATTATGATAGGACAGAATGGGATCAAGAAAAATCCACAAGACGGGACTTGAACTTTGATCATTCAAAGCTATTCTTTGTCAAATGTCAGTGCACTGACCACTAGGCTATCGGGACCAATTAATCAGACTCAGTTTGATACATTAGAACCTCACTGTGTAAGAAACATGGGGTGAACAGAATCCGACGGCAAACAAACCAGCTGTCGAAATCCGTTCCCCCACTCCCACTATCAGAGGTGCTGATATAGTGGCTTAATGGATGTTTATTCTGTGTGTAGATTGAGCTTAACCAGCGTCAGTTTGATACATTTTAGAACATCTTTGTGTAAGAATCATAGGGGGAACAGAAACTGATGGCAAACAAACCAGCTCTCGGAATCCGTTCCCCCACTCCCATTATAAGAGGTGTTGATGTAGTGGCTTAAAAAAATGCTGATTCTATTTTCTGTGTTAATGGAGCTTAAAGGTATAGCGGAGGATTTTCTTTTTCCGGGTGGATCATCAAGACTATTGGTCCTCCTAAGTGTCAATCATTCTGGTGATATGTTTACGTAAGGCCGTCGTACGTGCTCGTGCACACGATTCACACGATGGCGTGCGCTCAAAACACAGGTTGGGCTTCCCATTGATGCCTCAGTCGTGAAGTTTCTACTTGACAGGTAAAGTTTGGCATGCTATTTGGAGAAATCCACTTAAAATCACTGCTAGTAAAAGTTAATGTAAGCAATGATTAGCTCGTGCATGCTCTCTCGTGCACACGTTTAATAGGCGTTCCCTCTCGGGAGCATGTAGAGTGTTGCGCATGTGCATTTTTTCAAAAAGTGGAGAGGGCGGTTCTTTTCTAAAATTCGGGAAAATCCTCCGCTATACCTTTAACTGGCATCAGTTTCAAGAATAATTTTGTGGAGTTTTTGAATTTTATTATGATAGGACACTATGGGATCAAGAGAAATCCACGAGGCGGGACTTGAACTCAGGTCACCAAAAGCCCATCAGTGCCAAATGTCGGTTCCACTTTATATTACAGTTTTTTACGATTGCTATGACAGATTTTTCAATACTTTTAACAATTTTCCAAAACTCTTAACACAGTTAGCTCTACATCTACGTCTGTGTAAGCTATACTATTAACACATTTCTTGTTGCTTTAACACAAAATGCATACAATTAACACAAATTTTAAATGCTTGAACTTCTTTTACACACAAGCTCAAACAAGACCAAAACAATGGATTTTTACTGCCAAATTTACCAATGCTTTAACACTGTATGCACCATGTTCTAAACCTAACCTTACAGGCTAAAGTCAAGGTAAACAGCTTTATATTGTGAATTGAAACACAAATATATCCCCTGTATTTTATTCCATTGTTACTGAGAAACAGCTGATTGAATTATGCAAATAGATCATTAGAAGATAACCTCTTTTTTACTTTTTTTCTTCTTCTGGTGCTTTTTCTGTTCGTATATTTTGTATTTTCACATAATAAATGGCAGCTATATTGCATATTTTTGTTATCTTGCAGTAATGTCCTTTTGCAAATAAATTCTTTATTGCAGCAATTCTGTCTCTGTCTTCGTTTTTTCATTAACCGTACATTCTATAAAGCACTCTGAGATGGGTCATTTTTTTATTGAATTTCTGCAGCAAAATACCTAAACCCAACAAAACAAAAATGTAGAGAGGCTTCAAAAGAAACTGCAGTGCAAAACACAATCTATGATCAATACAATATACTGTCTGTTGTATAAGGGCAGACCTGACACATATAAAATAATGCAGTTTCTGTAATTCCATCTGATGTTAGTGTTTTTATGACATTGTGCTACGATTGACAATCTTCCTGTTGGACGAGAACATAATTAGTGTTTTGAAAAATTATTTGATTTTGAGACATGTTTTCAGGCAGTGTTTTGGTAGACATAGTGTATTGTTGCTAGTGTATTATTGTATTTAGAAAATTAGTGTTGGAGTTTAGTTTACAATGTGTGATTTTGAGCATGAAATTAACTGTTTTGCCAATTGTGTGTTGTAGGTGTGTTGGTGCGTTAAGGAAATTTGTAAAAAATATTTACAAAATTGTCATAGCGATTGTAAAAAACTGTAATATAAAGTGGGACCCAAATGTCAGTGCACTGACCACTTGGCTGTCGGGGCCAATTAATCAGACTTAGTTTGATACATATTAGAACCTCACTGTGTAAGAAACATGGAGGGAACAGAATCACACGGCAAACAATCCAGCTGTCGAAATCCGTTCCCCCACTCCCATTATGAGAGGTGTTGATGTAGTGGCTTAAAAAAATGCTGATTCTATTTTGTGTGTTGATGGAGCTAAATTGGCATTAGTTTAAAGAATATTTTTTTGGAGTTTTTGCAGTTTATTGTGATAGGACAATGGGATCAAGAAAAATCAACAAGGCAAGACTTGAACTTGGGTCACCCAAATCCCATCAATGCCAAATGTCAGTGCACTGACCGCTTGACTATCAGGGACAAGTAATTACAGGTTTTCTCAATTGCTAAAACACTAAAACCCATTGGCTGAACAAAGTTCTCAGTTGCCTGAGCTAATTTAGCTAATTGTGCAGTCTGTTGTCAATACATTAAACCATTTCACATGGTAAAACACAATTTGCAGATCTCACTTAGACTTTTCAGCAAAACTCTAAACACATTCTCACTCTCAAAACACATTCTGCACTCTAATGCACATGTCATCCATACTGGTAAACACAAGTGGCAACAATCAAATACAAATAGAGAACACATCATTGATTGAACACAACCACTCAAAATTGATTTAACCTGTTTCAAATGATGCCCAAAGACAAGAAGAAGCACATTGATCACATGTTTACTCCTTTGATTTTTGTCCCTTTTAGTATTGTATACTGTAGTACAGTGCATTGTAGGCTGTATACTGTACAATGAACAAATTGTATGGCCCTGAACATTGTGCTTCCCATTTGTTACAGTTTTTGCCCGTTGCTTGAACACATTTTGCAAAACTTCGCTCATTGTGCCAAAACTCTACACACAAGTAAACATGACACAACACTGGGAAATATACCATTCACATCTGTGTCAAATTGAAACTCAAAACCTAACATTCCTTTGTCAAAATGTAACTCTGATGACAAAATGACACATACTTGCATCATATGCATACACTTTCAGATCAGGGGGAACACACTAGTCTACTTTATATAAAACACTGCAGTGTTTGATTTTCACTGTTTATTCAGAAGGCATATTTTCAGGAGGCACATTTTCAAACAACCAAAAAAGCAAATAGGCCTACTCAATATTGTATATTGCAGTAACATGAATTCAGATAAAGCAAAAAAGAAATAAATTATAATAATAGAAAAAACACTATGCTGTAAACACAGAAAATCATGGCAATTGTGCATACGTGGGCTCATGGATCCCGCCGTCTGTTGGGGTCTGGCCACAGGACCTCATCGACATCGCAAGCAATGTCTTCTCCCGCTAGGCACCGGGGAAAATATCCCCTTGCATGTCGAAACCATCCATGGATTGCTGTCACCTGAATGTCGCCGCAGGCCTGTTCCATCGCCTGCAGAAGTGGTCATATACACGCCATATACACGCCATCTCCAAGCCGAAAAGAATTCCTCTATAGGGTTTAAAAATGGTTATACTGTAAGTAATCATGGCAGGGGCGCCGGCGTAGCACAAGATCCCGGGCCCTATGTATAGGCAGTCCTGATGGGCCCCCATGTTCCAAATAAAATATATTCCAGACTTTTCAAGGGCCCTCTCTCCCCTTGGGGCCCTGGTAATCAGTACTGGTTTTACCCCCAGTCTGACACCCCTGAATCATGGTATGTTTCACAAAAACTACCACTTTGGCTGCAAAAGGAGCATTAGCACCCTGCAATACCCTGTACACGTGATGTGGTAATGTGATATACTGTAGTACAGTGCTGTAAATACCATCTGAGTAGAGAAGAAGGTAGAGAGGTGAAGACATACCTGTTTTCTAGTCGGAATGTTCTTATTACAGATGCCACTGTGAAGCGGCTTAGATGTGGGTCGACTCTCTGCCCAGCTTCCCTCATAGTCAGGCCATGGTTGATGACATGGTCCACCAAAGTTGCTCTTATATCATCAGAAATAGGGGTCCGTGCATGGCCTCTTCGACCTTGACCTTGTCGTCCTCCTCCTCCTCCTCGTCCTCGTCCTCGTCCTCCTCCTCGTCCTCCTCCTCCTCCTCGTCCTCCTCCTCCTCCTCCTCCTCCTCGTCCTCCTCCTCCTCCTCCTCGTCCTCCTCGTCCTCCTCGTCCTCCTCCTCCTCCTCCTCCTCCTCGTCCTCGTCCTCCTCCTCGTCCTCCTCCTCGTCCTCGTCCTCCTCCTCGTCCTCCTCCTCGTCCTCCTCCTCGTCCTCCTCCTCCTCCTCCTCCTCCTCCTCCTCCTCCTCGTCCTCGTCCTCGTCCTCCTCCTCCTCGTCCTCCTCCTCCTCCTCCTCCTCCTCCTCCTCCTCCTCCTCCTCCTCCTCCTCCTCGTCCTCCTCCTCCTCCTCCTCCTCCTCCTCCTCGTCCTCCTCCTCCTTTTTGTAGCTGGCTGATTGGTGTTCAGTTTTGCAAGTAAGTGCCTTCAGGTGTGTATTTGAGTGGTTGCAATTACCCGATGTGTTTTGTATTTTGGATACATGTGTTTTCCAAATGGCACCCTGAGATTTCATTTTTGAACGAAGTGTCTTATGTATGAAATAGAGTGTAGTATGCAGGACCAAGTGTGTTGCATAAAGGAGTATGTGTGTTGCAGAATTGCAACTAGAGTGTAAAGCAGCGCTTTTGTTTAAGGTATGGGTACATGTGTTGGAGGTATGGTAACAAAAGCTTCAAGTTGTGTTACTTTAGTCTAAGCATGGGTCTATAGTGTTCAAGCAATGGGCAAAAACTGTAACAGTATTGACTTCTCAATAGATTTTGACTTTTTCCAGGTTCATATCAACAAAGAACAAGAATTACAGTATCACAGAGACAAAGGACAAGTTTGTGAGATGCAGGGTACAGTACTGTAAAAATAGGGGTACAAGGAGGAGGAAGAACAAAAGAAAATTGCAAAGAGCAAAGCAGAGTAGTAATTTCTGATACATTTTGAGCTACTATGATAGAACATGTTTTCGTTCATCAAAAGACAATGACGGAAAAAAATGCAATTTGTTTTACAGTTTTTCTCAGTCGCTTTGGTGCATTTCTCACATCACTATTTACATTTGCACAACAGTTAGTTCAACCTCCACAACATTTAGTCATTTGTGCACATCATAGTTTCTCATGCAACAATTGCTTTCATACAACTCTCTGCTGTTTTATAACATTATCATTTGCTTATGCCATGTCAGTCAAAATTAACTATACTTCTGAATGCTGAATAGTCATTCCATATAAAACTAATAGTCCTCATTTCATTGCTTGAGTCATTACATACAAAAATGTTGAACTAGTTGTCAAAATCTGTCAAGCAAATTTGACAAATTTTCTTAAATCTTTTTTTTTCCTGAAAATGTCTCCTAAATTGAACAATTTCTCTCAGGTGAATCTCAGCTTTCACTGATGAGGAACGTCTGGATGTGCATGAATGATTACAGTACTATGTTGTATGTTCAGTTCCAGTATGTACTGCAATATTGTTTACAGTTGTGCACAGCTCTACCCAAAGGGAGTTTATGCTTGTTGTAAATAAGGGTGTATTTTTTCTTTTGCACAATGCTGTGAACAAATTAGAATTGCAAAGAGCATATGCAGTAAAAATGTGAAACATACATATTCAGTGTCTTGTTCTCAGTTACCTCACTAAATACAGTAATGTGTAACTTTACTGTATTTTTCAAATGGCTGTGCAAATAGTATATAGTGCTGTCTTGAGCATTTTAGGATAGTGTCACCAAGATCTGACTTTTTTGCATTGGAAAACATTTACAGAGTAAACTGTCATAATGAAAACATGACAAAGCCATTTGACTATCTTGTTCATGAACAATGATGTCAGGACTTTTCATCTTGATGACACTGACACTTTCTTTGACATGAATACTTGCTTTTGAGGAATGAGCTATCCATTTTGAGCAAGTGACACGCTTTGCAGGTTATCAACTAGGTTTTGCCGTTTGTACTAATTGTTTTGAGAACTGCATTAACTGTTGTGCAAATGTAAATAGTGATGTGAGAAATGCACCAAAGCGACTGAGAAAAACTGTAAGATTACAAATTTATTTCTCCCTGAGAACTATTTTTTTCTTCTTTCTTTTATCAAGTGCAGTCATACAGTATGTCACAAATGAACTTTTTGATGGTACAGTAAGGTGTCACGGGTAAGTCTACAAACAGTATAGCAGTCCATAGATATCTTTCGAGAACTATATGTTTTGATTTTGAACACAGGCAAAACTGTTTTGAGGCGAAAGTTTCATTTTGCAAGAGGAATCAGAGGTTTTGTGAATAGTGCTTGAAGATGAGGTTTTGTGTTTAATGTTTTCAGAAAATGGAGCAAGGTTTCATAAATTGTGTTTTAGCAATTGAGAAAAACTGTAATCTCAGTTTGATAAATATTAGAACCTCAATGTGTAAGAAACATGGGGGAAACAGAAACCGATGGCAAACAAATATATACACACAGTATACACACACACACACACACACACACACTGAATATGCATACAAGCCAAGTCAGAGAGTCAACTTTATTTCTAAAGCACTGTATATTTTTCTGCTGACACACAAAATCCTTGCTTGTCAAATAATTTCTGAAACCTGACACTCAAACACCGAAACCACACACCAAATCTGCAAAACCATACACTTATTAAGCCTTTGACTTAGTTTCCAGTTTCAAGAGATGTGAGGCATTTTGCATTTTATGCAGTGTAATTCTTGGATTTGTGTGTAAAGTAAAAAAAAAAAAAAAAAAAAGAGGCACAGTTTTGAAAATGTGTGTAAGCAGTTGATAAAAAACTGTAAGTATGTGTATATGTAGGTATATATATATATATATATATATATATACAGTGAGGAAAATAAGTATTTGAACACCCTGCTATTTTGCAAGTTCTCCCACTTAGAAATCATGGAGGGGTCTTAAATTGTCATCGTAGGTGCATGTCCACTGTGAGAGACATAATCTAAAAAAAAAAAATACAGAAATCACAATGTATGATTTTTTAACTATTTATTTGTGTGATACAGCTGCAAATAAGTATTTGAACACCTGAGAAAATCAATGTTAATAGTTGGTACAGTAGCCTTTGTTTGCAATTACAGAGGTCAAACGTTTCCTGTAGTTTTTCACCAGGTTTGCACACACTGCAGGAGGGATTTTGGCCCACTCCTCCACACAGATCTTCTCTAGATCAGTCAGGTTTCTGGGCTGTCGCTGAGAAACACGGAGTTTGAGCTCCCTCCAAAGATTCTCTATTGGGTTTAGGTCTGGAGACTGGCTAGGCCATGCCAGAACCTTGATATGCTTCTTACAGAGCCACTCCTTGGTTATCCTGGCTGTGTGCTTCGGGTCATTGTCATGTTGGAAGACCCAGCCTCGACCCATCTTCAATGCTCTAACTGAGGGAAGGAGGTTGTTCCCCAAAATCTCGCAATACATGGCCCCGGTCATCCTCTCCTTAATACAGTGCAGTCGCCCTGTCCCATGTGCAGAAAAACACCCCCAAAGCATGATGCTACCACCCCCATGCTTCACAGTAGGGATGGTGTTCTTGGGATGGTACTCATCATTCTTCTTCCTCCAAACACGTTTAGTGGAATTATGACCAAAAAGTTCTATTTTGGTCTCATCTGACCACATGACTTTCTCCCATGACTCCTCTGGATCATCCAAATGGTCATTGGCAAACTTAAGACGGGCCTTGACATGTGCTGGTTTAAGCAGGGGAGCCTTCCGTGCCATGCATGATTTCAAACCATGATGTCTTAGTGTATTACCAACAGTAACCTTGGAAACGGTGGTCCCAGCTCTTTTCAGGTCATTGACCAGCTCCTCCCGTGTAGTTCTGGGCTGATTTCTCACCTTTCTTAGGATCATTGAGACCCCACGAGGTGAGATCTTGCATGGAGCCCCAGTTCGAGGGAGATTGACAGTCATGTTTAGCTTCTTCCATTTTCAAATGATTGCTCCAACAGTGGACCTTTTTTCACCAAGCTGCTTGGTAATTTCCCCGTAGCCCTTTCCAGCCTTGTGGAGGTGTACAATTTTGTCTCTAGTGTCTTTGGACAGCTCTTTGGTCTTGGCCATGTTAGTAGTTGGATTCTTACTGATTGTATGGGGTGGACAGGTGTCTTTATGCAGCTAACGACCTCAAACAGGTGCATCTAATTTAGGATAATAAATGGAGTGGAGGTGGACATTTTAAAGGCAGACTAACAGGTCTTTGAGGGTCAGAATTCTAGCTGATAGACAGGTGTTCAAATACTTATTTGCAGCTGTATCATACAAATAAATAGTTAAAAAATCATACATTGTGATTTCTGTATTTTTTTTTTTAGATTATGTCTCTCACAGTGGACATGCACCTACGATGACAATTTCAGACCCCTCCATGATTTCTAAGTGGGAGAACTTGCAAAATAGCAGGGTGTTCAAATACTTATTTTCCTCACTGTATATGTATGTATACATATAGGCCTATATATAGGCTACATATATATTTACACTATAAACAGAAATTCAAGGGGATAAAATTCTTTCTTTCTCAAAACACTGAGTTTTGATTTCTAAGTGATCAATTTATGTATAAGTGTTTTCACATATGATCATTGGGTGTAGGTAATCAGTAAATGAGTGTGGCATTTAAATGGCAGTGTTTCCCAAATTAAACAAAAGAGCTCTTTTTTTTTAAATGATGTGTCTAATGTAGAGAACTGTGTTTAGAGTTTTGCAAAAAGTTTGTTTTTCAATTGCAAACTGAGTGTAAAGCGTATATTGTGCTTGCAGTTTTGCAGACTTGGCCTGAAGATGAGTGAATGGTTACACTGAGTTGGCCTCAAGTTCCACTTTTAGTGTGTAAGCAATTTGAAAAAACTGTAAAACACTGTTTGCAAATCTCATGCACTCTTTTCGCAAAACTCTAAACACATTCTCACTCACTAAAACACATTTCGCACTGTGATGCACTTATGTTTTCAAACACTAAACAGGCAGGCAAAAGTTAAACACAGCACAGTTGTCATTGTGTATTCACTACAACTCAAAATAGTTCACACTTGTTGCTAATGATGTGACCAAACCAACTGTACATAGTACAAGTGCCAAAATTTACTCAAAATGTTGCATGTTGATACCAACAATGGATAAGAGGGAGAGGAGGAAGAAAATGTGTATAAGAGGTGGTGAACAAGGTGGAAGAGGATGAGGACGAGAAAGAGCAAGGTGTTGAGAATGTTGTCAAAGCTGCATCTGGCTTTAGGGTTTTTCAATTCAATTAAATTCAATAAATTTATTGCCATGTCAACAAGTTGATAGGAATTTGTCTTGGTACAACTCTCAGACGTAAATAACCTAAAAGACAAACATCATTAGTACAAAAAAAAAACAGACAATGTTCACCAACAATACCCAGCAAACAGTAGGACATTAGACCAAAACCCCGCAGAAAAAAGACAATACCCCTCGGCATAGAAAGTGCACAGTGCACACAGTTGATAAAGTGCTGCTAGCAGTCAGTGCAAGTTCAGATGTCTGATAGCCAGAGGGTAAGTGCTGTCTCTGAACGTGATGTGGAAGTCTTAATGCTCCTATATCTTCTTCCTGATGGAAGGAGATTAAAGAGATGGTGAGCAGGGTTTACAGTTTTTTACAATCGCTATGACAGATTTTTCAATACATTTAACAAGTTTCCTAAACTCTTAACGCACCAACACACCTAAAACACACAATTGGCAAAACGGTTAATTTCATGCTCAAAATCACACATTGTAAACTAAACTGCAAAACTAATTTTCAAAATACAATAATACACTAACACAGTACACCATGTCTACCAAAACATTAACACATGTTCTCTTCCAACAGGAACATTTAGTCAATCATAGCACAATGTCATAAAAAACACTAACATCAGATGGAATTACAGAAACTGCATTATTTTTATATGTGTCAGGTCTGCCCTTATACAACACAGACATATTATTCTATAGATATATTATACTATATCTATTTTATCTATAGACATTGTATTGATCATAGATTGTGTTTTGCACTGCAGTTTCTTTTGAAGTCTCTCTACATTTTTGTTTTGTTTGTAATGTAAATGCCTTTTTGTTGTTGTTTTTTTTGCAGCAGAAATTCAATACAACAAAATAAATGACCCTTCTTGTAGCTTTATAGAATGTATGGTTTATGAAAAAAGAAGACAGAGACAGAATTACTGCTGTAACGGCTTTATTTGCAACAGGACATTTATAGCTGCCATTTACAGTATTACTGTATGTGAAAATACAAAATATACAAACAGAAAAGGCCATCTTCTAATCTGCCCGGTCTTCTGCATTTGTCCACATGTTCTCATCCACATCACACCTGATATCTTCCCTGGCAAGGCATCTTGGGAAGAATCTTTTACAGTAAAATGCCTTATCCACCCCTGGCAGTGTTCAGCTGTGATGTCTTGTATACAGCATCTTTTGCATACAGGAGGGACATTTGGTCCTGTGGACTATGGTCAAAAACCTTTCATCTCCAGGCTGAGAAAACTCCTCAATGGGGTTGAGGAAAGGGGAGTAAGGGGCAAGGAAAATGGACATCATCCTCTGATGGGCGTCAAACCAGGCTGTGACTGCACGGGAATGGTGGAATGCCACATTGTCCCATATTTGCATAACTTCAATCAGCTGTTTCTCACTAGCAATGGAATAATGTGAAAATACAAAATATACGAACAGAAAAAGCACCAGAAGAATAAAAAAAAAAAAAAAAAAGATCTTCTAATTATTTGCATAATTCAATCAGCTGTTTCTCAGTAAGAATAGAATAAAATACAGGGGATATATTTGTGTTTCAGTTCACAATATAAACAGCGGTTTACCTTGACTTTAGCCTGTAAGGTTAGGTTTAGAACATGGTGTTATCTGTTCTGACATACAGTGTTAAAGCATTGGTAAATTTGGCAGTAAAAATCCATTGTTTTGTTCTTGTTTGAGCTTGTGTGTAAAAGAAGTTCAAGCATTTTAAATGTGTGTTAATTGTATGCATTTTGTGTTAAAGCAACAAGAAATGTGTTAATAGTATAGCTTACGCAGGCGGATGTAGTGCTAACTGTGTTAAGAGTTTTGGAAAATTGTTAAATGTATTGAAAAATCTGTCATAGCAATCGTAAAAAACTGTAAGTACTGATAAACGCTTGTTAGCAATTGTAATAAAAAAAGGAAAATCTTGAGTCATCAGTGTAATGCGTCTTAAAGTCACAAGGGGGCGCTAATGTCTCTGTAGATGCATAGCTGGCCTTGTCATCAATTAGCTAGTATATTTATTTTAAAATGTATCATCAAATTATATCAGTTTATTTCAAAACCTTGTCCGCAAATGGGTGTGCAGGTGTGTAGCACTATACATGGCAGCATTTCTCGTTTATTCTTTCACAATATCAGGCTGTTTAAAAAGGCTGAAATCTGTTAGGTTTTTGAGCAGATGAAATTTTAAATGCTGCAGCTGAGAGTTTTTCCCAGTCTATCAATGAGGAAGATAAACATGTACTGAACTGTGTTTGTGTAGTGGAGAGTAGAGTACCTTGCTGCAATACGCACAAGTACAATGGAATTCTTAATCCTTATACCATAACACACATCACCAGACCCCACAACCATACTGCATACTAGCATATGGCAGACAACATGAAGCAGGTAAAAAGTATTAAAGTGGTGATGTAACAGAAGTAGTGATAGATCCTTCATTTCCATTTTGTGATGTACATCCAAGTGAAAGTTAAAAAGAAAAAAATGTAGGGCGAGGACTTGGTTCTGTCCATCAGTTGTTGATTGGATGGAGGCAGATCTGAATGCGAGCTTACAGTCAATTGGGCTGGTGTTTTACTGGAGAAGTCTGGCATATGTCACCAGAGAGAAGTCCATTGTTTCACCAGAAGATCACTTATGTTATTTTGATTAAGAATAACAAGGTCAAAACAAATTTTTAAAAATGATTTGTTTTGGGGATGAATCACTAGCCTGGAACCAAATGTTCATTTTCTCGTATTTGAGGCGTGGTTTACGAATGCCCAGAGCCGTTTATTGGGTGCTACGAATGTCTATCAAATGCGCCTGTACGTAGCTCATAGCCAATCGTTTCAATTATACCAGATGACGTATGTAGAGCGACAGAAATTCGACGAGGAAGAAGACGATGGGTCAGAGATTTATGTGTACACGATGGCGTTCAGCGACTAAACTACTTATAACACTATCTAAGGCTGCATGGCTGCCATGTTGGATCCATAGATATAAACAAACTGCTTCGGTGTGTCGCATAGACGTCGTCATCGTCTTGCTGCTCCCTCCCCGTTCTGTGATTGGTTCCCTTTTTGAGGGGAAAATCTGGTCCATGGTGTCCAGCCTGCCTAGCAGCGTGAATAAAATCGCGCTGCGCGCAAGGCAGCATGGGGAAACACAGGCTAATGAATCACTTACAATAAGACCAATAACATGAAT
Organism: Rutilus rutilus; assembly: GCF_951802725.1. Lineage (NCBI taxonomy): Eukaryota > Metazoa > Chordata > Actinopteri > Cypriniformes > Leuciscidae > Rutilus > Rutilus rutilus. Next base: position 21,349,544 of record NC_140226.1, on the reverse strand, counting down.
TTATATGAAGTTCCTAAACGCAAGTTAGGGAGGAGTGAGCCCATCTAATCTTTCAATCAACAGCCTGAGTATATAAGCAGCCGCTTACCTCTCTCTTGCATCAGCTGTTCTAGTATCCCTCCACCTCCCCAAACTCCACCTTCATCTCAGGTACCTTGCCCTTCAATTATCATATCCTACTTTTAGCCACTGGGGGGGTATATCAAAGCTCGAGTTGAAGCTGCTTCATCGAGCCCCTCTTCAGTGGACAGCAAGCCAAATAAGTTTAACCTAATATCTTAAAGATTTTATGGGCAAACAAACTCGTTAAAAAACTTTTCATTTCATGTTGACTTTGCCGAGTTAAAGAAATGGGATTCAGATTGGGGGGGGGGGACTACTCTGGGTTCGGGCAATATTTCAGAGCTCGGAGCCCTCCCCTGGATAGCACGCCACATACGCATAATCTTTACTCTGTTTAATTGATGTAAGAGTGAACTCGTGAAACTGATTTGGGCCCTTTTATATATCTATTGAAGGATCTGATTGATGTGTGTTAAATTTGGACTCTTAGTGTTTTCACTTGGGTAATTGTGTGCTAACTGAGCTGAAGCTGTGCTGACTTGAGTGAACAATATTGAGTGCTAGTGCTTTCTAAATGACCACATGGTGTAGGCAATGAGAAATGAAGGGATTTGTGTGTAGAGTTTTGCAGTGACAGTTCAACAAATCTGACTCGTGTCAAAACAGGGAATAGTGTTTATAGTTTAGTGAAATGGGTGTGCTTTTTGATAAATGGCATTATGGTTTTGAAATTTTTGTTCAAAAGCCTGGTTATAGTGTTTAAGCAATTGAGAAAAACTGTACAAAGTATAGTGACAACTTACAGTAAGGTGGATAAGTTGTATATTGTATGCACTGCAAGTATAGTATTGCACTGAATATTGTATAGTATTGAATGTCTGTATTCAGCACTTGCATACTCGTCCTCATCATCTTCCTCCTCCCCCTTTCAGATTGTTTCCATCTATTGTTCATATCATCAGTCCACCTGTGCACTCTGAACTGGATCATATTTCATCCAGCTGGTTTGATCACATCATTAGAAATAAGTGTGAACAATTTTGAATCGTTGTGTGTAAAACGATGACAACTGTGTTTAGTTGTGTTTAACTTTTGCCTGCCTGTGTTTAGTGTTTGAAAACATAAGTGCATCACAGTGCGAAATGTGTTTTAGTGAGTGAGAATGTGTTTAGAGTTTTGCAAAAAGAGTGCATGAGATTGCAAACAGTGTTTTAACTACCTGAACTTGTTAATGTTTTACAGAAAGAGTGATTTAATCGACAAATTTGTTTAGGCTATTGATAATTTGGTTCAGAGAATGGGGTTTAGTGATTTAGCAATTCAGAAAAACTGTAACATTATGTAGGCCTATGTTTATCCAAATAAATACATTTTACAAAATTGTTGTGGGCCCATCGATCCTACATTTTACCCTAGGTTAGCCAACAAATATATCACACACATTTGTAATGCGTACAAGATATAAACTGCAGAATGTGTATAAAAATTCCATGTATTTATACAAAAAGGTTCCCATACATATCACGTCATCATCGCCATTCAACACTCGCGCGCGCTCCCGGCCACAGAGCAGCTCGTGCAGCTCTAAGCTCGTGCACTGTGAATCACGTCCTACGTCAGTCAGAGTCACACTTCCGACGCGCATCAGGGTATGGTTAATGGGTGCTCTCGGTTGGGTTGACGGGTTGTTTGTTGCTGAGCGCAAGCTTTTTCAATACATCAGCTCAAGGCAGAGGAATCTTGCTTGCTTTTAGCGTTATAAACAAACTGTTCTTTGATATCTTTCGTGACGCGTTTATTTGGAAGCTCAAGTGAATCGCAAGGTGCAGATGAAGAGGATGCTGGAATGAGTGACGAAACATCGCAAACATCACGAGGGAGTCTCACTTCAGTACAGCATCACTAAATATCAGATTATTTATAATCCTGGATCGATCCTAAAATAGGAATACGAGTATTTGTTTTCGGACTGATTATAACGCGTTCATTTGTGCTTGTAGTAGCGAAACCGTAAAGTAAACGTAAAAGTAAACGTTTTTAATCGATAGTCTGGAATAAGCGCTCTGGTTAAGGGGAAGCTTTTTTTCATTTCTTTGGATTATTTTAGTAACATATTTGCTTTGCAGGAGTATAACTTCGCTGTTTTATTGTGTAATATGATCCAATGTCAGCTGAGTACCCAATGAATGAGCTGTGAAGTTAACCGTGAACTCTTGAGCATTGACAATTACATCATGGATAGACGCGGATGATTTTCATCGAAACAGGTGAGTCACATCTCGAATATAATATGTATATGTGCGCACATAAAGTTACATGATGGGAGCAGTAAATTGATTCTTCCTATTCGTTTACGATTCATTTTGAGTTAGAAATATTTGAAAAAATATTGCATTTACTGCTCTCAGTACATATAACATATCACCATAACATATTAACTATTAAAATGAAAAAAAGTATTATTCATTATAATTCATTCATTCAAAATGTCACTGAGTCAGTGACTGCTCACAATTGTGACTAAAAAGTCACTAAAAAACCTTATGAGTCATTTTTTCAGCTTAAGGCATTTGGTTTGGAATCAGGCCATACTTGATGTGTATGTGCAAAATGAAACAAACTGTAGGCCTACTACAAGTAATTATACTACAACAACCGCAACAAACATTAAAGAACAAAAGCCAATTAAGTTAAAAATTGTGAATATCTGCAAAAAAGTAGCCTATCGTCAGTCTGGTTATGGTGTTCTGTCCACACCTGCGAAAGAAGGCATGTTTATGGAACTGTAAGTCATAAAGGTCCGATATTGTTTAAGAATTAGAACTGGTTCTGAATAAGAACTAGTTCTTGGTTCCCAACCTGTTCTTAATGCTCCCTTAAGTTGTTGTGATTGAAAAGCCTAGCTCAGCTTGCATGGTTTTCAACGCTCACTCATATCAGTTCAGACGTTGTTCTTGCTAATGTTGAACTGGATTGCTATTTTGAGAACAGATGACCTTTGCCCCCCAGACTGTAACTGCTCATTCCAGCAGAGTCCATCCAAGCAGCAGACAGAATAAAGATAACATGCTTTACACAACACAGCCTTTAGGGTAGTGTAACGTAATAGATTTTCACATATATTCACTGAACCATATCAAATATGTGTATTCAGAGCAACTTATATAATTCAAAAATGTATCGAGTTATATAGTACATCACAAACACATGTTGCATTCATGTTAACTGAACAGTGCATTTAATAGGACTGGGCTTAAAGGGATACTCCACTTTAAAATGAAAATTCTGTCATCATATACTCACCCTCATGTTGTTTCAAACCTGTATGAATTTCTTTCTTCTGCTGAACAGAAATGAAGATATTTAGAAGAATGTCAGTAACCAGACAGTTTCTGGTCTCATTGACTTCCATAGTAGGAAAAAAATATACTATGGAAGTCAATGAGACCAGAAACTGTCTGGTATCCCTTTAAAGGGTTAGTTCACCCAAAAATTAAAATTCTGTCAGTAATTACTCACCCTCATGTTGTTCCAACCGCGTAAGACCTTCGTTCATCTTCGGAACACAAATTAAGCTATTTTTGATGAAATCTGAGCCATGTTTCACTCCTCCATAGGCTTCTATGTGACCGAAACTTGCTGGCCCAGAAAAGTTATTAAAGAGATCGTTAATATAGTCCAAGTGACTCCAGTGGCTCAATCTTAAGTATATCAAGCGACGAGAATACTTTTTGTGCGCAAAAACAAACAAAAATAACGACTTTATTCCACTATTCATTTCCTTCTCTCTGGACCTCTAGTTGGTTCGCGTAGTGTTTTTGCGCAGCGCGTCTGTGTTACACGTCACCACGTAGGCTCACTATTGGCCGACGCCGGTCATGTGTGTGTTGCGTGATGACGTGCAACACAGACGCGCAGCGCAAAAACACTACGAGGCCCAGAGAGAAGGAAATGAAAAGTGGAATAAAGTCGTTATTTTTGTTTGTTTTTGCGCACAAAAAGTATTCTCGTCGCATGATAAACTTAATGTAGTGCCACTGTAGTTACTTGGACTATTTTAACGATGTTTTAATAACTATTCTGGGCCGGTGAGTTTCGGTCACACTGGAAGCCTATGGAGGAGTCAAAATTCTGTCAGATTTCATCAAAAATATCTTAATTTGTGTTCCGAAGATGAACGAAAGACTTACATGGTTGGAACAACATGAGGGTGAGTAATTACTGACAGAATTTTCATTTTTGGGTGAACTAACCCTTTAAGGGTATTTTCACTCCTTGAAAGACAATCGTGTGTGTTTTGGTTTTATTTTCTAGAAGTTTGTCATTTATCGATGTCAATGAACACGTGACCCTATTTTTAGTTCCATGTGATAAAAATACACAGTGCATCATGGGAAAATGTACTGTGTGGAGGCCTAGAAACTAGAAAGACTTTGATCTCTGACATAATGACTTCAGCTATGATCTTGTCTTTCAGTAACCAGCCCTGGAAATAACCAGAGATTATAGTAATTCTTTCAGAAGTAACATCACCCTTCTTAATACATGCCTATTAGATGTCGACTTGGGATAAGCCTTTATTAAAAGTGCTTTACTGTATATTTCAATGCATGCTAGCATACTACTGTATATCTAGAAACAATACAGTGAATATGGCTTAATTTGCACATCTGAATCAACTGAATCATGTTAGTACAAAACATTTATCTGTCATCTTGTCATTTGGCACCAGGTGGGGACACACCACCCACTACACTTGTCATTCTTTCTGTGTATAAAGATTGCATAGCTGTCAGTCTGTGCTGATGGTAATGGCCATGAACTCTCAGAGATGCAGACGAGACGGTGTTAAGCCAAAGCATCAACGCCCCCCTCTCAATATTAAAACTCTTCACTTGGCACTTGTGTTGACAGGCTATGTGTGTGTCCTTGACAGGTGCAAGGATCTTTTGTTTATTGCTCTAGTTTGCATGTGTGTTGAATGTTCCAGCAGCTGTCAGTCGTGTGTGTGCGTGTGTGTTTGTTCACCAGCTGAACACCAACTAGTACCTGATAAAATTCTTCTCATAGCTGCTTTGTCCACGTGACTGTCCTAGCGTCAGATATCTCTGAGGGGTGTGTATTAACAGCAATGGCTGTTAGGTGATCGGCCTGAGGTCTGTTCCATGAGCTAGATTCCCATATTGCATTACAGTCAGTGTAATGTAGTGTAATTTAAATCCAGGCAGCTAAATGTCTGTCCTCAGTGCCAGACAGCTGTTCTGCATGGTAACTTTAGTTGTGTTGTGTTCTACTTGTATTACTGTACACTTACATCATTGATATGGGATAGTAATAATATTCAGACCCGATAAGCCGATAATTATTTTCATGTTATGGCTTATAACTCATAGATGGCTGATATTAAAATTCTATTTTATTTTGTCAAAACAAACAAAAAATAAAACGCTAAAACTAGAACCAGTTATTTGAAATAAGACATCGATTAAAAGTTAATATGGGCATCACAGCATTATAATGTACAGTACATATGAAAAATGGATATTCATTTTGAGATTGGCTAAAGATCTATTTAATGCTGTTATTCAGTAATTAGTGTTTTTAAAGATTAACTTTAGTGAGTGTCAGATAAGAGCAAAGGAAGTCTAAATTTAAAATAGGGAAATTATTTAACAATTGAATTATAGCATATTATAAATTCTATTGTTATATTACATTATAACAATTAAGTGGCAAATATTGACCAGTACAATAAATTAAGACAATCTTTAACACAATGGTGTATGCATGAATGTATGTGTATATACTGTATACCTGTGTATATAAAAATATTATTTAAAATATATTTGGATAATGTATATATTTTTTTGTAACCCTGATACAAGTAATACTTTTATTCAGCAAGGATGCATTAAATTGATAAAAAGACATTTCTAATATTACAAAAGTATCTTTTTAAAATAAATGCTATTCTTTTTAACCATAAAAGAACCCTAAAAAGTTTCCACTAAAATATATTACATTGATAATAATAAGAAATGTTTCTTAAACACCAAATTAGCATATTAGATTAGATTAGGATTTCTGAATGATCATGAAGAGAAATTGCTGTCAAAAATTCAGCTTTGCCATCACAAGAATAAAGTAAATTTTTGAAATATATTCAACAGAAAACTGGCGTTAAATTTATGTTTCACAATATTACTGTTTTTGCTGATTTAAAAAAAAAAAACTTCTTTCAAAAAACATTAAAAAAAAGAAGTTCTGACCCCAAGCCTTTGAACGATCGTGTATGTTTAGTACAGTTGTTCATTGGTGGCTGTTATGACAGCAGTTTTGCCACCCATAGTCTATTTTGCCCGCATTACATTGTAGACACTCTTATCAATACCAGCTTTCTTCTGTGTAGTCTGTGTATGTGTCTGGCCTTCCTATGAAGCTCATTAATATTTTTCACTTTTTTATAGTTTTGGGTGTCTGTGAAGGGTCAGCCCATCCTCAAGTTTATTTTGTGTCTTACTGACCCCATACTGTACATATTTGTGTGTGTTTCATTTGCTTATACCTTTTCTATGTAAACACATGTCTCTCTGTATGAATAAGACTATGGGCCAGATTTACTAAACAGGGCAAATTAGCATGAGAGCGTAATTACAAAAATGTGCAGATGGGAGTGAAAAGTTCTGCGCTTGATCTATTGACGACACACAAATTAAAGAGCACATACGCAGCTGGATTTCTATAAAGACCAATGCAATCTACCAAGAGCAGCGTAAATTAGCATCACATGCTTTTTTGGGTGATAAATAATGGCGCAAATACCAATAAATTGACTAGCGCAGACTTTTGTAAATCATCTCCCATGATTTATTTAAATTCTCTCTTCCCATAAATGTTGGGTCTGAAAGGGAAATTCCTACAAATGCATTTGCAATAAGGTCAGCTGCAGAACCCTCTCCACACTTTTTCAGCGCTAATTTTTCACTGCATGTCTTTAGTAAATCCTGACAGTTTTTTTTTTAATACCAAAAGAGAGTTGTGCAAGCTGTTAGTAGATCTGGCCCTATATCTGTGAACAAACATCATCATTTCATGGTCCTGTGTCCTGGATCCTGGAAAGGTCAGATCCCTGTTTGTGAGTATAATAATCACTCACAATATAATAATCTGATAACGGAGAACTTCATTGTCTGTTGACATCAAGTTGCATGACTCATTATAGAGTTCCTGTTCAAAAATAAATGAGCCTGTGATTATTCAGCTTGTTTGGATGTCCTCAGTATTTGCTATATTTGCTTGTATGACATCATGGTTGGAGAGTCAGAAAGCTCTCTACAGATTTTGAGAAGGATGCTTAGTGTCAAAGTGAGCGTTAGCAGGATAGCGGCTAATCACAGCAGCTTTACGTGACTGTGAATGTGTGTTTGGATTTTTAAAAATCTGTTTTTTTAAGCTGTGGATGAGTAGTTATGTTTATTTGGGCTCTCTGTTATACAATAACTACATCAGCGACAGCGCAGCATCTGTTCTTTTGTTTAGTCAATGGTGATGTCATGTTCACCCTGACTGAAATTCAAATGGACTTGTTTGCATATTAGGTTTGGCCCGTCTGGTGTTTCCACACAAAACAAACTGAAAGACCTTCACAGAACTGCACAGAAGAGAAATTACTATGGTTTGAAACAATATTGTTTACTTACTGAACCTAGACACCATCTGACATGATTTAGTTTATCATAGTCTTAAAATCTTGTTGAATATTGTCCTCTGTCACATTAAGTTTGATCGCACAGCCATAAGTTGTCACTAAAACTAAAACATATTTTGTATGAATTATATAGTTGTTTTTGTGCAGAGCTGAGTCATTGAACATAGCCGCCGTGAATAATGCATCTCTCTCTGTCTTTATGTGTGTCTTTTTAAGCAGCTCCTTGTCCTTATGGACCAGGTCATGGGGAATAAAACGCAGAACATCCTCTGAATGATGAATGGCTTGGAAAGAAAAAGAGACCTGCCAAGTTAACTGACTGAAAACTCTTTATTTTGTTGCTTGCAATAACGGAAAGGACATTTGGCATTATCGTAAGTGGATTAGGTTTGTTAGGCTGAAAGATGAGATTGAGAAACAAGAAAAGGAGGTTCAAATCAGAATTGTTCCTTGAGAGGTTTTAGATCAGTTTTCACAAAGCCTTGTATTTAGTCTCTTTTGTCTCTCTTATGCTCCTCCTAGTATTTTCTGTGTGCATTAAAGTGCAGTGTAAATGTTGTAGGTTCTTGCTGATCAAATTACTTTAAGCAGGATAAGGTTTTGCTGCTGAAAGGTTTTTTTCCTCTAGTAATCACTGTTAATTACAATGTGCTCATTGTAATGGCTCACGTTACTGTGATTGCTTTTAAGGATCAGCTGTCTGATCCTCTTCTTTGTTGTGTTTAATAAGAAGGTTGAGACTAGAGTATAGTTTTGTCTGCTTATTTCGGAACTAATACTATGACGTCAGATTTAGGGTGGAAATCTTGTTGGATGGTTATTTGTATGGAGCCATATGTTTTGGAAAACTCCAAACTATATTCCAATATACCTTCAAAATCCATCTTAATTAAAGCAATTTCTCAAGTTTAATAAGAATTTGCCCTGGCCAGTATATTGGTGAGAATGAGCTCTATGTACTTTTATGTACAATCAGGCTTCTGATCACTGTCAATCAGTTTTCTATATGTGGAGTGTTAGCGCTGGTAACCCCAGGCTTCATGCAGCTGTAGTCTGTTGGATTTCTCATTAGCTGCCTGTGCAAAACAACATTGATTTTAAATGAAGAACATTGCTGAAGGCTACTGTAACTAGCATCACTACGTTCTTTAACAAGAGAGTCTGGCTAAAGAGTTGTTAGCTCATGTTAAACTAGCAGATGCGAGGCCCAAGACCAAATCTTTGGAGTGCTAATAAACAAATCTTTACTGTATGGAGACTATTTTACATGTAATTCAGGGCAGTCAGCAGACTTTTCAAAGATTAACCCCTTTTGCACTTAAAGGAGAACTCTGGTCAATTTTAACATTGAGCTCATTTTTTTTGTAAATTTGGAGTGCTGTCAGTACAGAGAACAACGACAAAAATCGGTGTTGCCTACACCGTGTTATCCTCTTTTTAAAATTTGCACCCTGTTGACTTAAATGGGGCAAGTTTTAAACCTGCTTTTTAGCCTCTTAACATCCTTGATGTGTCATTACAAGTGCCCAGCCATGTGAGTGATTCCTGCAGAGTGAACACGGTGAATCTGACTGCAGTAGATGTGAAAGATATGAATAAAAGTGATGTTAATTCAGCCAGCGCACATACCTGTATTTACTTCCTGTTTTCGGTCGAAGTCCACAGTAGTCGATTGTCGAGTTCACGCGCATAGGTTTAGTTACCTATGATCACGCGCGTGAACTCGACAATCGACTACTGTGGACTTCGAATTAAACTATCCTGGTCTGGTCTTATTGTGATTGATTTATCAGTCACAGTCACAAAGAAAAAAAACGTTGGTCTTTTAATCAAATAGTAGCTCTTCTTTTGAAACAACTTTCTTTTTCTGTTAATGTTACTTAGGAATAATGTTAACCAAAAGCCATATGCATCTATAAGTTGCTTTAGCAAACTCTAATTTGGTCTGGATAAATTCCTGAATCTATTGCCTACAATGAATAGAATCAATTAATGAACTCAATTTATATATATATGGAAATGGAAATCAGTGTTAAAACTATTAATAACTGTTTTGTTTTTTTTGTTAATTAATTATTTATTATTAATATTTTCCCGAATTTTAGGAAAGAACCGCCCTCTCCACTTTTTGAAAAAATGCACATGCTCCCGAGAGGGAACGCCTATTAAACGTGTGCACGAGAGAGCATGCACGAGCTAATCATAGCTTACATTAACTTTTATTAGCAGTGATTTTAAATGGATTTCTCCAAATAGCATGCTAAACTTTACCTGTCAAGTAGAAACTTCGCGACTGAGGCATCAGTGGGAAGCCCAACCTGTGTTTTGAGCGCACACCATCGTGTGAATCGTGTGCACGAGCACGTAGGACGGCCTTACGTAAACATATCACCAGAATGATTGACACTTTGGAGGACCAATAGTCTTGATGATCCACCCGGAAAAAGAAAATCCTCCGCTATACCTTTAAAGAATATATGATAACATTTATTTTGCCAGCTTTTAGGAGTACATTAACTTTACCCTCAAAGCTAACTGACATGGACTTGAAGTCACAAAACAGTCCAATTTTGTTTTCATTTTTTCTAATGTTGGCAGACTCTGTTTGATGTGGTAGAAATATATTTCGTATTTACATTTGTTTTGTGAGTGTGTGGCGGATGGTGGTTTTCTTAATTAGTTTAGTTCCTTAGTGCCATATAAATGAGAAACAAGCTTCCGTTTTACTAGTGCCAACTTTGAAATAAAACAATCTTTTTTTGTAGATCACTGTGGCTTGAACAATAAACACATGCCTGCCAAAATTTGAGAAATCCCTTTTCAAAATGCAAGACGTGGTTATATGCATGAAGATCCTGACTGCAATTCTGTTTTGGATTTGCACCTTCATTTTTGTATCAATCAAATATTAACAGACTCTGAGTGCCCACTGCTCTCCTCCAGACATATATCTGTGTGCGTTTTTCTAGGTGTCTGACCTGAATATGTCTTGGTCTGGAATAAATGCTTGGTGCGTAGGAGAAAATTGGCCTCAGTCTGTACTGATGTTACAGTCACCCAATAGAAAGAAATGCTGTTGAGAAATAATGTCAAATGGAGAGCGCACCAATTGGAAACACCGCAAAGACTGTTAAGGTGGACTGTAATGCATTTAATCCAGCCCTCAAGCAGATCTGCCTTATTTCAATAAGCTGCTCTCTATGACAAATCCCAACCTGTGTACACCTGAGGCCAGCTCAGCTGAAGATAGAAACAAACTAGTGTCAGACTCAAACACCAGCTTATCTCATACAATGTGCTTTGGAGGACTTTTTGCATAACCGACCCGTCAGTAAGGGCAAGCGGATTCAGTACAGAGCTGCAGTCAGACAGAAAGATAACCGTGTCTAATTGATTTTAATGTCGGTCCGTCACATGTTGTGCACACATTATGTTAGCTCTCTAGCCGACTGGGATATATCAGAAAAGTGGTCAGCTTGGTAAAATATATCATTCTGTTCTTCCCCCTGCTCTCAACATTTAACTTTTGCCCAAGTGTAGAAATAATTTACTCCGAAATTGTAAATACGTTTCACAATTCATTAAAAAGAAACTGCAAATTACACATTGAATTAAAAGGTTTTTTTTTTTTTTTTTTTTTTTATAAGTATAAGGATGGAATTAGTATATATTTTTGTTTAATCTTTCTCCAGTAAGACTTTTTTTAGTGTGTAAGGTTGGACTGTTAGAGACACAAACAATACCCTCTTGTTTTTGCTGGAATTGGTGGTGGAAATGTGATTAAAGGCAATAGTTTATCTGAAGACACTGGGGTTCTGCTGTGGCCTGAGGTCCATTTAAAATCACATTTAGACATCTCATCAAATTCTACTTTGTTTGATCTGAAGTGACTCGCCTTGTTTCCTTGGCTCTAGTTACCCATAATAATTCTCATCTGGATGTCTTTTAGAGTCAGAAAGATGTTTGCTGGTGTGTGTGTGTGTATGCGTGGGTGGGTTTGCGTGTGTCTTGAGATGCAGGTATCCTCACTGTCATTTTCAAGGATTGTTTTAGTGTCTTTGCTCTAGTTGAGTGATTTTTGTGTGGGAAGGAGCCAGTTGACAGATGGTCTGAAGTGTTGCCATAGTAACCCCATCTATGACATCATCTGACCCCAGGCTTTTGCCCTCTAAATGGATGCTGTATGTTTATGTAGATTTATGCAGTAGTTTATTCAGTACAGTAACTGAAACTTTTAAAAAGATCTTTCAGTAAGGAGTTTAAAGCCTAAAAACAAAATCTCTGAAATGATTCACAACATTGCAATACTCATTTTAAAACAAGAACATTTTTAAAAATCAAATACAAAGTACTAGACTGTACTAACATGAAGCATTGCAAATGATATTATTAAGAAAAACAACAACAACATAACATTATACACATTGAAGTTAAGTCATTGATTTTAAGAATAAAATATCAATATCAATATCATTCTACAATATTCAGACATGCCATTCAAAAGTCTGGGTCAATAAGAGTTTTTTGATGTTGTTGAAAGTCTCTTTCAATTAAATACAGTAAATTACTGTAATTAAATTATTACAATTTATATACAATTTATTACATTATTTTAATATATTTAAAAATGTAAAATATTCCTTTTATGATGACAGCAATATTTTCAGCATTTTCATTTCAGTCTTTAGTGTCACATGATCCTTCAGAAATCATCCATATTCTGATCTACTGCTCAATAAACACTTCGTATCAATGTTGAAAACAGTTCTGCTTAATATTTTGTGCATGGAAACCATACTTTTTTCATGATGAATGGCATTTCTGAACAAAAAAAATCTGGTGATAGAATCTGCTTGTGTTTTGACTGTTGAAAACATGAAATTTAATGGTCGTCACTAGTGGTGTTGTTGGGTAAAGAGGCTTTGGCAGGGTGTATTTTGGCTGACCTGATTTGGCAGAATGAAGAGGATTATAAAGCATGGCAATCTCTCTCTCTCTGTCCATTCATTTGTGTCGTGTGACTGCTAGTATAATCTCGCGTCACAGAATGTGGGTCAGTGTGTGAATAAAGGTCGCTCTATTCACCCCCTTTTTCATCCCTTGCTTTAACACACACTTCCCATTATACTGTCATAAACTCGTAAACCAAAAACGTGATCCACAGATACTCAAAACTGGTGCTCTAATGGACCAAAATATGTCGTTGTGTATGGATTACTGTTTATATACTTAATACCTTATCTTTTATCTTTGTACTTTTGTGAAAGAATGAACGAGGCTGATTTTTGTGAATAAAACTGAATTAGAACAAAATGAAGTTAGACATTATAGACTAGAGGCACTATTCATTTGGCTATAGGATTTGGCTTTTAGCCCAGAACCTCTCTCTCACACACTCTTGAATTTACTTGTTTTGGTTTCCTTTGAGCCTTTGACATAATTCACTGAAAAAGAAATCAATATGGAAGAGAGCGAAATGAAAACTCTCCGCCTTTTTTCCTCTGATACTCTCTCTCAGCTGCCTCTCCTGGTCTTGCAACCTTAAAAAGTACACTTTCAGTTCCATATTTAATAAAAGAAAGGTTTACTTTTACTTTTTTTTTTTTTACTAGTAATTAAACTGTATATCTATCTATATCTATCTATATCTATCTATATCTATATCTATATATATATCTATATACTATATCTATATCTATATCTATCTATATCTATATCTCTCTCTCTATCTATATCTATCTATATCTATCTATAATTATCTATATCTATCTATCTATCTATATATCTATCTATATCTATCTATCTATATCTATCTATCTATCTATCTATATCTATCTATCTCTCTCTCTCTATATCTATATATCTCTCTCTATATCTATATATCTCTCTCTATATCTATCTATCTATCTCTCTCTATCTATCTATCTCTATCTATCTCTATCTATCTCTATCTATCTCTATCTATCTCTATCTATCTCTATCTATCTCTATCTATCTATCTATCTATCTATCTATCTATCTATATATATATATATATATATATATATATATATATATATATATATATATATATATATAATTTTTAATTAAAGCATTTAGATGATGCACAAGTGATACATTTTCTTGAGTAGATCATTTTTTAGGTTATGTCTTTGATTTGAATTTATTTAAACCATACTTTGTTGTTGCAGTTCTTAAAGTCAGCAGCCAACTGCGAGTAACAATACGACACTTAATAAGGGTTCATTTTGTTCCCTGCTTGTACTCTGCAGAGCAGACTTTTAATTAATTTGTTAATTATGAACTTCAATTTCTAAACATGCTTTAATACATACTGTATGTGAGTTTTAGTTCTGCTCATCCCTTTAAACAGATCCTTTATCCTCATCCTGTCAGCTTGCTGTCACGTGCCATGAAACTTTCCAACCAGATCACCACAAAAAACTGTAGACGAGGGTTATTGCATTCAAAAGTAAAAAAAACAAAAAAAACCCTGCCACCTATTTTCATGCCCTAAATGTTGTAAAACAGGAAATGTTTTTTGATGTACATTTGAAATCCTTTAACCCTAAAACAGAAGCCCAAATGCAATATGTAATTCAAAATACAGGAAAGGAAAGGAAAATTCCTTTATTTAAACATTGGGCCCTATTTTGACAGACTTTTCTTTGAGTGAATTACTAAGCTACTATGATGCTCGACTAGATAATTTATGAGATATGAGCAACTGATTTCTTCTGTTGATATAGGCCTACTGCATTATTTTTGTCTGTTCTGTTCTCTACAAATAAAATGCTTTCAATCCAGTTCTAGGTATTGTCACATTTACTCATTATCATTCATGTTTGTGAATTTTTTTTTTTTTTTTTTTTTTTTTTTTTAAGCAGAAAAACTTTGATTGTTATAAGGGAAGTTGATGCATAATGTGTTTCTGTATCTTTCTAAATATTAGGTCTAATTCTTATAGATTTGTTAAACATTTTTATGAAGGTAATATGATGCCATAAAGAATCGCATGCGCAGGGTCAAATTTGTGAAAGTGTACACAAGATTGCAAGCGTAAATAAACTTTGCGTGTGCAAAAGAAGGTGTAAATCGCCTTCCAAGTGTAAGAAAAAAATAGTTGCTGCATTTAACTGTTATTCGTAAGTGTAATGAATGTATTGTGAAACTGCAGCTTCATGCTTGTGCAAAATAAATTCTTCTGACTTCCATTTTTCCGCTCTTACACTTTTGGCACTTTTTTCTCTCGCACAAACACGGCCAAAAGCTCTGCAAGCCTGTGAACAGCAGTTTGTAACCGAGTCAGGAACTGCAAAACAGATTGATCGCGTAAAATCAACCTTTGTGTAAAAAAATAACCTGTTGTAAATGTCTGAATGACTTCTTGTGTATATGCGGTAAAAAAGTTCCCGAAATAACCCGATTTGTACAGTTGCATCTTTCTTTTACTTGCACTTACAGTTTTGGCACGATTCTCTCACACATTGAGTTTTGCAAGGCGAAGAGGAGGGCGGGTCCACCTTCTTCATGTAGCCAATCAAATTAGCTTCTCGCTGACTCTCGTTTTACTCTTATCTGATTGGTTCAATAAACACACCTGTCTCCAGAACACATATTTTTCTTCATTTGGCTCAGCATCATTCTTGTTGCCGAAATTGTACTTTTAATGCACACATACTGTACATGTTAAATAGATAAATAAATAATGATTGCCTAATAATCTCTGCACCATTAGGCTACGATGGGGTTAACGTTATTGGATTGAAATTTTGTTTGAAATCTGTTACACCACTGAGCTGATGTTAAACTTTACACAAAAAAATTATAAAAAAAAACCATTTAATACCATTCTGATGCAGTGTTTTTCACATCATGTCTCTGTTCATGGTATTTAACACTCAATTATATATTTTGAAATATTGTCTTAGTCGCACTGTCAATATTGATTCTGATTACTTTCGTGTGACTGATCAAGCTATTATTTGTTGCTAGTATGAATAACAAAATGCTTCCTCTGTGTCCAGATTTGACTGTAGCTAATGAAAAACTGATTATTCAAATCAACATAAACTCAACTTTAACAAAAAAAGTAGTCTTTAATAATGTCTTTATACAGTATACATATCCACATGCAAAATCAAATGCAAAGTAACTAATTATGTCTGAATAAAAACCCAGCAACCAGGGAATACACAGCATAGATATGTTTATATATAGGGCTATACAGCAATCTAGTGGTTACACAATGGATTTACAGGTGATAAATGGTGCATAATTTAGAGATGCCTTTAAAATTGTAGGGAAATGTTGAAGGGGAAAATATATCATTATAACTAATTTTAGGAAAATAATAATAATAATTCTGGAATCGCTTATGATTAATTGACAGGTGAAATTATGGACGCAGTAGTGCAGATACTAGGCCTACATTCAGCAGCATCAAGATTACAAACTAATCTGTTCCTTCTGAGCAAAAAAAAAATGTTGATGCATAATACTTATTAAAATAAATGTCAAATGCTGCTTGAAATAGTTTAAGACTTAAGTATTGTACAGCATGTCACACCACAGGACGAAAGGATTTCATTTATTGTGTTAATTGATTTTTTTTTTTTTTCTCTTTAGGTGTTCCTTTCATGTTTATCCATGTCTCTGTTGTTTGCTGATGGAACAGAAGGTCCGCAGTAAGTCCTCAATGGTTTCCAGACTGCCAAAATTTGGTGCGCGTCCTGTCAATGGTACCCCCTCACCCCTTCCCAATGGTACAACCCAGACTGCGCTCACCCAAGAGAGCAAAAATCCCCCTGCTAGGCCAAATGGAGTGGTCAGAGCCTCCTCCTTTTCCATGAAATGGAGGAAGGACAGTGACGGGCCAGTGGACCCTTCAATCCCAGTCGCGGGCAGTATACCAGAAGAGAAAAAAGAAGTTGGCTCCCAGCATTCTCCAGGAAGTAGGGAGTTAAAAAATCCTTCTACTCCTGCAACCAAAGTCCGCAGGTCTGCCTCCTCATTGTCCACCGGAAGCCCCAAACCTGTAGCCAAATCCCCTAAATCCATCCCGAGTCCTAAACCAATGCCCAAAAACACTCAGATCACCTCCAAAAGTCAGGACATATCCCAAAAAAACTCAAGCTCCAAGCCAACTCAAAATGGAACATCATCTCTGGGGTCTTCACCAGGCCAAGCAGCCTCTTCGGGGCTCCAGCGACCAAGGGCGAACTCTAGCTCGACTCGAAGCACCTCTAGAGACAGCTTGTCCCAGTCCAACGACAGCCTCTCACGACAGTCTGCCGTGCCTGACCACATGGTGCGTTCTCAGAGCTTCACCCACTTCAAGCAACTGCCCTCACCAACGTCCGCACCCATGACTCGATCCTTTTCTTTCAACAAGGCTGTGGAGCTAGCCAAACCGCTAGCTAATACCCAGCTGCGTCCTCCGCGAACACTTGGACTCAAATCTTCCCTGAGCCTCAGCAAGGGCCGGCTAGTGCTCGGTTTAGGGGGCTTGGGGTTTGGAAAGGGGTTAACAGATAGACTATCTACTGGGACTCCTTCTTTAGAGAGCTTGACGCCTCCTAATTCCATAAGAAGGCCACTTCTGCCTAACTCTGCACTGACAAAGCACTCATTACAGGCCTACAAGCTAAATCGACCAATTGCTGCCAAACCGCAGTGCCCTCTAGTGGTTGGGAGGTACCCTGTGGAGAGTGATGTTATAACCCCACCTCTCACTCCAGAGCTGCACCACTGTGCCAAAAAGAGTGTGAGTGTCTGACTCTATCATTTATTTTAACATGCATGATTTCTTGCATCTTGATATTTTTTTTCTTGGATGGTTCAAGAAATAGTTCCTTTATGACTTTTTCTACTGTGGAACATCAGAGTTCATGAGAGAATTAACAATGTCGATTGAAATTGTGAACAAATCAGTCTTTTCTAATCTTTGAATTTAGTCTTTCTTTAACCCATATTTTTTACAGAGATTCACAGTTTTTTTTAATGTGTTATCAGTTCTTTAATTTTGGGACCAACTGTGCATAAAAATAATAGCAATATTAGCAATATAATACAATATATAATTAGCAATATAGTACAACAATATTAACAAATTAAAAATATATATTATTATAATCTTTATTATATGTATGGTTTTTATTATCTAATGATTTATTAGTTATTATTGTGTCTCAAATGATTATGCCAAATATGAAATTTATAGTTTTGTATTCAGTTAATGTTTCTTTTCCAAATTTTAATCATGTTTGCATAGCTATTAGTAGCCCTACTGGAGCTACCACAGAGAAATCAAACATTGAAACAAGACTGAATTTTCCCATTTTGTGGCTGTGAAAAGGCATCCGCTTCTACGGTGTCCCCAGAGGAGCATGTGACAGAGCCGGGGTTGGATGGGAACCTCCGCTACTCTGGGGATGGAACGGAGGACATGTCTCTCTCCTCTGCATCTTCTCTTGAGAGGAATGACACCAGTGAGGAGTTCCTAGATGACTTTGACAACATAGGGGACCAATCGCAGAATGGCATCCTGCATAACAAAATTCCTTTAGCCACACCCACCCAGACACGCCTGCAGAGCTTCTTGAATGAGACCATGGACTGGACTGGGATTGGGCTGGAAGGTACAGTATAGCTAAGTGTTGTGCCTGCCTTTCTTGCATTTATGTGACAAACAGTACAGAGCTGATCATATTTTTCTATTTGTGGCAAGCATGCACTGTTTATGCTGTTATATGATATCATGTCTGCTCTCAGGTGGAAAGGCAGATTTAAGGGGTGGTGTGCTCCGTGGGCGCCCGCCGCCACTCATGTCCCCTGATGTGGATCGTCATGCGGCCTCCTCTTCGGAGCTCTCCCCCTCTAACAGCTCTGGAGGAACATACATGTGGGATGAGGAGGGCATGGAGCCACTGGGACACAACACACATACACACCGTTGCAGCAGTTATGAGTCAGACCTCAACAGCATAGTGAGTACAAAGTTATCCTCCCAAAATTAGTTTGCAGTTCCCTTAGGGTGCTTTTTAAAATCTCACATTTTTTTATTTAAAAAAAATATACAACAACATGTGTATTACTAATATAAAAATAAAGTATTAGTATATAAAGACTAAGTAGCGAATAAAGAATAAGTACTACTAACAAGTAGTAACAGTTGTTAATAGTAAAATATTTTTTGCTGTTGTTGCTGATAACATCAATAATAATGCTGCTGCTGATAATAATAATAATAATAATAATAATTTGTAATAAACATTTTTGATGTTTCTGATAATACATTTATTTTTTGTTGTTTCTTATAATAAAATAATAATAAAAATAATAAAATTAATTAATTGTTGCTGATCATTTTTGTTGTTTCTTATAATAATAATAATAATAATAATATTATTATTATTATTATTATTATTATTATTATTATTACTATTATTATTATATTAAAATAATATTTGTAGTACAGTGTTGTTGGGCATTTTATTTGTTAGTTTTTTTTACATAGATCGCCCTTTTTTGGGATTTGGACCTACAACTTTTGCATTACCAGCCCATATATTTAACCACACCCATTCTCGCAACTGTAATGCGACTGTATAAAAACCTTTTTCTGAGATTGTGGCTTCTGCAAGTCCCACAGAATGCTGTTCAATTCTTTGTGGGTGTTTGTAATCTTTCCTCTGCTTTGTGTTTCGATAAACCTATCGTTCCTGTACTGCTTATTGCTGGTTTCTATATGTGTGCTTGTGCATGTGACAGGATCTCTCCGTCCCTATCCTGCTAATTATTTCCTTGCTAATTAGGGATTAGTCCCTGTGGCTCTTACTTGTGACTCTGCAGGAGTGTGACTCCGAGTCCCGCCGTTCTGAACAGAGGTCCTGTTCTGTCTCGGCTGTTTTCAAAGCCCCTGATCGAGTGGGAATGCGGAACGGTGCCGCTTAACATTCCAGCTTTTGATCCCAGTGAAGCAGGCTGTGACATTGTCCTTAATTTTCTTTTTTGTTTGTTTGTTTGTTTGTTCTGATTCACAATGTCAGATTGGCTTTGTTGAATACAAAACGAGTTAGGCTGGATTTGAAACAGTAATCAAATGTAAAATACCAGCGTTCTCTTGCACTCCCACACACAGACATGCTGACTTGACTGTGACTTCAGATATTATGTAATAGCAGCATGTATACATTAGAGCACGGCTAAGTCATTGTTCTTCATACTTGCGTGGGTTGTTCCTCTGATGTAGTTGTATAGAGAGGAGCAGTTTACGTAATTGACTGTGCTTCAGGTTGAGCTGAGCTTCGAGTGACATCTAGTGGTCTACTAGGCACTAAATAAATTCCAACATTTCGCCAGTATTTGGGATGGTTCCTAAAACAAGCATCATAGTAATTGCTCATACTTAGGGTTAGGGATTTTATCAAACCTCTTCTGAAGTATTCAAGTTAAATGCTTTTCCTGGATCTTTATGGCAGTGTCTTTGCTAAAGCCAGTTTAATCCTGTTACATATAAATCTGTGGCTTGCCTCACACATGCACAGTAATTGAATGATTAACTCTCCCTCCTGATGGCAGTGGATTTTCCTCTAGATCCCTGTGTTGTGTCTATCTTTAGTTTAAGACTCCTGTGCTCTTACGGATAATGAAATAGAGGTTTGGCTTTATTTAGATATCATCTGATCTTGCACTTAGCGAGTGATGTAACAAGTTATCTTTAGTTCTTTAAATACTACTACTTCAAAGTTTTGATTGATTGATAGCACTTTATTGTCCGTGTACACGGACATTTGTCTTGCAATACAAGCTCCAACAATTACAACACAATCTATAAAAAGCTAAACACATAGAAGCATCAGTAACAACATAAATAGATACTTAATTAATATGATGGGGGGTCCCTGCCCTACAAAAGTGGTCTTCAATAGCCATAAAAATATAGACGAAAGTGAAAGTTGGTGGGAATTATCACTTCTTTACTCTCCCGTATTGATTCAGCAGAGATATTGACAGAGGAACAAATGAGTGTTTATATTTGTTCTTTCTGCATTCTGGGACCCTATAGCGCCTCCCGGAAGGCAGGAGTTGGTACTCCTGCTGCAACACATGGGAAGAGTCCTGGGAGATTTTGTCTGACGGTGTGCAGTACATGGCTATCAATGAATGCATTCTCCACTGAGTGTCCCACCAATTTGGAATAGATTCCCAGGAGCCGTAGAATCCTGGCCTTCAGATGAGCTGAGAGACCCCCAAACCACACTGCGCCTCCATACTGCAGAATGCTTTGAATTCATGACACAAAGAAAAGAGACAGGATTTCGCTGCTCGCTCCGAATGACCTAAGTCTCCTTAAAAAATAAATTCTCTGCTGTACTTTGCTGCAGATATAGTCTACATGATAAGTCCAGGAAAGGTCACTATCCACGTACACTCCGAGATATTTGAACGATGATTTTCGTTTTATGGTTTGATTGTGAATGATTATTGGTGTAATGTGGCACTCATGAGAGGTGCCAAAGACAATCTCCTCAGTTTTCTGTGTATTGAGGATGAGGGCATTTAGATCACACCACTTTGCCAGATTATTCGCTGTTTCCACATAGAGATCGGCCCCCTCTCCCTCCTTCATCAGAGCTACAAGTGCAGTATCATCGGAAAATTTGATGATATGGTGGTTGGGTGCAAAGGTAACACAGTCGTTGGTATAGAGCGTGAAGAGCAAAGGAGAGCTAACACATTCTTATGGGGCACCGCAGCTAGTTATGACCATGAGAGAATAGGTGTTATTGACCCTGACCAGCTGTTGCCTGTTAGTGAGGAAAGAACAGTACCAGTGAATGAGATAGGGGTTCGTACCCATTTGAGCCATTTTGGATAACAATATGTCTGGTTTTATTGTATTAAATGCAGAGGAACAGTACCCTGGCATATGGCTTTATTTTCGGAGCGTCCAGATGTTTTGAGACCAGATGCATGAGAGTGCCAACAGCATCCTCCATGCTGCGCTGTTGCCTGTATGCGAACTGGAACGGATCCAGTATGTCCTGTACAGACTGAGAGAGTGCATAGGATATGATTTTTTCCAATGACTTCATTAATACAGATGTTAGTGCCACAGGTCTGAAGTCATTGCACTCCTTGGGGCATGATTTCTTTGGTAGGGGGATGATGTGCGATGTCTTCCAGGCCATGGGGACAGTGTGTGTATCCATGGACTGTTGGAAGATGGGTTGCCACACTGGGGCTAGCTCCTTACAGTAAGTTTTCAGGATAGAGGCACTGATGTTATCCGGGCCGGTGGCCTTACGTGAATTAAGCTGATGAAAGACGTTTTCCACCTGACCCACTGTAATTGTCACTCTATCCTCAGAGCCCACCGTGACTGACTCCAACACCTCCCTGCATCTCTCCATACTCCCAGAGGTTTCAAACCTAGTAAAGAAGGTGTTGGTGTCAAGAAGGTGTCAATAGCAGAGGTTAGCTCATCACTTGTCACATAGCACAACATCACTTGTTGTGCTATGCGCTTTATTACAGCCACACAGAACTGTTACATTTACTGATATAAAAATAAATTATATAAAGAACAAGTAGTGTATAAAGAAGTACTAATAATAAGTAGTAGTAACCGTTGTTAATAATTAGTAGTAACAGTTGTTAATAATAATAATAATATTAATATAATAATAATAATATTAATAATATTTTTTGTTGTTGCTGATAACTATGATAATAATTTATAATAAACATTTTTGTTGTTTCTTTTAATACATTTTTGTTTCTTATTATAATAATAATAATAATAAAATTTTAATTGTTTCTGATTTTTTTTTTTTTCTGATATTATTATTGTTGTATTAAAATAATATTTGTAGTAGTGTTTTTGGGCCTTTTATTTATTAGTCTCTTACATAGAACTTTTCATAATTATTGCACAAATATTATTTAGTACCAAAAAAACAACATTTTAAATAAGTATTATTGATCTATAATATATTGCATTTATTTAATTGATAAAATGTACACGGTCATCATATTACCTATACACGCTGTCGAATAGGGCACTGCAGAATAACTTGTGTGTTTCTGTTAACGGGTAAAGATCCTGCTTTATGCCCATCGTGCCAGAATCCATTATCACTGAAGCATATTTTGATGGACTGTGATAGATTAAACTCTTAGAATTCTTTATTTTCTGTTGACTCCTTTGTAAAGATTTAGTTAGATCTAGTTACTGTAATAGACTACTGTAATAGTTATCAGCATAGTAATCGATGCTCATTATGCGTTAATATTTACCAGAAATTGCTGCAAATATAGTGAAACTGCTGTCTATCGTGCTTAAACACATTTGCGAGTTGTTTGGAACTAATGAGAGCTCCATGAATCACGTGACTGCATGGTTCATGGACCGCGTGAAGTATGTTGCAACTATTTTTCAACGGCTCTGGCTCAGACGTGCAGTGTAACACATGATAATTAACCTTATTAGTTCTTGCACGTCAATCAAGCATACTTCCGTTTACCATAACTGATGTGTGCATTTATGAATATTTATATGTGAATAAAAGCCTAAATTAAATCTGTTCGTGATATAAAGCGAGCTTGTCTCTTCAGAACATTTCATAAAAACCACTCAATTCATAAGGATTAGTTGTACGATCTCTTAATTAACTTTTAAGTGGTAGTTGCATAGCTGTCAATGGAGGGACAGAAATCTCTCAAATTTCATTATAAATATCTTAATTTGTGTTCAGAGGATGAATGGGAAGTCTTTGGACTTTCTGGGACCGGTTTTGGTACGACATGAAGGTAATAATGACAGAGTAAACCACATTTTTAAGTGAACTAACCCTTTAAAACATGTACTTTACTTAAGACCACAAGGGGGCAGTATGGATTCAAGAGACAAAAGAAATGTTTTCAACATCTCCCTGTCTTTCTTTCCTTACATTTTGCACTTGTGTGTTTAATCCCTCAGTTGACTTCTGCAGTACCCTGTTAGGCTTATTTAAGAGTTGTTTATTTGTTCTAAATATAGTCTGTCTTGCAGGAGGCATTTACAGGCCAATTCATTAGCTGCTAAATGATCTAGGTGCATAAGCCTTTGTTTTCAACATAGTAAGTGATTCTGAGACATGCTTTTATCTGCTGCTGTTTCAGTATTAATTAGCTGAGAGGTATAGAGCGTTGTTTACGCTTTATCATTTGCTGACATTACTAAGACTGTAAACAGGATTTGTTTAATTTTTTATAAATATTTAACATCTCTAATCGGCTCTCAATTTATTAAGCTAACTGGTTTAATGACTCTTTCTTATTTTGCTTAATCTCTTTGAGACCTGCAATTCCTAATGGCTTTTGAGAGCCTTTTCACACAAGTACGCAACCACCAAAGGCGGCCTTTGCAACAGTCTGAACGCTCAGCGCACACTGAAAACATTTTAACAAGTTTTATATTTGGAAATCAACAAACAACAAATAAAATTAGCAGCTCTATGCACTTTTTTAAAAGCACACATTCAATTATATGACCGTCGTCAATAGCAACGCATTATACAGCGCACATCTCTTCTATCACCATGGACGCGCTCTCTCGTTTCATTAAAATGCTTTCATAAATGACGTCAGTGGATAATTCAGCAGCAAATGTTATTATAGTGGTATAATATTATTTGGTAACCAGACAGTTGATGTACCAGTTGACTTCCATAGTATTTTTTTCCTACTATGTAAGTCAGCATTAGGTTTAATGATCTACAGCCAAATAGAGTGAACTTTGGTGATAAGTAAACGAATATTTAATTGCTACAATAGTAATTCACATTATAATAACATCAAAAGTGGAAAAGTTGGTCAAAAACGTGCATTTACACAACTTTCAGACGCCATAGATTTTTTAGCTCTGCACTGTTAATAAAATCAATATGCTATCACGTTTCCAAGATGTTCCGGAAAACAGCACTCTATATCCTGAGTTATAACCATATAAATATAGGCTATAATAAATATTAAAACAAAAACTCATACAGGCACATTTTTTGCCCTATATAGTATCTTGAATTTTGGGAATATTTGATTAATTTCAGAGGAATTTTTGCCGCAAACCCCGAGTTGGGGTTACGGGTTAGATACTAGGGCAGTGGTTCTCAACCTTTTTTGGGCCAGCGCCCCCTATCCATTATCCAGGTCCTGCTGTGCGCTTGCGGCATTCTGAAAAGTTGAGATGTTTTCAACCGACCGCTTCCCTTCCATTATGAGCGTGCTTACTTTGCGACTACATTTGAAATAACGAATTTGCACGCACATAAAACGCGATATGTGAACGGCCCCTCGAATTCGAACTTTCAAAATTGATTAGAAAATTTGTGTGAGCCCTGTGCTTGATGTTTTTCTGCGGGTTGTAGATACATTAGTTTCAGCCGTAGTGCGCCTGCCCTGAGGCATGCAAATCCAAGCGATTGCGGTACTTAGACTGCATGTAGATGACCTGGCTGAATCCCTGCTCAAGGAGATATGTTGTTGGAAAAGCAAGAATCAGCAGCCTGATCTTGTTTTTATGATAGTGTATTTGCCCGCGCAAAAGTGGACAAATCTTTTTTTAAATGCATTGTTTGTGGAATATGATTTTGAACTGATAAGTGACTAAATGTCTCAGAGGCTATTATGTATGGAAGACTAGGAATGCAGGATTTGTTGTGACACCTTATAAACCGAAAGAATAAGGAATAGCATAAATCAATTTAATTAAAACATAAAAATGTTAATGAATACCGGTAAATCATTTTAAAATGGACAGATGAGTAGACATTTAAAATTGTTGTACAATTCTTGTTTGATGTTAAATGTCTGATTATTAATGTTAAATGTAAAAATGTTAACTAAAATAGACAAATAAATTAATAAATATTAGGCCTATATTAAAAATAAATAATAATAAAGCCAACATTTAAAAACATTTTGTTTATTTTAGAATTGTTAAATTATGTTAGAATTGTTGGCCTAAAATACCTTGGTATCAGCTTGTTTTCATCAATGGTATAATTAATACAATTACAACATGATTAATTTGTGTTCATAATAATCTTCTAACAAGAATAAAGACATATGAACAATTAAATTATTATTGTATTATTAATTATTTTTAACTATCTTGAAACTATCCAAGCAGCGTTTCGCGCTCAGATGTGACGGCGGAATTAATACATTACCAAAATGTGATTACAGAATATATTTAAATTATCCATCAAATTGTCATTTTCTCCTTACAGTCTTGCGAGTTAACAATAATGCCAGTAAAATTACTTAAATTACTTGGTCAACAAAGAAAACATTTTGGCATTAGGCATTGGCATTAGTTAATGCCTAAAAATGTAGGCTAAAAGTTTTTACCTAAATAGAATTTACTTTGTTTAATTTTAAAATTCGTCGCCGGAGTGAATGGGAACATGATTTATTGAAAATATTTGTGGTTCTTAAGTCAATACTTTTTAATGGCTTGTCAACTTTCCATTCCTCCGCTGCGTGATTCTAGTCAGCGCTGGATTCTAGCCACCACCGGATTGTTGTCAGTGCGAAACACATTTTTGAGCACGTGAATGCTGATTCTTGTCAGCGCTGGATTCTAGTCAGTGCTTGAGCGCTGGTCTATGACTGGAAAAATAATAGAGTCCTTGCAAAAGAAATGATACATAGCTTACATGTCTCATTAAATGGCAAATTTTAGAATGTTGTAGACAATTATGGCTCATTTTCACTGAGCGGTACTGTACACAGTTTTTACCGTTTCCACTGTCAAAAGTTGTGAATGGTCAATCGCAAATGGACAAGTCAATCGTAGCACAATGTCATAAAAACACTAACATCAGATGGAATTAAAGAAACTGCATTATTTTATATGTGTCAGGTCTGCCCTTATACAACAGACAGTATATTGTATTGATCATAGATTGTGTTTTGCACTGCCGTTTCTTTTGAAGCCTCTCTACATTTTTGTTTTGTTGAGTTTAGGTGTTTTGCTGCAGAAATTCAATAAAAAAAGACCCATCTCAGAGTGCTTTATAGAATGTACGCATATGGTCATGCGATTGAAAGAACCTCAACACCTGAGTGTGTTTCCTAGATGGGAATCAGCTGTGATTTTATATATTTGCATAATTCAATCAGCTGTTTCTCAGTAGCAATAGAATAAAATACAGGGGATAAATTTGTTTCAATTCACAATATAAGCAGCTGTTTACCTTTAGCCTGTAAGGTTAGGTTTAGAACATGGTGTTCTCTGTTCTGACATACAGTGTTAAAGCATTGGTAAATTTGGCAGTAAAAATCCATTGTTTTGGTCTTGTTTGAGCTTGTGTGTAAAAGAAGTTCAAGCATTTAAAATGTGTTAATTGTATGCATTTTGTGTTAAAGCAACAAGAAATGTGTTAATAGTATAGCTTACACAGGCGGATGTAGTGCTAACTGTGTTAAGAGTTTTGCAAAATTGTTAAGTATTGAAAAATCTGTCATAGCAATCGTAAAAAACTGTAATTAATCATAAAACATGGGTAACAGTTTATTTAAATATTTTACATTTTACCATGTTTACACACACACACACACACACACACACACACATACATACATACATACATACATACATACATGCATACATACATACATACACATATTTAAATTTAAATGATCTTCTTTCTTAATAAGTTTATATATATATATAAACTTATTAAGAAAGAATATCATTTAAATTTAAATATTTGAACCCCATGCATATTGACCTCTTTTCTAAATCACCATTGAAAGTTTGGCTCTGTTCAAAGAACTTTTGTAGATGTCTGAGTAATTTTGTCCTGGATGTAATATTGTTCAGTAATTCAAACACATTCCTTTTGATCCCCCAAATATGATGTTTCACTCCTGAGCTCAACGCTCAGATTGTGTGAAATGTGATCAGGATTCTGGGCTTGTCTGATAGGACCTTTCTTAAATGTTCTGCCTGAATCGGTCTGGTTCTGAAGGGATCTTTAATCCGATCTTCCCGGCTGATTCGCACAGGCCTATGTGAAATGGGGTGCGTTATTCCGGCTCTTCCAGCGCAGGAGGAGAGTGCTGATGGGGCTTGGGCTGCGTGTCTAAGCTGCCGCCCTGCGCAGTGAAATGTCATTTCCTCTGAAGCAACCTGCCGTGACTAAGCCCATAATACATGGAGAGATTCAGAGCGAAGGGAACCTGAGAGACTGTGTATGTAGGTGAACTAAAATGTATAAACTCTGGCTGCTTTGAATACACTTTGTAGACACTTGTAAGACGGTATGGTGTGTACAATATGTGTATTAATGTCCAGGAGAGGGGCCTGCCTCTGTTTAAGTGCATATTTATTTGATGGATGGGAATGGAGAACATCTTGTCAACTTTGATGACTTGAAGAGACGTTTTGTTCTGTGAATGTATCACATTTGCATGATTGATAGTGTTTTCTAAAGTATGCTGAAAGTATTTGTACTGTGGTTCTTTCCCCAGCTGCCTGCTGAATATGAAATATGGAACATTATACAGAAACTTTCATATTGTACTAATTTTTTTTTTTTTTTTTTTTTTTTGCAAGGCAATAAAGTCCCCCATTTAGAAAAGCCAATGAATTTAACATAGCTTTAAGGGAGAGTTCAGCCAAAATGAAAATTGTGTCATAATTTACTCTAAACATCATTTATCTCTTCCATGGAACACAAATTAATAATTTTTGAAGAATTTCCTGGCTACTTTTTCATTTCAGTGTTTCTATTTCAGAATTTTCATGTTTAATTCAATGTGTTACTTTCTGGTTTTTGTAATTGTTTGTGAAATTTACTAGAAATGTCAGGGAAGATAGAGGGAAAATTGCTTCTACAAATTTTTTTTTTTATCAGTCTATGAAAATCTTGACTTCGCTCTAGCCCACTTTAGACAGTTAATGATGGGCAATACTGGTTAAAAGTAATGTTGGGTAAGTTACTCTAAAAAGTGATTAATTACTTGTTACTAATTACATCTTCAACAGTGTAATTAGACTACTGTACTAATTGCTCTCTCTAAAAAGTATTGGATTATTTATTACTAATTACTTTCTAAATCCCATATTAACCTTGACCAGTTGAACAATAAAAGGACAGATACAAAACTGCACTTTTGATTCTTTCAAATAAATGATATACAATTGCATAAATTATTCTTGAACTGACCAAAGTGTGTAAAGGGAGAAAGTTACATTGAAAACATGCTTTTTAACATTACAATTTGATGTTAAATCCACTTTTGTTTTATATAGAATTGTTATAAAGTCTATACAGTATTTAATGCAATTACATCAGAAATAACTAATTAAATTACGGAAAAATTAAGAGTAATCCAATACCTTACTTTATCAAGGAAAAAGTAATTAAATTACAGTAATTAGAATACTTAGTAATTAATTACACCCCAAACTGGTTGAATGTCTCTTCACAAATTTGATAGCAATCAATAATTAAAGTGGCCTAAATATATAAAAAAATAAATAAAGACTTCTGTGGAAGTCTCGGGACAATAAATCATTGTCCATCCAATCATTGCATGTGTTCCGAATGCAATAAGATGTTTTAAAAATGTACATCACGGTATTATACCGGTTTTTATATTTTATATATAAAAAATTATACCGGTTTCAAGGTATATGAAGTTTTTTTTTTTGACCATGACTGGGTGTTAACCACATTTTCTACTGATTGAGAGAGGAAATACTGCAGTAGATTGACTTAGAATGCCCTATTTTACTGTTATGAGTAAATATTGTAGAAAAACTCCACACTAGTATTAATACAGTTTTGCAAGGCCCCACAAAATGATACTGTTTACAACGAGGTGCCAGCAGGAGGCGCTTTAGGCACGTCAGAAACAGTGGTTTCCCCGGTAACGGCTGTACACAAAGCAGCACAGCGCTCATAAATGCTGCTTTATCAGGAAAGATAAAGAAAGATTCAATGAAAATAGCATCGAAACTTTTCTAAAGACAGTCAGTTCCCTTCAAAGCTACATTCATATAAAAACACCCGCGGCGTGTTTTGACTTTGAAACATGCAGTACTATTGTTTATTCCATGATGTCAAAGCCTTTTGGAAAATCTATTTGTGGCGGGCAGTGTTGATATTGTGAACCAATGAATGGGAAACACTGTAATATAATTTGACAGCTATCAATTATAGTTTAACCTATCCATCTTCACCATCACGCTTAGTAACACATACAGCTGTACCCTCACCACAGTGCAACAGTGAAAAGGGACCGTCTCAAACAGTGTTCCGAACGTTAAGCGACATATACCGGTATCGCGGTACATAAATTCATATCATAACAAGAATAAACACCGGTATTCGGTATGAACCGGTATACCGCCCAGCACTAGACACAAAGCAACACAGCTAAAAGTATTCCTAATATGTTAAACTTTTTATTTGAGACATGCCTTCACAAGCACATGAAAGAGCTGTGTTTGGGATGTTTGAGTTGGGCGAGGGGCAGCATGCGAAAGGGGCATTTGTCGACTGTTTAAAAATCTGCTTTATTTTTTTTAATTATGCTAAGTGCCACTAGTGTTGCAGAAACTACATACTATACTACATACTTCACCTTTAAAGGGTAACTAAACCCCTGGTCAGAGCCTGACTCCACCCACTGCCAATATTTGAAAAATGCTAGAAAAGTGGGCAGACCCCAGCGGAGATAGAGGGGACGAACCGTGAGTGAGCGGGAGGGCGTGCACCTGAGACCTGCTGTCAGACTCTCTAAAATGGAGAGTGACTCACAGGGTCACAAGACGACGTAAAGTACATGCATCTGATGAGTTTTATCGAGTTGATGTCAATAGCGCGCGCTCTCTATAGGCATTTTCATATTTTGCAGCTATGTGGAAAAATCCAGCAAAATACACTACACCTACACCCTGACCACTGTACTACATACAGATAAATCTACGCTAGCTCATCCAAGAGCGTGGTGAGCTGGAACCTGCTTACGTCACGTAGTACCGCAAACATCCAATAGGAAAATTCAACTGCAGTAGCCACCGTTCAACCTGAAGAGGGCAGCACTCAGACGTTTTTACACCATATATTGTCGAATTAAAACACTTTATACCCAAAAGTTACCCTTTAAAGGTACACTATGTAACTTTTGGCCCTTTAGCAGCTAAAAAAAACCCTAAACTGCATGCATTTTGCCGAAGAACATTGTTTTGGTGGTGCTTCGGCTCTGCGTGACAGTGTGGATGAATATGGTTACTCTACTTCTCATAAAACATTCACTACTAGGCTTAAAAGATATAACCAGTTTAGATGGAAAGGATCTCAAGCTGACTGAAGAAGTTACTGTAGACACGCACGGGTGAGTGACGTATGTACGCAGTTTCTCTCAAAAACCATCCCAGGTCTAAAATATAAATGCTTATAATAGGCTTACCGTAGATAAAAACACGTTTCACGTTTTTGAAGAATGTTTGATGAACTATTGATTTATTAATTTGAACATAAAAGTTACATAGTGTACCTTACTACCTTTATGTAGCAGTGTCTTTGAATGAATCATTCCTTGGAGTAAAATCTTTTTTTTAATGAATCTGCTGACTGATTTGGTTCTAGAGTTCAACCCAGTGACTCAGTGATCTGCCAGCTTAACAGCCCACTGGATTGGAAGATTATCAGTAATGATTTGATTTTAGTCTGTTTAACATCAGAAGACTAGGAATATAGAGAATAAGTTGTATAGTTGCTGGCAACACAAAGGGCACAAGTATGAACCAAAGTGGGGCATAAACCATTTAAGTGTTAAGTGTTACCGAGATTCATTACCAGCATTGTGCCCTTCAACGAGACACTTAACCCTGCAATGATTTATAGTAAATGTCCCTGCAATTAATGCAACATTAAGTATTTGTTAAATGTCAAGTAACTAATTAAAAAACAAAACAATTGTTTTCAAGACGTCCTACTTCCACGAGAGTGTTTAATTTATGTAAATGTATCACCAAGCAATTTCGCTCTCCATGTTGTACACAAGTGATTAAATGACCATAGACAAATGACAGTAATATGCAGTATTTCAACTAGCAGGCCTACGTTTTGGAAATGATGAATTAAATGAACGAAATATCCCTTCAATTGGTTCCACCTCTGTAAGATGCTCTCAAATTTTACTCTCAACCTTGAAATCAATTCAGAGCGTTTCTTGAGAAAGACTCTTTTAAGATGACTTACATCAGAGTCATTTCTTTGCTGGGTTCAAATCAAGGCTGAGCCGTGAGGCCTTGTTTTATGGTATTTCTTAACAATATTTTAACACACAGAAATGTGGAGAACAACTTCCTTCAAAGAGCTTATTTTCTTTTGAACTCTCTGCGCCAGACTCAGTGTTCAGAATCTCTTTAAAATGCATTAAAAAGCGCCCCAATAGCTGATAACTGCCCACTTTTGCGTCTGCCTCACAGACAGAAAAATGAAAGAGGACGTTTCAGGCTGAGGACAAATTGAGGTTTTGTTGAGGTGTATTGAATTTCACCTTGTTATGCTTTTGCATTTTCAAATAATCAGGTGGCCCGAGAAGTCCACGGTTATATATACACTTCATGTTGAGTGAATGTTTTCTATTCATGTTTCGCTTCGCTTCCAGTGTCTGTGTATCCCCTTTCCTTTATGTGATCGTCCTTACATAAATGGTATGAATGTATTACCACAGTTGTATTTTTTTGAAAAATGTAATGCAGGTTTCCATCTCTATTTCTCTCTATTGTTCTTTTCTCATGCACAGGACATTCTGAACAACTTTGATAACACTGGCTCATGTGACCTGGAAGATGATGACCTCATGCTTGATGTTGATCTGCCAGAAGACGGGGCCTTACACAATGGTTAGTACACACACACACGCACACAGACAGACAGTGTAATTGAGCACTGTAGCATAACCAGTTTTCATTCACTAAGCCAAAATTTGCCTTTTGCCCACTATTTGATGTCTAAAGTGATTACAGAAATGAAAATGATTAATAGAATCATGTCTGCATCACTGTTTTCTCAAAACTTGTAGATATGGCTAATAAATGACTAAATGAAAGTCTCTCTCATTCTTTTCAACCCCAGCGCATGGAATGACCAACATCTATTTACCTTTATAACCACAATAGTCATTCTGAATTAAATTTGTAATATCTGCATTGGATTTATCTTGATCTATTAATTCATTTTCAATTTGCATAGATAATGATTGCTGATTAGGTTTAATCATTGTTGATTGATCACATCTTCGAATGTGAATTACTTTTCTAAGTTGAGTTTCCTGCAGCTTAGTATGTGTTTTTAATTCATTCAAATTGATGAAGGGATTCTGTGGGGTTGAATACAGTATATCATTTTGTATTTTAATTATTTGTTTTGAGGAATGTAAATTGTTATAGTGATCTGACAACATGACTTTTGACATGATTTTCAGCATATATATATATATATATATATATATATATATATATATATATATATATATATATATATATATATATATATATATATATATATATATATAATTTTTTTAAGACAGTGAGAGAAGGGCTTTTTTATTATTATTTATTACACGATTGCTGGTGGTTTGGAGCTTTGTTCATGTTTTTTGAGATGTTTGATAGATGAATTATGAGTTAAAAAGCTTTAGAAAGTATGGTAAGTTAAACAATTACATATCTTTGTTAAAATAACCTAAAATAATGTTAAAATAATGATTTCATATAGATGTGCAAGTATTTGAAGTGTTTCTCCATTTTTATTTACCTTTTGTGCTGTTAATTTAATACTGCTGTTACATGAATTTTTAAATGTATAAATATTTCATGTAGTCTCTGAATTTGAGGTCATAAAATGCATGTATAATGATCAAAATGAGAAAATGTTAACAAATGTCTACAGAGGTTTCAGATTAAGTAGAGCATGTTGCACTGAAAGGGCCATTGCTGTCACTGCTTGACTAGTCATTTCAACTGTCAAAATAAAGAATTTATTACATTTGCTAAATTGTATTTGTTATTAGTGCAATTTATTTTTTAAATGCTGAATTCTTTCATTCAGCAAGGATATGGGGATTAAATTGTTCACAAGTGACACTTAAGACATTTGTAATGTTACAAAAGATTAAGAATTAATTGAATATTAAGAATTATTAAGCAGCACTGTTGTTTTCAACATTAATAATGATAATATTTTTTTTGAACACTATATCAGCATATTAGAATTATTTGTGAAGGATCACATGACACTGAAGACTGGAGTAATGGCTGCAAAAAATGCTGCTTTACCATTACAGAAATTAATTACAATTTAAAAATAGAAAATAATTATTTTAAATTGTAATCATATGTCACAATATTACTGTTTTACTGTTGTTGTTTTTTATCAAATAAATGCAGCCATTGGTGAGCATAATAGACTTACCAAAGACATTTAAAAAAAAACTTAAACATTTGACTAGTGTATATAACTTTAAATACTTTAATTCTATTATATACAGTAGTGCTTATGTTACTAGCCTATCGTGAATTAGTTGCTACTGGAGACAACCCCTGCCAAAAACACTGAATAAATGTCCTCAATCTTCCGTCTCATGAACTCTCAGTTTTGGAAGAGATCGTCCTTTTGTTGAGCTCACTTCCTTTTCCCTTCAGTCTCAGAGTGTGATTTTTAGAGTGTGTTAGTGAGGTCACAGGGTGGTTATGGGTTCTGCAGATTCTTGTATACGTTGATAAATTCCATACTAGAGATGGCAAACAAAAGGCTTCATACATACACTTTATTCAAATGTATGATTGCATCCTCTGTGTACAGGAATGACACGCACAAGCCCTTCCTGTTACAGCACCATTCTGTCAGATGTTTGTCTGATGTTAAAAGATACTACTTTTGAGCATCTTTTTTAACTTTTTTGTGTGTGTGTGTGTGTTTTGTCATGTTTATATCCAGTATTTTGACCTGCGCCATCAGCAGGAATCAGTTTTACACCGCTGTGTGTGTGTGTGTGCTGTATTTTTAGCCTCGGGCATCATGCCCTGCAGTCATGTGAGGAGGGTTACAGAGCCAGAGGAGGGAATAGATGACTTCAGGCCCCCTCCCCCTTTCTCTCCCCTCCCTGTCTTTCTGTCTCCTTCATTCCTTCCATGGTCGATCTGTCTGCTTGGCAGGCAGGAAGGCCTGCTGTTTTGACACTGCTTCCCGAGACCAGAGGGAAGGCTCTGCCCGAGGGCTGTGTTTCGTCCTGGCTGAAAACGCCACCGCCAGTTCTTCTTCTCTTCAGAAGGCCCCTCGGCTCAGGGAATTACAGCTGTGTGTCTGTTTCTGGTCAAAGCTCCTAGGGAGTTCCCAGAACTCACAAACTCATACACACAACCTCGTTCCAACAGGGCGGAAAAGTTATTTGGATTTGCAGATTCTCGGGTGGCCACTGAGAAATTCGTAGGTAGTTTGACACTTTTTCAAAGTTTTATACATACTTTAGTTATACATCAAACAACTTTGGAATTTTTAACCTTGGGAACCTTGTCCAACAATATTTCAACCTTTTTCTTTTCTTTTGGACGTGTTAGTCAAAACAAGGTTATTTGTATTCGTGCGAGTGAGTTTTTTTTAGTCTGTTTTTGAGGCTCTGGCAGTGAACCGGACAGCAAGGACAAGAGGAATGTAGCAGGTCTGTTTTGGAGCTTAGTTTTCTGTCTGTTCTGCTTGCTGTCTTATTCTGTGCTGTGTGAGAAGTGTATAGAAAGATTGAGGGAGTGCATGTGATTTTGTATGCGAGTGTTTTAGTTTGAGTTTGCCCTGATATCTCGCCTCAGGCAGTGTGAGTGCTGTGTATCGAAACTCTAAAGAGCTCTGCGTTCGGAAGGACCCTGCTCAACTTCCCAAAGAAAGATGACCTTCTTTTTTCAAGAAGTGTGTGTTTGTTTCGGAGTATGTCTAGGAGACTAACTGAATGTATAAGTGTGTTTAAAAGTGAGTTGGGTTTGTTCAATGTGTTTGTTTATTTGTCATTGACTGCTATTGATCCCTCTGTGCATGCAGATGGGATGGCCCACTTTGAGCGCTCTGAGAGGGGGGGCCGGCCGGCTCAATGGAGGAGGAGACAGCAGAGATGGAGTGGAATGGATCATGCTCATAATGACAACAGGTGAATGCAGGTGTTTCACGTCAGTGGCTAGTATACAAATTTATATATATATATATATATATATAAATTTGATTTCATACATTCATTTTCTTGGCTACTAGAAGTTCTTAAATATTTAGTAGCCAAATTGGCCGGTGGGTTAAAAAAGTTAATTTCAAACCCTGATTAAATCTCTTTTAATAATTTTTTTTTCTGTCTTGAGGTCCATTCATACTATAGTTTTTTTGCATCAAAAAACATTATTTTGTTAATGTAATTTAATCATATTTTTTTTTTTTCTATGATCATTTTTTCACCTTCTCTCTGAGCCTAATAAAGGGTGGATAATTAAGGATAATTTTATTTTTATATTATTATTATTTATTGATTTAATAATTATTATTATTTTTTGCTGCCATGCCTTTGATACACCTGTGCTGGTTATTTTATGTCAGGTCCATTGTAGTTTGTGTTCCACCATCTTTAATTAACAGGCTGTGAATTGCACACAAATCACAAACAAGTGATGGCAAAGCTGAATTTTCAGCAGTCTTCAGTGTCACATGATCCTTCAGAAGTTCAAAAGAACAGCATTTATAGAAAACTTTTGTAGCATAAATGTCACTTTTGGTATCTGTTCAACTTCATCCTAATGCCCTCGCCATGACTGAATGAGCCAAGTTCCTGAACACTGAATAGATTAGATTAGATTAGATTCAACTTTATTGTCATTACACAAGTACAGGTACAAGGCAACGAAATGCAGTTTAGGTCTAACCAGAAGTGCAATAGCAGCAAGTGCAGGATATACAGTGGTTCCATAAGTGCAGAACATGGGTATGTACTGAATAAATATAGAGTTGAATACTATTATAAACAAAAATTTACAGATAGATTGTCCTATGAATATAATATACAGATAACTATTACTGTGAACAGAGTTTACAGCTAGATATGTACTGAATATAATAATATACAGATGGCTATTACTATAAACAGATGTTTACAGATAGATATGTACTGAATATAATATACAGATGGCTGTTACTATAAACAGAATTTTACAGATAGATATGTACTATGAATATATATACAGATGGCTGTTACTATAACAGAATTTAACAAATAGATATATGTATAAGTTAGGCTAATGAGCAGTATAACAATGGATTTAAAGTAGTGCAAATAAAGTTTGAACAGAAGCTATCCGAGTGAAAGTGCAGTGGAAAGTAATTGCATATTACAGTTAAGGTACGATATTGCAATGTATATATAAACAGTCGGTACTGTAAATAAACAGTCGGCAGTGCAAATTGAGCATATTCCAGTCAAGGTAGTAGTGCAAGATGCATATGTAAACAGTTGTTACTGTAATAAAAGTCAGCAGTGCAAATGAACATTATAGTATTGCAAATAACAAAATGGAGGCAGGTGTGAGGAGGGAGAGGAGAGTCAATCAGTATATGAGGGGAGTGGGATCAATGAGGGTTAGAGTTTAATAAAGAGACAGCTCTGGGGAAAAAACTGTTCTTTAGTCTGCTGGTCCTGGTCCGGAGGCACCTGAAACGCCTGCCGGAGGGCAGGAGAGAAAACAGTCTGTGGGCTGGGTGAGAGGAGTCCTTAAGGATGCTGCGAGCTCGATGCAGACAGCGTTTCCTCTGGATGTGCTCGATGGCAGGTAGTGGAGTCCCAGTGATGCGCTGGGCGGTTTTCACCACCCTCTGCAGTGCCTTGCGCTCTGCAACAGAACAGCTCCCATACCACACTGTAGCACAGTTGGTCAGGATGCTTTCTATTGCGCAGCGATAGAAGTTCACCAGGATAGTGGAGGAAAGCTGATTCTTCCTCAGTGTCCTCAGGAAGAAAAGGCGCTGGTGAGCCTTCTTGACCAGGCTGGAGGTGTTGGTTGTCCAGGTCATGTCCGCCGAGATGTGGATCCCCAGGAACTTGAAACTGGAGACACGCTCAACAGCCATTCCATTGATGTGGATGGTGTCGTGTGTGCCTCTTGACACTTTCCTGAAGTCCACGATGAGCTCCTTCGTTTTGGTGGTGTTGAGGAGCTGGTTATTTTCGGTGCACCATGTGGCCAGGTGCTTGATCTCCTCCCTATAGGCAGTCTCATCGTTGTTGCTGATGAGACCAATCACCGTAGTGTCGTCCGCAAACTTGACGATGGAATTAGATCCGTACACAGGCTTGCAGTCGGAGGTGAAGAGGGAGTAGAGGAACGGGCTTAGCACACAGCCCTGTGGTACACCAGTGTTGAGTGTGATGGATGTGGAGCAGTTGGAGCCTGATCGAACATTCTGGGGTCTGTTGGTCAAGAAGTCCAAAATCCAGTTGCACATGGAGGTGTTGAAGCCCAGGTCTCCAAGTTTGGCTATTAACTTAGTTGGGATGACAGTGTTGAATGCTGAGCTGAAGTCAACAAACAGCATGCGTGCATAAGTGTTCTTATTGTCCAGATGTGTGAGCACAGAGTGCAGTGCCATGGAGACTGCATCCTCTGTGCTCCTATTGCTACGGTAGGCAAACTGGTGTGAGTCCAATGTGGATGGTAGAGAGTCTTTTAGGTG
Organism: Rutilus rutilus; assembly: GCF_951802725.1. NCBI lineage: Eukaryota > Metazoa > Chordata > Actinopteri > Cypriniformes > Leuciscidae > Rutilus > Rutilus rutilus. The sequence goes on along the minus strand of NC_140226.1, from coordinate 21,311,006 downwards.
TGCCAGGACCAGCCGCTCAAAGCACTTCATTACGATGGGTGTGAGTGCTACAGGGCGGTAGTCATTAAGGCACTTCGGGCTGGAGTGTTTTGGCACTGGCACAATGGAAGTGCATTTAAAGCATGTTGGTACAGCTGCTTGGGCAAGAGACAGGTTGAAAATGTCTGTAAAAACCCCAGCGAGCTGCTCCGCACATGCCCTGAGTACGCGTCCAGGGATGTTGTCTGGTCCAGCAGCCTTGTGCGCGCTGATCCTGCTCAGTGCATTGCAGACATCTGTGGAGGAGAGTATGATCGGTGGGTGGTCAGCTGAGGATTTGAGCTTGGTGGCAGTTTCTCTGTTGTCTCTTTCAAAGCGAGCATAAAAGTCATTTAGCTCGTTCAGGAAGTTGACATCAGTGGCTGCGGGGGTGGAGTGAGAGGGTTTGTAGTCACTGATGGCCTGAATGCCCTGCCACATGCGCCGAGGGTCAGCGTTGGAAAAGTGTCGCTCTATCTTAAGCTTGTAGCAGTGCTTGGCCTCTTTGATGCCCCTTTTCAGATTTGCTCTGGATGTGCTATAGGCTTGTGCATCTCCTGATCTGAAGGCAGTATTGCGTGTCTTCAATAGGAGTCGCACTTCCCTGTTCATCCATGGCTTCTGATTTGGGTATGTGGTGATCTGCTTCTGGGTTGTAACACTGTCAATGGTGGTATTAATATAATCCAGTACAGAGGAGGTGTAGCAGTCAATGTCCGTGTGAGAGCCACTGGTGGCTTGAGAAGCAAACATACTCCAGTCTGTGTGTAGAAACCTTTCCTGGAGTGAGAAATCTGCCCCCGCAGGCCACACCTTGATGGTCTTCACTGATGGCTTCACGCGATTGATCAGAGGTGCATATTTGGGGGTGAGGAACAAAGAAAGGTGATCTGACTGTCCCAAGTGGGGGAGGGGTGTCGCGACGTAAGCTTCAGCCATGTTTGTGTAAACATGGTCTAAGGTTTTGTTTCCTCTGGTGTGACAGGAAACATGCTGGTGAAATTTCGGTAGCACTGACTTTAAGTTTGAATGATTAAAATCACCCGCAACAATAAACGCAGCTTCCGGGTGAACGGTCTGTTGTTTACTGATGGCTGCGTGAAGTTCTTTCATAGCAAACTTGGCATCAGCATCCGGGGGAATATAGGCTGCAGTTATAATAGTGGAAGTGAACTCCCGCGGTAGATAAAACGGTCTACATTTAACCATGAGAAACTCAAGGTTAGCTGAACAATGTCTCCCAACAATAGCAGAGTTTGTGCACCAAGCTTTGTTAATGTAAATGCACAATCCACCACCTCTGGTCTTACCGGAGCCATCTAATGTTCTATCCGCCCGGAATGTATGGCGTCCCGCTAGCTCAATAGCGTTGTCCGGTATTCCGCTGTTTAACCATGTTTCCGTGAAAATTAGAACATTACAGTTCAAAAGTCTCTTGCTGTATGTGATGTTGAGTCGAATCTCCTCCATTTTGTTCAACAGCGACCGTACATTGGCAAGGAAAATGCTGGGTAAAGAGAGCCGGTGTGGTGTTAGCTTTAGCTTAGCTCTTAGTCCTCCGCGCTTCCCCCGCCTTTGTTTACGATCTCGCCGGCGCCTGCGAGCACTTCCGCCCGGCCGGGCAGAGTGCATAGCCTCGGGTGATCTGGCGATCTCAGGAAGGAGTCGAAGGTTGTCCATAAAACTGTCGGAAATTCGCAAACCAATATCCAAAAGCTCACCTTGGGTGTACGATGTTAAGGCACAACTGTTCTGGACGAACAGACCCGAAATGAGCAAGAAAAATACTGCTAAATTACAGAATCTGGAGAGACCGCGAGCCTCGCGATGTACTCGCGCCGCCATCTTGGATCTTTATACCAACAATAGCCGTTGTTGATTTGTAAATATTGGTGGTCAAGTTTCAGTGTATATTGGTTAATGTCATAAAGTCTTGAAGAAGCTGTTCCCATTCAGTCAGTCACGTCGAACATGACTGACTGAATGGGAAATGGCTAGGTTACAGATGTAACCCCAGGGAACATAGATGTTATGTCCCTCCTGCCACAGCCCTGAACCACCGCTGAAGGGTCGGATCCTTGTCTCGGCTCCTCAGCAAAATATAAATGAGAAGTGAGTGCCGGCCATGTTTATACCCATATGTCTGGGTAGGACTGCCTGGGCATGCAAATATTGTTGGCCAATTTCCATTGGCTCATTTAGTTACCACTTGAAGGTTATTGTGCTCCCAGACGAGACCCCAATACGTTAGTATTGACGTAATGTCTCCGTTCCCTCCTTCAGAGAGCGGGGGTTACATTAGTAACTTAGACGTCTGTTTTCATCACTTTCGATTTCGAAGATCATGAGAAATGTGAATTTTTTATTTTATTTTTTACATTTTATTTCATGACTGCTTTAATACTGATGTTGTGTTTCTTTCTATAAATTATATTAAATCTGAACTCTTTCTTTTAGGCTGGCCGGGTTTCATTATGATGCCTGTCGTACAGGCCATCGGCCCCTCCATCCCACAGTTCAGCATGACAGTCACACGGTGGTGCTAGATGAGCTCACTTTCAAGCATGTGGCAGAAGACTGTTCGTCTGTCAAATCACAGCTGCTCAAACTCAAGAGTCTGCTGCAGGTACCACACACACACACACACACAGCTGGATGAGTCATATTTGCACTTAGCTATGCAAACACATCTGTTAGCCTCTGAGTAGCTTTTAGTATGCGTGTAGTTGTAAAACAAAGAAAAAAAGAGTTAAAGAAAGAGATGAGTTGTAAACTTGAGAGATGCATCTTCTGAATAAATTGCCATTTTATGTAGATGGATGATGGTGAGATTACTCCAGAGAGTTTGGATTCCAGTGAAGATGACAGCAGAGCCAAGCAGGTTCATAACATCCCATAAACACCTACCTGAATAAAGCTAATCAACTTGTAGTCCTAAAACCTGAAAAAGAAAATCAGCATTTTCAAGCCATGGGCTCCCTCAGGAATTTCTAATGTGTTTTTAGAAAAGTGTTTTTCAAATGCTGGATGCTTAATCTGGAAGAGACTTCCACGGTTTGTTCAACTGCATAAATGGTACAGTCATATCTTAACAACAGCTTCAAAGTTCATTTAAGCAAGTTGCTACATAAAGACTAAAACTATAAGTACATGAGAATCCTCATATAGCAGCTTGTGTTTTTAAAGTTTCAGAAGTAGAACGAAACCTTAATCTCAATATCTCAAGTAATGTTTACCACAGAACTACGTATACTCAGTTGCAAACTGCTATTCTAAAAAGCCATTAGTAATTCCTGAGGGAACGTGTGGTGAATTAGCATTCTGTTTTGGCCTACAAATTGACATCAACAGCTCAGTGCCCCCTTTTTCAATTCCGTACACATGCATTATTTATGTGTAGACAATATAGTTTCATATTATTTGTGTATGCATTTATTATTTGTTTTGTATTTGTGTGTCAGATGGAGGAACTGATGAAGGAGGTGGCGCATCTCAGGGAAGAGCTGAAAAATAAAGATAAAATCATCACACGGCTCACTCATCAACAGCATCAAGAATCTGTGAGCCATCACCATTCCTGACACATTCAAACTGGCGCTCATTTTGTATTGATTGAATTATACATAATACATAAAACATGAGTGGCTAATCAGAGCCTGCAGAATCTGCTTGAAGATACTAAAGCCATGCTAACTCCATGTCTGAATGAATGAGATGAAATCAGGACGGGATGTTCTCAGAACAAACCCACATCTCATACTGTTCATTAACTTCACTGCTCCAAGCCAAAAAAAAAAAAAAAAAAAACGCAGCAAATGGCGCATCAACACATGCACTTTAACCTTTAATCCCAATTACTGTCACCTTTGGTGAGCAATTATATCATTAGCACTAATAAACTCACTTCTTTTGCATTACGCTCATTGCAAAGCAAAGATGAAAGCAAATGAGGTTTCTTTACATTAGAACAAGAGTACGTGCTTAAGGCAAGCTTCAATATTACTTCTATATTGGTTAGGGAATTTAACAAACTCTTTACTTCTTGTGCTACTGGCATAAATGATACCTCAAATTGAGATGTGCTTTTACTAGCAATGTGATTTTCACCTAGTGAAAAATAAAACAGTCAAAAAGGAAATCCTCTTTATAATCAAAATATCGTAGAGTCTTAAGGGTGCTCTTTTTTCAGTTTTCTATTTAAATGTTTTTAAATTGGTTCTAGAAAATCAGTTCTACAAAAAATAGATTACAATAATACATTAATTTAACAAAATAATAATTTATAATGAATAATGTATTAAATAAAAATATGAATAATAGTCATTTGCAATGCATTGTTTTTGTAGTTTAATGGTTTTGTTTTTTGTCATGGTGTGTATCAAAAATTTGCTATAATTTGTAATAAGTTCTCTATATTGGTTATAAAAAAACTTAAACGGAACAATTTGGTTCTATTTAAATGTTTTTTAAAATGGTTATCGATTCTAAGAAAATTTAGATTGCATAAATATGACATAAAAATAAGAATTTATTTAGAATTTCCTATGAATTTTGTTATTGAATATTTATTATTAATATTTAGCTCAATTTATTATGATTGTTAATTAAAAATTATGAGCTAACATGAAAATTTGGTGTAGTTGTTGGCCATAAAAACTGATCAATTTCTCCTCACTAGTAATGCCCTGGAAACTACTACCAACAATCTAGCATTGTGGGAGCAAGTTTTGAATGGCCAAGACACTCAAACCACTCCTGTTTTCTTTAGAAAGTGAAAAAATCTAATTATTACTGCTTTAATTCTCTGTCTCTCTTTCAGCCGGTGAGATGTCAGTGTCATCAGCTGAAGTCAGGGGCCAAAGGCGAGAGAAGAACGCATCATGATAAATCCACTCAGACGGTGTGGCGACCCCCCCATCATCACCCCGCTGTGAGTTATTTCTCACTCTCCGTCTAGAAACATGCATGTCAACTTGATCGCATCATGGAGGCACCCTAAACTCTCCCAAAATGTCAGTGTATCGTGACTGGTGTATCTGTGTGTGTCCTTGGTGAGCCGTCTGCCTCGTTTTTATTTCCTATTTCCTGTTTCCTTAAAACTCTGTAGGTTTTATAGGTGGCAAGTTGTTTACAAAAGGGGGAAGCAAATGTGTTGTCAGGGTGACAAATCAGACAACACATTCCTTCTGTTCTTTTCCTTTCCTCCAGCCTTACCTCCCTCTTGTTCGTTTTTCGTGGTGAAATAGCCCGGCGGTCTCGCGGGACGCCCTGAGCTGAGGCTCGTTTGCCGAGGTGCCGATTTGGCCAATTTGCAGCTGCTACAGGAAAACGGGCATCTACTACAGAGTGCAGAATGATTGTCATCTCCTATTTAAGTGAAGCTGCGCAGCACCCACTCTGGTGGTTTAGTTTTCAGAGCCCTAGCCTGGGATGTTCACCAGGGGACGTGTTCTTATTGAAGACCGGCACACAATCAGTAAAGCCAACAGCACACAGAGAAAGACTGGAGTCAGGAGAGATTACAGGGAGGGGAGAGAGATGGAGGAAGTAACAAGAGATGGATGAGAATTTGAAAGTGGAAATGAGGAAGAGAGAGAAACAGTTATTGGGGATCGGGAACAATAGGACTGGTGTTCAGTTTGCATGTTAGTGTTTGAAAAATAGGGATACTTCACAGTTTATTCTGTGGGATATTAAAGATATTTAGCAGAATTTCCTGCTGCTCTTTTCCATATAATGAAAGTTAAGTGACCACGCCTGTCAAGCAAGATTAACTGTCATTAGCAATTAAAATTTCTGTTCCTCACACTAAGCTGTCATATGGATTTAGAAGACTTGGTATGTAGGGAACTTTGCAGCTTAGACATTAAAATAATCTTCTTTTGTGTTTAATGAACAAAAGTTATACAGGTTTGGAACGAAGTAAGTGTGAATAAATGACAATTTTCATTTTTCAGGTTTACCATCACTGATGTTAAAAATTACATTTGCATGACTACTTCATAAAATAAGTTATCAGTGAGCAGTTATTAATAATGCCACAAAGCTGCATACAATGTAAAGAAATGTATTGCATGTTAATCATAACTCAAACACTAAAATATTTGTTCTCCTTAACACAAGTGTGACACGGTCATGGATGGTTCACTGGGTTCATGGACTTCCTTTGTTGTTCTTGGAACAACATTCCTCTTATCCATTCATAGATCTAACTCTAACCCTAATGCTGAACGGATAACTAAAATTAGTAGGCAGTGACTGTTTGATGGGATTTGTTCCTGTACCAGGAACAGCAAAGCAGGATGAATCTGAAATCAGTTATACTGGAATAAATTGTAAATTCAAAATAATGCCACAGATTTTGTCTATAAATGGTTCTGTCAGTCCAAAAGTACAATTAGTCTCAAAGACATAAGTTCCCATGTACTTGCTGCTAAACTCTTCAAACCCATATTGTTCAATTTCAGTCAAACTAAAACATTAATTCATCAGGTTTTTGCGAAATCGGTTTAACAGACCTAGACATAAAGCAAATATAGCTTGATTTTTGCCAGCATGTACACTACGGCGCAAACGTTTAGATTTGTTAATATTTATTTATTTATGTAAAATATAATCGAAAAAGTAACATTCTAAAATATTGAAATAACAGTTTTCTGTTTCATTATATTTTAAAATGCAGTTTATTCCTGTGATGGCAAAGCTAAATTACTGACCTCAGACTTTTAATGGGAATCAATGTACACATGTTAATTGGATTGCAGTTGGCCTTAGTCCTGTGCACTTGCTTCAAATGATCCTTCATATTTATTTTTGCCCATTTTTTGGTGATGTCTACAGTATTTGGACAGACAGATGAACACTAGCTCGAGTAGGCAGAACAAAAGAAAAGTGTAGCTCAAATATAACTGTGCAAGTAAGCATACTCTGAGTTATAAAGGTAAACAAGTCTAGTTTTCTGTCCATAATGAAAAGAGAGACTAGAGTCGTAGAGTTACTATATATGTAATATCACAGGGCAGCAAGACCATGTACACTTTCTGGATATCAGATTGTGTAATTTGTTTTGTTTGCCTTTATATCTTAAAAAAATTCCCAATGGTATGTAATCAGTTTTCAAGATAAGGTTTGTATGTTTACGAACATTACAGTTGAGCGTGACAAAATAGTAGAGGTAAATGTACATATAACCTGAGAACATTTGATTTCCTTATCTCGGAAATTTCCCCAGTGCATGTGCCGTTCAACAGGAAAAGAAAATATTATCTGTGAGATCCGCATGTGTTGGCTAGGAATATTTCATGCACGTATTGTGTTGTGGCTCATGCATTCACGGCTTGTTCCTCGCTGGTATTTTAGTCTGATGTTCAGACATTGATGGTAGTTTGTCTTCTCAGAGGAAATCTGTGCCGTTTCTCTGTGCGATGTGCTTGCAAAAGAGTTTTTCTTTCTAAACTGTGTGTTTGTCTAGATTCACTGGGGTTTGTCTCTCTCCGCAGCTGTGCGGGTGCCGTGTGTGCGTCACGGTTTTTCTATGTGTGTTGCAGGCTGTACCCACTCCTCTCCTCTCTCCCTGGCAGTGCCAGTACCAGGCTACACCTCGTGCCAGCATGCCTCAACGCCGACAAAGTGAGTCATTAACCCCCTGACCTCTGACCCCGTTCCTTTGGCAATATGTTCAGCTTTCCTTCCTCCCCCTGACTTCTCTGCTTCCTTCTCTTTCATATGCTGTCTCCCTGTTGGTTTATAAATATATATCCACAGTATAGTTACATCATGGAGTGAGTCAGGGATGAGTAAGTAGGATATCAGTCTGAGAGAGAGGAGGAGATGTGGTGTTAGAGAGATGAAAGAGAAAGCGGTTTAAGAGGTTAGACAAAGTCAGCTGTTCCCTGCTGGGCAGTTTTGAACTGTCTCTCAGGTCTGGGTGGGTCACTGCACTGGTTGGACCACATGGGGTGTAACACTGTGTTTTTGTGTAGATGGTCCTGTCTTCAGGTGTTTTTGTGCACGGATTTTGGAATTTTGCAGTTAAATTCATTTGCTTTGGCAAAATTAAATTTTCTGAATATTTTTCTGAATATATTTAATAAATAATCAAACAGGTAGCCCTGCCTCAAACTCATCCCATTGACTGAGCTAGAAGCTGACATGTCAGACCAAACAAACGGAGTTGCAAAAGCCTCAGGGAAATCAACCTTTTTAGGAAAGTCATCTTACAACATTGACATTTTTTATACTTGTCTCTGCGCATTAAACTGGGATGGGCATGGAAGCCTATTTTGGTCTCTGAGTAAAAAAAAAAAAAGGGTAATTGTGATCATTTTTTTAAATAAGATAATAAAATAATAAATCTGATGTTGTGAGGAATGAAATTAATTTGCGACAAACTCAAAATAATCAGAAATAAATATAAGTTATTTACTTCTGTTCAAAAGTTTGGAGTTGGTATGATTTTAATTTTTAAAGAAATTAATACTTTTATTGAGCAAGGATGCATTAAATTGTTTGAAAGTGACAGTAAAGACATTTACAATGTTACAAATAAATTGAATCTTGGAAAACATGCATCTTGGTTTCCAAAAAAATATTAAGCAGCACAACTGTTTTCAACATTGATAATAATAGGAAATGTCTCCTGAACAGCAGATCAGCATATTAGACACACTGAAGACTGGAGTAATGATGCGGAAAATTCAGCTGTCATCACAGGAATAAATTACATTTTAAAATGATGTTACAAAATTACAAAATACATTATAAAATTGAAGTTTTAAATTGTAATGATATTTTTAAATAGTACTGTTTTTACTGCATTTTTGATCAAATAAATCCAGCATCTTACCCTAAACTTTTGAACTGTAGTGCATATAATAATAGTCAAATGTAAATTTTAGTAAAAATTCAATTTGCAGTTGTAACATCAGGCAGTCAGGGAGCAAAACAAGAAACCAGAATCAAGGAACAAACAGAGGTTACAATAACAAAAACTGACAAAACGCAAAGGAAAACGGGTATTTATACACAAGGGCTACCGTTAAAACTAGAAACACCTGGGAACGATAATGGCCTAAAGATCAACAGCAAAACTACAAGCAGACTACAAAATGGCAACAGGAAATAACCAAAGACAATTGAGCATAAAAGTCCAAATGGAAGACATGACAGCAGAAATTGTTTGCAGTATATTACAGTGTGCACACAGTCATTTAATTTAGCAAGAATGGAGCTGTGATCATCTGAGAGAATGTGTGTTTTACATGATTGTAAACATGGCTGTAGTTATAGAGCAGATGTCAGACTAGTTTTCAGTCTCAGACCTTCCTTGCGCTACTCTTCCTTTCTTCTCTTTCGGTTTTACTCCACTGCTTTGTCAGTTCTATCTTCTTTTTTCCTTGTCCTCCTGTCTTTTCCCTTTCTCTTTCCTCTTCCTGTTTCCTGATTGGATGAACTTGTGCTCTGTGTTATTTCTCCCCCTCTGCCTATCCGATAATACCTCGGGACAGGGGTGGAGCATCTTGTGCATTACTTCCGCGACACAGCGTGGTACAGTAACCTCTACTAAAAGCTTCACCCTTTGCATGGTCACGTGACGTGAATGACCAATGCATGCTTGTTTGAGTTGTATTTTTAAAGCATGGATTCCAATTTTTTCACACATACAAGAGACTTGGCATGAGACTTTTTTCCCCCCTTTAATTTTTGGCCCTAAGTTACCACCTGTCTGAAATCCTAATGTTTCTGCTCATCTCTTCCTCCATGGGCTGTGATTGCTGTGTGTTGTGTGTCAGATCTGTCTTTGCTGTAATGGAGCTACAGTGTATTCTGGTGTGTTCTGGGAGACTCACCGCTTCTCTCAGCCCGCTCCCAGAGACTTTATCCAAACAGACATCAGTCTGCACAGGTGGACCAGAGTTTAAACATCTCAAACACACGCACACAAGCAGGGAATTAGCCCATGGTGCAATTGTTCTTGCTCTTGTGACTGCACATGGAGATGCTGAACAGTTTTAGAGGACAATTAAAATAAAATGATCCAATAACTCCTTCGGGATTCACATTATAACCTCCACTTCTACAAACTCAGGATATTAAAAACCTTCTCTATTATCAGAATGGCCACATTTCATCAGCCAAATCTTATAGTAAGATATATGACTGAATTAGAGCCAGACTTTATTACAGCTCTTTCTGTTGTAATATCTAGCAATCGTGTTACGAATGTTATCTTGAGAAACGTTTCAGAGGCAGTTGATTCTCCCTGAGCTTCTTTGAAATCTAGGTGCTTATTAACCCTGGAACACGCCAAGCCGACGGCGACGAACTAGCGCTGATGAAAAGCCGACTGTGTTGTTGCCTCGCGTCGGGGTAAAAAGCTGCACTTGAACACACAGAGAGAACTACTGCCGACCGTCAGCTAGAGTGCGCGTTCTGCGCCTGCGTGTAAATGAGACAACTGTCTATTTCTGCAGATATATTCGTCTATATTCGTCATTCAGAAAGGGAAACCGACGCTGCAGATACACAAACCGTAAACAAAGCAGTGCGTGCTTACCGTTTTGAATATCAATCCCTAAACACTTTCTTTATTCCACTCCGCTCGTGTTAATATTGAAATATTCGCCAAGGAACACTCAGGTAAGATGACGTAACATTAGAACAGCCTCTATCTGTACCGTTTTGACTTCTTTGCTCGCTGTTTTGCTATTATTCTCGTGCACTGACTCGTTCACTAAGCTGAACAGCCAATCAGAGTTCCCTCTTAACGGAAAAAAATTCTGCCGACGGTGCGGAACACACTAAGAAAACGTATTAGTCGGCCGAGTCCGACGCACAAAAACTGCCCGACGGCCGACCGTCGGCTTGGTGTGTTCCAGGCTTAAGAGCTCAATAATAAGGATTGTTTTCTTCTAGGGCAAAAGTTCTGATTTTCTTGGAGCCCACCACAAGAGATTAGGCTATACACTTTTCTTTAAAATCCTTTTATTTGGTTCAGAAAAATATATTTCCATGTTTCATTCAATCAGGAAAGTTTTCTTTACAAGAAAAAGCTATTATTGCAACAATGGTTGTAATTTCCAGCTATTATTGCAATAATAGCTGGAAATTATGCAATATAATGAAATGACATGAAAGCTATGAATTCAATTATTTTTATTTTTTTGAAAACAGTGGCATACAGTGCAAACATTACTCATATATGATAGTCTTGCAAGCATTCTACAAACCATTTTTGCAATTTTGACTATTTAAGGGCTAATAATAAAGATTTCTTTTTCTAGGCCTTTAGGGCAAAAAGTTCAGATTTCCATTTACCCCACCACAACAAAAATGCATTTTACTTTCAGAAACGTTTTAATTGCCTTATAAAAAGGCATTTTTCTTTCATTCCATTTAACAATAAAAAAAAAAAAAAATCAATAATTCACTAGGTTTAATAATTTATTAGGATTTATGATTTTATGATAGGATTTGTGCAATTTTAGCACATCCTCATCTGTAGCGGTGTTATAAAACCCCTATAAAAAGACTTAGGTTTTACAAAGATTTTGAACCAGTCCACAATGTCAGAGCAGCATAGAATATGTTCGATGTCTTTGTTTTTCATTTTACTGTCTTGTTGTTGTTGTTGTTGTTGTTTGTTTGGTGCTGCATGATTGGATTCCTTTGTTTTTATGATGTTAATATTGTATTATAAAAACAATATTTTTAACTTTAATTTGTAATTAGATGTCATGAGCCTTGTTCAAAGCTGATAAAAACACACCTGTGATGAATTCTGTGGTTTCTAAGTTTCTATGTTGCTTGGCAACCCCAAAACAGCCTAGAGTCAGTAAAATGAACTTTGTCACTTGGCAGAAGAATTGTTTATCGTGTGCAAATTGTTTATTGAAAATTGGTGTCATTTGTTGTTTAATAAAAGTAATAAGGTTGTGAGGCTGCTCATTACAGTAATTTTACCACAGTTAAGGGGGCTTCAGGTACTCATCCTCGCATTATGCTTAAGAACATACCTTAACCATAGTAAAATGACTGTAAAAGTGGCCTTGGGTGGCTTACTGCTTTTATGACATTGCAGAAACACCAGTATGACCAGTAAACAGCACGATGAGATAACACCTCAATTAATATTTTATACATTATAAACAATTAATCTGGCAATTTCTTTTTTTATTGGGAGAGTCATCCTCTGGAACTGGGGGTTTCAACATTAAAGCAAGACATTAAAGAAATTGGATAGCTGTTGACTCAGACAAATCAATTATTGGTATAAACAGCTCATTAATATCTGTTTTAAACATTCAATTCCTTTCTGAAAGCATGAAAATGGTAATGGAGTTGAGAAGTTTAGCATATATGCAAGCGAGCTGGGATGTGATGCGACAACTACAAAAAGGAGTGAAGACCGTGAAGCTCATGTGAAAGGAAAAAATGCATGGAAAATAATGTCCGAAATTATCTGCATTTGGAGTGACAAACTCGTGATAAAAAATGCTGTCAGTGTGAGCGGAGATTTATGTCGTCTCAGGGTTTAAAAGGTTACGGTCTCTGAGATTCGTCTGTTCTCACTAAGAGACAGAGATGAATGCATTATGGATGTTATCTGCAGGTGTCCGCTGACGTCTCTCCGCCCCAGAGATTTTATGACGTCACGTAGGGGATGTGACTGTCTGTGCTGTCTCACGCCACTGACAACTCCTCCTGCACACATGCACAAACCCTCGCTCACACTTTTACTCCCTTGTTCCCACACTGCACTCTTATTCTGTATTCTTAAAATGAGGAACGATCAGGTTGTTTTTCAGCTGTTGTTTTTTTGCACTCTCTAGTGGTGTTTTAAATTGTAATGCTTTACCTCTCTTCAATCTGACATTTTCTCAACCCTGTGTGGTTGGACAAGTGATAAAATTGTTTTGTGATAGTATCTGGAGATAATACACACCTTACAAATGTTGTCTCTGGCTGAATAGAAATGTGACAGACTGCATGAAACCACTGTTAGCCAGTAGGGGGTGGTGTGGTTTCAGTAGAGCTGTGCTATTCTGCAGAAACAGCCCATGAGAGACAGAGAATGTGAATGAGAAGGAAACAAGGACTTATGCCTCTCTCATGGTGCACAGTTCAGTTGTGTTTACTGAACCTCACCTGTATACATGCTCCATAGCTGCCAACTTTTGAGTTTGAGTTTTGGGGGGGGATGTAAAAAAATTGTTGCATCACAATAAGTGTATTGTGATTTGTCAAAACATTTTAGTAACTAAACTGAATTTTATTAGGTTTTTAGTGACGTTACAATGTTTACATGGTAGGCTACAATTTCTGGTAAGCTACGCTTTTTTATTATTTCAATTCAATTCAATTATTGTGATTTGATTTAATATTGACTCATTTGGATAAATATTAGGTAGGCTACACAAGGTAGGCATTAATTTTTCTCAAGAAAAAAACAACTCACCTAATGCTGTAAACATACAGAGAGCCCTATCAGCTGGCAGTATTATTTAAGGTTAAAAATTTAATTAAATATAATGCGTTTTTTTAATTATAATAACAACTTTATTTAATGATATAAGTAAAAATATAATAAATATGTAATATAGTACACATATCAGCCAACTAACGTGCTATAGCCTATATTATGGTCATCAAATGGCTTTCCTGAGGTAAATATTATGTGACATAATTGTTCTCCAGCTGTTTTATTGACCCCTTTGTTTGATTGATTAATCGATATTATGTATGAGGAATATACATTTCGGTAAGTTGTAGCCTACTGTATCTTTCAGTGTTCATTTACTATTAGCTAGAGATGATCGGTTCACGTGCCGCTAGGGATCTGTCGCGTCACATTTACAAGCGCCAAAACAGCTGAGTCAGCTGAGATTTTTTTTATATCATAAGTAACCTGCTCTGTCTAGTCTGTCGGTCTCCGTGTCCTCTTTGCTTCGCGATTTCTCTGTGCGTGAGAAAATGGATGTGTGGCGTGAGAGCGTGTGAAAAGTGTCAATTGCGTGTGTCTCACGGTGAATGCGTGAGAGTTGGCAGCTCTGCATGCTCATCCATTCAAATCCACCCTGTTACAGTCACACTGACTGGACAGTCAACAGGACGACTGACTGCTAATGTCTCATCAACCTGGCGATGTTCACAGAGCAACAGAATACAGTTTTCTTTAAATTACAGGAGGAGGAATTTACTGAATTGTAATAGTGCAATATTCGGGTTCCAGAAGTAAAGTTCCCATTCATTTTCTCGATATGTGAATATTTGGGGGAATTGATATGCTTTTGTTGAAGCCACCAGCCCACTGTATTTAAATTGTTTTAACAATTGTGTTTAACATTTGAATTCCTGGTGAAAAACTACGTAACCTATTATTCTGCAAAGAAATCTACTCTGATCAGAGAATCACTACAAGTAAACTTCAAGTCAAGTCATCTTCATTTATATAGCGCTTTTAACAATGTAGATTGTTCCAAAGCAGCTTTACATTGATAATAGGAAATTAAAGTAAAGTGTTTTGGCTTTATAGCAGTTCTAGAATAAAATTATTGTACAGCTGAAGTTAGTTTGATTGATTCACTTCCGTCGCAACAATCATTAGTTATTAACTTAGGGGCCGCTAACACAACACCGTTTTAACAGAAAACTCTTAAAACGCGAACCAGTGAGAACGCCGATGGCGTGCACATGCGTATTACGAGTTCAGTCTATAGGTATGCGCAGGCGTGTAGTCCTTCCCTACAAATCAACCCTCAACATACTACTTGTCTGGCCTTAAAATTTATAATAATACAGAATTTGTATCGCTTCCACGTAGCCACGCGAACCGGAATTATCCCGACAACGCTTTATCTGTAGATAGGTAAAGTGAGGGGAGGGAGGCCTTCACAGGGAAGAGCCTAGTTGACATTTCAGGACTGCGCTGTCGTTTATGTTCCAAAGTATCTCTCAGCGACAACTCACTCCTGTGAAGCACTGCGAATGATGACTCAACAAAGAGTGAAATTTGACTTACTGTCTCTGTGTGAATGCAACTAGTGAACAGCAGTTGCTGTCAGTTAAAAATAAAACGTGATGATGCTGTCGGTTAATGAAGATTTGATGGATAAACCTCGATAGGAGTTTTTTCTCTCAAATTTGTGAATACTTTCCGATGTTATAGAAGTCTCTATCTTTGACATTTACTTAAGTCACTTTTGTTATTCACAGCTATCACATTAGTTATCCCTTCGTACAGTGGTTCTGTAACTGGGACAATTCGAGTCACACCTGTCCTGTTTTCAGTCACAAACACCACAAATTTCAGTCCCAAACTATCATATCCACTGATCGCAGATCTATGTTCTAGTTTATTGTGTTAAATACTGTTCTATTTTGTCCCCCACAGCCTCAAATACTTCAGCCCATCAGTCACATCCCCAACGAGCCCCTCATCCAGGGAAAACTAGCAAGAACAGTCCCCACCGGGGGCCACAGTGATGCCTGTACCGAAGGAGAACAGCCTTCTACGTCCTGTCCTCCAGTCCCATCCACCGACCCAATTCTTCCTCCTGCTGGAGATCCTCACGTGGAGTCTAAATCTCTTCCTGACCCAGAGGAGCTGAGTTGGTTGCTTAGCACCCACCTTCGCATACAAGACAATAATGAGAGTGACTCACAGTGGGCTGGAGAACAGATTGTGAGACCGACCCCAGATAGCCATCAAAACAAACTCCTGCAAACACCTCATACCCTGTTCTTCAGCCCGCGTGTCCTGCAGCCTCCACGCCTACATAAACGGGTAACTCTCCCTGCTCTGCCTATAGGGGGTAGTAGTGGGTCAAACCCAAAATCAGGACCCTCAATGAACCACAAGGCCCATCAGCTTCTTCTGCCGCCTCCGTCCAGAGGTTTGCCATGTTACAGTGCAGGGAACGACGCCGTGACTCGCGGCCGGCTATCCCAGCCTTGGCCAGCAGTGGTCAGGAGAGAGGCTGACCCAGAACACAACGCTTCGGTACCACTCGGTACCTCCACAAGACTTGAAAAGCCAAAGATCCACTGAGCGTCAGCTGCAGCCATAAACACTGATAAGGCTACCTCCCTGAACGCATGATCACACATGCGGCTTGCACTAGATGGTGCTGTTAGTGGCTAGACAACCTTTTAAGCTAAACAAAGAAGCTAAGCTATCGCATCTAACTATGCAACAAAAAAGTAGTGTCACAATCAGCGCTTCTGTCGCACAAAACCACTCTTTTGATTCAGACTAAAAGTCATTGATCATCATTCCATAACCACTGAGAAACCTTTACCACTCACAATTACATCATCCACACATAACCATGTTAATACAGTTGAGCTTCTCATGGATTGACAAACTGGAGAAATTCAGACTGAAAGAAAGGGCAAAATCTGAGAAAACAAGCAACGGAAAGCACTAGAGAGCTCTTTTTTTTTTACTCAACAAACGTCAAAGACGACAAAGTGCCATAGACTGCCTGCGGAGCTTTTTCAAGGCCCTCAGTGTTTGAATATTTTCCCATGCGGCATGCCCTCTGGACGCCCACTTATTTAGTGGGTGAATCTGACATTTGCATCACCAACCTCCCGAGGCGAAAAAAACACACATTATTGTCTACGCAACCTCCCAGAGCTTGTCGTACAGACAGAGAAGTCAGTGTCTCGTGACCCAAGTCTCATCTTCAGTTTCCACAGAGAAAACCTGTCAGTCTGCTGTGATTTGATCTGTATGTATATTACTTCATGCCTCATTTCATATCCTTTTCTGTGTTCACCACATAAACACGAAGTCCAAGCTACAATTTCCTATGTCTTGTTTCTCAGTGCTAAAGACTTGCTTTGACATGCCACTGTCAGTGCTTCCTTTATTTTCACCTTGGCTTCAGTTGTGATCAGCAGTTTTTCATTTTAATTAGGCTCATGCCTCCTGTATTAACAAGGTTATTTTTCTTGATTATGGATTATGGCATGCTCAAAGCATAAACTTGCCTTTTCACCCCCCATTAGTTGCATACAAAATTGTTATAATGCTTTTGAATTATTTATACATTATAAAGATGTTTACAGTTAAAATGGCTTTATTAAGCTGTTCAGTCTGCTCCAGTGCTGCAGGATTAACATTTTTGCTTTGTCTTTGGCACAGAAATACTCTTGCAGAGACTTGAGTGAGTTCTTAATTTTTGGAAAAGACTTTCATCTTAATTTTGCACTAACTTATTTTTGGCTTTGCAAGCAATGATAAATAAAAAAACACCGAGATAAAAAGTTGCTTTCGACCACCGTAGGGTTTTTTAAGGACATTCAGGATGGTTTTGTTTAGTTTTTTTCTTAAAGAAAGGTTTACTGTTCTTGAGATGGTGTTTTTTGTTCTTAAGATTCCATAAGTATGTCTCAGAAGGTTGATGAGGTTGTCAGTAATTTACTTTTGGCATGCCTTGATACATAATACACACTGTAATACATAAATATACAGTACTATGGTTTTAAATATGCAAGAACCTCCCTCCCATGTTTATGTGCAATATATCGGAGTGTATACATATTAGTATATACAGATACTTTACCCTAAACTTTTACGGTGGATGTTTAATCGAAAGCGAAAGTGATTTTACTGCCATTTTCCCAGAATACTTGGGGCTTTGGGTATCACAACACACTCTTATGTGGGCCGCACGCTTCTAGACACACCCTAAGCAGTGATGGGCAGCCATGTCTAAAACCAACTAAAGAAAATCAATAGAAGGAGGATATTTGTGTGTATGTTTCTCTCTCACCCAACTCTGTGGTTATACTAAGCAGAAAATCAATGGAGGGCTTGTTTTGTAATGCTCTGGAGACACTTTGTTTGTATTTCTTTCTCTACATCTGTCTCTGGTTGTGTCGTATACGTGTGCAGAAGGACATTAATTCCATTTTCTTGTGTCAGTGAGGTGCCCTTTTAAAGCTAGGAACATCTTTTCTTTCATTTGACTGTTAACAAGGCAACATTATGACCCATAATTAAAGGGACAGTTCAATCAAAAATGAAAATGTTGTCATCAGTTGTTCACCCTCATTTCGTTCCAAAGAATGAATTACTTTCTTCTGTGGAGCATAAAAGAAGATATTTTGCTAAATGTCGAAGTCCATACAATGAAAATCAGTGGGGTCCAAGATAGAAATGACAAAAAGTTCTCAAAAGTTCAACAACGTGTCTTGGACCATTGACTTTCACAGAATTGACAAAAACAGTTAGCATATTCTTTAAAGCATCTTTGTGTTCCACAAAAGAAAGTCATACAGTTTTGGAGTGACAAGGGGTGATGACATTTTTTGATTAACTATGCCTTTAAACTGAGATAAAGTTTTATTCAAAAATTATTGTAAACCATGCATCCAGGCATTTCTTACTTTAATAGATGCTTTAAATGTGAGGCTTTCTACATCTCTTTTCATGCTGTAAAAACACTGTTTCATGAGTATTTCCTTTAACAAATCATCATTGAGGTTCTGCAGCGAGAGAAAAAAAGAAACCACTAAGTCTAGTTTTTAGATTTCCAAATTGCTCAAATAAATGCACTCATACAAAGACCTCTTACTGTTGTGTAAAATACATTTATGACTTGCTGCCCATGTGTGTATGCCTTCCTCTGGGTTCTTTTCACCTGGATGATACTTTGATAGCATGAAAATGTCTGAAACAATAAACACTTGCCATGAATTCCTTATAAAAAAATCTTCCATTTTTCCTTCCATATATACAGTAGTTCATGTCTTGCCGTGTTTTTCACCTATTGTGACAGAACACTACCATTACTCCATTATAGCTTCATGAAAACAACATCTGCCAACCTGTTGGTCTGGACAGAAAAGATGTTTACTAACAGAGGAATGAATTCAAGCACTTTAAATGACCCGTTTCAACCTTTCAATGGAGAGACTGTGGTCTTTTTGACCTGATCTGTTTGATTTGCTGTCATTTTATTGTGTGCAACTTCTTTTGTTTGGCTGTTTGTGTGTTGATGCTCTGTCCCTGGTCCAGTGGAAGGTGTGAGACTTCAATAAAGTGAAGGAATAAGATTCACTCTCTCTGTTGCTTTTCTTTGTGTCAGAGCCATTCATTTGTGCAGCTGTTCCTATATTTTACTCTCTGCAGTGTTGCACTGCAGATCCTAATACATTATGTTTAGGGCTGCTTTATGCCACCATATTCATTATACTATAAATCCACACATTCTGGAAGAATGGTCTAATATTCTCAGTCTGCCACAAACAACGTGTATAAACGGCATTGACAATATGAAGCTAAATAAGAACTGAACTTTAGCACTTTCTAAAGAAAAGTTTCAGCTTCGTGTTTTTGTTTTTCAAACATTAGATGTATACATAGAAATGAAATGATATTCTTCCAGTTTCATGGTGCAATTATATTCAAGATTAATATTTTGACCTCAATGATTTCATTTCTAACAAGTCAAGAAAAGTGTGTCATTGTTGGCATCTGGATGGATGGATAAATGGCTAGATAGAGAGAGAGAGAGATAGAAGACATCTGCTTTTGTCTTTCTCAAATGTCTTGTTGCTGTCAGCCTATATCCACTTTTCAGGGTGTTGATGATTGTGTGAAGATTGTTTGAAGGGCAGAGATCCAGGCATGCCACGCTGCTGCCAATGAGTCTCGTTTCTCAGTGCACTGAACTGAAGATGCTGCGTCCTCCAATTCCCGGCAGCGGTTCAGGGCTCAATGCAAGTGGTTTTGACGTACAGCCTGAATGAGTGTTCTGCAGGGAACTGACTCTCCGAATTCCCTACTTAGAAAGTAAGAGGCTTTTATTTATTTATTTATTTATTTATTTTATGGGACTTTTTTTTACTTTTGATCTACTGTGAAGTGTCGGAGGGACCCGCTCAGGTGAGATTGGGCTGCTCGGTCAGCCAGTAGGAGCGTGTACATGTGCGTTTGAAGTGTATTTGGCTTTGAAGTTCAGTGTGGGAGTGTTAACTCCAACCAGGACAGTGATCGCTATTGTAGCACAGAGGGAATTGAATGTACGCCTTATCTGACCTCATCTGCCCCACCAATCATGTTTTCTAGCTGTAATCTGGAGGTCAAGAAAGTAGATGAGTACCTTTGCAGTCAGTGCTGAGTGTGTCTAATGGTCTCTTGACTGGGTAAATTGTGTGTGTGTGTGAGAGAGAGAGAGAAACAAAGAAGGAGAGAAGCGATAATGGAGAATGCAGTGTGAAAGAAATTAATTACATAATTGTTGTCTGTAATTATCCAGACCTCCAGAGCGTGTTTGTTTTTCTGCTGTTCATTTGTTTATTTCAGTCCAAAACAAAGGCACTGACAATCTTTTAATTTCTCTATAATAAACCTCGAAAGAAAGGACGGTTTGGAAGAGCAGATTAAAGAAAAGGAAACAACACTGTCCACTTTTTCTCTTTCCATCCCTCCTATTCTCTCTAAGCTTTTTTTTCCATGGAGAGTCGGATCAAAGGACCACGGAGGTCCATAACTGCATGTCAAGGTTAGTATCTTAATACGAATCATACTTGCATAAAAACTATTACTTTTTCATTTTAACACACACACACACACACACACACACACACACACACACACGCACGCACGCACGCACGCACGCACGCACGCACGCACGCACACACACACATACACATATATATATATATATGTGAGAAAGACAAATAACAAACATAACCTAAATATATATATATATATATATATATATATATATATATATATATTATAAAAAATATATATTTAGGGTTTTTTAAGGTTATATGTTTGTTATTTGAAACTAATAACTAGCACAGAGAATGTGCCGGCGCGTTCACTTGGATTTTTTCCCTCATAACAGTGGAAAGAACTTAAAGTACTCTGTAATGTTTTGGTCATATACAGATAAAAACTTGCATTTACAGTACAAGCAGTATTTAAAAAACGAACTGAAGTAAAATTATAATCAACACAATTTTTATATTTTAGTAGTTATTGAGATCAAGCAAAATCACATGGAATAATCTGACCTGTGGGGGAAGACATCTGCAGATGGTGTGCGGTGATAACACAAATTAAATTGCAATGACTATTCGGTAACATTAAGCTGACTGTTTCGGGCCCCTGGGAGACTGCGGTCCTGGGACATGTACCCTGTCTTGCCCTGCTTGAATTCAGTCACTCATTGTCCACAGAAGGTGCAGAGCTGTTCACAGATGCAAAAATGAGTTAGAAAATATAAGTTCATTGTGTCAGGCTAATGTAATTGGCTCTCTCTGGGTTTTTAAGATGAGACAAGTTAAGTTGAATGCAAAAAAATTCCAGCAGTGATAAATGAACAAAAATATAACGTGTATCAGCTTGTTTAAATAGGCTATCCTTATAGTCTTAGAGAAGAGGAACACAAGAATGGTATCAAGCACTCAGACATGCCCCACTTGAACCTTTGCTCTTCATCACCATGCAATCAATGAGCACTTAAACCCATGTAAACTGCAAAGTTTGTAATAATTATCATTGGCTGTTATTAAATAAATTGCTCATTGTAGTAACCCAGATATGACTTTACTTGCTATTTAGAGCCGCAGCTCTAATGCTGTCTGCATGAAAGCACAAGACTCCTGTCGCAGTGCTGCAGATGCAGGATGTGTGAAACAGCAAACTGGACACTACTAAGGTACGTACAAAGCAATATCCATTATTCTTCAGGATCTTTGCTATTTTCTAGAGATCATCTCTGAGATCATGAACATTTTTGTTTATTTTACTACAGTATACAGTTCATCTAGCAATATTCTGTTTACCAGCCCTTGGCTTAAACAACTATAGTTTGTTCCAAATCGGTCTCTTTGATCTCATCTCTAAACCTGTTGCATGCATGCTTTAAAAAGCACACACAGTGTCTGCATTTTTTACAGGATGGCAGTTTGCCAGATGCCTTTGTTTTGGGGATTAGTGACCTGTGAAATTCTAGACAGATCAGCATACTTGATATATGTCACACGCAGTACACTGAGTGCTTTTGTTCATTATGAATTCAGTGTTTTTAGGAATTCATGACTGATACATTTTAGAACGGTAGTTCTCAACATAAGAAAAAACACAAATATGCAAATAATAATATTCAAGGAATCATATAGTTAGGAAGGCAAAGTAAATGGGTTTAATAATTAAGATTAATTAAAAAATGTATTCAAATGTATTGTACATTTTTGGTACACAAGAGCATGAAACTTATCAAAATTCAAGAGACATTTAGAAATTAAATTTGTCGATTTTGCTTTTTTAGCTATGTCATGTTAAAAGTTTGGTATATTGTAAGCAGTTCATTATTATATTGATGAATTTAGGTGTTTGAGAATTTAGGGACATTTTTGTTCACAGGTTTGGCTCTTGTTGAGACACTTAATGTTCAATGTAAACCTGTCTTGAAGCAAAACCAGTTGAGAAATACTAATCTAGGACACCGACCAGTCAGAAATCTGTTAGAATCAGCCATAGACCTCCACAGTACACAATCCAACGTTACTTATGCTTGAAAAATACATATTTGAACGAGTTAAACATTTATATAGCAAATTAATGTTTGAAATAGACACAAACAACCTCCTCTGCCTGCCATGCCTCATACTTTATTGATAATTCGTTATTAATGATTATCTCTGTATTTCTGTTGCATGATCTATTTTTAATGGCTGTTTTGTCAGATTAATCCTTGATGAATCTACCGTCATTGTTAAAGCTTATGTTTGCATCAGTGTTTGATGAAACATTAATGCGCTTTTGTCCATCAGTAACCATTGAATTAATATTTTAGTGGTTGTAAGCTCAAATCAAAATTCTGGATGAATAGCAATGATTGATGATTGTCTGCTTCACACTTTTTCCTATACAAAGACTTGTTTGGGATATATTTGTTCATATAGCTTTTGTAATATCCTCTAGGACTACAGAAATTAATATTTAAGTCTGATGAGGATGTTTTTTTTTCTTTAAACAAAGATAGATAGAAACTATGAAAAGCTTTAAGACAAACAATTTTGCACAAGACAATATCAGTCGTGCACAGCTTGTCCAATCAGACAAGCTTATCTCTCTACATGAGAAACAGGTTTTCCCTTCAAAAAGAATAGGTGTAATATTTATACTGCTCTAGGTATCAGTTGAATTTAAAATGTCCTGCAGAAATCTAGTGAGAGTTGAAATGGTACAAGCACAACTGCAAAGCCACAAGAAAATAAATTTAAGAATAGATAAATCTGATTCAGTGACACTATAATAACATACACAAAGGTTATGTGAGACATAATTTACCATTCATCACTTAAACTCATAGTTACTGAGAAGAAAAATAAGATAATCTTATTATTCTTGCTGGAATGAGATTATTGGCTGCACAGATGATGTTTATCCGTGTTTCCTGTGTTTGAGGGCTCTGTCACTTTAAGAGACAGACAGTCTCCCTCCAGCAGTTCGCTTAGGGACGGATTCTGCTGTAGGCAAAATGAATTAAAGAAAAAATAAAATCAGAAAAGCAACCAGGCACAGGTATAATCCACTACCTCGACAGAACTGAATTGCTTTCATTCAGTGACCGAGCAAGTGGAGAAAATGGTATGGCGTGAAAGAGTCGTTTTAATCAAATTTGACACCTATGTTTCTTAACAATCCCCGGAAAACAATTTCTGATATTCATTCATGGTAAATACAACAACAAGAATATGAAGGGGAGCTGAACAGGATTATGAAACCAATGAAACCAATGATGAAAACATAACATCAACCAAACAGCTCAGTCTAGACTAGAGTTTATGTGAAGCTTATATTGAAATGTATTCGAAATGAAATCGTTCGTCTTCTACTTGACAGTCAGTAAGTCACTGATTATTTGTGGTGCAAAGGGGTATCAACATCTGAAATGAAGCACAGAGAGGGACATGAGTCAAATCAACAGTATTTAATCAACATCTGTTACTTTTACAGTGTTTAACTATAGGAGCCAAGTAACTTATTTTACTGTGAATGAAAAATGGGCTGTTTTTCCTCTGCAGAAAACCTCATGAAATTAGTTTCAACTGGAGAGATTTAATTAAATTGGTGGCTGCATGGTGTATAAATATTTGGGAATGGGTTATTTATTTAAAATCCCAGTTTGCCGGAAGCCTGTGGGGATTTGCAATGGTGTAAATATTTGAAAAGGTCTTGTTTATACACTGTCCAACACTTTTCTTTGGCAGTTCAAAACACAAAAACTTTTCTGTTTCCTTACTACATATTTATCGGAAGAAATGGAAATCTCTCCGTAAACATTAAACCCTGTACATGCAGCATTTATTTATCACAGAAATGGTGTGTTCGATGATGTTAGGAACTTCAGGAGCGCTGTATATATATGAGCAAGGGAACTGCAGATGTGTTCACCTAAAACAATCACAATTCTGTCATAATTTTCTTATCCTCACTTTCTTCCACAAAACAAAAAAATGGTGAAGACAATCAATGGGGACTGGGACTTTCAAGCTTAAAATATCATAAAAGTGATCATTTTGTTGTATTTCAACTGAAGTCATGTGATAGCTTTGTGTGAGAAACAGACCAAAAAATTAAGTGATTACTGATTGAAAGTCGTGACAAACCTTCAATGTTCCTTGGCATATTCATGATTAATAAGAATTTTTTTGGGTGTGAGTCAGATCTTTACAATGAATTGGTCTATTTGGTTCACAAATTTTTGTTCTGATTGATTAAAAAAATCTGAAAGGTGAACTTTTTGGGAGGGTTCAAGTATCCTGTTTTAGGATTACATAATATTTTGTAGATCTGTGAAGGTATAAATACGATCCACTTTCATCAAAGGCCCTCGTTGGAAGATCAGGATATTTGAGTCTCTACATCTTAAATGTTTGTTCTGTCCTCAGGAGCTCTTTCTTTCCCATAGTTTACCAAAGCTATTCTTTACTTATAATTGGTTTCCACTGTCTTTAGTTCCCTTTCTTTCTGCTTCAGACTTGCACAGTGAGCTTCTGTTTAATCACAGCTTCCCTGCACTTGCCAAAGGCAGATTACAAAGCCTGTAGCAAAAGCCCCTACAGACAAAACTTTTGCCTATTTATGTTTCAATTTTTCCTTAGCCACTTAGTTCTTTTTCTTCCAAAGCACCTACAAGCACATAATCATTCACTGTTTCTATATAAACGATGTGTTTTTAAACAAGAGCTGCAGGCTTTGTGAATGCTTTGATGGCTTCATACAGGGAGGTCTGCAATACCTGGTGAGAGCCATCCATTAGCATTCAAAGCTTAAATAAGTGGCTTAAAGTGGAGAAACAAACTTTTTAAAATCCATCAATAATGGTTTTATATCAGGTCGGTCATGTATGGATTGTAGATTTGCTTGCTAGTTTAATCCGATCATAGGTTGTTGGATAATCAATGGCAGTAACCAGTAACCAGGTTCCTCTTGAGCACACTTGGCTCTCTTGCTTCAGAACTGGTCAATCTCTATATACGCTCTGCTGCATCTGAGTCTATAGTCCAATAATTGGAAGTTATACTTTTCATTGTGGGTCATAAGAGAGGCTGATTCAGTGCTGATGATTTTAGTTTGTTTGCTTCAAAGGTGCTGTCCTCTTTCTTTATGGATATATTATGTACATTTTGGAAGTTTTACCCCATCCATTCAGAGATGCTGCAGTGAACAACATAAACACAGGTTCGTTGTGCAGGCTGTGCAAAGAGTTCTGTCTTCTAATGTAGGTTATAAGTTCATCAATAAGTTCAGAATTGCATCATTAATTATGTAACTTATGAATCTGCCCCCTAGGTAATAAATACTCACAGATAGAGAGTTCAAATGAAACTACTGGTTCTAAAAACTGTGGAGAATCTAGCGCAAGATATGATCTTATTTTTATTTATTTATAATTTTTATTCCCCCCTTCCACAGCCAGTGCAGCTATATTGACAGCTTTTATGACACTTTCTTATTAATTTAGGATTAGTATATATTTTTTTTTCTTGTTCAGTGGTTAGGGGTAGGCTTAGGGTTTTGGGTATGAAAAATATCCCCATGAAATAAAGGCGACAGCCACAGAGCTCGTAATAAAACGAGAATCAACATTGACTTGGTTTTTTGGAGATGGCGAAAACTGAGGGATTTGAAATGTTGAAATGGCATTTTTATTACTCAACAGGGTAATAATATGGTATTTTTTTGAACAGATAAATTGCTATAGAGTATGTACCGTAGCTCTCTGACAGAGTTAATTGTAAAGCATCGTCTATTGTTATGAATAATGGGTTGTTGTAGCGCTGTGCTGGAAGTACCGTGTCGTATAGTTACAGTAAGGTCTTCAGCTAGTCAGCTTGAGATCCTTTCCATCCGAACTGGTTATATCTCTTAAAGGTTGTATCAATGATTTCAGGCCCCCCCAAAAAAAGATCACATTCATCTAATCTTTCCTAACGATCCGCTAGCTGCCCGCCCCATAAGCATGCCGTCAAAAAAACGCGTCTCTGTAGGCAGCCTAGGCTCTGAGATCTGCACACAAAAACAGTTGGTTTCACCAACCACTCAAAACCAAAACAAATAGTGTTCCAACCAATCACCAACAGGGGGAGGGTGTTGTGAGGTTTTGTGCTTGTGCACGGCTGCACGCGAAGTCGGAGCTGAAGAAGCTGGCTCAAAACCTCACATCACCCTCCCCCTGTCGGTGATTGGTTGGAACACTATTTGTTTTGGTTTTGAGTGGTTGGTGAAAACAACTACAGAGACGCATTTTTTTGACGGCATGCTAGCGGATCGTTAGGAAAGATTAGATGAATGTGATAAAAAAAATTTGGGGCCTGAAATCACTGATACAACCTTTAAGCCTAATAGTGAATGTTTTATGAGCAGTAGGATAATCTCTCTCTCTCTTTTTAGTTAGGCCTCTGAGAAAGAACCATATTCATCTAGACAGTCAAGCAGAGCAAAAGCATAACCAAAACAATGTTATTTCGCAAAATGCAGTTTTGTTTTTAAAAGGGTCTTATTATGCTTTTTCACTTTTAGCTAGTGTGTAATGTTGCTGTTTGAGCATAAAAAAGATATGCAAGGTTACAAAGCTCAAAGGGAGATATTTTATCAAACATAATTCACTTTCCAAGAACTACAACAAATGGTTCGTTTGGAATACAACGCTTTCTGGGCTTTATGAAGTCACAATGTTACTCATTTAAATAATCCCGCCCCGGGAATATGCAAAAAAGGGGACGAGGCTTGGTTGAGCTGCTGCTATGTCAAAGAGATGCGTTTTTTTCCCAAAACTCATTTGTTTGACCTTCCTAAGGCTGACGAACTTAGAGAGGTTAACATTTATTTTAAACACTGTTCCTGAAGATTATAACCCCAACGTTTATCTGTGTGCAGCACATTTTACGGAAAATAGCTTCCAGAAACTAAGATGAGTACAATGCAGGATACGCACAAAAGCTTCTCCTGAAATTGAGCAGTTCCCACTTTGATGGGACAATCTGTTGCTTGTGGATCACAACTTGTAAGTATGTCTTATTATTTGTTGTTCCGTTTTCTATTAAGTTCCAATTATAAGTTTTATGTTTTTGCTATGATGTAAACAAAGGGCAAAGCTGTTTGCCTCCTCTCACCTACTAGCCAACATTAATGTTGATACAGTGTTTCTGTAGATTTTGTAAGCTCTCGCTTTTGTAAGACTGTTCACCGCCCTTTAGGAAAATGTATCATGGTTTAGTGATTGATTACTGTTTTGTTTGCATATAGTTCTCTGACAAATATCATGATTAAATGGTGTATAACATCGATTCTAAAATGTATAAGAAAATTACAAAAAAGAAAAACCCTCCCACTCTGAAACGTCCTGTGAAATCCGTGCTTGCAAAGTCTGTGCATTAAAGCGATAGTTCACTTTGAAATTAATTTTTGATATGTTTTAGCTTACCTCAAGGGCATCCAAGATGTAGGTGTCTTTGTTTCCGCAGTAGTTTCAATTTTGATATTTTTTAGGTCAAACCGTTCTTGTCTGTCAGTCATATAATGCAGGTCGATGGTCACTGTCTCAAAACACAAGCACAGAGTCCAAATTAAAACAATTCCCCATCGTCCAAATGAAACAATTCCCCATCATAAGTACACATTGATGGCCTAAGACACGAAACGAGCGGTTTGTGTGAGAAAACGAACAGTATTTATATCGTTGTTATCTCTTGAAAACAGCACACGTCCAAATGATCTGACGGCGCGGGCGGGTATAGATATAAACATAGATGTCGCCTTGGCTACTGCAGTTCATTGGAACGAAACCGTAGCCAAGCGACATCTAGTGTATATATCTATACCCGCCCGCGGGCGGGTATAGATGTATACACTAGATGTCGCCTTCGCTACTGCAGTTCATTGGAACGAAACCGTAGCCAAGGCGACAACTATGTATATATCTATACCCGCCTGCGCCGTCAGATCATTTGGACGTGTGCTGTTTTCAAGAGATAACAACGATATAAATACTGTTCGTTTTCTCACACAAACCGCTCGTTTCGTGTCTTAGGCCATCAATGTGTACTTATGATGGGGAATTGTTTCATTTGGACGATGGGGAATTGTTTTAATTTGGACTCTGTGCTTGTGTTTTGAGCCAGTGACCATAGACCTGCATTATATGACTGACAGAACGGTTTGACCTAAAAATATCAAAATTGAAACTACTGCGGAAACAAAGACACCTACATCTTGGATGCCCTTGAGGTAAGCTAAAACATATCAAAAATTAATTTCAAAGTGAACTATCCCTTTAAATCCGTTCTCGGCGATCCTCTTGTTTGTTATATTCTTATGTCGGAATCAGGCTTGAGTTGGTTTGAAATTTATGCCATCCTTAATATTTACACCTACGGTGACCGGGAGGGGACGTGTTTGGTTCACTTAGTTTTGTTGTGGCCACAACATATAAACTCGTGGGAACGTGATATTAAGTCGTGGGTACGTCGTAATATCTCGTGGGCACGAGATCGTATGTTGAGCGAACAACATCCGTTTCTCGTGGCCACGACTTAATATGTTGAGGGAACAACATCCGTTTCTCGTGGCTACCAGTTTTATAACATGTGGGAACCGAATCTTCACACGCGTTACGGGCTCCTCCTTTTACCCCTGTCATAATTTACTTTGTTATTTGTTAATTTAAGTTTCTCATAATTTGTTTTTGTTTAATGCCTTAAACGGGACTTTATTCGTGACCCCAGTATTTCATATAGTGTTTCCGGTGGCTGGAACTTTGTAAGTCAAAAGTAGTCGATCTCCGAATACGAAACACTAACTGATAAAGTGAGTCGTACAAAACCTTTCTTTTTAGTAAACTTTGTGTACTCAAACAATGTAGTCAATGCTCAAGTTCATGTGTAGAGCCCCTGGTGATACTTCGAGCACAGCATTTAAAAATAGCGATTTTGATGCTATCATAGAAGTGCCCCATGCATTCCCATTCAAAAGGCATTTTGACCTAAAACGAAAATACGGTCAATCTTAAAAGTGGCGTTTCCATTCTAATTATGCTTTTATACTAAAGTTTGACTTGGGTAGACAAAAATAGCCTAGGTTCAATTTTGGCGAGAGTTACCCTTTAAAACCCCAGACCCTCTCATCTCCCCAATATAAACAATCTCTGGGGCTTCATCAAGCCAGACTGGGGGAGAGGTGCTGTAATAATGCAAAATATGTGAAAGAATAATGTGTTTTTTGAACGATCAAGCATTAAAACGCATGTTTTAGTACACCCCAAAAACAAAATCAAGACTTCGTAAAAGGGCATAATAGGACCCCTTTAACCTTTTAAATGCTTTTATTTGTATTTGTTTATTATTATTATTAATTCATTCACTCATTATTTGTTACATTTCTAAAAAAAAAAAATCTATTATTATTTTGGTGTGTTTTTTCCATGACGGTCACAAACCTCTGTATGGCTTTGATGAATTGCCAATGTTTGGCTTAGTGAGTTTGGCTCTATTAAAGATATACAGTATTCCTCCTCCTCTTCACGGAGGCTGTGATAAATGCATATTTTTACCATTTCAAAGGCTTCTAATCTGTAGATTTTATAGCTACTATTGACCTAAAGCAGTGGATGCTCAAGGGCGTCTTCAGAGGAAATCTTCAAACAGTGTTAGTGCCTTCAGTGAATTGAAAGCCAGACAAACACCATCACCCAGGAAACACACTTGGTTTTCCGTCATTTCTATAAACAGCTAAACAATCAAGGGAGCCAATAAAGTGAATAGAAGTAATAGAGATAAAGACAATGATACCCTCCAAACACACAGTTCTCTTCTGAGCCCTTCCTAATTGAATGCTTGGCCCCCCAATTAGCAGCTTTAGCAGGAGGATTCAAAGTGAGAGTTCAAACGGCAGGCAGGGCATTCTGAAGTGCGACAGAAACGGGTCCCAGCCACTGAAAAAAGTCTATGTCCCTGAGTGCTTCTGAAGAGATCAATAAGAGTTTATAAAAGACTCTACACACATCCAGGGTGTGTGATAATGACAGGCTTCTGCAACTCTTCAGATTTTTTTTTTATATCACTGCTGTAAAGCTTTGCTCTGTACAAGTGTGCAGTCAGTGTAATCCACATCACAGGAATATCTCCCCGCACTTAGCGATGGATGGACATTCCTTTGTGTGTGCTACCATTTAATGTTATGTCAGGATATAGCAGCAATATGCAAAACATTCACTGCGTTTGGAAGTAAAGTTTTCTGTTCATAGTCAAAATAGTCAAAGCTCATCTATCCATCTGTCTGTCTGTCTGTCTATCTATCTATCTGTCTATCTATCCATCTCTGTCTATATCTCTTTCTCTCTATCTGCCTGCCTGACTGTCACTTCATCTATCTATCTGCCTGTCTAAAATACCAGTGATTTTTTTTGGGGGGGGACTGAAAACTCTCTTTTTGTCCCTCTCAGATCTTTTCTTTTTATTTTGCTGATGCAGAGAACTTGGGGAATTCAACAGCTAGCCTCAGAATATGACATTTAGTGCATCCAGCTCTTTCCACATATCTGAAATATCTTCTTACTCTCAGAGGGTGTTCGTGAATCATGGCAGTTATTTGAGCCAGCGAGAGACAGACAGCGCAGCTGCTTTCAGGCTCCCTGTGAAGTGATTCAGCCTTCTGATAAACACCAAAAATAACCAACCGCTGAGCTCCTCTCCTCTCTGATCATTTAACACCCCCCAAACCTGTGACAGACCGTGAACTCGCCGGTGAGACCGAGCCCTGTCGCCCATTCATGTGTCAGTGTCCCTGAACCCCGCGCAGTGATGGAGAAACATCCACTTCCTCCAACCCTCAGGACCAGAAAGTCTCAGGTGTTGACTGAACCCCCATGACAGAAGATCATTTTGGACATCGCTGAGCGAAAGCAGACAGCTGCAGAATCATATACGCTCCCCGAATACCCCACGCTAAGACATGACTAATCGATATCTCACTCTGCATGCGGCTGTTTCTGCCTTCTGTAATGTTGTTTATAGGTGATGGGACTCATCACTAAATCCAGATGGCCTCTGGAGCAGACTGACTGCCAGTACAACAGCCTGCACAGTAAATGTGGCCTTAATGGTGTGGCTGTATGCTGCTGTGATGGTCATATTTAGAAATGAGAGCTGCATGGAACTGCCACAACAACAACAACAACAACAAAAATGAAACCTGTCATGGCTCAGTCCCATTATAATGAAAGAATCACACTGTAAGTAAAATTATAGCTGGTTACAGTAGTTGCTGAATGAACACTTCTCTATCAGTTTATCAGATCTTTGTCGGTGCTGATATTTTTTCTTTAGTTTTCTGTCATTTAGCCTATTTCAAGTCAACAGCCTTTTACAAAAACATTTTTTGGGACTGAAAAATAGGCAGAAATGACCGTCCATCCTGCATAATGCTTTATTAGTCTCAGAAAACTCTTTTAATATTACAACAGCCACTAGAAATCACAGTTACAGCTCACATTTGCAATTCTCTGGCTGATTTTGTGTGTAATTTTGTGAAGGTACTTGGGCAGAACACTGACTCTCTAACAACTGTCCCAGTAAGCATTTTAATCTTTAATGATTTTAAACACTCCTCGAAAGTGGATAAACCCTTTAATGCAGCAAATGTTCAGCATGGCCAGCTCTGAATACTTATTTCAATAAAGAGGCACTGACCAACATATTAAGAGGAAAGTTTACTCACCAAAGTGTCTCATATGTGTTTCTTGATAGGCCCATGAATTCATGCAAAACCCATGCACAAGCACCCCCCAATCCCAGCGGGATGGATGAGAGTAAATGAATGTGGTCTGAAGTCTGTGTGTCAGATATGAATAAGCGCAGTCCTCCCAGGTGTCATCTCCTCCATCATCACAGCGGAGGGCTCCCCTATCTGGGGCAGTTCTGCTCCAGGACTTGCCCACCCCTAGGTAAGACTGAGAGGATGTGAGGAGATGCCCTGCTGTGCTACGCTGGCGCTCTGACAGTATTCAGATGAAATCCTCTTGGACAAACCCAACTTACTGAGGAGGAGTATACTGAATAGGACAAGTTAATAATAATAATTAGTTACATTTATATAGTGTTTTTCTAGGTACTCAAAGCGCTTTACATATAGAAGGGGGAATCTCCTCAACCACCACCTGGATGATGTGACAACAGCCATACTGCGCCAGAACACCCACCACACACCAGCTTACTGGTGGAGAGGAGACAGAGTGATGAAGCCAATCAGTATATATATATATATATATATATATATATATATGGGGATGATTAGGAGGCCATGATGGACAGAGGCCAATGGGCAAGTTTGGCCAGGGTTACACCCCTACTCTTTTTCCAAAGGACATCCTGGGAATTTTAATGACCACAGAGAGTCAGGACCTCGGTTTAACATCTCATCCGAAGGATGGTGCTTTTTGACAGTAATAGTGTCCCCGTCACTACACTGGGGTGTTAGGACCCACACAGACCACAGGGTGAGCACCCCCTACTGGCCTCACTAACACCTCTTGCAGCAGCAACCTGGTTTTCTCAGTCTCCCATCCAGGTTCAAACCAGGCTCAGCCCTGCTTAGCTTCAGTGGGCAACCAGTATTGGGCAACAGGGTGACATGGCTGCTGGCCATAGTCAAATAGATGCGCTTTGACCCTAACATTATTTTTCACTACTTATTTTAATACATTTTACCACATACTGTATTCATAGTCATAAATCATGATTAGAAGCATATGTCGTTATTTAATTTTTTTTCCACTTTATTTTAATTTATGTCTACAATGAGTGTAAGCATTCAGTGAAAAAAAACAAAGGGCCGCTAAAGGATAAAATTTGCACTTTGTGTGTATTTTTATTTTGGAAATGGGAAAAGGGCAAAATCTTACAGCAAAACACTGTAGTTATAAATATGCATGCAGTTGCCAAGGGATGAATATGCATATTTTATCTTATTGATGAATATGCATATTTTAGACCTCTCAGTCACTCTTTCTGAAAGCAGTGGATGGGGTCTTCTTCAGAAGAACAGGTGCTCCCAGGGTGAGTCTGATAGGAAAGCTGAGCAAGCTTCTGCCACCTGTGGAGATCGAAGAGCTCGATAAAATCTCTCTAACCTTGGTTTACAGCAACAGGCGCAAGATTTTCCACTCTCAGTGCCTCTCTCTTTTTAACTAGTTACTTGCCTTTCAAATCAATTTCAAACATTTAATCATTTAGCAGATGCTTTTAGCAACTTACAAATGAGAAGAACAATAGAAGCAATCAAACCAACAACAGGACAACAATATGCAAGTGCTGTGACTAGTCCCAGTTAGTCCTGTACACACGCAAAGTACACGTAACGGTAAGTTAAAACACGCAAGTTATTTTTTTTCTTTTCTTGAAAATGGCCAAACACTCAACTGCTCTGGTTAAGTTAGGCAGGTCATTCCACCAGCATGAACAGTCAAGGTTAAGATCTGTGAAAGTGATTTTGTGCCTCTTTGGGATGGCACCACAAGGCGCTGTTTACTTGCAGAATGGATGTCTGAAGTATAGTGAGTTTAGGTATAGGGGTTCAGAGCCAGTGTTTGTTCTGAAGGAAAACATCAGTGTCTTATTAAGCATACTTAAGTGAAGTTATTTCTAATATCAATGTAGTATACTTTTAAGTGGACTAGTTCAATACTATTTGGGACCAAATTGGCCCACTTTTAAGTCTATAAAAGTATACTTTACACTCTCAGAAAAAAAGGTACAAAAGCTTTCATGGGACAGTACCCTTCAAAAGGGTTCTAATATGTACCATTTAGGTAATATGTACACGTTTGGTACCAATATGTACCTTCGAGGGACTTAAATGCACTCTTTAGGTACAAAGGTGTACCTTTTGAAAAGGTACCGCCACAGTGACAGCTTTTGTACCTTTATTTCTGAGAGTAAACTTTGAGAACACAACAAATTTACTACTATGTTTTTTCATTTGTAAACTGTAGTGACCTGTAACCCACAGCAACTCGTTTTATGGCGTAATAACGTGGGTACATGCGATTATTTATATCTAGGACCAGATTACATAAGATGGGTTCGACTCACTGGAGTATAGGGAATTTATAACAGAAACTAAAGAAAGAAAGCAACTCAGACTCAAAGGTAAATGTTAATTACTAGGAATTGTTATTAAGAAAAAAAATGAATCGAATTGAATCTTTTGACAAATAAAATAATATGAATAAACAGCAAAAATAAACAGTAGGTCAGTTCACAATTTACACCTCAGTTAAATTTGGAAATTTAGATTTCAAGATCAAGTTCACAATTCAAAATCAGTGTCCATCGGATCGGATTCAATGTTCAGATGTCACTGAATATTTTTAGTTCAGTTCATATGAAAAATCCAACGATTGATCCAGGGGAAATCCAGAAAAAAAAAAGAAAAAAAAAAATTAGCACAGTTCAAGGTGAGTATATTTTGTCCTACCTGTTCAGCAAACCGATAGTTTTTTAATTTCCAGGTACGATCAAGCAGACGGTTGGCTCGCCATGTCCAAACCACCGACAGAACATCCACTGCAGTGACAGATCAAGACTCAATAGGCAACGATCTCAAGAAAACAAGAAAAACAAAAACCTAAAAAAACACACACAAAAAAAAAAATCACCTTTTTTTTTTTTTTAAATCAAAGACTATGTCCAGATGGGATTCAGAATGATGATCAAAAAACAGATGAAGTAACAGATGAAGTAGATCATGTCCATCAACACCCCCAAAGAATCACAGTCGTTCCTCTTCTTGCCAATCACCGCAATCAAAAAAGCAATGTAACTAATTAGGCTACTTATAGACAAACATAGACATAGACAAATTACGCCATAACAATGCTGATTGACTGATGTCACCACAATAACTCACAAGTAAACTTTAAAAAGAGTAAAAAGTTACAAAAAAGATAATACTGTCACAAGATGAGGATGAAGGACTGAAGACAGGATCAAAGTATCAACATAGTTTAATAAAACAAAAGGGTGAAAAGGTGTAACAGTATAGCAAAACACACGCAAACAACAACCAACACAGAAG
This sequence comes from Rutilus rutilus, assembly GCF_951802725.1. Lineage (NCBI taxonomy): Eukaryota > Metazoa > Chordata > Actinopteri > Cypriniformes > Leuciscidae > Rutilus > Rutilus rutilus. Next base: position 21,275,380 of record NC_140226.1, on the reverse strand, counting down.
ACTAAAAACAGAGGATAACAAACTAAATGATGAGCAGCTGTGGTGGAGGATTAGTGTTCATGGTGACTGATGAGTGGCGGGGAAATAGAAGGAAACATGACTGAAGACAAACAAACTAAAAGTCCATGAAGGTGACATTAACTGAACATATGTGACAAATACAGTAAAAGACTTGAAAAATAATGCATTTATTATACAGCATGGCATAATTGGCATAATTTAAAGGTGAAATCTTTGCTATATTGGTTGCTTTAACTTTAAATGAGGTGTGGGATATTTAAAAATGTGGTGTGCATTCTATCCAGCCTTCATGCGAAAGAAATAGAAACATTTAGCTTCCCATCATTTCGCAGCTTCCCACACACCAGAAGATGTGTCAAGATCTTTTGTCCTCGCATTAAATTCCTGGCACTGTGTGAAAGAGTGACTGAATGTTTGTATAGTCTATATCTGTGTGCCTCTGCAGCATAATGGCTTGTACAATATTGTCAAGTATTCAGTCATGTTTGCAGTGACCAGCTCGTATTGATTGGCTGCTATTACCACAGGCACTAAAGGAAAACAAAACCCATGCACAGCCACAAAGACTTGCCAAATCTCACAAAGCAACATACTTTTGACCTCTTTTGAAATGTTATTATAGAATGTTAAAAAAAAAAAAAAAAAAACCTACCGAGTCATATGGAAGGCTCTATATGAGGCTGCTTTCCTATATTATTAAGATATTTAAAAAAGTTGTATTCAGCACATTTTTATATGAAAAATTCAACCACCGAATACACAAGACAATATACGAGGGAAAGAAAGCAGAGAAGACAATCATTGGCGATGGGTGTTATCTGAGAATATGTGACGCGCTCTATCGTTTTAAGTAGGAAGACACAATCAGCCGTTTGTGGAGAAACACAACTTAAATTTTGTGTTTTATGTTGTTTATTGATAACAAAGTCTTAACTTTAAAATTATGTATGTTTTACTACCGAATTCAAACAATAAATGCCGTTTTGATGCTAGGATTGCTATAGTCCTCGGAGCGCGTGTGCTGTAAATCTCCTCCTTAAAGGGATAGTTCACCCAAAAATGACAATTCTGTCATATTTTACTCACCCTCAAGTTGTTCCAAACCTGTATGAGTTTCTTTGTTCTGCTGAACACAAAGGAAGATATTTGGAAGAATGTTTGTAATCAACAGATCTCGGTCCCCATTGACTTCCATAGTAGGAAAAAAATATACTATGGTAGTCAATGGGGACCGAGATCTGTTTGGTTACAAACATTCTTCCAAATATCTTCCTTTGTGTTCTGCAGAACAAAGAAACTCATACAGGTTTGGAACAACTTGAGGGTGAGTAAACAATGATAGAATTTTCATTTTTGGGTGAACTATCCCTTTAAGGTATATAGAAAGATACAGTAAAACTTACAGAGACGTATAGCTTATTATCTCTCATTAAATCGCCCACTAGTGTTTCAAATGGAACATAAATAAAACAGCAATTAACAACATGCCATCTGACCTGACGATACATTTACCCCATGATAGTCATTCAATGCATATCACTAAAAACTTGAATTATTGTTACATATTTGCATTATTATAAAAATATAAAAATTTAATTTAAAATTAAGCCTGTTTCTGGGCACTTGAGCCAAGAAGGCCTTGTTTGGCCTATCCTCAGGGGCCATTTTTCTTTCACTTGTTTATCTTAGAGTGAAGCTGTCCTCCCTGAAGATATGTCTAATCTGTCGAATTCAAGCAATAATGTCAAACAACGCTGACCAAAGAGTTGCCCTGTGTTTGAAAGAATAAGTATTCTAGTCCACAAGGGGAGTCAGGGCTACCTAACAGTGAAGCAATAGATCAGGAGGAGCAGCAGCGACAGATATGACTCTGGTGATCAGCTTCCACTGCGGCTCCAGCTCAGTCCAATTAGAGCACTTGGTAAAGGTGTTATCTTTCAATCCCGCTTTCATCTTGCTGAATGAGGTGATGAAGAGGGGACAGAGAGAAAGGCACAATGTGATAAAGGTTGATGGAAGTTTAATGAGACAGAAAGTTCACATTCAGCAAAGAACTAAAAAGCAAAAATCTGTGAATGCGAGGACATGGCCATTTTAAAGGGAAGGGGAACTGTTACATGAAAATGTGAGTATTTTCACTGTATTCAAAAAGAGATGAATTGATTTTAAACCGTCTTGGAGGAAAAAACTGTTTATTAACTATTACAGACTACTGCATCTGGTCTGCCTGAATTATGATTGACATAGCTATGAAATTATGTTTTCAGTCCACCATTTAGAGCAATTCAGGTAATTAAGTAAAGGCCAAATATAAATCATTTCACTATCATCTGCTCTGGATGTAGACTTGTCTTTTCAATGTTGCCATTAGCTGGCTCAAATATACAGTAGTTCTCATGGTTCCATGGTGGCATCTCCTGGCCAATGGCTATAGGGACAGATGTTTTCGGATAGGTTCTGGTGGACCATGCCTTCAGTGTCCTCTAAATGAGTGTATTTACTTATCTCATTTGACTTTCTAAAATGTGACTTTAAGTAGAAAATGGAGGAGAGGTTTGGGGAATGCTGTTATCTACTAGACAGAGTGGTGCTGTGGTTTTTGGATAAATTAATTAAGGTTGGTACAGCCTAAATTTAAAAAGATCAAAGCTATTATAAACCACAGAATGTGAAATCATGGAATACATTTCTAATTCACAAAGGGAAAATGTTATGGCTGAAGTGCATTTTGTGACATGCTAAATCATGAAATGTAATTTATTTCAAAGTACATTTTGTGATCTAGACAGCCCCTTGGGTGGAAATGAAAAGTGGATCCATGGTGGAACAGCATTTTGTCATGAAGTGCTGCATTTTGTGTCCCATATTCATTCAGTCCAAGAAATGAGTCTGGTTACACTTGGCACCCCATCATTTTAATCACAGAAAAAAAAAAGAAAAAGAAAAAAAGAATAAGAGCATGAAACTCTTGATTATGATTATCACAGGCCATCTACAGTATACAGTTTACATTTTCATATCTTTGTGAAGTTAGCCTCCCATGGACATGGAGATCCTGTAAATTTACAGTTTATGAAACCCATGCAAATGCAACATATCCAGCACAATCCCATGACATCATCTGAGGGCTGATAAGCAAGTATTGATATCAACAGTTGTGTTCAGCCAATAATCGAGCAGCTGTCCATTAAAACCTTGAAAATGGTTTATGCTAATAATTAGTTTGGCAAAGCCAACTTTATTTCAACTAAACCCTCATGTGGTGTATCTGCAGAAATTCTGATTAGTGTGTACAGAATTTGACACAGGAAATGAGTATGAACAGCACAAGCCGCAAATCCTGGAAATCTCCCCGGCTGTTTGTTGTATTCTCAATGAAACAGAATGGCAAACGTTTATGCTTCATATCCAGCAAGGCCTATCGTTCCCAGTGGAGCTAGAGTGTCACTAATGGAATATCTCACAGCCTGACGCTCTTCTGACGAGCCAGGCTCAGCTGAGAGAATAACTGATGGGGTAAGGCCAGTCCCCCCGCACGTCCCGCTCACTGACAGCTAACTCACTGCGCTGTGCTTGCTCACTTTGTTTTCCTCCACCGGGAGATGAATGTTTTGTGATGGGGAGAGGAAAAAATCTGTGCTGAATATTACAACATTGCATGTTCCAGAAGAGTGGACAGTGCAGAAAAGATAGCAACAATATGTGAACATGGAACTGCTGGTTTCAATGTTTAGTTTCATGATGATAATAAAAAATGCTCTTCATGCACCAATATTAAAAGTCTGGCCAATACAGATAAGTTAATAATTATTTTCATGCTATAGCTGATAACCAGTAAATGGCTGAAAAAATTTAAAAATCAATTCAAATTAAAACGAGACTAAAATCTGTCATTTTACAAGCAATTTTGGGCATCATAACATTATAGTGTGCAGAATGAAAAATGCATATTTTGAGATTTGGTAATGATTACATATACACTCACCTAAAGGATTATTAGGAACACCATACTAATACTGTGTTTGACCCCCTTTCGCCTTCAGATCTGCCTTAATTCTACGTGGCATTGATTCAACAAGGTACTGAAAGCATTCTTTAGAAATGTTGGCCCATATTGATAGGATAGCATCTTGCAGTTGATGGAGATTTGTGGGATGCACATCCAGGGCACAAAGCTCCCGTTCCACCACATCCCAAAGATGCTCTATTGGGTTGAGATCTGGTGACTGTGGGGGCCATTTTAGTACAGTGAACTCATTGTCATGTTCAAGAAACCAATTTGAAATGATTCGAGCTTTGTGACATGGTGCATTATCCTGCTGGAAGTAGCCATCAGAGGATTGGGTACATGGTGGTCATAAAGGGATGGACATGGTCAGAAACAATGCTCAGGTAGGCCGTGGCATTTAAACGATGCCCAATTGGCACTAAGGGGCCTAAAGTGTGCCAAGAAAACATCCCCCACACCATTACACCACCACCACCAGCCTGCACAGTGGTAACAAGGCATGATGGATCCATGTTCTCATTCTGTTTACGCCAAATTCTGACTCTACCATCTGAATGTCTCAACAGAAATCGAGACTCATCAGACCAGGCAACATTTTTCCAGTCTTCAACTGTCCAATTTTGGTGAGCTCGTGCAAATTGTAGCCTCTTTTTCCTATTTGTAGTGGAGATGAGTGGTACCCGGTGGGGTCTTCTGCTGTTGTAGCCCATCCGCCTCAAGATTGTGCGTGTTGTGGCTTCACAAATGCTTTGCTGCATACCTCGGTTGTAACGAGTGGTTATTTCAGTCAAAGTTGCTCTTCTATCAGCTTGAATCAGTCGGCCCATTCTCCTCTGACCTCTAGCATCAACAAGGCATTTTCGCCCGCAGGACTGCCGCATACTGGATGTTTTTCCCTTTTCACACCATTCTTTGTAAACCCTAGAAATGGTTGTGCGTGAAAATCCCAGTAACTGAGCAGATTGTGAAATACTCAGACCGGCCCGTCTGGCACCAACAACCATGCCACGCTCAAAATTGCTTAAATCACCTTTCTTTCCCATTCTGACATTCAGTTTGGAGTTCGGGAGATTGTCTTGACCAGGACCACACCCCTAAATGCATTAAAGAAACTGCCATGTGATTGGTTGATTAGATAATTGCATTAATGAGAAACTGAGCCGGTGTTCCTAATAATCCTTTAGGTGAGTGTAAAAGTGTTACTAAATTATTAGTGTTTTTAAAGATTACCTTATTGTGATTGTTAAATGACAGCAAATATAATCTAAATGTAAACATATGAGAAATGAGCATGAACAATTAAATATTCTTAAAAAGAAATCTGCTGGAGTGTGACTGAAGTCTAGGGGACAAGATATCTAAAAGAGCTGCCACCCATCAAGGACAGCAAAAAAAATTGGGTACAGTCAGTAAATTAGCTCCAGAGGACCGTGGTGTGTCCCCAGTGGAGTTTTGTGGTGTAAGGCTGGGACAAGATTTAAACCTTATCATTAATATTTAATTCTGCATGCATGGCTTCAATGCAGTTTCCGGCAGTCCGGGTGCACCAGTCCACCTGGAAACAAAGTTGTGTTTACAAGACTGTTACAACGAGCTCTTATGAGGAAGATTTGAAGAGGAACTAATTACAAGATTGGCCAGATCTAGTATCAAATCTTTTAAAGATATTAAGAGTTTTTCAACCTGCAACCCTATATCATGGAATCTGCATGAAATTGTACGCTGTGAATCATAGAAAAAACATAACTATAACTGGGGAATAAGCATATTGTATGAAAATGTACAAATTTGTACAAATGTTTTCCACCAGTTTGCCTAAACATAAAATAGTTATTGCTATGAGATTAGAGTTGGAGTTTTGATTTGAAGCAACTAGAAAATAAAGTAGATGATGTTCCATGAGCATAACTGGCAACCTATTACTTGAACAGAATACATTTTCTCTCATTTTCATGTTCCTCCTCACGTCTGTCTCATCATTAGTCTTCTTTTCCCCCAACTGGTCAGGCATTCAAAGTCAAGTTGGACTGCATAAGTAACCCTGCAGCATTAGGGGCTGGGTGACATTTTCATGTAAACGTGTTTTGTTCGTGCTGTTCAGACTTTAAATTTGGCATGAAGATCCACCATAAGAATTTTAAAAATCCATTTTATTGATCTATTGTTACTGAACTATCCATCCGCTTGTATGTCTTTTTTTATTTTTTTGTAATGTTCAATCAAAATGTCATAACTCAGTATTCTAGTGAAATGACAGACTTCTCTCGACATACAGTATGCCAGACTTCTCCAATCATTTAGTCCACATAAATCCATCCCTTTCTTACAATGGACCACAAGCTCACATTCAGATCTGCATTTATTAATGGATAGAACCAATTCCTTTTTTCATCTGTTTTACTCAGATGAAACGAATCTGTCTCTGCCTCCGTTTCATTAAATTTAGGATTTTTAGAGTTGCTAATTGAAATCCAGTCTATTTAGGGCCCGAGCACCGATGGTGTGAGGACCCTCTTGGAATTGCTCTGTTTATTAGAAGTTGTATTGCGATGAATGGAAGTTTGAAAACAGCTTATTCACTTTCGACTTTTTAGTCTTTTGTATTTTTTGTTAGTATATGTTGGCTTTGTATCCATTTATTGATTAAAGTTAAAACATGACAACTATTATATATAGAAGTCAATATATAGCTTGTTTTATTTCCATTTAAGTGAACATAAGCCTATCACTGGCCTCTAGTTCACAACAATACATTTTGCAACAGTGTTTGTCAATAAGGGCAATATTAAAGACATCAGCTATACTATTGAGATTAGATTATACATTTTATTCACAGATTATACATTGCTAGCACTACTGACTTTTATCTCATCAGCCTCTTAACTAAATACACAATGACTCAGCACCCCCTTTTCTTTTCTCTTCTCATACAATATTTCTCTCACACACCTCACCATTTCATAGCTAAAGACAGGCCAGGTCAGGACCTGACACTCCTAACCCTGGATTTCCACCAACTGCGGAATGGCTCCGCTGCGTGTCGGCTCCGTGCTCCGCTGTCCTTCAATACCCACCAGGTCCTGATTTGTTGCGGAACGGCTGCGGCCATGACTAACAGCTGAAGTCAGGAGGACCCACGAGATCTCGCGAATTTACGTATGATCGCGCGATATAAGCAGGGGGGCAATGTTACGGAAAACATTGAAGCTTCCCCGGGCGCTGCCATTGATTAGCAGACCATCACCTGCTGTTAGCATTCCATTGACTCTCATTCATTTTGGCGTCACTTTGACAGCGAATAACTTTACATCTGAGGCGTTTAAAGACTCCATTTGTCCATTATTTATTTCTAAAGAAACACGAAAATGTATAAAAGGCTCCATTACCTTGTATCTTACGTTATGGCCCCGTAGAAGCCGTTTTTGTAAAAATAGGCTAACGATTGCGTCATAACCACGCAACTCTCTGTCGCACAGTAGAGAAATTACCGTATAGACAGGAGGAGAAGCTTGCAGGCAATCGGGGGGACGTGGAGGCAAAATGACAAAATAATTAATCAGAATATTTAGCAAAAGTTTCTCCTGCTCCTAAGGGACACCTCCTACTCACACTCTCCGTCTCTGCAAGTTGCGTAAGGGAATGATTCAGATTTCTCTTGGCACAGCTACTAGAAGACAGACGGGTTGCTCACGTCACATCTACATCGTCAAGCTCAGTTTGAGTCTGCGCAGTACGCTCGACCATCAGGAAGTGAGTGCTTCTAATTGACTTCACTTTTCTCCGTTGAAACCTATGGGGTCGCTGTGTCCAGTTTATATACTGTCTATGGATATAAGTGCTGAATTGCTGCGGAGCAAAAGTAGAAGCTCTGCGTATCTGCTCCGGAGGGCTGTGGATCGCCAGAGTCGGAACGCAGCCGTTCCGCAGTCAGTGAAAATACACACATTGACTTTAACGGAAACCTACTGACTCCGCCGCCTTTCCGGAGCGGATCCGCAGCCGTTCCACAGTTGGTGGAAATTAATGGTAAAATGACACTATCTGTTCATGGTGAGAACTGAGGCACAGCTGTGGTGAGGGCAGGAAGCTCTGTCAGGTGCAGAGAGATGCACCAAAGGAGCGAACATGAAATATTCATTATTCTAAACCATGTGCCAAACCTGGTCTACTCTTCCATGCTCTCCAACAAAACAAGTTTCACAGTGAGGAGTAAAAAGACATCTTCTCACCCTCTTTAATATTTATAAAACTGGCCAGCTAGCTATTCTCAGGAGGGTTGTGGTTGGTCTGGCGAGGAGAACAATTTTCAAACAGGACCCCTCCAAAATGGTAGACAGTTGATAAAATGAGTTCCTCATATATTTCTATATATCTATTGGTTAACTGATGGACAGCAAGCCTTCATTTTCCTCCTTTTTTGCAGTTTTTCATCTTTTATAATAGATTTCTCTTTCCCTCCCTCTGCTCTCTCTGTATCTCTCGCTTTCTTTCTCTCACTGGTCTTCATTAATGATGTTTTTGTCTGGCTCTTTTCTGTCTCCTCTCTGAAGGTTCCTCATTGGTTCTGGGACTCGTTTTTTTGAACTGGCCCCCTTTCTCCCGGTCGTTACGGTTGGAAACAGTTGACATAGATAGATAGTCAGTGTGATTAGAGGTCCCTGTTTTCCAGAGAAAACAAGTTTTCTCACCTTTGTGTTTATTCCAAAATAATAAATATAAGAATGCATAACAAATTTTATATTTAATGTATAGGTATTGTTTATGTTAATGCTCAGCTCTTCTTTTTAATAGTAATTTTCTTTGGATAACCAGTCATCAAAGCTTGATGATGGTCATAGTCAAGGAGAATACCTTTGATTTCAACTGATTGCTCTCTAAAATCACAGATCACGTTTTCAAGTCATTTCAAGTTTGAATGTGACATGGCAAAGCAGTGATATCAAGTGGGTGAATTGTTTACTTTTGAATTAGCCTTCCAATTAACACCATTATTTATTCATTCAAAGAAGTCTGCTGCGGGCTCGCAAAAGTGCGCATCGAGGGCGCATATCGACCACAAAGGGGGCGCTCGCGAGCACCCTTCTGAGGCCTAAAATGACAAATGGGACATCCTACGGCTTAAATTCCTGAGGCTCTTCAGATAATTGTTGTTTATTTTTCTATTTTTTATTTCTAATATTGTTATTACAGTGTGACCTAAAATAAATAGGAAAATAAACATGTCCAAGTGTGTGTTTTTTCATATGGATTTTAATTGAATGCGATAAAAATGTAAAAGTGCTTGAAGTGTGTAATAATGTAAAACAAAGTTTTATTTTCTGAAATAAGGCATACTGGGATAGTAAGCCAAGTTAGGTTATTTTTGACCCAACTCCGGGGTTAAAAAAATGATCAACTAATTTTTGGGTTATTTCTACCCATATGTTGGGTTTTTAAACCCAACATTTGGGTCAGGTATTTAACCCAGAATTTGGGTCAAAAAGAATAACCCAATTTTCTGGGTTGAAATAACCTAGAAATTAGTTGGTCCCTTTTTAACCCAGGAGTTTTTAGTGTGATATTTGATTGTTGTCATATTTATAATAAATATTACAAAATGTCTGTAATTAAAGTAAAAATGATCGATAAACACGCCTTTCGAATGGAAATAAATAACAGTAGCCTACTTTGGGTGTCTTGTTCATTATATTTATTTTAATATATGAAAGCAACAAAACTTAAATTACATCCAGTTATCATCAACACGGTGCATTGTTGTGAATCCCGCGATCTCCGCCTTTGATCTCACAGGTGTATGATCTACTGCGAGAAGAGAGAACTGTCCGTCTTGCCTGCGCTTTTTCAATCCTCCCTTCACTCCAGCCGCCTAGTCTCGCATCCATTGCAGGCGAGGCGCATCTCAAAGCCTATTGCTGCGATCTAATGTGAGTGGGGTCTCGCACCAGTAAACATGTCATCACAAGAGAAAATATGTCCTTCCAAGAGGCAGGGCTAAGTGATTTTGATTAAAGATTACGAGGGCACATGAGTTAAAAAAAATAAATAATAATAATGATGTGCTCGGATAAATCACGAATAATAAACACTGCAATATTCCATAAAAATAAGAAATGTCAAATTGTCAATGTTATGATGACTTTAAAAACTCCGTTGGCTCAGGGGAGGCAAGAGAGATGTCAACCCCTACTCCCCCCTTTATTCTTTTATAAAAAAAACAGTTTCAAATGTATAGGTAATTTATTGGTGCTGCAAATAATAACAAACATATTGTAGCCTACTGTGTAAAGGATGCAAAATCAGGAGTGAGTTCTCCAGAGTATCTAGACCCCAGGAGGTTAGCGCTTATTCTGTAAGTGGATTAATGAAAGCTGAATCAGTCTGTATGGTAGGCCTACATGAATACCTATAATTACCTCTGCTGGATTTTCTGCTCCTGATTCTGTGAATGTGGAATTGCAAGAGGTCAGTCTTGAATGTTTTTCTGAATGAATGACAGGTCAGAACGTTTTTTTTTTTTTGTGCCACTGTTCTCTTCACAAAAGATAATGTGTTTATTCAAATCTGTATTCTGTGACTGCTGGAGTATTTTAATAGTGTTGTTGGTGGCTTTAGACAGCATTTTCTTAAGATTGCTCCAAGTTTCATGAAGCATCAGAAAGGCACCGTTTCCCTGTACAGAAACATTTGCATCACAATTTCTAAGCAGGAACAAAACACAATCAGCCCTTCCACAGATGGACAGCACAGTGGTTCATGATGATAAATGGCTTTACTGTCAGACTGAATAACTGAAGTTGCTGCCTTTAGCCCAATCACTTGTTGTGTCCCAATTCAAAAGGCTGCATCCTTAGAAGGATGTGGACTTAGAAGGCGTGGCTTAAATGGGACAGTCTAGGCTATGGTCTAGATTTCTCTCGTCGCTTAGCAACTGTGACAGCTGCAATTGATGAGCGGACATTTCTTTAGTTATATTCAACTATCTGAAAACAAAACAGGGTGCACAACCTGTCTTAATATGTTCACCTTGATCTTTTTATGTAAATAATAAAGAGTATAAACTATATAAAATCGTGTCTTAGTAAGATATGTCAACATTTGAACTGCTTTTATTTTTACAATTGTATCATTAGATATTCCAGTAAGAAACCCAATACTTAGCTTACATTTAAAAATGTGTAATCCAGCAATTTCTCTCAAAAAATAAGATAGGTTGTGAAGGATCCATCTGTTGTATCCTTCATTGTCCGAGAAATGAGGATGCATTTTGGAGGCCCCATTTGAAGGAGCTTCTTGGGGACAGCCTTCGTCGCACTGCTGTGACACAATCAGCCTTAGAATGCGGCTTTCGAAGGATGCAGTCTCTGAATTGGGACGCGGCTATTGTCATCAATGAAACTATCATGACTGTCACACTATAATAATGGAAACCTGCAAATATCACTCACTAATATTGTCTGACAACACAGAGAGTGTTTTAGTTACATTCTCTTTATAGCTTTTACAGTAAGAAAAGTTTGATGAATGTCAGACCCCTCTTGTCAGTCATACTTAAAGGCCATACTTGAAGGGATAGTTCACCCCCCCCCCCCCCATTTTTTACAAAATTATATTAGCATATGGGTTTAGAACGTGAGAGTGAGAAAATGGACCTGTTCAAATACAAAACGATTTACTTTAAATGGCAGATTTACTACCCTGAGCTGTATTGCAATAAGGTAATTTAAAGTTTTGATGTGAAAAGTTGAAAGTGATGATTACAGCGAATGTACAAATTATAGGCCAGCGTTACACTCCAAAAAAAATAATGACACAATTCATTTTATAATTTTAGTTTCTGCCGAGGTCCTTCACGGCCAGCTAAAGCATTCTTATGGGCTTTGAGATGTCTGAGGTCTGAGATTGAATGGGAAATTTGGTGAGACTTTTCCTTCCTCTCCAGCAGATGCTGACAGACCAGACCCCTGAAGTAACAGGCCTTTAACTGCTAGTGACATTTTAATATAAACAAGCACTGCTAGATTTTTTTCAGCCAGTCTTTCCCTGCCCAAAGTCAATGTCTTTGGAGATTTAAGGAAGTGTTTGACAGATGTGCTCGATCTGCAGTGTCCTTGGAGTTTGGACAGATCTGACGAAGAGATTGTTAAATGCATCACTGACATTTAGAAATGTCTGCACAGTAAAAGTGGTAGGTTTGTTTGTTTGACATCTACTGTATGGCCTGTCACTTTTTTAACCTAAGAACACATTGTTTAACTGGATAAAGCATGGCCTTTGCATTCACACACAACTTACCAAATGCTTTCCTTACCCACACTGATGACAGAAGCTTCATGGAGGATTTGTCTGGTCAATCTGCCAATAGCAAATCTCACAGTGTGGATTTTATTTCAGATTGCGTGTCTGTCAGTACATTATCTTCATGTGAGTTAATTAGTGAAAGAGTAAACACTGGAAATCTAATTTGCAGTTATTCATTTTATTAGGAGAAGCATTAGTGCAATTAATACATTTTCAACTTGTATTATGATTAAAATGATTGAGATTGTGTCATGCATAAATTGTTTGCATTAACAGTTATAGGGTGTTTGGGGAGCATGCGAATAAAACATCTAAAAAATAAGGGTGTATGGTTAGTCTCAACAGCCTATCCCTTAGATTAATAAAAGCTTCTCTGAGCTTGTTTATAAAGAGATTTTTGCAATGGCCATTGAAAACTGCTCTAATACTGTGACTGCATAATGAAGTTCTGGTGAAGTTTGTGATGATTGGCTGAGAGTTTTGTTTTGTTTTTCTCCTGGAAGAAGTAGTTTTCATTATGAAAAGAGTAAATTAGTATAATATGTGAAAAGATTGGTGCACACTCACTTTTTGCTTGCTTCTGTTTCTCCTGTTGCTCCGTGGTTGTTTTTTATGGAATTTAATGAATCAGGAGCTCTTAAGTAAATAAACTAAACTTCTGGCATGTGATGATTTTTTTTTTTTCTTGATGTAAAAAAGAGTAGAGATTCTGGTGTGCTTCAACCCGGACACAATCTTTTCATTGGTGGAGTCAAAAACAAAACAAAATGGGTAACACTTTATTTCGATGGTCCACTTTAGACATTCTACTCAACTAATGTCATCTGACTGTCATTAGAGGATTAGCTGACTGTCTGCTTAATATCTGCTAACACTTTATTTTGATGTTCCCCCAACCGACATTCTACTGCAAGTAACTTGGTAACTACAAGTCAACTTATTCTCCTAACCCGAACCCTAACACCTACTGTCTACTGACAGTCTACTACAGTTTACTAATACAATGAGAGTTAGTTGACATGTAGTTGAAAAGTTACTTATAGGTAGAAGAATGTCTAAAGTGGACTATCGAAATAAAGTGTAACCAAAAAAAAATGTAGTTAAAATGTAAGTTACTCAAACTTACCTCATTCCTCATTTCCTTACCTCATTGACATAATTTTCTGTCATTTATGAGACAATACTTTCCCGGCATTGACAGAATTTTCCAGCTTTCCATGTTTTCTATATCTATCTTCTGAAAGAGTACCAAATCTCTGGATCAAAACACAGACACAAAAGGAGCAAAAACAAGTGATAAAAGCATTGCTTATGCACATTATTTTCTCAGCTTTTTGTTCAAAATGTTTTTTTTTTAAATGAAACTTAAAAACATTCAAGTGTTAATAAAAAAGGAATGCTAGAAGCTAAAATAAAAGTTGTTTTTTTAAAGCAGAGGCTCTGTTCTTTCTTTTGACATACTGCATACTGCATGTTCAGATATGCAAACAACAATTATTTATTTTTTTACAAAAATACTGGCAGGGAAAGAGCTTTAACTTGTTTAGAAATCTTCTTAATTAAGCAACATCACAGCTGTTTGTCTTACAGGGGCCGTATTCACAAAGCATTTTATCTTACCACTAGGAGTACTCCTAAATCGCACTAAAAGATTTTAGCTAGGAGTTTTCTCTTAAAAGTTATTCACAACGCCTTTCAGACCTACTCTTAGTAAAGAAAAATGACAACTCCTAAACTAAGAGTGAGTCTTCGTTGCTATGGATGACGTCATTACTCATGCACGAGCTTGACTGAAGTGACCACCTTGATTGGCTGATGATTGTAACGCGGGAATGATTCCAAACACCTCCCGTACGATGATGAGTGACAGGTCTGAGAATGCGTGCGCTACACAAGTAGTGCGAAGGACGGAAGATGATGAATAACTGAATAAATAGCCTAAATGAATAAAGAGTAAGGCAAAACAAATAGCCTAGTAGCCTAATGAAACATATGGATTGATGCAATATCTTTGCAACATTATTGAATTAATCTGTCACTGCCTACGTTTGCAAAGAGAAGAACATTTTAATTTGATTCACAATGAAATGTTACAATTAGTTTACATGCAATGAGTAGCCTAGTTTTGGTTGTTGTTGGTGGCGTTATTGCAGCTAGTTATGCCTACAATGCAAAATTGTTCCCTCGCGATTGGAAGCTCCTGTAGCCGCCGTATACGCATTTCAAAACATCGCAACGTGAAATGCCACAAAAAGCGGTTTGTGAATAGGTCTTAGGGCGCTTTCACACTAGCACTTTTGGTGCGCACCCGGGTTCGAATGACGTCAGAGTTCGGTTCGTTTGGATGATGTGAACGTTGTCTTCCGAACTCGGGTGCGCACCCGCGAACCGTACTCGAGTCCGCTTAAAAAGGTGGTCTGGGGTACGGTTCATGTGAACTCGGGTACGGTTCGTTGCTGATATGAACGCAATCGAACCAAACCGCGGAAGTGAACCGCTATTGTTGACGTATAATGTGTCTGCGGCGGACAGCCCGCTGTCTTTGAAACGTTTTCAGAATTTTTGCGGCAGACAGACGCAAGTGTGTTTCTGTATGTCTATGTTGAAAACAAAACCAAAGGTTAAAAAAAAGAAGAAAAAATGTCAACCGAGCAAGTCTATCCATTTGGGCGCCTTTTCATTCGCGGATACCAAGCAACACCATTACGCCAGCTGCAGCCTGATGACGCAAGTGTACTGCGGTTCGGATAGAAATAATATAATGTGAACACAGTCCATCGGGGGCAGGGGGAGGGGGGAGCAATCGAACTCGGGTTCGGAACAGGCAATCGAACCAAGTGTGAAAGCGCCCTTAGTGAGTTAGGAGTCCTCTCGACTTCTTTTAGGGCGCTTTCACACTTGGTTCGATTGCCTGTTCCGAACCCGAGTTCGATTGCTCCCCCCTCCCCCTGCCCCCGATGGACTGTGTTCACATTATATTATTTCTATCCGAACCGCAGTACACTTGCGTCATCAGGCTGCAGCTGGCGTAATGGTGTTGCTTGGTATCCGCGAATGAAAAGGCGCCCAAATGGATAGACTTGCTCGGTTGACATTTTTTCTTCTTTTTTTTAACCTTTGGTTTTGTTTTCAACATAGACATACAGAAACACACTTGCGTCTGTCTGCCGCAAAAATTCTGAAAACGTTTCAAAGACAGCGGGCTGTCCGCCGCAGACACATTATACGTCAACAATAGCGGTTCACTTCCGCGGTTTGGTTCGATTGCGTTCATATCAGCAACGAACCGTACCCGAGTTCACATGAACCGTACCCCAGACCACCTTTTTAAGCGGACTCGAGTACGGTTCGCGGGTGCGCACCCGAGTTCGGAAGACAACGTTCACATCATCCAAACGAACCGAACTCTGACGTCATTCGAACCCGGGTGCGCACCAAAAGTGCTAGTGTGAAAGCGCCCTTAAGCTGTCCCAGTCTTAGGTGCTACTTTTAGGGCTAAAATGCTTCGTGAATTACTCTTAGTCAAAAAAAAGAGTCCTAAAGTTACGAGTGACACGCCCATTATTTTTAGGAGTTGCTCCTAAATTCGCCAGTTAGGAGCTACTTATAGCCTTAAAATTCTTTGTGAATACGGCCCCTGATCATTTTTGCTCTGAGACAGTTTACAGTCAATTATGAGTTGTTGTTGTTTTTTTCAGATAAAGGTGGTTTTTGACAGCTGAGTTATATATGAGTTTGGATGATTTAACTGCCATCTTCCTTCTCACGTAACCTCCTTGTAGCCATGGCAACCTGATTAATCATCACATGTTTTCTACAGATATGAAGAGGTAAGAGCATTAATGAGGGCACAACATGAAATGAAGAACCACAGATTTTACCACTCACTTATGAAAGTCTAAGAAATACTGCAAGGGTCACAAACATTTTAAGAATGACAGATGATCTGGAAGTATGATTAGAGTTATTACGAGTTATGAGGGCAGAGGTCATGGCACACCCACCCACCAAAGCTCATTAAGAAGGTCACAGCTCCAGTCAGGCCAGATGACCGTGAGAGAGATTGAAAAGGTGGAGATTTCAGTTGAAAGCATTTGCATCATTTTATGAGCATAATGGTGCACAAATTCAAACATTATTAGTTCATTAGTTCTCATGCAATTAAAAGACAACAAGCAATTAAGTAAGACCTGATAACCAATAAAAACTGAGGAAGATTGTTGGTCTTAATAAATCTGTAATTTGCTTTGTTTGATGTGTCATTGCTGAAATACAGTTAAGCTTCAAATGCAAATGTTGTTCTGGCAGGAATTTTAAAGCATTGTTTCAAATATACCATATACAGTAGGATGAGTTTATTTTAGACCTCATACAAACATGCCCTTCACCTACTCTTCAGACCACCATCAGTGTTGGAGAAACTGTTGCTATACTGTAACTACATTGAAGCTAATGACAGAAATGGGCTGCAATAAATCTGTAATTTACAAAGTCTATATTTTGTGGGTTTCAGAAAGTCAACCGCAGATTAGCTATGGAGATTTAACATTTTGTCTAGCCTAAATCAGTAAAAATCCACTGCTTGTTTACACTTAATATTATTCAGTAATATTATTGACTTGACTGCACCGACACTATTGGATAAGAACAAAACTTGAACTAAATTGAGCTGAAAATTGACAATTGTCTTCTGTAGAGCTGCTTTATCTGAATCTAATTTGTTTAATAATTGATGAACTGCTACATTGACACTGTTATTGAACTGAATCGGATCAACATTGAACTGACTTGAGATTAATAAAGACACATTGCCTACTGTAAAGCTAGCTGAATTGTTTCATACTTTGAGGAACTTTGCACTATTGAATCTAATATCTGACATGAGCTAAATATTGACACGATTATCTTGTGCAGAGCTGCTTTTAGTTTAAATGAGTTAACTTCATAACTAATTACTTAATTGAGCTGAATGATGACACTTTGTCTGTCATTTACAGCTGAAATTATGTTTCATAATTGAAGAACTTTGTATCATTAAGGGCCAGATTTACTAACAGCTTGTGCCAGCGCAAACCCTCTTTTGGCATTAAAAACTACTGTCAGGATTTACTAAAGACATGAAGTGAAAAATTAGGGCTGAAAAGGCGTGGAAAGTTATTTTTTTGCAGCTGACCTTATTGCATATGCATTTGTAGGAGTTTCCCTTTCAGATGCAAAATTTATGGGAGGAGAGTATTTAAATGAATCATGCTAAGGTTTACTAAGGTTTGCCCTAGTCAATTCACTGGTATTTGCGCCATTATTTACTGCCTAAAAAAGCATGTCTTAAACCAGATGCTAATTTGGTAATTTGCCCGCTCTTGGTAGATTGTATTGGTCATTTTGGAAATGATCCGGCTGCGTCTGTGTTCTTTAATTTGCGTGTTGTCAGTAGATCACATGCAGAACTTTGCACTCCCATTGGCTCTTTTTATTTCGCTCTCATGCTAATTTGTCCTGCTTAGTAAATCTGGCCCTAATCCTGTTATTTTCTTATTTATTATTATGAAGCTGCTTTGAAACAATTTGTATTGTATAAAGTACTATATAAATAAATGTGATGACAACAATATAACAATATTTAGAATATATTTAAGTTATTACGCTACTCGTTGGAAAACGCTGTTTGTTTTACTGAAAAATGGAGTTAGTAGTTTCCACTGCATGTGGTCCCTATGGCAGTATCCGACCACTACAGGTTCAACAGGCATGTAAAATGTTGTAAGTGTGAAGAAGGTCATTGCCTCTGGGTGCATACAGGACTAAAATGAGGATCTGTCACAAAAAAAATCCATAAATGCAGTTCTTACCTGCCATTCTCATCCATATAACATGAGGTGGCACATCTGTTTCTGCGAGTATTAGAGCCTTGACAGATGGCATTGCATAGAAATGTACACACACATAGATCCGTTCCAATGTTCTCGTCTGTTTTTGAAAGCAACAGGAATCCAGATGGAGGTCCTTTCACCACCTTTGGGCACAGGACAGCACGCCTACTCTACCATATAGAATGGCACATTAGGTTAGAAGCAGATTAAATGAAAGGCTTTGACACTATTCGCTGCTGTTAGAGGCTTCACGCTGCTTTCATAGGCTATTTTTTGTGACAATTTTCTGTGATGGAACCAGAGGGGTCATTTGAAAGTTTGATGCATGTAATTAACTGTTTTTTATTCAGGTCATCCATTATGATCTCCTGTTACAATAAAGGACAGTTCAGCATGCATGCAGTTTTGGAACAAGCCGGCGGCTAGATTTCTTTTTCTCGGGCAAAGGGAAATGGTTCTTTTATTATAGAAATGTACAGTGCAAAATGCCTTGTCTGAGAAGCTTCAAAATCCATTTCAATGACCATAAATGCAGTTATTATGAAAGGGCTGTTTGGATAATCATTTTCTTATTATGGTTTAATTAGCAAAAACAAAAAAACATGGTATGTAATAAATACATAAATTCAATTCTTTAAATGTGTGCTCTAAGTTCCTGTTTACTTTCAAGTCAAGTCAAGTCAAGTCACCTTTATTTATAAAGCGCTTTTTACAATACAGATTGTATCAAAGCAGCTTCACAATGATAACATGAAAATAATACAACAAAGTTTGTTTCTAGAAGAAAATTGCGTCATCGTCCACCTTAAGTAAGGCAGATCAGTAATATTGTTGAATATTAAATGTCCCCAACTAAGCAAGCCAAAAGCCAAGGCAACAGGGGCAAGGAACTAAAACTCCATCAGGTGACAGAATGGAGAAAAAAACCTTGGGAGAACCCAGGCTCAGTCGGAGGCCAGTTCTCCTCTGGCCAATGAGCGAACAGTGTATGATTATGATCCAGGCAGCATTACAGGTCAGAAGTCAGATTGGATCAGAACATTCTGAATATTTATCCAGTTCCATCTGGTTGGAAGTCGGAGTCATCACGCCGGTATGGAGACGAGTTTGTTGAGGATCAGTGCCGATGGTTGTCGTGTCGATGGTGAGGCTGGTTCTGGTAAAAACTCGAGCTGCTGCATTTTGGACCAGCTGTAGTTTGTTTATTAAGCGTGCAGTGCAACCACCCATAATAGCATTACAATAATCTAGCCTTGATGTCATGACCGCATGAACTAATTGTTCTGCATTTTTCATTGAGAGCATATAACGTAATTTAGATATATGTTTAAGATGAAAAAATGCAGTTTTACAGATGCTAGACACGTGACTTTTAAATTAAAAATTGGTATCAAAGAACACACCCAGGTTCCTAACTGACAACGAAGACTTGACAGAGCAGCCATCAAGTGTTAGACAGTATTCTAGATTTGTCCAATAATTTGAATCTCTGTTTTTTCGGAATTAAGTAGTAGGAAGTTGCTAGTCATCCTCCAGTATTTTATATCAGCTATACATTCCGTTAATTTTGTGAATTGGTAAGTTTAGTCAGGGTGTGAAGAAATATAGAGCTGCTTATCATCAGCATAACAGTGAAAACTAATGCCATGCTTCCTAATGATATCTCCCAAGGGTAGCATGTACAGAGTGAACAGCAACGGTCCTATTACTGAGCCCTGTGGTACGCCATACTGAAATTGTGATCGATAAGACATCTCTTCATTTACTGCTACAAACTGATAACGGTCAGATAAGTATGATTTAAACCATGCTAATGCAATTCCACTAATGCCAACATAATTTTCGAGTTTATTTAAAAGAATGTTGTGGTCGATAGTGTCAAATGCAGCACTAAGATCGAGTAACCCTAATAGAGAGATACAACCACGATCGGATGATAAGAGCAAATCATTTGTGACTCTAATAAGAGCTGTCTCAGTACTATGGTACGGTCTAAATCCTGATTGAAAATCCTCGCAGATATCATTTCTTTCTAAAAAGGAACATAGTTGTGAAGATACTGCCTTTTCTAGTATCTTTGACAGAAAAGGTTCGAGATCGGCCTGTACTTGACTAATTCTGTAGGATCAAGTTGTGTTTTTTTAACAACTGGTTTAATCACAGCCAGCTTAAAATTTTTTGGTACGTATCGTAATGACAAAGATGAATCAATGATATTAAGAAGAGGATCTATGACCTCTGGAAGCATCTCTTTCAGTTGCTTAGTCGGTATAGGGTCTAACATGCATACTGTCGATTTAGATGATTTAACAAGTTTAGAAAATTCTTCCTCTCCTATAGTAATGAATGAATCGAATTTTTCCTTAGGGAGACTACAATGCACTCCCTGATGCAATACTGTAGTAGACAGTTGCATAGTTATCATTTTCTCCATGATATTATCAATCTTATAAGTGAAGAAGTTCATAAAGTCATTACTGCTGTGCTGCTTGGAAACTTCTGGGCTTGAAGCTTTATTTTTTGTCAGTTTAGCCACTGTTTCAAATAAATATGCCTCTCTGTATGCAATCGAGCTCTCTTTCCATGAAATGCGAAATACCTCTAGTTTTGTTTTCTTCCAGTTGCGCTCCATTTTTCTGGCTGCTCTCTTAAGGGCCCGAGTGTGCTCGTTGTACCATGGTGTTGGACTATTTTCTTTAATTTTCTTTAAGCACAAGGGAGTAACTGTGTCTAAAGTACTGGAAAAGAGAGAGTTAAAAGTTTCTGTCACAATATCGAGTTCTTCTAAGCTATCTGGGATGCTGAGATGATGAAACTGATCCGGAAGATTAATAATAAAGCAATCTTTAGTGGTAGAAGTAATAGGTCTAACATATTTGTAACTAGGAGTCGGCTTTGCAGCCTTGGCTAAATTAAGTTTACACGAGACAAGATAATGATCTGAGATGTCATCGCTCTGCTGCAGAATTTCAACGGCATCAACATTGATTCCGTGTGATAATATTAGATCTAGTATGATTACGACAATGAGTAGGTCCTGACACGTGTTGTCTAACTCCAATAGAGTTAAGAATGTCTTTAAATGCCAATCCCAATGCATCTTTTTCGTTGTCTACATGTATATTAAAATCACCAACAATTAGGACTTTATCTGCAGCCAGTACTAACTCTGATAGAAAGTCAGCAAATTCTTTGATAAAGTCTGTATGGTGCCCTGGTGGCCTGTATACATGTAGCTAGCACAAATCTCAAACGTGATTTATCATTTACACTATATATTGTTACATTAAGCACCAACACTTCAAAATAATTATATTTGAAACTAGACTTCTTAGTAATTCTGAAAATATTACTATAAATTACAGAGGCTTTTGCCTTTCAGACGAGGTTCATGTTTATGTTCTTGGGGGGTGGAACCATTTAAAGTCATGTAATTGTCTGGTTTTAGCCAGGTTTCTGTCAAACACAGCACATCTAGGCCTGCATATATTTGACTTGAAGTTTGTTAACTACTACTGCTTCACATCTTTTCTCTCACTGTTTTTCTCTATCATTCCTTTTCATCTATGTAACATTCTTTTGTTCCTTCACGTCCATATAACATTCTTGGATTCAATTGCATTGTTGGTGGTTCGAGTCAGTACGCTGCTGCCTGCTGCATTGCTCTGTAACCAGACTGCTGTGAGTTTTCTCCTTGCTGTGTGTCAGCTGTGACCACCGTGTGCTTGTGCTTGTGCTTGATAACAATGGTGTTTATCCTTGATCTATGGCCTGTTAGCCACAGGTTGTCGTGGTTTGTTTTATCACTCCAGCAGGGACTGATTGTTTGATTTAGATTGTTTCACTCATACTCATTCAGTCTGAATCGGTGGATCAGCATTTGCAATTTACCATTATTCTGGACTATGCTTGAGCTCTGTTATGGTGTGTGTGTAGTATGCATATTTTTTGCTTGGTTTCCTTGTTTTGTTTAAATGTACTTTTGTATTTGTGCTCGCTGAGAGCAAAGTAAACATATTGTTATTATATTTCAGTAACACCTTGGTTATTAGATGACACAGTTGGTTGTGTGACACCAGCATTAAAAGCAAGCCGCTCCAACCTTTTTTAGAGAACATATCTCATGTAAGTGTAATTTTTTATCATTTTAATGATATTTCTTAAAACTACTTTAAGGCATCCATGGAAAAAAACATCTTGAGGCATTCATGATCTTAATCAGAATAGGCTAATATCTTTGTTTTGTAAACAAAACAATAGTAGGCACTGTCAATCAAAAGAACAACACTTTGAACATTATAACAAAACATCTTAAAAATAAAAAAAAATCAATGTGTTAACAACAACTAGATAAAACATACATACTCATTTGTAGAAGTTCACTTTACAAAATGTTTTCTTTTGAAAAGCAATGTTAAACCAAGAAAACACTTTACTCAGATAGGGTTTATGCATGATGACATAACATTCTTATGTAAAAGAATCCTGTTTCATTCTGTGCACAGCTGCCAGGTAATAAGTAAATTAAAGTCATTAAAGCCCCTCTGAAGTATCTTGAAACGTGCAGCATTATTCAATGTGTTCAATGTGTTTCCAATGAAACAGGAAGACAGGGCGGGACATATCATACAACTCCTCCCCCTTTTTAAAAAGCCATTAGAGTTTAGTTTATATCAGCTCTCCCAGAGCCATTGAGCTCAACAAAGTCACAGTTTCTTCTTTTTCCCTTCACAGTTTCTCCTTCTTTTCTTCTAATCTCTAACCGTTTCTCCTCCTAATCTCCTTCACATCGCTTTAAAATATGGCATTCTGTGCAGAATTTAAATGGGTCCGATACATTTTCTGGCCTGCTCTGACTTGCGCATATGATTCACTCTGTGCAATTGTGTCTCCGGACCGCGTCAGTTTGTGTGACACTAACGTGAAATCAGACTTCATCGCCCCAATGGGAAGCATATTTACACTGTCTGAATCATTCCCTATCTCCTATATAGTGCACTATGTGCCATTCACCATGTAGAAAATAGTAAATGTGTGAACAAGTGACTGATTTTAGCCACAGCTTCAGTGTCTATTTATAATGTGGGGGGGCGGGATGCTTTAGATTCTAGAAGAATTTGATTGGGCAGAAAATCTGATGAGAAGCTGAAGTGCAGAGTGATGTCATCAAAATCATTGATCCATATTGGCAGAAGTGAAAGACTATAAGTTTTGAATGCTTATATCTTCTAAATGTGAATTTTGTCATTGTTTTGGAGCACACTAGACAACAGTAAGGATAATATATAAAAGTAAAAAAATTAAATTCTGATTTCATGGGGACTTTAAATTTAAATGTTCCATATCTATTTTCTGAATGCATGTTAATGACCTGATTGTGAACGATTCATTCATCCATATTTTATTTATTTATTGTATTTTCTGGTGAAGAGGTTGACTGCAAACTCGCATTTAGATCTGCCTCTATTACATTGGAATGAACCAAGTCTTTTTCTTTTTCGATAAGCTGTTACACTCGAATGTACATCACAATATGGAAGAAAAGGTCTATTTGCGACTTCAATTTCATCATGACTTTATCTCTTTCACAGCCAGGGTTTTTTTACGGTTGCGAGCCACTGCCAGCATTTGTGATAATTTTTACAAAACTTTCATGGCCCCTAGAATATTTTGTTGTTTCACGAGTTCACACTTACATATAATTTGAAGGTGTAAAGTTTAATGCGTATTTGGCGTGCTGTCCGGAGGGAGGGCTCCGAGCTCGGAGTTTGGCCCGAACCCAGAGTACTCCCCCCGTATGTAAGTGTTTAGGACTAGAAGCGTGGAGAAGGGGTGGTGGAGGGATGCTGCAAACTGTCAATGGAATGAGGTGAGACTGCTGAGTATATATACACCTCTTACCATTGATTGCTGAGTGCTCTCCACTTGTGTTAATTATCTGAATGTGCTCCTCCCGAACCTTGTTAATAAAACATCATATGAATATCTGAACATACAATATATTTAAAATCACTTGTTTCTGCTTTCCTCTGTGTTTTGATCCGGAGATTCAATACTCTTTCAGAAGATGCGTAATAGCTCCCCCTACCGAATAACAGTGAAAACATGGATTGTCGGAAAATTCTGTCAATGGAGGGGAAAGAGTTAAACTGAATAAAAATGTTTTGCAATATATTTATTTTAGTCAAAGTTTGTGCAGTGGAATGTCCTGTAAAGTTCACGTTGCAGGACACAAGCGGGCTATTGAACCGTCTCAGGCAACAGAAATTTTTCAAGATTTTCTTGCCACTCATTAAAACAGTTTCATCATCTCCCTCATCAAAACTTCAGTCCAATGTGTTGAGATATTTGAAAAAATTAAATCTTGATTGATTAAACCTTCCTGTCTCTCATGATTTCTTTACAGTTCCTCTCTAAGGCAGCAGCGCCTCGCCTCAATCAGGCGGCTGCTGAGAGTAAGTTTAGTCTTCATTAGAGGACACAGATGAGGCATCTGTGGGGAGATTAGGCCTGGTGTGAGATGGCACTTATTCAAACACCCTGCTGCTCTCTTCATCAGCTCCTGTTTATGGAAGGAGAGAGTGATGACGGAAGGTTCTATTCTGGCTTCAGGCTCTGCTAATTGTCCAATAGGCTGGCGGCATATCAAGGGACAATGTGAAGATGTAACACTCCATCTTCATATGGACTACTAGAGCCTCCCAGCTGGAGCTAGTCATGCATTCAGAGTGATGCTCTCTTTTGGCCAGTGTTTATAAAACTTGGGAGTTTCATTTGGGCAAGTTAAGGCAACAGCATTACATGAAGAATGAATTAGGCTAAATCCTTAAAAGGTAAATGGCTGTGTAATTTTTATTTGCCAAAGCAGAGTTCTTCTCACGTAGCTCTCAAAGAATCTCTTTACACTCTCTTGCAATCTATATCCTACCATGGTGATTCAGTTCAAAGTGTCAAAGGTCTTTAAATTCAAGGGTAATCTGATAATTAGTAAAAAGTGTGCCAATGTAAGGGTCAGACAGGTCAATTTAGCTCAAAAGGAATTATTAATTAATTTATATAACTAATCGAATAACTTATTACGGCCAAGCAAATGACTCGTCCAGCGTTTATTTGAACGTGCTGTAACTATCAGCTCTGCAGCGGATATAAATATCCAAACTAGTGAAAACACTATTTAAGGTAACTTAGATCAGTTGTTTAAGACATTACATTTGTAAGCACATAATACAAGAACACTTATATTTAAATACAAACAAGACTTTGATTATTCTAACATACAAAACTAATATCTAATCCCAAGTTTCTATGCACTTATAAGACATGACCTGAACGAACCATCAATCATTAATTAACCCTTCTGTCGTTTCTTAGGCGGGGTTATTACATTTTATATCAAAGCACCAGTTCAGTTAAGGGATATGGTAAAGTCATACCACTTTTTTTAAAAGAAAAGATGTTTAGGAAATGGTGGCTTTGTTGAGTCCCACATCAATAAAAAAGTCACTTTTAAATTCTACTGAGATAAACTCAAAACCACAGGCACTGGCTTTCTATCTTTTTCTAACAAAATGTACTTTTACTGCTGCAGACAGACATTAAGGATTACATATGACCTTTACACATTCGATCAAGAAATAATAGTAGGTGTATTTGTAATAGATTGCGTTATTTGAATACATAATCTTACAATATAACAATAACCGCACAGTAGAGGCCTCATGAAATGTCTGATCAATCTTGTAAAAAGCCTATTACTGTATTTCCCCAAATACTACATTTTTCAAATAAAACAGAGTACCAAGTCTGCAAAAAGACACAAGGATGTTTGAATTAGTGTATAATGGGTTCTTTGAAACTATAACAGGAAAGGACCTTCGGTTTTTATGTGCTCTGATTTAATCATCCTACGCCATGGAGATGAGTTATAATGCAGGCTTTGAAATTGCTAAACCATTTCACTCTTTAGAATCCTTATTTTTTAAATCTGTTTTTGAAAGGCCACTTACTGAGATCTGTTATGGAACAGAGACTCAAGACAAAATGATACTGATAAAAAACAGGTTTATTGAAACAAGTAGCGGTGAGCACTAGTGGGTGACGATAATGGAGAATGTCTTTAAATAATGATGGTGAGACATACTGACAGTCTGTGGTTCTTTTGCAGATGATGAAGGAGGTCGTGGATGCTGTGGTGAGAGATCGCTGGAGTACACACAGTGGAACAGAGAGAGGTAAGTAGCTGAGCGATGACAGGAACCGGGAAGACAATGGACTTTGGAGAAACAGGACGGTAGACGATCACACTAAACGTCAATCGTAGGATAGTAAGAGTAACAGGGAAGTGAGTCTTTACTCAAACGAGACCAGACAATGTGACTGTGTGAGGTGAGTGCTTTTGTGCTGACTGTGCTGATGATCAGATGACGTGCAGGTGCGGATGATTAGTACTCAGGTGACAGCGATCTCTGTGATTTGTGGTGGTGGAGCCTGGCTGATCCATGACAACATCAGTGCTAAAGACAAATGTCTTAAAAATGTCAAAAAGTGTTGTTGAAATAAGTGCTTTAACAGCTTTTCAAAATGTTGTTGTCATTTTCCAGCAAGACATGTGGGCAAGACATGGTATGAAATATCTGTCTATTCCTTAAAAAATAAATACAATAAAAAACAATATTTTAGATCCATGACTGAATCACAGACACATTGTACAGACCTTATTTATCCCTGCCCCTTTTCAGCTCATTTTGTTCTGTCTTCCAGTTTATATTTCCACAGCATGAAGGTAAGATCTTACACAGGATCTATGGTTGTAAAAAGTTTGATGAGAGCGTGTAGACTGCTTAGCTGCTCTTGTAGTGAACCATTCTTGTCACTAAACTGGTTTTATATGGAGTAGAAAGTGACCTGTTTTACTTACATTTTGCACATCGTCATTTATTATTCATGACCTGTGAAATTCATCAGTTGGGAGTAGCCTAAGTGCACCTATACAACATCAGTATCCTATGAAATAATAATAATATATTTAAAAGATCACTTAAAAAAACATGAAAGGTTTTCCATTTCAGTTGTAAGTACCTCTCTGTTTCCACAAATGCTGGTGATTATTGTGATGTGTATCCAATCACTTGATAAACTATTCGGTTACACACCAAAGGTAGATCTATTTGGTTTCAATCTCATCTTGTTTCATATTTCCTGTCTACAGATTCCCCTCTCCAATTGGTCTTTATCATATTGTTCCAGACACCCAGTGTGAGATCTTGATGGTGCAGCTGTATCTGATAGTGTAGCACTCACTTGATCTGCAAGCTTGTGGCTTCTACCTGCTGCGCTGCTATGCCTTTTTCTAATTCCCTTGAAAAAATAAGAATTTAAGATAAGAATAAGAATGCAACAAGAAACAAGTTGCAAGAATACAATGACAACAAAGCCCTGAGTATAATACATTTGTTGAAAAACTTTTCAGGACATTTAGTGTGAAGAAAAGCTTAATGTTTGCTGAATGGCAGGTGAGACAGATAAAGCGAGGAAAAAACAGCTGCTGATATTCCTGTTGCTATGGTCAGGGCTGCGTTCAGCCCCGACAAAACGTTGCACAACGTTTTTTAAACA
Organism: Rutilus rutilus; assembly: GCF_951802725.1. Lineage (NCBI taxonomy): Eukaryota > Metazoa > Chordata > Actinopteri > Cypriniformes > Leuciscidae > Rutilus > Rutilus rutilus. Next base: position 21,247,567 of record NC_140226.1, on the reverse strand, counting down.
GAAACGGTGATGCGTTGAACACACTGTTCTGATGAAGCAAGAGTTGCAACTATGGCAGCTGAGAAGGCCATTCTTTGTGTTCTTTGTGAATAATTTTCTGAGCCTGATGAAGTCGGTATAAATATGTGTTTAATACTACAAAATATGCCCGATGTTACAGTTACTGCACTTGCCGCCCAGAACAAAAGAGAACATCCCAATCGAGTGAAGGGATTTGTGGAAACTGAAATGGAAGCACACATCTGACCTAATTCAGACTAAAACACATCTATTTAGCCTCACATACTGACTTTATTTGTAGGTCATACTGTTTTAATACCCTGTATTTTCTTTCTCATTTTTAGGAAAAGCACTTAATTACCATTGTTTATTTCTATACCAATACACTTGCAATGAAGCTAAAAATATAAACAACTACATCATTATGTTGATATCCTATATTTTTTACAATAAAACTTTCGACAAACATGTCTTCTAATATCCTCAGTTGTTGCGTATACCGAGCTGCATCGAACACATTTGTAAATTACTTTACTTGAACCCATTGTGCGAGTTCACTTTAATACCACGTGTTTTATATACATGTTGCTGCTGATTGGACTGCAGTTCTGACACACCCACCAAACAAGAGAAAACGTATCTCAAACCCTGTTGCACACCGGTGCACGCCGTTTCCAGGAAACATGACGTTCAACCCGGAAACCGTAGCAAAACGTTGCGCACCGTTTTGAACTTGAACATGCCCCAGGACTGGATTATCCATAGACGGGATTGGACGAGTGTCCTGGGGCACCAGCCAATAGGGGGGCACCGAAGGCCGGATTATCCAATTGGCATTATTGGGCCCAAGCAAGGGAAAGAAAAAAAATCCTTATTTTTTTACATTTCCTATAACGGAGCGTATATTTGCACTAAGTGCCTGTCTTTTTGGCAAAAAGACACCCACCACTAAATATCTACAGTGGCATATGTCACAGGGCGTGAGATGCTTGAAAGTAGCTTTTGACGCATTCGACCCGAGTTCGAATATGCCTTTTGCCGAACACGCTCTTCTCTCTTTTCCCAACACATGAGAGATGTAAAACTTATAAGCCTAACATAAATGTCTCTAGCGTTATATTTTGCCAACAAACTAAAATCAAAACCGTGATATGACTTTGTGCCTTTATAAACAGCAAAAGACCTAGCCTATATAGGCAGTCTGTTTGTGCTGCGTGATTTAAAGAGAAGTGAGCACTTCGATGACGTGATCAGCATGGTGATCTGGTGTTTTCTCTAAAGTAAAAGCTCAAGGGTTTATTTCTTCCAAGTGAAGAAATTAGGGCAAAAGTATTTTAATTTTCCTATACTATAGTGTAATGTAAAATATACTTATGAAATATTCATTTTCATTTATACAGTAGGCTACATTTGTTTTAAAATAGTCTATTTGGATATTACGTCATAGGAATAATTACATAAATCATTATTATATTATTATAATAATTGTTTGGCATTCTAAAACACCAGTGATAATGTAATGTATAGACTGAGACTCTATATCATAACTAAAAATATGTTTGAGCCCTCTTTAATGTCCAGATACAAGTCTTTTTCTTTGTGCAATGTGCACAGTTCATGGGTTGAAGCCGGCTGAAGCCCTTAATTTTGAGCTCTCAAAGTGTGCCAGATTGATGCATTTAACCTTAAAATGTACAAAATTTTCTTGCGGGGGAGCATGCCCCCTCAACCCCCCTAGAGGAATAGTGGTCCACCCAACATACTTTTACAAAATCCTATGGGAAACGCCGATCATTTATGAACTTTACTCCAGCAGAGTACAACAAAAGTTCCTTTTAAGTCAGTAAAACTATTAGTGCCAAATGTCCTTGGACAAACTACATTTGGCCTGCCTACAAGGGGGGGCCTACAAGACATTGTGCCCAGGGGCCTCTGAATTCTTAGGCCCTGTTTACACAAGAACGCTCCACTGTCGCGTTTCCGTCTAAATGGTAAAAACGCAAAAGTCTGCTAGACAGTGAAGGTTGTATGCAGGTGCGCGGACTTGGTGTTGTTATGTGTCAGTGCTTCACATTGCCACCTAGCCGCCTGGAGTGCATACTACATCGAATTTCACACACTTTTGCATCACCATATGCACGCAGAACTTTTGAACTTGTCATTATCACTTTGCCTCTTTGTCAGAACTTAAATAGGTTCAGTTGATTTTAAAAAGAATCATATAAGACAAGTCATGTGAATAATGACAAGAGCATATCTTCATCAAGTTCTCAAACCATTCACCGCCACACACAGAAGCAGCTAAAAGAAGCAGCCTGTTTTGAAAGTTTAATTATAAAACGCTATGTGTGGCTGCGAGTAGTAATTAATTGCTTAACCCCGTATCTTTAAATATAAAACAATTCTATTTGTTATAATTTTGATTAAAAGTAACAAGCTGGCATGATAAAGTCTAAATTGCAATTTAGAAAGAGGGGAAAATAACTGTTAAACATTTATCAGAAACTCTCAACATCTAAATTAACAGTGGGAGAGAGGGAGCCGATATTGCCATAAAAAATTATATGATTTATTCCATGAATATTGTTACAGGCCACATTTTATAGTTCAGTTTTGAGTAGTCTGTGAACAGGTATGAAAGCAATGGCTTGGCTTTAATGTTTTGGCGACATTGGAATCATTTAGTTCCTGGATTTGCCTCAGCACTGTTTGAGCCAACATCACATGGAGTTCCTCTAATTAGTGCAGCTTATTATAATCATACTACAATGGGTGGCTCAGAGAATGTACATGATTAATTGAGTAATTAAGTTTGAGTCTCTGGGAGGTTTCACTTTGAAAATGAAATTCCCTTTTGTGGTGATGGCCTTAGAAGGATTTCATTTTTTGTGTTGTGCATTTTCCTTCTCTGTACTTTGATCTTAGTTTAAGCAAATTCCCTTGTTGAAAAATATTTAATTTCAAGTACAGTTGTGAACAATCAGAGATCTGAATGGTTCAAAGAGCTTAGAGAGTTAAAAACTTTGACAGGAGACATAAAGACCATACACAGTCAACATGACTTTAATTTTCAAAGTTCAAAAGAGTTAAAGATAGTATAGGCAATTTATTTTTTACAGTATATAAACACTTTTTGTTATACTGGTTGAAACACTCTTCACATCCTGATAGCAATCAATAATAGGAGTGGTCTAAATATTAAAACATATATAGTACATATATCTTCTGTGGAAGTCTTGGGACTAAAAATGTTTGTCCAATCATTGCTTTCGGTCCAATGTCCCACCTGCCTGTCAACATATGTATTTCCAAACCTCCGCGCACCTGCTCGCGCAGATATCACACGTCATCAGTGTGTTCCGTAAGGCTATGCAGAGTTGTAGACAGATAGTCACTGAGTGCCCGAAAACAAACAGCAGTCACATTTACAGTCCCTTCTGAACCAAAACATTGAGCTTATATGCTGAGTTCATGCCGTGGCATAACTGAATTATGAGAGGCAACCCGTGACGTTCTACCCGGAGCTGTCAACACTATCAACGGCGAAATTAATCAGCAATCATGATAGACAAATTAAAGTCTATTGCCTATTGTACTTTTATGAGGGTGAGTGAATAATGACAGAATTTTCATTTTTGCAGTGTCTTTTTTGTATACAATTTAAAGTTGAGAATTTCAAATGAAATTCCAAGGCTGAGAAGTAGTAGTACTGCACAAATCCCCCTCAAACAACAAAGCAACATTCCCATCCTCTGCTTTGGTGATTCTGTCCACGTCTATTTAAACACACAGCTATTTCCTGGGTGTCCAGTGATGTGGCTTCTGCAATTATGGTTGGCACGGTAACCTGTAATCTACTGAAAATAGGGAACACTGACACATTTGAAATGTCTCCAACTTTTGTATGAATGCATAACACATCATTTCTGTTGATGTGTGCCACACTCTCTGAAACCACTTTCTGCCTGTTATGCCATTTTTTTTAAGCGAACCTGACCCATATATAAGCAAATGCTGAAATTGGAGGCTTGTTCTGCAAATGTTATTGTCTAACATCACATCAGTTGAATTATATTTTTGCCATAGAAGATTTGGGGAAAAAAAGCTATTCATTGTAAACACGAGACGTAAATAAGAGGATGTGGCTGTAGATGTATTTTTATGACTTCCTTGCCCTTTCCTGTATTGTAAAATTTCTTTTGTGGTGCAGGGAAAAACAAATACTCTGTAATCTAATGTGACGTACAGACAGAAGCACACACATTCACACAGACATTGTCAGCTGTTAGGACATTTCTGGAGAGAGACAGCCAAGAGCTCTGTTCTAGAACCCTGTTTTGAGAGTACTACCACAGCAATGTAGGCACTTTTCCCTCCAAAACAGCCTATTTCAGAACCTCCCTGTCCTTGACAGATCCAGAGAGATTTCCACAGCCATCTGTGTTATATGTAGTGACTGTGTGTAGGATTCCCTGAAGAGTTGTCTTGCTTTCATGAGCTCAGTTTTCACAGTGGAAGTAAAAAAAAAATCTATTCGAGAGGCAGGATTAAGAGCGTATGTTACCACAGAGATTACAGTTATATTCTAATTATGCCAAAACTGGATTAATATTTTCCAAGAATCAAAAGTTACCGAACCATGTCTCATTTGTCTCACAGGTGTTTAATTACTGTATGGGTGGTAAATATTCAAATATAACCTTTTTGATTCAAAGGTTTAATTTTTTTCCTGCACTTTTTTGTGCGACCCTTATAGGCAAGATTATAAATTTGGGGCTTTGTGCTGGTGTACATTTAGATTGTGGTGTTAGTTTTTACCCAGAATTTATTTTACCTACATGGTGCCAAACTTGTCATAGAAAAGTAACAAAAATGTCTTCAAAATCAAAATATATATAAAAAAGAATACTATTAGAACCGCACACAACAAAATGCTAAATTATTTGGATGGCATACACTGAATGGGAAAATTGACCATTTTGTAAGTTCATAAACTGAAGTGTGATTTACCAGGTGAATATGAGCCAAAATTCTATAGAAGTATTAGAAGTATACCAGCCACTTTTATTGCATTTAGAAAAGACATCTACTTGCATAAAGACTGAACATATATTGCTTATTTAATACAATAGATTCTCTTTATGGCTGTTTACAGTGCTGAAACCTTTACCATGGTAATTAAAGTAACAGTACTTACTACTTACACTACTGTTCAAAAGTTTGGGATCAGTACGATTTTTTAAAATATTTTTTAAATAATCTTTTAGGCTCACCAACACTGCATTTATCCGATCAAAAATACTGTAAAAATGCAATATTGTGACGTAAAAATACCAAGTTCTGTCATGAAACTCTAGTTGGTGCAGGCTGATGGGTCCTTAACAGAACCTGGGGCACGTTCAAGTTCAAAACGGTGCGCAACGTTTTGTCGGGGCTGAACGCAGCCCTGATGATATTTACATTGTTAACTAAATGGCACAAGGTGATTGGTTCATGTTGCATCTGCAGCCAATGAGCTTGCTGCTCAACATTTAAATAGATAGTTATCATTCACTAAAGAAGTTTACAGCCTGCTTTAGAGTTCCTATGAAACCTTCCCCAGCTCCACCCGTGTAGATCTGCTATGGGTAATTCTATTTATGATGTTTGTGCTGAGGCATCATATCTTACATGCTCACAGCAGTGTATTGGTGTATGTATTGGCAGTAGCAAGTTCCTGTACTTGCTCTGCAGCAGCAGCAGCATTAACCTACAACAGCAATAATCAACAGCAGCAGCGTAGCAGGTCTATTCCACCAAGAACAAATTGTCATATCCTTTATATCCCGTGTTGTAGAGGATAAACAACATGAACAAACTATACAAACAGTCTTTAATGATAAACACTGGAGTACACACAGGGTTCGAAATGAGGGGGGTCTGGGGGGGTCCCGGACCCTCCATAAGTCATTAGGGACCCCCCATAAGAATATATTTTTGGATTTTGGGGGGTCCCCGACAAATATATTTTAACATTAAAAATAATTGTGAAAATTATAGGTCTTTAGTGACGTTTTATATTTATAACAGTAATTCATTTATTTCCTAGCGCGAGGCAGCAATCAGGGCAGCTATTAGCCGAGTGAGTTCCTATACAGCGTCACAGATTGTTGTTGTGGTGCTCCCGCAGACACGCACTGTAGCTGAACGCGGCAAAACGAAACCTCACAAAGAGTGAAATCCTGTAAGTGCTTCGATTATATTTATATCTATATAATTGCTTATAGTAAAATATTAGGAGTTCGAGTTCCTTTATCAAAAGTTGCATTAACTAGATACCCAGTGTAATGATTAGAAGAGTACGTTTGTCAACGTTTCTTGTTAGCTAAGTGTGTATGAAGCCAAATGATCTGCCAGCTAACAGCAGACTATGGAAGCTTGTTTCTTACCTAAAAAAGGTAATTCTGACTTTTTATCTCAGAATTACGTGATATAAAGTCGCAATTGCAGGTTATAAAGTCAGAATTGCGTGATATAAAGTCGCAATTGTGTGTTATTAAGTCAAAATTGCGTGATATAAAGTCGCAATTGCGTGTTATAAAGTCAGAATTTTGAGATATAAACTCGCAATTGCGAGAAATATACTTGAAATTCTGACTTTTTTTCTCAGAATTGCATTGTTTATATCTCGCAATTCTGACTTTATAATATGCAATTGGGAGATATAAAGTCAGAATTGCATGATATAAAGTCGCAGTTGCGTGTTATAAAATCAGAATTGTGAGATATAATTCTGAGGTAAAAAAAAAAAAAGTCTGTCTTTTTTTCCCCTTAGAATTGGACTTAAATATCTCACAATTGTTAGTTTATATCTCACAGTTCTGAGAAAAGATGTCAGAATTGCGAGATATAAACTCGCAATTATCTGTTATAAAGTCAGAATTGCGTGATATAAAGTCGCAATTGCGAGAAAAAAAGTCAGAATTCTGACTTTATATGACGCAATTGCGACTTTATTTCACGCAACTCTGACTTTATATCTCTCAATTCAGACTTTATTTCTCAGAATTGCGAGATATAAAGTCAGATTTGCATGAAATAAAGTTGCAATTGCATGTTATAAAGTCAGAATTGCGAGATGTAAACTCGCAATTGTGAGATAAAAAGTCGCAATTATCTTTTAAAATGTTTTATTCAGAGTTAGAGGGTTACCTGTTAGATTATAGCCACTTCTCCAGACACCACTACAATACTGGGCCTAGCCCAAACCATGAAAAACATCCCAAGACCATTATCCCACCTTCAACACTTCAACATTGCTCCATATAATTTAGCGTAGCAAGGTAGTCTTCAGAATTTTTTATAATTTAATAATTTAATTTTAGGGGACCCCCCAAGAGTCCTAAGTCATTTCGAACCCTGCGTACACAACTCCTTACTTAAGACCAAACCGACAAAATAATGAACAGAAGGTAAATGAGGGTACTAAACAGGAACATCTGGACAAAATGATTAACTAATGAGTAACCAAGGAAACAATGAACTCAGGCAGTCACAAAAGGAACTAAATACAGAAACTCAACAAAAACAGAACATGACTGTGGTGTGACACATTACCATGCTAAAAATCTTCCGAGAGTTATGATAGAAATGTTATTTATGTATTGTGTATTTAATGTATATTTATTCGGATGGCAAAGCTGAATTTTCAGCAGCTATTATTCCAGTATTCAACGTCACATGATCCTTTAGAAATCATTCCAATATGCTAATTTGGTAATCAAGAAACAATTTTGGTTAATTGAATGCATCCTTGCTGAATAAATTAAGAATTTATTCAAAAAACATACTGACCCTAAACTTTAACAGTGGGTATTGTAAAAATTAAATGCATTAGACATTTGAAAGGTGCTACTGTACAGCACATACAAACTCTAGCTCCAGTCTTATTAATCTTTCTTTCTCAGACTTTCACAGCGGCACCTGGCTTATAAAGATACTTTTTTCTTTTTTTTTCTTTTTCATTAATATTCATGTTAATTTAAAACATAGGAGGCTAACTTGAAAAACAATTCTTAACTTCCTTCCTGCCAACTCAATCAATGACAGGGGTCGTGTCCGGCCTTTATATAGTTCAGTTATATAACAAAGGAAATAGAGTACATGAGCATATATTCAAGTCAAGGGGAGCGAAAAGGCCAAGTGCAGGAGCAGGTAATAGAGGGTGACCTTGAAGCATAGTCATTAAAAGTCCCATTAAGTGGCCTTGGCTGGATTTGTTCATGGTGCAGAGGTCTGAGCACATCCCTCATGAGACTGTACCTGGAAAGAACTATGTGTTAGCATCCTCATTCATATCAAAGGTACTTTCTCATCCCCTCCATAGATTTGCAGCTATCTATCTGTCAGTAGATTAACAGGTGCGCTCTCCATCGCCCTCCATCTCTCTGAGGGGGTAAGCACACCAACATCACACCATTAACTGCTTATTGAGGCATCATTTCTATCAATTACCTCTGCCTAAATCCTTCTATGCAAATCTCTCCTCAAGGACATGCTCAGCTGTCACTCTCCACCAGCCAATCAGTTTGTGCCATTGATTAGCATGGAAATCATCTTAGGAAGGAGGTGGCTTAGAGGTGGAGCTGCTTATGAGAAACTCAATTTTTAGCTATGAAACTTGTCATTTGTCTCCATTTTCTGTATCAGGCCTCACCTTAATGGCAGGGTGCTTTAGGGAGATTAGCATGTCACATTGCTTCTTTATTTAGAATCACAAGACATGAAAGGAAAATTAAAAGGTCATTTTTTTCTTTAAGCACTTCTGGAGAATGTCAGAAGCCTGATGACAGATCCACATTTTTTACTCCCAAAAAGATCAATACTTAGATTATTATTATAATTGTTGTTTTAAATATTTAATATATGTGAAGAAAACATATCTTTTGTCTTTTATAATTTTAGAAAAGTAAGACTTTTTAAAAGAAATTAATACTTCATCAAGGATACATTACATTTATTAAAGGTGACAGTAAAGAAATTTACACTGTTACACGTTTTCGATTTCAAATAAATGCTGTTCTTTTAAAACTTTGTATTCATTAAAGAATACTGAAAAAATAGCATGGTTTCCACAACAAAAAACGTAGCGTTTTCAACATTGATAATAATAATAAGAAATGTTTCTTGAGCAGCAAATCAGTATATTAGAATCATTTCTGAAGGATCATGTGACACTGGAGACCTGAGTAATGACGCTGAAAATCCAGCTTTGCCATTACATGAATAAATAAATATTTTATTATATATTAAAACAGCAGGTGTTTTAAATTGTAATAATATTTCAATGTTAATAATATTATATACTGTATTATTTTTTTGTATTAAATAAACACAGCCTTGAGCAAGACTTTAGAATGGTAGTTAACAACATATTCTTTCATTTTCAGACATATTAAAAAATATGAAATGGGGGGAAAAGACAAAAGAAAATGGATTTAGAGTGCATGCGGTCAAAAAGTCATGATCCTATGCAGTCTAGTTTAACAGAAGCTGGTTTAGTCTATCCTGTGAAATAGTCAAGATTTCCATGTATATCTCAAAGTCTCTGTATAGGAAACCACTGGCTGATTTGTTCGCTTCCTGTGACAGTAAAGAGAGGCTTTTTAGTGTTTACAGAGCATTCACCCTGCACAAAGAAACCAATTACTCTTACAAGGTCTGCAGAGCACATTGCCATGCCCACTGTTTTATTGGGCTCCCAACTTAGAGGTGATTTTGTGTTTCACTGAACACCATCTGAAGGGAGGATTTCATTCACTGGAACTAAGGACTAGTACAACCCACATTAAATGAAAAGGAGGCTTGTGAGCCATCTGTTTCTGTAAGTAGGATTTAAACCTGAATGTGAACTTTCAATTCAGAGGTCCTGACTTCTTAAATTAAGATTTAATTGGGGGAAATTGGCCCTCTCATATGAACTTGTGCAGTGTTTGGGAAAGTGTTGGGGAAAGTTACTTTTAAAAGTAATGCATTACAATATTGCGTTACTCCCTGAAAAGTAACCAATTGCATTACCTAGTTACTTTTTATGTACCTTTTTCAAGTATTGTGTTACATTACTTTTGCATTACTTGTTCTCATCTGGGCTGGCCTGGGAGCAGCTCAAACAAACCTTTCAGCTTGCTGCCATTCTAGATTGCAGAAGAATAGAACGCAGTAGAAGAAGTGCAACACTTTTACTTCAGCAATATATATATATATTTTTAAATGTTTATCTAAACTAAAGTCATTTTTGTTTATTAGTATGGTTGAATTGGATCATTGAACATCAGCAGCAAAGACATTGCTTAATGTAATGAGATAAAAGGCATATGACTACAAATTAGTTGAACTACAAACCCCATGAGTCAAGACACTATAAATTGAAATCTTTTTCAGCTTCCTCTTTGTGGTACCATGTGCTAAGCAGGAGAAGATGTGTGGTGTTTTTCAAGGCTCTGCAATAGCAGATGAAAAGACCAGTTAATTAATGAGCAGCATATAATTGAATTGTGAAGATACGGATTGTGATTTATGATGATTATAGTGAGTTTGATCTTAATTGAATTATTGAACTATGTTAGCCTAGAAATCTAGACGCACCCTAGCGGCAGCAAAATTATTTTGCAGCCAGGGTGGGTCTAGCAACTCTCAATAGACCTTTTTGCTGCAAAAACCTAAATTGGGTCAGGCCAATCACCTCGTGTATAGAGTAGGCGGGGGCGGGCTTAACATATGACGACAGAGTTGCGGCGGTTCCTGCCACTTGAAAACAAAGAATGGCTGCTGCGGATGGAGAACAGTGGTCTTTCGAATCGGCTTTGGCCGCAACTCTGGAGGACTTGGAGTTAAGTTTTTCTTTGAGAAAAGAACAAAGAACGGCACTTAAGTCATTCTTAAAAAAAGGAAGATGTGTTCGTAGTTTTGTCGGCCAGATTTAAAAGTTGAATCTATCAACTAACGTTAGCTCCGCTGTTGGGAAAACGCTCTGGTTGGTTGAAGCGCTGTCCTATTGCGTGCAGAGGGAATTTGACCGTGTCTATGGTGAGTTGCCAGACTAAACATCTTGATGTACGTCTGGCTTGCCAGGCTAGAACTATGTGAGATTTGTTTAAGCTTTTTATATTGTAATCCATTTATGTTTGATGGTTTTAAGTGTTTTTAATTATTCTATAAAATGTATAAGGCAAACATGAATTGTCTGTATATGCAGTATTCTATTTCTTTTTTAAAGATGATGCATGATTGCCATTTACTTTTATTTAAAGCATTTGTGGGTGTCTTAAGAGATGACTTTAATGTTAAATGTCTTGGATGTTAAAGTGGCAAAGTGGTTTAATTTATTGTAAGTATTTTCTTTTTGTTTTTGAGCTACAAATGACAAACCATTTGTAGGTTTTTTTTTTTTTGTAGTGTTGTGAATTTTGCTTTATTTGTAATTGAGTGTGCACTTATTTGCAGAGAAATTGTCATTTAATATGACTGGAGAACCCTGTTTTCTGTAGTGGTTACGTTTGTTTTGCCATTAAATATTGTCTAAAACTGTTATATTTGAAAACAGGGGCATAACACACAAGGCCTATTTTAGGAGGGCTTTAGCACTTCACCCATGAAGGCATACTTTAGAAAACAATCATGCTAATTTCATTTGAAATTTATATATTTTTAAAATGTACAATTTAATTAAAGCAAATAAGCTTTTTAGAGGACCTTCGAGACTTTGTGACTTTTTCTACTTTTGCTATACTTCATACTTAAACGTACAGTATGGAATTTTTCGCCGCTAGGGGTCGCTAGCCTCTTTACAATAACAAAGGCGTAGTTTGATGACGCAACATTTGCTAAGAATTATGGATCTTGTCGTCAACGTCAAGCCGACCGATCTAATAATGTTTATGGATGACTGAATACATCGATGCTTTTATCATGACTGTGATATGAAGCAGTTCGGGATTGCTAAGAGACAGCTATCAGCTCCACACGCGACGCGAGTCCCGCGGATATAAAAGGAATATGGACATTTCATTCTACCGAACAACACGCGAGTGCAGAATTACAACTCACAGGTCAGTTTATTAGACAAATTAAACTTGTGAGGTAACGCAGCGCTGTTTCACTTAGTCTAACATTATACTAGCACACTAAATTGAATTTGAATGTGTTGAAATTTATGTGTTAGTTTGTCTGTATGAGACTAGCGGTAAGCTAGATCAACATTAGAATAACATACAGATCATATTCTAACATTTTATCATTGTTGAACTATATAACATTGATTAGTTTTATCACCTAATCACCTAGTGCTCACCTGTTTAATAAAGTACATGTAGAAGCGATCGAAGTCTCGGACGTGGAGCTCTCGTTTATATAACGTTACTGTCTATGGGAGCTCTAGGCATCTCGAAAACACCGCGCTGATATTGATTCTCGTTTTAGTTCTCCTTTTTTTATCCAAAGTCTGCTTGCCATGGTCCATAATGTTTGAACGAAACAACAACAGCGTGCAAATAGACATTGCGACACAGTTGTCTGCGTCTGTCGCTTTGGTTACTATCAGAGGGCTCTGGTTCATAGCTCTGGTTGCTATGGCAGTACGAGCGGAAACCAGGGACAACGCGGATATGACGCCATTGACAGCAACAAAACGGAAATAAAGAAACGGGACGTGTCTTCGAATTAAATTACAAATTTCTCCTGGTTTGAAAGTTGTTGGAAACAGTCGGGATACTGTAAGTACACAACTAAAAAAAATATATAACATAAATATAGTGCTTTTTGCTATTTTTAAAGCAAAAAATTTACATATTGTGCCTTTAAGTACAATAAAATTGTTAAAATTTGTCATAATATTCATTTTATAATAAAATCCAAAAGCAAAACATATTTTATCAACTATATAAATTTACCGTATTTTCCGGACTATAAGTCGCAATTTTCTTCATAGTTTGGCTGGTCCTGCGACTTATAGTCAGGTGCGACTTATATATCAAAATTATTTCATACTGACTGACATGAACCAAGAGAAAACATTACCGTCTACAGCCGCGAGAGGGCGCTCTATGCGACACCGAGGATACAGAATTCAATGGATTCAGTGGTGTGGAATGAGATCGGGAGCTTGGTGAACTTGCTTACCGGTAACTTGCTTGTTTGACTGGCTTGTTATGTTAATTTAGTCTATTCAGCCTGCCAGGTATGTTCTTTATGCTATTGTGTAGCTGAATAACTGTTAATGTGTTACGTTAACATACCGGGCACCTAGTCAGCCTGTTGTTCTGTGTGCTATTGTGTGGTTGAATAACTTTCCTTTCCAGATTAAATGTCTGTTCTTGGTTTTGGATTTTGTGAAATAAATTTCTAAATAAATGCGACGTCAGGAAGTGCAGACCTAAGGGGCGCTGGCCTCAAGTCCACAAGGGCAAGTGAGAGTGTATTTTGGGACAGGCTTGATGACATCATGCCACCGAAAGTCAAACAGCCACGAAACTCTTCCCCTCATTTATCTGATTTGGCGTTCGCAATGATTCCTGGGTAGGTAACTCGTGTGGAGGGTGCGAAAGTGCGGGCTTCGCCGAAGTCCGCATCGAGGGCACAAAGGCAGTGCTCGCAAGCACACTTCTGAGCACTGAAATGCCAAATAGGACACCCTACGGACTCGTACACTTGACAAGCACGCGCAATTTAAGGTAAGGATACCTTGAGTCCACATGAAGTGTGCCATTTGGGATCCAGCCATACTATATAGAATGTACTTTTTTTAGCGATCGTGAAGTAATTACTTATTCAAAATAAGTACCTACTTAAGAAAGTTGACAATTTTGGATGCAGCCTATGTAAGCATGTAAGCCTATGTGATTGGCTGTTTGCTACTGATGTCACACTTTCATGTGCACGCGTTCCATAGACTCAGGATCAAAGCCTGACTTGAGGGAGAAAGTTGATGATCAGCATCATGGTACCAACAACGCCTGATTGAATAGGTTTGGTTTAGTCAACTTTTGTAACTAATCCTGTAACCCTGAGTTTACCCTGAGAAATAAAGCATGGCATATTTTCCATGCTATCTTCATGAACAAATGAAAAGTAAAAAAAAAAAGTGTTAAACACATTACATGTGTTGATTAAAAATATTTGACCCTTTTCACCTTTCACCGGAGCATGATCAGATAATTAACCTGATTAACACGAGAGGAGCGCATTTAGCCAATCAAGGCAAGGCAAGTTTCTTTATATAGCACATTTCATACACAATGGGGCTGATTCTGATAATCCCACAGTTTCTTTTCAAACATGGGGGGATTCTAGGATTTCAGTACTGAAATCAATACTGACAGCCAGAGAGCAATTCGATGCTACAATACTGAAATCCTAGAATCCCCCCATGTTTGAAAAGAAACTGTGGGATTATCAGAATCAAACAAATGCGAACATTGCAATCTCAATACACAAGATGATTACTTTCATGCCATCTGGTCTTGCCCCCCAGTTACCAAATTTTGGAAAGAAATTACAGGAAAATTATCTGTTTACCTTAAACGTAATATCCCGGCAAACCCGTCATTATGTCTTCTAGGAGACATATTACAAAAAACCCTCCACTGGAACATCCATCACCCTTACTTCTGTCTCTGGTTATCACCAAGAAAATAATTTGGATCAATTGGGGAAAAAAAGGGGGGAAAAAAAATCAGTATTACACAATGGCAACAGCTATTAATAGACCATATTATCAAAGAAAAACAGACAGCTATCCTCAAACACAAAATAACTACATTTAAAAAAATATTTGGCACCATTACAGAATTCCTAAACATTAGTGTGCCCTGAGAGGTGAATTCTCCCCGTTGGATTGCAACCTTGTAGTGATCGGGGAGCTTGTGTGTCTCAGTGACCCCTAGAGCTATGCCAGCGGGAGATTTAAATCATGGTAGGGCCCCCCATGCTGGACAGGTTAAAGGGTAGAGGCCAGACAAAGCAATCCACTGGTCCTCCAGGTTGGGGGTTTAGCACAGGGCTAACAACTCTGTCTTGTAAAAAAAACAAGCACGTTACGGAAACAGCAACAGAAGGAATCGACACTACTGGGCGTGATGGACTTCCAGGGCTATCGTCAGATGCTAGGATGAATGCCATTGGTGAAAGCCGAAAGGAAGCTAGTGGCAGGAAGCTGGAAATCCTGAACGCCAAACTTAAGACTAGGATAGGATTTTGGAATGTAAGAACAATGTACGATACAGGCAAATTAGCACAAGTGACATCAGTGATGAAAAGATACAACATAGATATTCTAGGAGTAAGTGAAAGCAGATGGACAGGATCAGAGAGACTCACAACAAGCACAGGGGAAACAGTGCTGTACTCAGGAAGAGATGACCACCAACATAGGGAAGGAGTAGCCATCATTCTGAAGAAAAGAGTAGAGAAGAGCTTGATTGAGTGGAAACCTGTCAACAGTAGGCTCATGAAGATTAGGCTGAAGGGGAAGCAAATCAACACAACTATCATCCAGTGCTATGCTCCAACAAATGACAGCAATGACACCTTGAAGGATGAATTCTATGAACAACTTCAGGCTGTATTGAAAACTACACCCAGACACGACATGAGGATAGTGATGGGGGACCTAAACGCCAAGGTGGGAATCAGCAACACAGAACACGACAGGGCAATGGGAAGGGAAGGTTGCAGTGTCATGAATGAGAATGGGGAGAGGTTAGCAGAGTTTTGCACCATGCATGACCTCATCATTGGGGAAACCCTGTTCCAACACAAGGCCATTCATAAGCTAACATGGTACTCTCCAAATGGAAAGGATCAAAATCAAATAGATCATCTCATGATAAATGGCACCTGGAGACGCTCTTTACTTGATGTCAAGGTCAGACGAGGAGCTGATGTTGGGACAGGGAGCAGAAAGACAGCCAGAAAGCAATTCGATGTCGGAAAGCTACATGACACCAAGGTCAGAGGTTATTTTGTGCTACAACTAAAGAACAGATTTCAGGCATTTGCAGATATGTTGGATCATACAGAGCCAAAAATCAGACGATATCAACACTATGTGGGAACAGACCAAAGCAGCCTATGTGAAGACCAGTGAAGCCTGTCTTGGATTCAAGCACAAGGAAAAGAAGGAATGGTTAAGTGATGACACATGGCAAACTGTAGAAAATAGAAGGGCCTTAAAGAAGAAAGTAAATGAGACAAAGTCTGAACGGCTTAAGGAAAAATACAGGAAACAGTACCAAGAAACAAACAAAGCAGTGCGAAGGAAAGCCAGAGCAGACAAGCGGGCATATCTAGAAGATCTTGCAAGTCAAGCAGAAGAGGCAGCTAGGAAAGGGGAGCAAGGGAAATCTGAAGTGATGGCGCTAAACATCTCAGATCCATTACCAATACATGTGAATGGAGAAGCTCTACTAACAACAAATGAGTTCACCTATCTTGGGAGTACTGTAAGATATGATGGGGGTGCACACAATGACATTAAAAACAGAATCAACAAAGCCAGAAATGCATTCAGAATGCAAAACATATGGAAGTCTCAGCAGTATAGAACCAAGATAAAACTAAAATTTGATCAGAGCTGCGTTCTATCCACCCTACTGTATGGCGCAGAATTCTGGAGAATGACAGCAAGTGACATATGCCAACTGTCAGTCTTCCACACAAGGAGTCTGAGAAGAATCTGTCGGATTTTTCTGCCCAGCAGGATATCAAATGAGGATCCATTAACAAGATGTCAACAAGACAGCATGGATAGCATTGTAACAAAGCGGCGCTGGAACTGGATTGGGCATGTTTTGAGAAGAGAGCAAGACAGCATCCCAAGAGTCGCCCTTCATTGGACACCCAAAGGTAGAAGAAAGAGAGGATGACCCAAGACCACCTGGCATCGCACAGTAGAGGAAGAAATGAAATCTATGAGCCTGACATGGGGAGATGTCCAGAAAACAGCCCAGTGGAGGAACTTCGTTGCTGCCCTACATGCCAGAGGCATAATGGGCAGTAAGTAAGTAAGTAAGTGAGAGAGGTGAATTAATGTCTCACCAATTACCTATATTACGTAAAACACGCATATCATGCATGTATCAATATTATTGAATGCCCTCCGAATATAATTATAACCTGAATTAATATATCAGGAAATGTAAAGGATAAAGACATCTGATATATTCGCGGTATTGTTTTGCATTTTACTAGTTAGTATATTATGTATGTGCAAGCGTACGTATATGAATAAGACATTTTATTATTATTATTATTGTTATTAATATTTATATTATTAGGTATATGGGTATATATAACTATATGAAGGTGTATGTTGGTGTGTGTGTGTGTGTGAGTGTCTATATATGTATGGTGTGTATGTTTGTAGGTGTATATGTGTATATATATATATATATATATATATATATATATATATATATATATATATATATATGTATATATATATATATATATGTATGTATATATATATATATATATATATATATATATATATATATATATATATATATATATATATATGTATATATATATATGTATATATATATATATATATATATATGTAAATGTATGTATTCCGCAATTACTTTGAATTACCTTTAACTGTTGCTATGATTTGCGTGAGGGGCTTTAAAGGCACGAACTATACATATATCTAGCATATAAGTACCATTATTATTATTTTTTCTCCCCTTTCTTTTCTACAAACCCATCATTGATGCCACTACCACAACTATATCACAATCATAATTACATATTTAGATTTTTTTTTCTATTTTTTTTCTTCAATTTTTCCGTTCTATTCTTCTTTTTCTCACCATTCCTTGGTCTCCTGTCCCCCTCTACTTATTTTACAGTAAATAATAAATAATAGCAATAACATCATACATCATACATAAAACAGAAAGCAGTATGGATGAACATACATATCTCTACACACACACACACACACACACACACACACACACACACACACACACACACACACACACACACACACACACACACACACACACACACACACACACACACACACACACACACACACACACACATATATATGTGTGTGTGTGTGTGTGTGTGTGTGTGTAGAGATATGTATTGTTCATCCATATTGCTTTCTGTATTATGTTGTTTATATGTTTATTTGTTTGTTCATTTGTTTACTCTCGTATAATGCATTCTTTTCTTGTTTGTCGTCAACAAGCTTATTTGTCTGATACTTGCTTTTTCAACATCTATATTTGTCTATATTTGTTTTTTGCTGTTGTTTTCTTTATGTACTTATCTGTATTGCATTGTTTGCTAAAAAAAAGAAAAGAAACTGTGTTGGTTGCCCTCTTGACTTCTCATCTCTTGAGAGAAGATGGGGATACATTAATAAAGTGAGATTAAATACATAAGGTATATTTGTGTAATTTAACATTAATTACATGTTTGCGTAATATTCCGAGTTTGCATTTCACTGTTTTTATTCATTTTGAGGAATACTGAATCTGATTCTGTGCAAGTGAAAAGAGTAATGCATGCTCCCATTTAGTCCAGAACCACAATAACATTTGCATCTCTTTCCCGATTTCTCTCAAAATGGGGACAGGAGAGGAGTCGGTCAAAAAATGGAAAAACAAAGTAACTTGCGTTGTCCTGATGCGTGGCCACATCTCAGAGCCTTTCAACACTGTGACAGTTGTTTGTTCTCACAGAGCTTTTATAGGCCAAACTACAGCTGTGTATAGTCTGGCCCATGAAAGCTTTCTGAGAACAGAAAACGTCACAACACTGAATGATACCGCGGACCAGAAATGAGGGGCTGAGTGCGACTCCTCATGATCCTCACTCAAACCCACTCTCACACGAACTGACATTTACTGTTAAAATACAGTAATATGATCCCTATCTTCATCTGAGAGTGACTCTGCTCTGAGAAATCCATAATGATCACAGATTTAAAAATGTAAAAGCCTATTAGGATGAGATTCACTGATATCTAACACAAACATGGACAAGATGAATGATAACACAGAACATACAGTAATACTCACCGCCGTGCTTGTGGGATTACGTTTCCATTCTCCTTAGGAGCTTTATTAGATTAATTTGTGTTTAATTCAATATTCTGATTACATTACTGCCTATTAGTCACACACAATTTATATCACCACTGAAAATAAAAAGGAGACAGTGAGATGCTCATCTTGATCTCGCTCGTCATATGCAGACAGACATTTGAGTGAATACCATTAGGTCTGGTCCACATCTTATATTGGTGGAGATCTGCATTGATCAGGATGATAACATTTGACCAACAAGTGATTAAACAAAGTTTAATTTGTTCATGTGCTATTTAGTGGTGAATTTATCTAAAATAAATAAATAAATAAAAAACCGCATGGAATGTTGTGCCCTTATCGTGTTATTTTAACTCTTTCGCCGCCCAAGTTTTTAAAAAAAGTTGCCAGCCACCGCCAGCATTTTTGACCATTTTCACAAAAATTCATGGCCCCCTGAATATTTTGTTGTATGAATATCGGAACATGCAATATGTCAAAAGAAAGAACAGACCCTCTGCTTTTAATATAAGTTTTATTCTAAAACTCAATATGGGTAAGTGTTTTTATTTTAAAAAAGCAACATTTTGAGCAAAAAGCTGAGAAAATCGCATTTTTTGTCATAGACTACGTCTGGATCAGATTCATAATGATGAGAGAACATCGATGGAGTAACGTTAGATCGAGTCCATCAACACCGGTAATATTAGGCCGTTGTTGTTTATTGGTGATTATCGCATTATTTTTCGTATGCATGAGATCGCTCGTTTCTGCTTCTTCTTTGCCTGTGTTTTGATTAGGAGATACTGTAGCCCATAGATATCATATATAAACGCTAGATGTCTTATGGCGCAGTCACTTCCGGCATCATCGTTCGGCCATCTTGTCACAGTGCTCTGTGCATTAAGGTGAATGATCAGCACGCACACAAATCCTCTTATCTCGCTGAAATCTTGACGGATTTACAAACGGTTTGGTTTCTTACAAACGTTATTAACGTGGCTATAATTCCGAATGCTTGAACATGTATGTTATAATTTTTCATATGTATGCAGTGTATGTATGCAGTGTCATAACTACATCTCTGACGTTTATAACAAACCAAACCGTTTGAAAATCGGTAGAAAAATGAGCAAGTTATGGTTATTTAAAAGTACATGCACCATTGAAGTAGTGAGCGAGTACACTGTGGCAAGATGGCCGCCACGTGCGGACGTCGACCTCCATTGGCCAGCAGTGCGCACGAGACATCTAGCCTTTATATATGATATCTATGCTGTAGCCTACTCATTCAGGAGATGTGTAATAGTGCCCCCTGCCTTACAACAGTGATAATCGAAGCCGTGAAAACTCGTCAATGACGAAAGTTTGCTATTTTTGTTTTGGACGTCTCCTAAGTTTAGTGATATGAACAGTAATAACGATGACCTTACCATAAAAATTCCCGCCAAAGTCCTCATCCCATGGCAGTGAATGCAAAGTGAATTTGCTCTTGCAGTGCAGAAAACGTGTTAATACGGTGCAATATATGCTTCATATAAGTGCATCAAACAATTTCTCTCTCCTGGACAAGGACAACGTTGGCAAATCCGATGAATATTTCATCAAATTGACAACATAGTTTCCAGTTTTGTATGCAAAATGCATTAGATGGCCAGTGAACTGTGCTGGCTGAGGCTGGTATTATACAGAGTTACACTTGTATTGCACTGAAAACTCGCACAAGAACACTTTAAATTCATTCTACTATGGTTTTTCACAATTCATGATAAATTAGATCTTCTTCAGTTCCCAAACATTTGTCAGTCACATAAATTAACACCATTAAAGCACCACATGCCTTTTAGTATACGTATGTAGAGTAAGCAAATGGCATGGCACAAACAAAAGGTTCTGACATGAGTCATGACTCATGAGTGCACATCATGCATTTTATATTTTATATACATATTTTCCAAAAGTACTATTCATTTATTTATATGTAAAATCTTTTTAATGAGGAAGAAATCACTCTTTCATTTTGCTCTGAGTTACATCTTTCATCTGTATTCTAGGGAGAGGTAAAAAAAAAAAAAAAAAAAATTCTGGATGTGCTGACTGTTCAGAGGCACGGAGCCCTTTAAGAAGATTCACAGTTTTGAGTTTTAGGGGACAGCAGGGCTTATTCTACATCACAATGTCTTACTTCTGCTTTGTTGCCAGCTCTTGCGTGCCAACGAGGTGCTGATGCAACTTTCAGGGGACGTATGACAGCATGTCTGTGTGAGTGTGTGTGTGTGTGTGTGTGTGTGTGTGTGTGTGTGTGTGTGTGAGAGAGAGAGAGAGGCTGTGCCAGCACTGTGCCAGTGTTGAATACCCCCCTGAGCCCGCTGGAGTATGTGTCAGATACAAAGACATCAATGCCTTCACACTACATACAGGACAGATAGAAGATGTGACATAAATTAACAATGATTAACAATATCGGTAACACTTTAGTTTAAGGTCCAATTATCACTATTAACTAGTTGCTTATTAGCATGCATATTAATGGATATTGGCTGTTTATTACTTATAAAGCACATATTAATGACTTATTCTGCATGACCTTATTCTACATCCCTTAATCCTATATTCTTACCCAATACCTAAACTTAACTACCCAGATAGATAGATAGATAGATAGATATGCATTCTTTGCCAAAAGATGTGTTATTTTTTCTTTTTTAATGTACGTAAATGAAAAGAAAGACTGGGTCACTTAATTAGTGGAAGTGATCTGAGAGTGATAAGTGAAGATGGAGCAATCAGAAGCCCCAGTTCAGAGACTGAAGAGCCCATCACGACAGCTGTGGTGCTTTTAATCTCACAGACAGAGGCAGACATCCTCGCATAGGAACTAATGAGTCGGAATTCAGTATCAAAGGGTCATGGAGGGTAAAGCTTTATTCAAGTATGCCTTTAATGTTTGACTACAGACAGATCCAAGAGTAAACAAGGAGCACTGAAGAGTCAGACTGACTGATTTTTGTAACTGCACTACTATCAGGGCCAAATATTACCTTTAACATCGCACCAGGTTTCCTTTGGATGCTGTTTGATGTTACACAATGACTAATGATGCCAGCTGACCCTTTGCTTTATAAACATTAGAAAACCTTAGAAACATTACTGTCCTATCTTTAAGCTTCTGTTTCTATCTGATTGTTTGCTTGTTTTTAATATGTTTTCTCCTTGGACGATCTGTTTGGATAAATCTTCACTGAAATTATCCCAAAATATGGTAAAAAGTATTTTTCCTTCATTCCAGTACATGTAAAAAAAAATATTTTTGAATATCAATAATATTTCAATATAATTACATATTCACTGGGTTTTTTTTTGTTTTGTAAAACTAAGTTGCAATTTTTTGTTGTTGCTGTTTTGCTAACAAACAGTTATTTGATTCGTTTTTTTTAATTGTTAACTTCCTTTGGTCCAATCTGTAATCACATTTTCAAAACTCTAAACACAATAACACAACATCCTGTTGTGACCGTACCATTAACACAATTCATGTTGTTTTCACACAATATATACAGTCAATTAACACGTTTCTAAAATGCTTCTTTCCACACATGCGTACCCAATACTAAAATCATGGACCTTTCTGGCCTTCTTTACAAATGTTTAAAGTCCCTGTAAAGGCAATTCTACAAAAAAAATCTAAACACATTATAAGTGCTAGAAATGTATTGCTAAAACATGTTACAAAGACTGAGAACTGTGAAGTACTAAATTGTGGAGTTAGACCGTTTAACAGTTTTTCACCCTTGCTGTGAGCCGGATTTTTTGGGCGGGGCTAAAACGGGGGATTGATGACGCACTGCGACCCCCTGAGCTTGATTGGGCCCCTACTTGATGACGCACGGAGTCACTAAGCCTATCGCTCAATCGCGAGTTACTATCAGACAGCCTACAGTTTGCTAGCTACTATGCCCACGGCTCTGGCTATGCCTTCGTCATGTAAATGCGTATTCCCTGGATGCAATCACTTAGAAAACAGATCGGTGTCCTTATTTAAATTTCCGAAAAATGATCATATCAAGAAGAGGTGGATTTATCATGTGAAGAGCTAACGTTACCTTGATGGAGAGCTGATGATCACCACCACACCCGCCTCTGTAGAGATCAGGATAGTTTACTTTCGTTGGAGACAACTGGAATTCACTGATAATCCGCTGTTACTGGTGAATGGGGCCGAACCGACTATCTCCCGCTGTCCGCTTCGGCCTTCATCCTCCCGTCGCGCCGACATGCACGAGTCATATTTCCCGCGAGTGGGCGTGGTTTCAGCGCAGCCAGCGGACACGCCCCCAGCGTTTGAGAGCTGAGACTACTGCTCATTTTTTCGAGATTTTGATAGCTTATTTTATTTACTTGGCGGCTTTTTTAATCATTGAAATTGGGCTGGGTGGCTAATAACACATTTTTCGGTAGTATGACAAACTCAGAACACATACTTAATTTTGACTTTACAGGGACTTTAAACACAGCATGTCAGAATTGAAGACCTAATGTTCCGAACCTTAAATAGAGTATAAAGCCTCTACTTCTGCAACAACAGGTATGGGATCAATATCCCGTCTAAAGTATTGCAGCCACAGATAAAAAAATAAGTGTGAATCAAAAATTTTAAAACGCATGCAAAAATATATTGCACAAACTGAAAAAAATAATGCAAAATGATCAGAATAGCAAACAACGTGGTCACGGATCAAAATATAATAAGCGTGAATCAAGACATAACAAGCATGAATAAAAACTTTAAACGCATTAAAAGTTATTTTGCACAAAACTTAAACTTATGGTCATGCTTTCTTAAAGAGTAAGTTTTCCTTGGTTTTATTACTCTGTACTTTGTGCTCTCTTGCAGTTTCTGCTCATATTTTACTCTTTTGTACGCTTGTGCTGTTTTTCTCTTCGCTCTTCTTGCTATGTTCTGCTCTTGCTTTCCCAAATGTTGCAGTTCGAATTTCATGTAAATTAGGGTGGGCTTAAATGTCACCATTGGTCCACTAGCTCTAGATTGACAGCTACTCCTCTAGCCAATCAATCGAAGAGGGGAGTTGACGAAGAGGGGAGCTGCAGCACCCCCTGACGACAGCTGTTTCACTACATTGGAATTTAAGATGACATGACTTTTAAAGGAGTCATAACCTAGTATTACATTGGATACCTACTGCTGTATTATAGTCTTTCAGGCCCTTCTAAAAAAGAAAAGTGGAAAAAAAAATAAACACAGACCTACTTTTACCCTTATTTCTGAAGGCATTTTTGTCTCGCGAGATCAATGCGATGTTTTGGCTGTCGTGGACGCTCTATATGGCTCTGCACGCCAGTTGAAAGTGTTGTTGGGACAGCGTCATTAAAAATGAATTTCATCCACTGGTCCCTTTCGTCCGATTTTGGGAGATAAAACACATTTACATGTTTTTTATGGCAATCAACCACAGAGCAAGTCCGGTGGGCACTCGGTTTCTCCATCTTTCTCGACTGAACTGAATATGAGGGGGAGAGGGGAAGGGGGGCTTCCTGCTGCGGTGTCCATATATGGTATATCCTACTACCTCATGACGTCAAGAGGGAGCTGAAATCAAAATCTCGTATTTGAGTGTGCGCGTGCACGCGCGCTGGTTTATTTACCCTGAGGTAAACAAACGCTTCACTTTTAAATATCGGCTTCCCGGCCAGTGTATAATCATTAGTCGATCATAACATACATTGATTCTCGTGGAAAAGTGAAAATTGCAGGTTATGACTCCTTTAAATAACTTTTTGTTTTTCAACCTGTTTTTTAACCCCTTCCCCATCACCCCCAATTTTGGCAAGTGCTGCATACATGAAATGCCCAAAATAAAAAGGTTACTGCTCATAACTAATTCTGAATAGAAACATAACACACATACATTTAGAAAGCCAACACTTGAGAGTTTATAGTTCAAGACTCAAAATTAACCAGACTGTTATTAATATTGAGATATATAAGCTCAAACATATTTTGAACTAAAATAATCTGACTGGTAAGGGGTTAAGAACACCTTCAACCTTTATAAAATTATTCTTATATGTTGTCGAATAGGGTTGTATGACTCTAAAAGAAATGAATATATAAGGCAATAAGCCGATCTCGCAAGGAGTGAGTGACGTGACACTGGTTGAGGACCAGCATCTCAGAACTGATTTGACACTCATTTAATGCATGTGAAAAAACTAAATATAGATGTATTGATTAAAGCATGCATGGCATTAGGGGCTGTTCACTCAGAACGTCAAACATTCCACTCTGCTACTTTTCCATTGTTGGTGTGACGTCAACTCCTCTCTTCGATTGATTGGCTAGAGGAGTAGCTGTCAATCTAGAGCTAGTGGACCAATGGTGACACTTAAGCCCGCCCTAATTTACATGAAACTCGAACTGCAACATTTGGGAAAGCAAGAGCAGAACATAGCAAGAAGAGCGAAGAGAAAAACAGCACAAGCCGCAAGCGTACAAAAGAGTAAAATATGAGCAGAAAATGCAAGAGAGCACAAAGTACAGAGTAATAAAACCAAGGAAAACTTACTTTTTAAGAAAGCATGACCATAAGTTTGTTTTGTGAAAAATAACTTTTAATGTGTTTAAAGTTTTTATTCATGCTTGTTATTTCTTGATTCACGCTTATTATATTTTGATCCGTGACCACGTTGTTTGCTATCCTGATCATTTTGCATAATTTATTTCAGTTTGTGCAATTTATTTTTACATGTGTTTTTACATTTTTGATTCACACTTATTATTTTTTGATCCGTGGCTGCAATACTTTAGACGGGATATTGATCCCACACAACAGCAGCTCAAAAGTACTGAAAAAAATGTATATATTACAGTTTTTCTCAATTGCTAAAACACAATTTCTGAAACCTTGCTCCTCATCTTCAAGCACTATTCACAGAGCCTCTGATTCCTCTTGCAAAATGAAACTTTCGCCTCAAAACAGTTTTACCTGTGTTCAAAATCAAACACTGCTCTCAAATCATAAACAAAGTGATCAAAATGATATACACTATCAAGCAGTCAGTAAACAATACACCAAAAAATAGAAAACACATTGTTCAAAACATAGTTCTCAGGGAGAAGTACATTTTTAATCTCAAAACAAATTTCATATTTTTCCGTCATTGTCTTTTGATGAACGAAAACATGTTCTATCATAGTAGCTCAAAATGTATCAGAAATTACTACTCTGCTTTGCTCTTTGCAATTTTCTTTTGTTCTTCCTCCTCCTTGTACCCCTATTTTTACAGTACTGTACCCTGCAATCTCACAAACTTGTCCTTTGTCTCTGTGATACTGTAATTCTTGTTCTTTGTTGATATGAACCTGGAACCAGTCAACATCTATTGAGCAGTCAGTACTGTTAACAAATGGAAAGGACAATGTTCAGGGCCATACGATTTGTTCATTGTACAGTATACAGCCTACAATGCACTGTACATTATACAATACTAAAAGGGACAATAATCAAAGGAGTAAACATGTGATCAATGTGCTTCTTCTTGTCTTTGGGCATCATTTGAAACAGGTTCAATCAATGACGTGTTCTCTATTTGTATTTGATTGTTGCCACTTGTGTTTACCAGTATGGATGACATGAGCATTAGAGTGCAGAATGTGTTTTGAGAATGAGAATGTGTTTAGAGTTTTGCTGAAAAGTCTAAGTGAGATCTGCAAATTGTGTTTTACCATGTGAAATGGTTTAAGGTATTGACAACAGACTGCACAATTAGCTAAATGAGTTCAGGCAACTGAGAACTTTGTTCAGCCAATGGGTTTTAGTATTTTAGCAACTGAGAAAAACTGTAAGAATATTGAAACAACTAATAAGCATTTTTAGGTAACAGATCAGTGAAATATTGAGAAAAAGTTGGTTCTAATCTAAATTGGAGGCATAGTCAGGAGTTGAAGTTCTTTCCATTTCTTGGACATACACAGTAAAAAAGGGACTCTTTGAATTTGTTTGTTTACAGTTTCTCTCGATTGCTAACACACTATAACTGGTTCAGTTGGCCCAATTTCCCAAACCATTCATTCAGGTCTAGAAACCAAGACACATTTCTCAAAACATTTAACACATTTAACCTGTTTTCACACCCGTTCCAATTGTCTCAATGTTTTCTGCAAAACTCTACACAAAAATGCCCTTGTTTTGCACAGGTTTAACCACGTTCTCATCCAGAAAACACAAACACTTAATAGAATTACCTCAGGTGTCACACTGTGAACTCAAATAGCACACATTTATCCATGCGTAAACATTACAGTTTTTTTTCAACTGCTAACAAACATTGTCAGTACTGAGGCTACATTTTCAAAACTCTTCACACATTCAGTGAAACAGTTTACATGGTTTATACGGACCAAACTGTGAATCATGTTTCATTGCTTTCACACAAAATGCATTAAATGAGCACGTTTCCCAAAATCCATGAACACTTTTGTCATTCATTCTTCACCATCTGCAAAACACTATATTTTTCAAATGCTAACACACGGATTTTAAAACTGATAAAATCACATTCAAATCAGAATGATGGCGAACTCTGTGCATTTCTGCAGTAATTATATTGAAATTATTGATATTTGCAATTTCAGTTGAAAGCCAACCCAGGTGTCCTATTTTTTGTCTCTATTACAGTAGTATTTTATAATATATATATTTTTTCAGTTATCTTTTGGAAAAAATCGGGATGGCTTCAGATTGATTTTGTTTGGAAACATAGATCAAGGAAGACACATTGGTGTGGAAAGAAGAGTGGTGGAAAGAGGGAGGAACCCTCACAGTACTGTACATTCATCCATCCATCCATCCATCCATCCCACACATGATGGCCGCTCCATCACAGGATGAGACAAATCTACGGGCAAACTTACAGTCTCCAATTCACCTGTCCTGTATGTCTTTGGATTGTGTGGTAAACCAATGTAAACACGGAGAGAACATAACAACTCTAAACAGAAAGGCCTCCTGTTTTTTTTTTTTGGTTGTGGTTGATTTGTAATTATTATTGCTTCAGGATTTTGTTATTTTTTTATTTTTTGTATGTCAATTACTAAATGTAAAGACATAGAAAAAAAACCCCAAATTGCTGAATTTCTCATTCATCTTTATGCTGTAATACAGTCAGTAAGAATTGAAAGATCTTATTCTTATCATATAATGAATATTTATGTGAAAATAAAAATATTCAAATGTTAAAAATAAAAGTTCAACATTTATGTAATGCTCTCTGTTGTTAGTGTTTTTTAGGTCAGTGTTTTATGAATGAAATGTGTGTTTTCTAAATGAGAATTGTTGCCAGTTTTATGGTGAAACGAGCTTATTTTGAGACATACAGTATATTAAGTGTTTTGTTGGTCTAAGTGAGTTTTGGAGGTGATATTACAGTTTTTCTCGATTGCTTAAATTAAGTTTTATGTAACAAAGTTCGGGAGGAGCACGTTCAGGTAATCAACCAATCAACTCAAGAGGAAGCCAGTATAAATAAAGCTTTTCCTCACCTTCTGTCTCACGACAAGTTTCTCAGCATCCCTCCACCACCCCATCACCTCACACTCGGCTGGGTCTACCCCAGTATAGGAGGAGTACTCTGGGTTCGGGCAAAATTCCGAGCTCGGAGCCCTCCCCTGGACAGCAAGCCAAATACGCATAATACTATTAGATTTCATGTACGTGTGAACTCGTGAAACACATTTCTTGAAACGATGCCTCGTATTCTCAAAACTGTAAACACAAATCCACCCAATTCCCCAAACATCCTATTTTCAGGTCAAAATGAAGCTCTACACTCAAAACCATGCATTCACTCTTGCTGAAAAACCAAACTTTACCCTCAGACAGGACACACAAGCCCTCAAAATCACACACACTACAACATAGTCTAACACACTGGTGCAATAAATTCAAAACGACATTTCCAAAACTGGTAAGTTATGTTGCTTGTGGTTCCCCCCCTCACAAACCTTTCCACATGATGAACACAAAAGACACAACCAATGGATACATTGGCACATTTTTATTCATTCATGTACTACACAGTACAACACACACACAACAAAACAAAACAATTTTTTTTTCCTGTTTTACTTTTCTTTTTTTTTATTCTCTCCTCTACATTTTTTTTTTATATTTACTTACAGTAAGATGTGTGTGACCATCATATGACAGTAAAAGAGCACACACAAACCTTATTCTAATATGGAATTGTATTGGAATGGTAAAGAGTGTTAGTAGGTGACAGGAGGGCCTCCACTCAAGGAGACAATATGATGAACACGTCTAAGAATGTTCCACATATGGTTGAAATACCATCATTTGCCTAGAAAGATAACATTCTGGGAGTCAAGACTATAAAGGAGAAAGGATGCCCTCCCTTCACCGTCACACTCTGCAGCCACTCTGTGTGACTGTACGACTGCTGGCCTTTTCTTGCAAGAAAATACACCTCATCAAAGACTATTGGAAATGTTTGTCTTTTATTCAGTGATAGAATTTTGTTTGCTACCACACCTCCCTAAAGGTTCTCGAGGCAACGGTAAAGCGACTCAAATTTGGCCTTACTCGTAGCCTAGCCTCCCTCATAGTCATACCATTGATAAAGACTTGGGCAACTAGAGTGGCTTGAATTTCATCTGAGACTGCTTGTCTTCTTGCCCTTGCCCTTCGTCCTCCTCCTCCTCCTCCTCCTGTGTTAACTGAGCTGAAGCTGTGCTGACTTGACTTGAGTGAACAATATTGAATGCTAGTGCTTTATACATGACAACATGGTGTAGGCAATGAGAAATTAAGGGATTTGTGTGTAGAGTTTTGCAGTGACAGTTCAACAAATCTGACTCGTGTCAAAACAGGGAATAGTGTTTATAGTTTAGTGAAATGGGTGTGCTTTTTGATAAATGGCATTATGGTTTTGAAATTTTAGTTCAAAAGCCTGGTTATAGTGTTTAAGCAATCGAGAAAAACTGTAACTGTATGGTCAAGATTCATATTGGTAATGCAGACTGTATGAAGAGTTTTGAAAATGTGGCTTACTGAACAATGCTCGTTAGCAATTGAAAAAAGCTAATTGAAAAGTAGCAAAACAGATGACACCAATCAGAATCTCAGGATAATATAAATAGGGCCACGGATGATTATGTGCTTTGGAAAATGAATCCTAGTGATGGGTTAGAGGAAGAGGAGAGGAAAATAAAAATAAAGGGGACGGGATCAAAGGATATTTTTTCCTGATGAAATACAAAGCACTATAGGTGACCATGTTCTTGTGCATGGAATGAACATGAGGGAAGTTGGTTTAAAGGCTCATTTCACTACAGAACAGGACCCTCACTATTCTATGTACAGCATATTCTGTAGCCCATCTTATACACCCTCAAACTTGTAATTGTCAGACTGATTTGTAGCAAGTACTTCTTACATTTCATATTTTTGCAGAACTAAGAGACGACTGCCTTGGGGAGGGAGAGAAAGTCTGTTGTCAGAAGACTAAGAAACTGCTTTAGTATGGCAAAATAGTCATTATCAGTACTGCAATGCAGCTTGGACGAGGATGCTTAATTTATTTCTTTATTTTTACTGTACTGTAATTGACAGTATACTGTAGAAAAACTGTAATGTGGATGCCAAACAACTCAAGAGAAGCAGAGAGAGAGAAAAAATGTCTGGGCGAGGGAGAGGAATAGTTGAAGGAGGAGAGGAGTAGTTGGATCAGGACAAGGGAGAAGAAGATTTTTTTTTTCTACTGTACATTTTATAAAGCAATGCCTCATTCACTTTTAGATAGTATGTTGCCAAGAATGCACACATTCAACACTCAACCAAAAATGTAGAATGGCTTACAGTAAAAGGAAACTGAATTATAAAAACAATGGATTTCATATTGTCTGCAGGTAGAACTGAAACGTGACAAGTTATGCAGTTTTCATAATGCTATCAACTGTTAGTATTTTGACAGTCATTGTGCTATGATTGACTATATGTTCATGTTGGATAGAAAACTAGTGCTAGTGTTTTGACAGAATTATTCAATTTTGAGTCGGGTTTGCTGTGTTTTGATAGAGTTAGTATACAGTATATAGAAAAAGGGTTTTAGCATTTTGAAATGTAGTTTGTATTTATTTAAAAAAAAAAATTAAATGTGGTTATGGCCAGAAAATTTACTATTTGGCCAACTGTGTAATTGTTGGCCAACTATTTGGCCAACAATTTTTAAACGCTTGTCAAAAAACACACACAAAAAAAAAACACAATGAGTTTGAACTCACCCAAAAGTTAAAATCCTATCATCCTTTACTCACACTCAAGTTGTTCTAAACCTGCATAATATTCTTTCTTCTGTTGAACATAAAGAAATATATTTTGAAGAATGTTGGTAACCAAATGGTTGCTGGTCCCCATTGACTTCCACAGTATAGAAAATAATAATAATACAGAAGTCAATGGGGACCAGAAACTGTTTGGTTACCAACATTCTTCAAAATATCTTCTTTTGTGTTCAGCAGAAGTAATAACTTCAAGCAGGTTTAGAACAACTTCAGGGTGAGTAAATGATGACAGGATTTTCATTTTTGGGTGAACTATCCCTTTAAAGGTACAATGTAAGATTTTTGCATTAAAATATCCCAAAATCACAAGGCCAGTGTTATATATTTTGTTAAGTTGATTACTTACAATATCCCAAATGTTTCCAACTATTTTTAAATCGTGAGAAAATTGCGATTTTAACCAAGGAAACGGGGCGTTAGAGCAGGGGTGAGCTGGGAGTCAATGGCGTCCTATCCGCGTTACCCTCGGTTTCCGCTCGTACTGCGTGGAGTCCTGGACAAATGCGGAAGTTGTAGTTGTAGCGTCTATCAAGCAACAAGCGTTAGCTTGTTTCGTGCAGTCGTTATGGAACACAATTATTCTTTACCGATTGCAGCTGGTTCTGTCGACAAAGACAAGTCCCATAAACGTAAACGTCAACGTACGGGTCAACCAAACGACCCAAGAAGAATTTGGGACAAGAAGAGAAATAAAACCAGGATCAACATCGGTGTGGCATTTCCTAAATGGAGAGAACTTCGTGACAAACTTCAACTAGAAAGAGTTGAAGTCGATCTTGCATGTGTTTTAATTGACAGGTGAGTAAGTGTTTTGACTCCTTTACTGACATAAAAATTTAATACAGAAGACGCTGTTAGTCTTACTGTTAGAATGTCTTGTTGTCTATGCATATGATGTGAAAAATCGTGAGGTCATATTCACTGCGAATACTTCTAGGCATGTTATGAACTGTTGGCTGTAATTTTGTCAAACTGTAGCTTTGGTGAAATACTTTTCACGACCTCAAATGATGTGTCAAATGTCAATTTCTTATTTAATTTTTTTATTAATTTTATATATTCCAAATGTAGCATTCGGTAATAGTTATGTTTATGTAAGGAAAGTATTATTGCTTTAGGTTATTGACATTGTTTATCTGGTGTTTATGGCCATGTAAATAAATATAGCATGTGTTATACATAAAGATTAATCAGTATTTTGGCAAATGATGTGGGTATGTTCGAATGTACTTTTACAACAATTGTTTAGAACACGTAAAACTGTGCAGCTTTATCACAACAATGAATTCGACAAATACAATAACATCTTTGGTAACCAATACAAAGCGGAGGTTTCTCCATGATTCAAAAAATCCGCAGTAAATCCGACCCGGAGCCTTCACATAGAAATAGGAATACTTGCTTTCAGAGGTAATAGCAAAACCCGCCAAGTGGATCATTTTAATGTGAGATTACAACCCCTTCACACATAGGCAATAAAAAAAAGGATTCATTTTAGTAGAAAAACTACACATAGCCCCTTTAAGGATACAAACAGTATGATAATTATTTATTAAATGCAAATTCTGTTCTTGGTTTTAGCACTACAAACTAAAAAGGTCTATTGCATCTCTAAATGCACTGTTATGGTCGACTGACATATATAGTGGGATGTGTTTGTTATTCAATCAACTCCAGAATGACGAGAAGACCAAAAACAGCACTGAATACAGTATGTTACCAGAGGAAGCAATAGCAGTCACAGTCAGAGCAAATTATATTCTAAAAACTTTTCTGGTAAGAGATTTTTAATTCATCTTTGCAAAGTGCAAAATACAAATGGGTTTTATTTTAAATGTTAATCACATGTTTTCAGCATGGTGATGTGATGGGGTGAGACAGATAGAGAGAGAGAGTTGAAATTCTGCAGGTGTCTGGCACTGTCTTGTTTTTCCGAAGGCTTTCACAATTCAGAGCATAAAAGTTTCATTGCTCTCACTCAATGCAGTGTTTCTCATGGATTATTTATTAAACGGGGAGTGGCTGTTTATCATACGTCTAATCCGGCTCAGCACAGGTACAGACTAACTGCTGTCTGCATGCTCATGGCCCGTGAGCCACAGCAGGAAAGATGTGTCTCATTCGTTTGACTCATCCTGGGTGTTCCTGAGAGCAGTGCGATGCAGTGGAGTGCTCTATTTATTTAGCTAAATCAAGATCTCAAGAAAGGAAGTTGCACTGAGATCTGTATTTTAATTACAAAACACACACAAAAAAAGGGATTGTTCTGTTTTGTTTTTCACACTTTTTTTTTTTTGCAGCAATTGCAATTATTACAATAACAGTAATACAGACATTTTAATACTGAAGTCCCCTGAGGTCATTACTTGGTATGATAATATCGGCGAGACTGACCAATCAGAATTGAGTTTTCCAGAGAGACGTGTAATAGGTTCTGTACATATTTTACCATACATTTTTTTTAAAGTGTTTGTTTAAGCATTATAAGCCAAGTAACCAAACATTACAAACTTTGATTTAAAGCAAGAAGGTTGTTTAAAATTGGTCTTGGTCAGTCTAGTTACACTTCATTTGGTTTGAAACTTACTTTGCTACAGTTAAAAAAGTATGTTCTATTGGCGGTATGGAAAATGCTGCTTCCGAAAGCAACATACAGAGCTAGGAAGGCAACAAGGCCTTTAAACGTGTCACATCCTTACTGGTAATTCTTTGTTCAATTGTGAACTCTTTTCTTCTCTTACTCTCGCTTTTAAGTATTGCAATAAAACTGAAAAACATACATCTTTGGAATTGCTTTTCATACTGTAATATTTAACTCATGATATGTTTTGTTTTAAAGTTAGAAACTTTCATCATAATGTTTGGGACAGATCATCATCTCGTCCTCCTCGTCCATGTTTTCCTATTCTGTTAATGTAGCTGCATGCCCAAACCAAAATCTGGATATTATGGTCTCTTCTCTTTTATGTCTTCCAGTTAATCTCTGGTACCCTAAATTCCTTTAATCTAAAAAAACCCAAAACAAAACAAAACACCATCTACCTGTTCTATCCTTCTCCAATTGTTATCTCGTTTCCTTTTCTCCCACATGAGCTGGTACTCATGTGTAACACCTGATCTCATTATCTGAATCCTATATAACTTTTGTGACATTTCAATCAAGACGACTGCTCTACTTTCAGTCTGTTCCCACACAGGACCCTGGGAACATGGGAATGACCCCAAGCTGAAGGTCCACAGACTCCACACGACCATTATACGGCTTTATATGGCTCGAAATGATTCTGGGTTTTCTGTTTTATTTTATTACCTCCATGCCATGTTCTGTTGGTAATTTCTCTCTGCTTCCATTCATAGTGATGCTTTACCACTTTAAACAACCACCAGCGTCTCATTTTAGGTATAAGGTTTGGTCCTTCCGTTGGGGAGAATAAATGCATTATTTCCGTCCAGTCATATTTAAATATCAAGCATAGCGTTAGTTCTGGCAGGTCACATTAGTCAAGCTCGCATCAGCTGACCCTCAGCTGATCCACATCTACCTATAGGAATACGACACCTATCACTGTATACATATAAGCTCCTTCAGTATTATCAGCAGCTATCGCGTTTCTCAGGAGCTAATTACCCTCCTCCATCCCCAGCTCCTCCTCTTGCCCAGTCAGGATTTGACATTCTGATTCCCCTTGAATCAGAATAATTATCGAATAATGCTGTACTTAAAATCTTGAATTAAATATATTTGCAAATTTTCATGTTGGTTCTGTTCTGTTTACCCTGAGGGGGGTTATTGCTGCTCTCCCTGCTCTTATCCATGCTAGGCTGCATGGATGCGCAGGGAGTTCTCGCCCAGAACTGAACCATACCGCCAATCCAAACTGTAGGCTAATTGTCAATCATATTTGACGGTAGTGGTCCTGACAGAAACACAGTTTTCATGGTCAACCTTCCATTTCTTCCAATCTGACAATTTGATGAGGCCATTGACATAGCTTTTCCAACACTTATTTTGCTAATGGCACTTGGCAGAACAAATGAGCTACCTGAGATATGTCAACATCACTACGCTAGGACCAGAAAGTGTTGTCATAGAGATGCCGTTACGCTGCTCTGATTGGTTGTCATATGCCAACAGTTAATAACAGAAGGGGAGTAAAATTACTGGCTTTTTGTTTTTGTATGATTCTGTTAAGACATTTAACACGCAAGTAGCTAGTGTTTTAAAAGGCCGTTCACACCAACCTTTGATACACATATACTTACACAATCGCTTAGTCTCTGTCCAGATTGAAATGTCCTTCAGTCAGAATCCAGACCGGAATCCGCCTACTAAGTATCTCTGGGTTAATGAAGAATGGTTGTATTGGAGTAAAAAAAAAAAAAAACAAGCTGAGAAACTTCACAAGTCTCTAGGCCTTTTTTTCCTTTACAGGGTTTGTTCGAAACATTCATTAAATAACAAACACTTCTGTATTATGTATTCTGTTCATGGGATGTGTATCAGTGCATGCTGACCAGTGCAAATGCTTTAAATAATGCCTCCAAAAAGTTATTTGCAGTTTACAAAACACACACTTGCAAGATTTTCCAGCAGCACTTGAGACTTGATGGAGTTTAAAAAAAATGTGATCTGACAGCCGCTATATTTCTTGCTTTCTCCACCTCTCACCTGTGGGCATTGATATTCCCTCCATCTCTTCTAAGCCACAGTATTCCGCCTGCCTCTCAATCTCTCTGCCTGGCAAATATTGATCTAGCAAAATGACTTCTCAAGGTTAGGGTGCTGGTTTGTGTGCTACAGTAGATAAGGCGAGGGGCTTGTCATTTGCCGTCTGCACTACTGAAGCCACGGGTGGAAGTCTGAGGTTTGCCAAAATCAGGTGTAAAATATTTTTCATCCTGACTTGTTTACTGGTTTAGGGTTTCTTTTATCCTTTTGTCTTGGTTTTGATGTCTACCGGCACCTACCGCTACTGAATCTTGAATGATATGTGTGAGGGGAGCTCTGTGTCCCCCCCCCTGCAGCTTGTCTTGCACTCATTTATATGACTAATAGCTTCATTTTAACGAGACTCAAAAGGATCAGTATCATCTTTAACCGCTGTGTTGTGTTCATATTTTGCTGCTATAATTAGGACTCAGTGTTTTGCATATCAGAGCCACACTGCTTATAAAATTACCTTCTTTTTTTTTCAGACAAACGTGCCAATCATTTCTTCAGAAAATGGGATATTAATAAAACATTTGCAGTCTATTTATGAATGCGTTAATGATGCAAAGGCATTCTCAATCTGAAAGTGTCTTCAGAGCAATTACCTTCTATTCACTGTTGAGCCTTGGACTCAGAGCTTTCATAATTCAGTTGAGATAGATATGATTAACATTTGCATTCAAAACAGATGCTTGCGCTTGTCTTTTTGTTCCTGTTTATCAGTCCATCCATACATATATTTTTAACCTTCCTCACACTGATAGAAATTAACCACCATTTGTATGTTGTAAGACTCAATTTAACATATTCAATATGACATACATTTTCATAGAAATTAAACTAACGACATAAGGAACATCTTAAGTGTGGCTAATTTACAAATGATGGCAAATGTTGGTTGAGAGTTCACACCTGTTGCTCACATCAATATATTGATCTGCAGTGAGCTGCAATACAAGCATGCTTTTAGCAATGCCTACCAAATGAGGCCTTGCGATCAAATGTAAATATGACAGGTTTAAATTTTTTAAATCATATTAAGCTAGAAGTCAGCCAAACACTTCAGAAACATGCTGTGAAATGGCATCTTCTCACAAATTATGCATAGCATAAAAATGTTGTCTGCATTTTGTTCAGGGCTTTTAGTATTTCATGGGTGCTTGAACTCTTATTTCAATACATCCTCTTATGATTTAAAAGCCTGAGATCACACAGACATGGACAAATATGTCAGTGAAACCACAAGCTAAACAACACAGGATGTATAAATCTTCGTAGTCTTAAAAAAAACAACTTCCTATAGAGATAGGAAGACTTTAGAGAGCGGGTTTATAGTGTTACTGTGTGTGTTGAAGTGTGTAACGTTTGACACAACACGTTTTTAATGTCTCTTGCCCTTGCAGGGTCAGTCATGGCATCCACATGGTGCCCTAGATCTTATTGACACAGCAGGCAGGAGGGACGGAGAGGGCACTGTCAGTCTGTTCACCTGACAAACAACTCAGTACTCCAAATCCGGTGTGTTCATGTAGCCTCAGGGACTATGGGCACTACCGTGACCTTTTTATTTCGCTTGACTTTGGAGAATGGGGTGTAAAATAGTCAAGTGTCATCCCTGCAACATACTGAGAGACCTGCAAAAGTGTGAATGTAAACCCTGCGGTGATATGATAGTTTGTTTTGGTGACAAAGAGAGGAGTACAAACTAGTTTGTAAAGAAAAAAAAAGACTGCTGATGTGTTCAGAGCTGCTGATTGGTTATGTTCATTAGTGGAAATAAGAAGCAACACTTGGTTTTGACCAGTAAGCACACACCAAGGGGATTCTAAAAATCAATAGTCATGTTGAGTTTATCTGAAAACAAACTGTATAATTAATGCTTTCATTGATTTGCTCTGCAGGGGAATGTCAGTTGTTGATCATTATGAGTATCTGAGATGAAGCCTGAGGGCACTGCTCAACACCTCAAAAAAACACTTCATCTTTTATGACTATCCCCTAAATATATAGGATATAGATGAGAACTGCACTCTCATTCTTTATTGATAAGGCATTGGGTATCATGAAATAATATCTCAGGTTAATGTTAATTTCTACATACACTTAAGAGTGTGGCGTCTGTAAGATGTTTAAATGTTTTCGAAAGAAGTCACTTATTTATCACCAAGGCTGCATTTATTTGATAAAAAAAAAAAAAAAAGGAAAATTGTGAAATAACTATTTTGTATTTTAATATGTTTTTATATGTAATTTATTCCTGCGATGGAAAAGCTGATAAAGAAACAATTAGACATTTGCTGTCAATGTTTTCAACATTGTTGCTTAATGTTTTTGTTGAAACTGTGATACATTTAAAAAAATCAGGATTCTTTGATGAATATAAAGTTAATAACTGCAATTATTTTGAAACACTAATCTTTTTTTAACATTATAAATGTATTTACACTGTCACTTTTGTTCAATGCATTCTTATGAATAAGTTTTTATTTCTTTCAATAATAAAAAAATCTTACTGACCTCATACTTTTGAACAGTACAGCAATACATTTTTAACATTAAAAAATGCTAATGCAAACATTAAGCTAATGTATTATGATCAAATATTAATTAATCATCTACTGTATGTATAAATGAACCTTTATTAATAAATGTAGATCTCTAATGACAACTCTTGGAGTGATTGGCATGGTAATGGGTATGACAATGTTGTACGTTTGGTCTTGGCGGTATAGATCTGCTACGCTGCTGCTGCTTCAGAGCAAGTACAGGACTTGCTACTGCCAATACATACACAACACACCGCTGTGAGTAAGTAAGACATGCTGCTGCTGTACAATATAGCAAACATGAATTACCCGTAGCAGATCTATACAGGTGGAGCTGGGGAAGGTGCTAAAGCAAATGCTACCCAAGTATTTGAAGGTTGAGCAGCGAGCTCATTGGCTACTGATACGACAGGAACCAATCAGCTACGCCCTACAGATAACGATGTGATTATGAACAGGTGAGTAAAAGGACCTATTAGCATGCACCATCTAGAGCAGAGGTCTTCAATCCTGCTCCTGGAGGGCCACTGTCCTGCAGAGTTTAGTTCCAACCTGCTTCAGCACACCTGCCTTTGAATATTCAAGCAATTCTGAAGAGCTTGATGAGCTGATTCAGGTGTGTTTGATTAGGGTTGGAACTAAAATTGCAGGACAGTGGCCCTCCAGGAGCAGGACTGAAGACCTCTGATCTAGAGTTTCATGCCAGAACTTTGTATTTCAATGTTAGTTGAACTGAACCTTATTAAATTTTAAGAGAGAATCATACCAAAAGTGGTTTTAAACACCACTGTGATTTTCCTTCAACATGTTAAGATCATTACCATACTGGTTTCAGGAACAGAATAAAGAAAGATTTGTATATTCTTCAAATTTTCTACTAAAGAGAAGCAACATAGTTGATACTGATATGTTCATATTTCTCTCTCAGTTGTGTATTTAGGGTACACTTTAAAAAGACTTGAATGTAGCCATTACAAATGAGTATGCAGAATTTGAATTTGTCTCCCTTGTAGAACGTATCTGTTATAAAGGCGAGCGTCTCGTACACTCTAGTCTACAGATGATATTGTACACATGGCTGTCAAAGGCTAAGACAGCTTCAGTCTCTATACAGTACATACTCTGAGAGTATGAAGAGATTCTACAAAACCTTTGTTCCCTAGGATCTAACGTCACGTGGACGATGCCTCCACAAACATGCAGTTTCGCTGATTCATTTCTCTTTAAAGCTTCTTTTATATAAAACAAAAAGTTACGAGATCAAAAGATTTACAGATTGTTTTTCTTTCAGTTGTTTTCAACCTATCTTTTCTACTTCAAATAATAATAAAAAAACTTTAAACATGGCACTTTGAAAACATCCACGAGGAATTCTCAATTTTATTTTAGAACAAAATTTACAAAGCCATTCAAACAGTCTGTATTTTATGTAATTACGTCTTTTAAACTCAACTTCAAAAAAATCATGAATATTCAAAATACACTTTGACTTCACTGCTGTCTCTCATTATATACAAATATGTACAGGCAAGGAAATTCAGCGTCTCACAGTCATATATATCTGTACTGAAAAAAAAGAGATCTCCATATCTGTTTGTATGTATGTAATTGTATAAATGCAACCAGACCTGGTCCAAACTTAGTTTTTGTGATTGGCTGGTTGGCAGTCTTTAGAATGCTCCGAAAGGGTTGGCTCAAATAGAGGTCCCATGGCTTGGATCAATGGCTTCTGGGATGGGTCCCCCGGGCACTGCCTGGTAAGAGATGGGCATAGGTGTCTTTACGGGGCTCTGGCGGAAAAGGCCTCCGTTGGGCGCCCGGTGTTTGCAGCGCATGGAGGGCGGCAGAGTGGAACTGCTGAGAGGGAGGGGGAGGCTCCGTCCGGGCACGCGGCCGACCCCAGGACCCTCTTGGAGGAACGAAGTCACGGACAGGCCCCCACGGGGGAAATCTCTCATGGCTTCCTGGGAGCTCTGCTGTGGACGCATGCTGCCCATGTCCAGGGCAGAGATCTCCAGAGACTGACCTGGCAGCTGCTTGTGCGCCAGATCGTCCTCCATCAGCCCACTCAAACGCTGGTGAACCTGCTCCAGATCCATTTCTTTGTCCTGGGAATGACAAAGAAACAGGACGACTGAGACAGAGTCTAAGGTGAAGGAAAGATGAAAAGGTGGGAATTGATTTGTGTGGTGGAAGGCGGAAAGAAAATGAGACGTGACAAGCAAAAATGTAAGGGACACTGAAGCAAAAACAGACGTGAATGAAAGGAACATGGAAGTGCATGCAATCTTTCAGAAAAGGTGTTTTTCCAAGGGCTCCAACAATCACATCAGCTCTGATTAATGATACCAATTACAAAACGTACTACTGACAGCACGGAATAATCTCATAAAAATAAAATCAAATCCATCTCGTCTCCCACCCGCTCCAGCAAGCAAAAGGTCTGAATGCTAAAACAAGCTTCATATCTGAAAAGTTATAAAAAATCAATGATGCAAATGAGAGTATGTGCTGGGAAACATGGGCCATAAATTGAATTGCAAACACAAGCCCCGGCGCTGCAATGTTTCGGGCTTATTTCGGAGGAGCCATGAAAAAGGTATTTCTTCATTCTTTGATACGCACTGCCGTGAAATAGCTTCGGTCATGCGCCAGTGATGCCGTGGCGTGCCACTTAATGAAAGAATCAAGCCAACATTAACAGGCTGCTAACTGCTTACATTTTTTCCACACAGTTCTGATAGTCATTTAATTCTCCTGCCACGCATCCTCCGTAAGAGAGTAAGGAGGGTGGACTCGATACTATGAAGCTTTCAGTAAACGCTGATAACCGTTACATCCAGGACTACTCTGTTAATCACTGTCCTTCTTCTCTGTTTAGTACAAGTCAGCTCAGTAATGCATCCTTTCCATTTCAAAGGGATTGTTCGCTCCAAAATGAAAATTGTCATCATTCACTCACCCTCTTGTCATTCCAAACCTGTATCACTTTCCTCCTTCTTTGGAACACAAAAGTAGTTCATCGGGGTCCAAAATGTTCTTTTGGACCCCATTGACTTTTTTTTTATATGGACAAAAACAGGTTATAAATGTTTCTAAGAAAGAAATTCATACTGGTTTAGAACGACATGACAGAGTAATCGAATTTTCACTTTTGGGTGAATCAGCTCTTTAACTCAATTGCAGAGGTCTTCGGGGTCGATGCCAGCGGATCAGCTGTATAGTCTACAGTTTTGTACCATTTATGGGTAATTAGAGGTGTCACATTATGAGACTATGTTTCTGAGTCATAAGATCAATGAAGAGATAATTACTGTAGAGCTCATGAAGCTGTACTAGACAGTCTGAATGTGCCTCTAATTAAAAATGCATTAATTTGCCATTAAAATACACCAATTTGGGGCACTTACAGCTGTGACAAACAACACAACTGGAGGCCAATCTCTTTTTGGATTCCAGATTGCAAAATTTTGGGACATCGGTGTGGCCACTGAATGGGTGATCTGATGGATGACAAACAGATGATGAATTTGATGAGAATGCCGAGCGAAATGGAGAGGCGCACACAGTGGGATTCCTGTTAGTGCTGCTTTGGCAAAGAGATTCCATGAATAAAATAATCAGTCTCTAAACAGAAAGTACTTATTAATCCACACAATATGGATAAATTAATCTTTCTGACTATGCCTGGGTGTCTGTCATCAGTTAGTTCTCTATGCATGAGTGAGTCATAATTACCTCACCCACCCACATCCACATATGTAATCTGATTTATCTAGAGTCCTAACCCGCTCCAGGAGAACGCGTGTCCTTCCTCTAAATGACTTCATATTCTCAAGCCCTGTTCACCCCACTGACAGGTATCCCTGCTCAGGTCTCGGCTGACCTGTGTAAAAAGCCTGCGTGTCTTCCCAGTCTCTTTCTCTCTCTGGCCAAACGTCCCGTGTGCATCCTGCAGCAGTTGCAATTTCATTATATGCCAATGAGCCAGATGCCATCTCCAGGGTGCAGCCCTTAGTGTCCTGTATGAGACCAATGAGAACCTGTGACTACCTGGACATTGGCATATAATTGCAATAAGAAGACACAGAGAAGGATATAAAACGTAAAATGTGTAAAGTTGGTTATTGTGTGGTTCTTATTGCTTGCCAGAGCTCCAATCACTCCCTTCTTACAGTGTATATCATAACCAAAAACAAAACCATACATAAAAGAAACACTCAAATTGTACAGGCATATGGCAGACTGAACACCTTAAAGCGAGAACAAGAAGTCGGTGAAAGCAATATAGTCTGAAAGCCAGTAAACGTTTTTATCTCTTTATGTGGTACTAATTCAAACCCAGTCAAATTTCAAGCAGTTGACAAATGGTAGTCATAATACAGAAGTCTGATCGCTATTATTCAACAATGTCTGCAAAATTTAATATTATGTTATTGATAATCAACATTCCTGAGCTATAATATGTGGTTTATGAGCTGTTGCTCTCGCCAACGTGCTTGCCTCAACTCAAGATATCACCAAAGGGAAAGGAGAGAAGGAGAGAAGACAAGGACGGAAGAGTAACTGCAGAACACTTGAACAAAAGTCAATCAGTCACTGGCTTTCTCATTGCACACACTTTAGTTTAGGGATCCAGGAACAACCTTTGCCTAACAACCTAGCTGAAGCAGCAGAAGACATGGAATTGACTGATATTGCAAATTGGGGATGTTTGTATGCAGAAAGTTACTTGGAAACATCATTTTAAATAATAGAACTAAATAAGTAGTTGCCCATAACAAAGAGCTAATGGATTTGAATACAAAAGCTATCATATACACTTAAAGGGACAGTACATCAAAAAAAAATTCTGTGATCATTTTCTGTGGTTCCAAGCTCGTATG
Source organism: Rutilus rutilus (assembly GCF_951802725.1). Taxonomy (NCBI): domain Eukaryota; kingdom Metazoa; phylum Chordata; class Actinopteri; order Cypriniformes; family Leuciscidae; genus Rutilus; species Rutilus rutilus. The sequence goes on along the minus strand of NC_140226.1, from coordinate 21,203,969 downwards.
ATTTGTGTGGAACACAAAAGAAAATATTTTGAAGGATGTTTTAGCAGTTTAATCCATTATAAAGTCACCGGGACCCCAAAATTCAAAGCTCCAAAATGGACATGGACAAGTAGCGTGAAATTATTGTTATTTTTGCACATCTTGTGACCAAAACAGTATGATATTTGTGGTTGAATCATATGGATTAATTTCACGCTATTTTAATGTAGTCCATGAAGGTTGAAAGTTTTAAGTCCCGTTGACTTTTACAAGAGGCAACTGGCTTTTGAGATGTAGATGTAGTTGTAGTAGTATAGATTTTTTTAATGCCCTGTCAACACCTGAGGCTATCTTCATGGCAAAAAATACAAGAGTTGTATAAATACAATAAAAATAATTAAAACCAAACAAAAAGAAAAGTACAGTTAAGATTATATTGGATGTTTTACAGTTACATAAGATAAAAAAAATCTAAAACCTTTCCTGGTAAAATCTTACTTACTCGTTAAGGGAACTTACAGCATACAAATGTTGTCTACTTGCATTAAAAGAGGGGCAGTCCAATAAAATATGTTTAATGGAAAGGGGGGGGGGGGGGGGGGGGGCATACATAGAGTTGGGTCTTCATCTTAAAGACTTGTGTGAGCGTTGCACAAAAAAATGCACTAAAATTTACTAATTGTAAAGGCTGATTAATGTGAGCGTGAGCCAAAATGTTTGGAAAAGTCCAGCATATGTCACCAGAGAGAAGTCTGACGTATTTTGATTAAACATTATGAAGTCAAACTAAAAAAATAACATATGTATAGATGAATCATAAAAAAAAAAAAATCAACAACATGCATTTAACTCTTTCCCTGCCACTGACGGAAATTTCCATCATTTGTGTGAAAACGCTTCCCCGCCATTGACAGAATTTTCCGTGTTTTCACTGTTATATGGTAGGGGGCACTATGACGTCTTCTGAAAAAGTAATGAATCTCCTGATCAAAACACGTGCGAGGAAGATGCAGAAACAAGCAATCTCATGTTATCATATGCATATGTAAAATAACGTGATCAACATTAAACAGCATTTAAATCAAAACTGCCTAATGTTAAAGAATGAAATGTCGACCCAGGAAGTTGTATAGGACTGTGAAGCTTTGTTGTGAAGGTGTTAATGGATTCAATCTACACTATCTATGTTTTAATCATCGTTCTGAATCGGATCCAGGCTTTGACAAAAACACGATTTTCTCAGCTTTTTGCTCAAAATGTATTGGTGAAAAAGAATGCTTTTTTTTTTGTTTAAAAGCAGAGGGTCTGGTCTTTCTTTTGTTATATTTCATGTTCAGACATTCATACAACAAATTATTCTGGGGGCCATGAAATTGTATAAAAAACGGCAAGTTGGTGGCTGGCAACTTTTTAAAAACACGCTGGCGGAGAAAGAGTTAAAAATAAATGTTTACACTTTAAAAATTCTCCACAGTGTCTTTTGTGTTCCATGGAAGAAAGTAATTCATACGGGTTTGGAATGACATTAGGGTGAGTAAATGTTGACTGAGTTTTCATATTTGGGTGAACTATCCCTGTAAATAATAAGTGATTTGATCTGTTTTTTTTTTCTTAGGTATTTTGTGCTTTTTTGAGTGACTCCCTCCCCCTTCACCCTTCCCTCTTGCCTTCTCTTTGGCAACACTTCAGCAAATGGGAGGCAGTAAGTTCTTGATGATCACACCTATAGCTGGGTGTACTGGAGCTCGACTAAATCAGGGCTTGCATCAGTGGCGTCTGGATCCATAAAGTAGAGTGTGGCAGTGGCTGTACAGTCCTGGGCGCGGTGGGCAGGGGTTGGCCGTAGTTTGGCCGCCTGTGGGGTCACCTCTTTTGGCTGTGCCCGTTGGCAGCGTGGCCCGTTCCACCAAGACTCCAGAGCGGCCACCAGGCAGGCCAGCAGCAGCCCCGCTGCTAGGATGCAGAAGACCCCAGCGAAGCTGTGCAGTCTCAGGGCACGACCCTCCGGCTGAGGCTCCGCGTGCTTGTCCAGGTCACAGCGACCTTTCCGAGGCCACCACTTCTGCTTTAGAATGTCAAGGTCTCCTTTCTCCTGCAGGTCAAGGATCCTGAAGAGAAGAGGAAAGTATCTTGTTATGAGAATCGTGGCATGAATCTGTCATTGCTTTAATTTAGCCTTATATATTGCTTTGCTGAACACTTTATTAGCAAGAGGACAAAGAAAATGAAGCTCTGAAAAGTATACATATGACTGAAAGGGGATAATGAGGCAAATATTGCATTCAGTGGTCAAGAAAAAAATGACAAAGCAACAATTGATGGAAACATAGTACTTCTGGTTTCAGACAATAATTGTCTCTTCATATAAAAGGCAGAGATACAAGGTCCTCAGATAGTGTTAACAAAACACTGAAAAAAAAAATACTTCTATTACAATCTTATAAATGAGCTTTATCTTTATTCATTGACATGTTTTCTTCCTAGTTATTCATTTAAATGCAGGAGACGTTCAGAAAGAGAAAGTATTTGTAAAGAATCCAGAGCAAAAGGACAATAACTATTCATAGAAAGGAAAATGTCAAAGGTCTGTTCAACTGCAATCGTCCTGGGTATTAATTTAAAATGTGCTTGATTCTAATTCCCCATAACAGACCGGCAGGTGATTGTAGAGGATCCTTCATGGAAATGCATTTCAAGGCCTTGATGTTCCTGCTATGTGCATTATTAATTGCCGACGAGCTTACCTCCCTAAAGCTAATTAGTATGTGAGCAGAGCGTCGGTACGAGCTGAAAATATGAATGCAAATGATAGTCAAACAAATGAAGGGCTGCAGGGTGAGGTGCTTTAAAGCCAGTGGAGAGAAGAAAGGATGGGTGGGAATGAAGATAAATGCAACGAAGAGCAGCAACTGGTGAATCAACACGATTCATCGGTTCTCCGGCAAGACTGCGTCTGCCAAGGAAATAAATGTAATGTAAATGAGAGAAAGGACAGATGATGAAAGAAAAGGGGAAACAATCCATCACAGTCAGGCACTGTGATGTTTGCGAAGCTTTGGAGCTTGATATTGACTTGCAATGATTGAAACGATGGTGTCTATCCTTCAGCTAGTTTAACGACTTGTATCGTTCTTTGTGATCATATTGCACATATACACTGAAAGGAAGTGCTCACTTCTGCGAGAAGAGATCTCTGTAGGGGCTGCCGTGCTGCAGAGCCAGGCCATATCCTTTGCTGCTCATGCTGTTTCCTGTGACCACCAGCGTACAATCATCATCTGTCAGAGCTGCATACTCTAACACCGCCAAGTCCCACAGGAAGGCGTATGGATCCCGCTTCACCTGAGAAACCAAACACATGCATGGTACAGTGTTTCATTTGCCCATTTATGGCAGAACATCATGCCATAAATACTTGTGGTTTTGATAATAGTAACGTAAACACAGCCTGAGGTTTTCCTGAGATGGAGAGCTTCTTCTTTTAGTCGCTCAGTTCTTGTCAGACAGGTCACAGACATCATTCAGAATGAAAGATGTTTATTTTTCACTGAAAGTCATGAGATGGCTTTGAACTTGTCTCTTCTCTGGAAACTAGCCACCCCCGCTTTCTTTTTCAAGAGATTAACTCTCTCTCTCCCCCTCTCTCTCTCTCTCTTTGGAAAATGGCTTTCCCCCACCACACTAAATAAAGCAGCACAAGCGTCCGCTTTCCTTTCTGTCTCTTTTAAACTCAGGCTCTATCGCAGCCACACAGTTATGACAACTTTCATATGACAAGTACACAGAAAAAAATGGATGTCAAAGAAGAAATGACAAAGAAGCTATCGTCCCCTGGCTCTTCCATATAAATATGAAATTTTCCCTATACCTTTGTAAAGTACTACAAATACCTGTCACTGCCTGAAATTATATTTATTGTTTGGCTTTCAAGTGTACATCTATTAGTAGGATTTTCATACTCTCAACCTATTAAAGCACTGATTAAATAACAAATCAAAGGTATACAAGTTTCCGGTTTGGAGAATGTGCATCAGTTAAACAAAGACAATGACCTCTAAAAGACAGGATGAAGGGACACAGACATGCAGTAGGAATAACTAAACCAGTTGTTTATCAGGTTTATATGAGATTCAATGGGTACATTCATTATCTCCCCCCCCCCTTGAAATTTTTAGCAGCCATTACTCCAGTCTTCAGTGTCACATGATCCTGCAGAAATCATTTCAATTTGATTTGGTGCTCAAGAAAACATTTTCATTAGTACTAATAAAAAAAATTGTATGCCATCTTTAAAGCAAGATGGATTATGATTGGCTGTCAATGTTTTTATCATGCATCAGCTGGTAAAAAAAAAAAAAAATGTTTCAAAAGGGATTCCAACAATATAATTTTCCTAGCCTTTATCGTTTTCATTAACATCCTTGGTGTGAACAGGCTTTTATTCAGCAAGGATTCATTCAATTGATTAAAAATGACAGTAAAGACATTTCATGTTACAAAAGATTTCTGTTTTAAATAAATGCTGTTTTTTTTTTTTTTACTTTTTATTCATCAGAACCCTGGAAAAAATGTGTCATGGTTTGTATCATGGTGGGGGTCGGGGAGGGGTGTTGGAGTTCAAAGAGAGTTTTAATGTGACCATATATAAATCAGTGTTTCTCAAACTTGGTCCTGGAGGGCCACTGTCCTGCAGAGTTTAGCTCCAACCCTGATCAAACACAACTACCTGTGAGTTTCTAGTGATCCTGAAGACACTGATTAGCTTGCTCAGGCGTGTTTGATCAGGGTTGGAGCTAAACTCTGCAGGACAGTGGCCCTCCATGACCGAGTTTGAGAAACACTGATATAAAGTATATATGGAAAATTTCTAATGTGATACATGTGTATTTACTCCTGGACATTGTTAACAAACACATTAAACTACTGAAGGTGAAATGTGTAGCTGTTAGAGAATAATTTTTTTAGTCCACAGGGACAAAAGTGGCCATAGTTGAATAAACATAAATCTTTTGGGCAATTACTGGCAGTTAAATACTTCAGCATGGATGGCCTGACAATAGCATTATTCAACACCATCCAAAGTGCTGGGTTGCAGACATACAGGCCTCTATTTCTCTGTGTCTTATCGCTTTTCATTATTCTACTTAATAAATCAGTTCTGAGCCTGCTGAATGGTTAGCTTAATAGCCAGTTATGAAAAAGATTCATGGTTTTGGTTATGTCTCCTGTAAAAAGCATGCCAGTGGATATGTGCTATCTGTAACAATAAGATGAGCTGTGAAATTTAATAGCTGCAATTTTGTGAAGTTTTATCAAAGGGTTTGATGTGGATTTCAAGTTTCTTAAAGATTATCTTGGCATCAGCCACAGTTTATATACAAAGTGACTTAGAAAGTTTTACCAAACAAGCATAAATACATGAATGGATTCAGCAGCATATGAATTGTAATTTTTATGGCTCACACAATATGGAGGGATATTACATTATCTGACCCATGAATATTTATCTTGATAGTCTAAAGCTGTTTCCTCATGTTTTCTGTCATACTTGTATGAGAGATGCCAGAATCCTCCTGTTACGAACCTAAACAGATTGCATTTTACTGATTGCTCTTTCTGTGCTCTGTGATACATGCTTTGGATTACAAAGAGCCACCGATAACCAGCCAGCATCAGGCACATGGTAATGCACGGAAAAGCTTGTGCCAGCACAAAACTTCAGCACCACTGACAGCTCTTACCAATCACTACACAGCTAAATTCAGCACCACGGACAGCTCTCCACTCTGTCTCAGGGCTGGTGCTGATTTGAAAGGATCGAGCTGTTCCAGTTTAATAATAGCTTATCTTATCCTCTGTTTCAGGTCCTGTTTATGCAGATATATACAATAACTGAACATATATGCAGACATGCAATTTTTACCTGGTTAGTTGAACTGATTAATTATTAAATCTACTGTTAAGTATGGCAGACCTATTTTTCTGACAGTAAGAAAACCAAATTTGCATATAAATGTATTTGTTTTATTTTATGTCTTTGAAAGCAACAGTTATCTTTATAATATCAGACTTTTTTTCCACGAACAATATACAATACAGTTCAAAAGTTTGGGGTCAGTAAGATTTTCTAAATGTTTTTGAAAGAAATCTCTCATGTTCGCCAAGGCTGGTTTATTTTATCAAAGATAGAGTCAAACACATTTATATTGTGAAATATTATTAGAACTGCAGTCTATTTGAATATTAAAATGTAGTTTACTCCTTTTCAGCATCATTACTCCAGTCTTCAGAGTCACATGATCTTTCAGAAATCATTCTAATATGCTGATTTGGTGCTCAATAAACATTTCTTCCTTTTATCAATGAAAACATTTATTGAAAACATATGTGCTGCTTAATATTTTTGTGGAAACTGTGATACATATTTTTTACATGCATAAAGTTCAAAAGAACATAAATTATTTGAAATATAAATCTTTTGCAACATTATAAATGTCTTTCTATTGGGTCTGTACATATGAAAATACATAAATGCCTTGATATTTAGGGGTTGTTGGCATCATAAAGTTTGAAAACCCTTGGATTAGGCAACATATGTGGAATCTTTACATCATCTGTAAGTAACATGACTGCGTGTGTCTGATACCTTGCGGATGCCTTCAGCAGGAGAGATCACAGAGTTGTCCTGTCCCTGATTTTTATTGATAGTTCTCCACAGCTCGGAGAAAGTGCTGTCTTGCTCCAGGGGGTTCGTGCCCTTCACCCTGAAATACTCGAACACAGCAGACTCTCTCACCGTTCCGTAGCTCAGTTCTGTCTGCTTGGAAAGGTCTTGAAATGTTCTGAATTGAGAAGAAAATTAATACAATATATAACAAGCACATATTCCTCAAAATGCATTAAATTAACCCCTTAACGCCCACTGTCGCGAATTTGCAACAAACCCCTTCCATTCAGACTGCAGGCGAGATAGCGTGTGTTTCCCCCCAATGCCTGTTTGTGCACATTCGATACATACCTAGGAACATTTTGCACGCACTGGTTTATCGTAGGAGCGGTCGGAGTGGGAACTACATCCGGTTCACCGAAGCTAATATTTTGTTTTGCAAAATCCGCATATCAAGTGCGCAAATGTGGAGAAATTTCCCAAAATGAGTTAAGTTGTGCTAAGATAAAAATATGTACCAGCTTATTGATTGCTTCTATAGCTATGTTATTCATATAGACTTCATGTGACGAATATTTTTTACGTACTTTGTAGATTTCTGTTTGTAGCAAATTTGCGACATTGGTCCATAACGGCTGGATTGGGCTAATGGCTACATATTATAATAATGCTGTATTTAGATGGTTTCAGCCCAAAAAAAATCTCTTTTTTTTTCCCCACAAAAAATAGCATGTTAGGATATAACACTATAAGAATATATAATGTATGCACTGGAGAAACAAGGAAAGAGTTAAACAGAGTGTAACATGGAATGTATAAAAACTACTGTCAATGTTAGGGAGTAGGAGAGTGTTTTGTTTCTTGCTGTTGTCAAGATTCATTAATTTGTCAAAGTTTATAAGTATAAAGTTTATAAGTTCTAACAACTTTGTGCCATGAATAAAATCTACATTCCTGAGATGGGAAAATGTGTTTTATTAATTTTTCCATTTTGTAAAAAAATACCCTAAATGCCCACTGTCGCAAATTTGCAACATACCAAAATTACCCTAAATGCCTGTTGTCGCAAATTTGCAACATACCAAAATTTCTATTTATTTGTTGTGCAAAAGTGAAATTGATAATCTCAACATTATTTACCATCTACTTAAAGTCAAAAACACACAGAATTTTTTTTTTTATATACAGCTTTATAAATTCAGGCGTTAAGGGGTTAAATTAAAAATAAAACCAGATATAATAACAACATTTAGAAGAATACAATTTTAGAAGGATACAAATTGAAATATTTACAATATTTATTAATATGTATTCATATAATATTAATATGTCTTGAATTATTGATGCCTGATGTTCAGAATGTGCTTGATAAATTGCCACTGTGTTCACAGGTGCCGGATTATTTTAGTGTTTAAACAATCCGGAGGTCTACAAAATGCCTCAAACAACAACATAAAACGCTGTTAATGGTACATTTCACAACCTTTCATCACAATTAATGGAATGGAACAATAAAATGAAAAGTCCTACTATTAGCTGCTACAGAGGCAGTTTATTCCAAAATGATTTTTCGATTGCATCATTGTCTAGTTTAAGGAAGTTTTAGAATACATCTGAAGTGTGTCTACTGAATACATTCAAAATATGCTAAAATTCTCTGAAAACCCCTCCAAAAACATTTAATTAAGTGGATTATAACCCGGTTGAAATGTCCTTCACCTATAATACTATTTCTCTCAAATGCGCTCATGAATCACAGAGGTGTGAGGTCGAGCTACTGACACGCTGCATTTCAATTGGGTAATATGGGGGTTAATGAAAGACCCCTATCTAACACTACCATTACCGCTTTAACTGGCCCTCTGTACCCATCTACAGCAGGAAGATCTTTGGCTGGTTTACATCTGCAACAATGCTCTTTACTCCAGATTACAACAATGAAAGAGCTCATGCAACAATCAATCCCTAATGTAAAAACAGACAAGCCACAACACTTAAACTGTCACACGTAATGAATGAATGCATAAACATGATGTATTCATTAATTATTTGAATTATTTGGAGGAAAATAATACCCCATGACAAAATACAGTTCTAAATGAGTTTGCAGTTCACAGCTGCTGCCTTCCATCTGCAACTTCCGATGTCATGCAGTCCATGTGTGATGTTTTTAGGGCAGCCGGCTGCTCTTCCCTCTTGCGTAATGACACTGTGTTGCTTCTCCTTCTGGTTTTAGTGGGGAGCGATTTCATGTTGAGATAAGCATCTTCCATCACCCTTGACAAGCCTATTTAACAGGACTCATACAATTTTCTTGCAGATTCAATGAGTCGGATTGTTAATCTTGAGAAGATAAATCAGAACAATTAATCAGTTTAATTATAGTGGTACTGCCACATCTGGAGGGGAGAAAAAAAAACAACTACGGAAATATGTTACGCATTGAGTCATCTCGTTATTTATGATACAGTCATATATACTCCAAACCCAGCTGAGCAGCTTTTGTAATGAAAAATATAGCAGTTCTGAAATTGATATTTCTTTGGGAAAGCTGTGACAAAGCTTCTTTTTTTTTTATATATATATATTTTTTTATATATTGTCTTTGAAAAATATGAATACTCAGCAAGGACACATTAAACTGATCAAAAGTGACAGTAAAGACATTTATAATGTTACAGACGATTTCTATTTTATTCAAATATATATTATATTCAAATATAGATATACATATTTCACAATATTACTGTTTTTTTTTTTTAACAAATAAATGCAGTATTGGTGAGCAGAAGAGACTTCTTTTAAAAACATTTAAAAAATCTTACCAACCTCAAACTTTTAACAGAGGTGTCTGTTACATCAAGTCTTTAGAAATTATGTTTAATTTCTGGATTTTTATTTATTTATTTTATTTAAAAACATTGTGCTTGTGTCATGCCATGCTTGTGTCTGTATCATTGAGCCAAGTTTGGTCTCGGACCTAATTTGACCCACATGTGGACAGATGAAGCATCATTATACCGAGATGAGATACTGTTTGCTCTTGATTTACATTTTGGGGTTAAGTTGACTAAAACATGGACTGATCATTATTAATCACTATATTTAACAAAGTTGTTTAAATAAACCACCTTGGTGCCATCATTATTTTCATAACTGGTTTACTCAATTACCTCAGTTTCTGTAATCCATTTCTATTTCAGTTTAAGTTCCTGTTTTCCACTAGTTCTTGCTCAAGCAGAATTAAAAGTATGGTCTGCCTACCGTGAAAATAGTTGAGATGGCATGTATGCACAGTATGAGGTCACAGTCTCCATTGTGCTAATATGGTTTGTGGATGTTCTAAAAAGAAAAAAAACTGCTTGTATAAAAGTCCAGGTAATGAACAAATGACCTGACCGAACCTTGAAAGAATTACTTCTAAAAATAGAAAAAATAATGTGGTAAAAACCACACATGCAATTATGACTCATGATCCATGTGCTACTATAGACAACACACTTCACACCACACTTAGTGAGAGCAGGCAGCAAAGAATGAGTAATAAGCTGTTAACACAAGATGTGGTCTTGCATTCAAAAACAGCTAGACAGAGTGCAAATGAAAACAACAGAATGAACACAGGGGTCTCCAGATGTGTGTTTTTAACTTGACACACTGTTGAAAAATGTGCTCATGGTGTGAGATGCTGAAAAAAACATAGCCAGATGTCCAAAAAAAGATGGCCAGAGATGTCCATCTGACACGTTTATGCAATAGGAGATTTTCTTTTTTAATCTTCAATCAATTGAATAAACTTTTATTTGATATTGATATGTGTAGAATATAAATAATAAACAAATATCTTAAAAATAACCACATGTATAAATAATACATGTAGTGTTTTAAAAATTATTTTGTCTAAGCAGATGTATGATTAATTGCAATCAATTGGATCAATTAATTAGCATATTATGTAAAATGTTGAATTGACTGACAGTCCGAAAATGTAATGAAATTTCCAAGGGTACCTAGCAGGTAAATACAAACTCCTTGCCTCTGAGTTTCTTCCAGCAGGCCTCTGAAGGACATATCAATAGAGGTGCTCTAAAAAGCTATTATTAGCTGTAAGGGGGAAAATAATTTTATGAGACCCATTATCTTGTTTTTGTTGTGTATGAGGATGTTCTAGATGCCCTACATCCAACAAAGCATGGAAAAATGTAACTGTATTAAACTCCACTCAGACAGGCTTATGTTTTGAAGCCCTCCAAAATTCCAATTTAACTGCATCATTAATCATGCAAATTAAAAGGGTGACTAAATGCTCACAAAGTAGTTTACAAACAATTTACAAACACACTGCAAAAGAGTAGACCTACATTTTCTACACAAAATGACATATTCAATGATCTGTTTTATAGCAAAGAGATTCAACACAGCAGAGTCAAGTGACTCAAATAGTCTCATAACCGGCCAATCAGCAGCCATTGCACCAGTCAATCACAGCCCACTGACAGAGTGAAGCCTAGCATTTGGGGACCTCAGGACTGAACACAACATTTGTCAAGCTTGAATCCCATTTTACATCTAAGGCTGGTGAGGGATATGAAAGACTCCCAGTGGACTCCCAGTGGACTCCCAGCGTGCTAACGATAGCGTATCATGCACCAGAAGGGCTGTCTGATTTTAATAACAGTTACAAACAAGGTGATTAGCACAACCATAGCAGCTGTGGATGCTGCCACTGAGAGACGGGGGGAATAATCCCCCAGAGCCTCACACACACTCACAAGAGCTTGAATGAGAAATGTGACGGCAGCAAACTCTCCATTAAAGCTCCAAAGCAGAACCTTTGGGCAAACGGTTTTGAGGCATTTTGACACTGAACTAACAGGTCCGCCAGGAGTATGAAGTCAGAATTCAGAGGGACAGAATGCATTAAGCTTCTCCCACCTTGGATTTTCAGCTGGGCTGAGAGGGCTGAATTCAATGAGCAGGCAGATAACATTTACAGAGGCAGGAGAAAACTATTTGCACATCAGGTATAGGGCATTACCAGTTCATATAAGAACACTCTCACAGTCAAATAAGAGGGAGGTTTTAAAGCAGAAAGAGCATTTATTTCTGCTCTGACAACGCAATTATCCTTCTGTAGTGAGGGAACGAAAGGAATCACTCCAGCTCTTTTGTGACAGATTGTTTGTGTGTGTATGTATGTGTATATATATATATCCTCTTTCTTCAACAAAAAAAAAGCAACAAAAAAATATATAATATATATATATATATATATTTATTTTTTTGTTGCTTTTTTTTCTATACAGTATAAATAAATAAAAAAGACCTGTGTGTTTATAACAAGTGCATTAGAATTATCTGAATTGAGAGTAGCCAGCATTGACAAAACCTGCAAAACACATGAAAGGAGAAGAAAAAGGTTCTGGCATCTACAGAAAGAGAAAAAAAATAAATAAAAAATAAAAGAAAGGATTTTAATATGAGGCGACCTTTCGTGGAATTTATGGAGAATGTCAGGAACTGTGAGCTCCCTGCTGGGAAGTGAAGGGCCAACGTGATCTCTAAGAGACAGCCGGCATGCTGAGATTTCAGATTTAATTTGAAGAAATAGGATGCATTTAGCAGACTCACAGTATTACTTCTTTCAATTTTAGACCTACTTCCTAAACACCTCAAAAACAGAGGTTCACTGTTTTGCACCAACTGCCAAACTGCGTCAGTATCAACTAGTCGTTTCCCCTTCAAATGCATAAATTGTTGATGACAACATATCTGTCATTATGCAAAGGTAAATATAAAATGAAACTAGAGAGCTTTGTATTCAAAAAGCATGTATTAAGTAAACCACACTGCAGACACCTGAGATGAGCATATTCACATACAAGCCTAAATTTTCATGGATCACAGCCCCAAAAATATTATAGCTGTAATGCACTAAACAACTTTTGCCTAAATGTTTACAGTCTGAACGATTCAACGCTAGTTGCCAAAAGTCAGAGCCAGTCTGCAGATTTGAGTAGAGATTTCACAGAAAATCTCACATTGTATCATGAGCTTCGGACTGATTCCGTCCACAGGATGTCAAACATGTTTGCTATTTTGAGCTGATTTCAGAACAAATATTATTCCCTTTCGAGAATGGTTCACTTGTATTGCATAGCTATACGCTATGGGAAAACTCCTTTTATTGAGAATATTGAAGCCTTTATTTTAAAATGCAGTGCAGCTGCAGAGCAAGCACAGTGCAGGCTGTCTAAGCACGCTGATTGGCTGGGCTGTGGCAACTGCACAAGCCTATAGCGAAGCAGCGAGGACGTGGCTGCTGACTATATAAGCGGCCTATTTCGCCATAGGAATCAGATTTGATCTCCTTCAGCGAACGACGCATCTCTTCGCTGACTTCTCCAGACAAGCCGCCTCTCTTCTCACCTGCAGCAGCAGCTCAGCGACCGCCGTCCTCCTGCTCAGCTTCCTGAACTCGACGCCGTCAACGCTGTTCGCCGTTTCCCTGTGGCCATCCGGCAGAGTATCCTTTCTAAAAAGCCTTTTCACAAAAAGAGCACAGCGTTGTTTCAAATGCCGCGCCCCGGTCCCCCCCTGCATATCACTGACGGGCACAGTGAGTGCGCTTCCTGCCTCTGCGCTGAACACGCCGAAGCTGCACTCACTCAGAGCGGCTGTTCTCACTGCGAAAACATGCCGTTCTCTGCTTTGCGCTCGCGGCTAGCTCTCTTTACGTCAGAGAGTGACCCCGCCCCTCGCACCCTCCCGTTTCCAGCCCTCCTCCAGCCTCGGAGGAACAAACGGCGGGGTCAGAGGATGAATGAGCGCTCGGAGGCGAGCTAGCTCACGCCGGGTCCGTCCCTGCGTGCCTCACTAACTCCAGAGAACGAGTAACCGGTTCTCTTCACGAAGACGGACCAGCGCCCCTCCCTCGAAACGGCCAGCCTCGTCTCGCTCGGCGGATCGGTGGAGGACATGGACACCGGTGGAGGTGGAGGACACCGACCTGGCAGTGCGCGCCACCAAGACCACCGCCCAGGCCATTGGACGGAGCATGGCCAGCCTGATGGTGTTAGAGCGCCACCTATGGCTTAACCTCACAGAGATTAAGGACACAGACAGAACTGCTTTCCTGGACTCCCCGGTTTCTACCTTTGGTCTCTTTGGCCCATCAGTAAAGGGTTTTGCTGAGCGCTTCACTGAAGCACAGAAGTCTTTGCAGGCCATGGGACACTTCCTTCCCAAGCGCTCCAGCTCGGCTTCAGGTCGCCTCAAGAACGCGCCGACCCAACAACCAGTCAAACCAGCACCACCGGTCTCTCAGACCCGCCCAGCGATTGAAACCAGCCAAGCGCTTCCCCTGCAAACAAACGCTGTTTGTGCGACATTCAAGTTATTCAAGCTGTAACAGCGACCCACATAAAGCACAAGAAGAGCAAATTTCCTCTTCCAAACACCTGGGCGGCCGGGTCCCCGATACACGGCACTTCATTCAACCCCTAGTCACTTAGGATGCCATCCCCAACGTGTCAAAATGGGTATTGAGCACAATAAAAAGAAGTTACTCTAATTCGCTAGCAGACCCCCGCGCTTTCAGGCTGTGGTCGAGACATCGATAAGGAGCAACGTGGCTCACGTCCTCCACACCGAAGTATCAAATTTACTAGCGAAAGGGGCTGTCGAGACATTTCCCCGATCACTGAGCGAGTCAGGCTTTTACAGCCATTATTTCCTCGTTCCAAAAAAGGATGGCGGACTCAGACAGATTTTAGATCTCTGAACAAGGCTGTTCAGGATGCTGACGACCAAACAAATCCTTGCGCAAATTCGCCCGAGGGATTGGTTTTTATCAGTAGATCTGAAAGATGCTTACTTTCACATCCAAATAGCCCCCCATCACAGGCCATTCTTGAGATTCGCCTTCGAGGGGCGGGCCTATCAATACACAGTAAATGCATGGATGCGGCTCTCTCCCCCCCGAGACAGCGGGGAATGCACATTCTGAACTACCTCGACGACTGGCTCATTCTGGCCCAGTCAGAGGCAGAGTCACAGACTCACAAAACCTGGCTCCTCTGCCATCTAGAACGCCTTGGGCTCAGGATAAACTTCTCCAAGTGTGTACTGTCCCCCAGCCAGCGTATAACGTACCTGGGAACAGTTATCGACTCTGTTCAGATGAGAGCTTGGCTCACGCCAGACCGCGCTCTCTTGATTCAACAGCTAGTTGCTTCGTTCAAAGCGGGCTCCCTCACGCCCCTCAGAACGTTTCAAAGGGCATCGTCAGTACTCCAGCTAGGCCTACTGTGTATGCGCCCCCTTCAGCACTGGCTGAAACCCCAAGTCCCGCCTCATGCATGGGGACCTATCTACGGTCCTCAGGGCTCTTAAGGGACCCCCTTTCAAGCCGCTTCAGTCGGCTGACTTAAAGCCACTTTCGCTCAAGACCTTCCACTTTCCCTAGCATCGCTCAAGCGAGTAGGCGATTTACAAGCGCTCTCCATGAACGCTTCCTGCCGTGAGTTTGGGCCCAACGACTCCAGAGTCGTCCTTAAACTGAGACATGGTTATGTACCCAAGGTGCTCTCGACTCGTCTCGTTCAGAGCACAGGTTATTTCACTATCGGCCCTTTCCCCCGTCGGAAGATGAATATTCTCTGCCCTGTCAGGGCTCTCAGAGTCTATTTAGAGCGTTCTGCTCCTTTCAGGCAGTTGGAACAGCTCTTTGTATGATTCGGTGACCGCACCAAAGGGTCTCCGGTCACGAAGCAGAGATTTTCACAATGGATAGTAGATCCTGATAGGTTTGTGCGTCCTCGCTGCTTCGCCATAGGCTCGTGCAGTTGCCGCAGCCCAGCCAATCAGCGTGCTTAAACAGCCTGCACTGTGCTTGCTGTGCAGCTGCACTGCGTTTTAAAATAAAGGCTTCAATATTTTTCCCATAACGTATAGCTACGCAATACTTGTTCCCTTATCTTTCAGGGAACCGAGGTTACGTCAGTAACTGAGTACGTTTTCCATCATCATGCATCTCCTAGGAACGAGGTGCATGTTTCTGTGTGAGCTAGTTTGTTCGGAATAACTTGAATGTCTGGTAGTGTGTGATCCACAGTTGTTTAGAGTATTATGACCAGTTGTACTTCTGTATTTGGAACCATTTACAAAGTCTGCAAGTATATGAAGTATATGATTCAGATTTTAAAAGTTGTGAATAGTTATTCCAGCCTTTAGTCAGATCATGTGACTTTAAATGGCCATGGATAGAGAAACATACCATTTTCAGAACAGCATTTGGCTAAATTACTCATGCCAACCAGATAAAACTTGGCCCCTTGTCTGTATCACTGAACCCCAAAGTGATTTTATCTCATTTTATCCTCTGTTATGTTCCTTGCTGTTTCTTTTTGGCAGTGACTCAGCACTGCAGCCATGTAATAAGACTCATTCACCCATCATCCATTTTTTCAATACCTGAAACGAATGAAGTCGCCAAAAGGCTGACACAACTATAAGTGAAAGGGACATAGGTTTTTTTTTTTATTTTTATTTTTTTCCAGTTTTTCTCAACACAAGCTGTGTGAACCTTGCAATGAAGATACACACGCACAACCATTTTCTCTTTCCCACATCAACAAGCAGACATTTTCTCCCCTAACTCAACCTAGCGTTGAACTTTGCTGAAATGGCACAGTGCATAGTGAGTCATTTACATAAGGTAAACACTGACCGACACACTAATCGACAAATTTTCTGGATGACTAGTCAACTAGTAAAAATGAGCAGTCTGATCTGATCTAATCTGATGCTAATGAAGGCAATCCAGTGACGTGATATCCTAACCGGGAGCTACGTTTAGAGATGTGACAGGTCTAATAAAGCTCTATGACACACCATGTGGTCAACAGCGTGATGAGAGGGAGTTATCAAGCCTGCATATGGACAAGCATCTGCAGATATGTGGAGTTCTGGCACTGAGATACAGAGCTGGACTAGTTAGCTTACCGAATAGCGTTATCCATGCGGGACACGGTGAGGTAGGCTGCCAGGTTGGCTGTGTAGGATGAACAGACAATAAGGGTGAATAGCCACCAGCTTCCCATTGCAATCCTGAGAGCCAATGAACTCATGAGGGATTCACCACCTGCAAACACAAGAAACAAGAGAAAAAAATTCTACAGGTTGAATCATTGTTTTCACCATTTCAACTATATGCAAAAAGACACAAAGAATAGCCAAAATACAATAAGTCAATGGAGAAACATGCTTATGGAGAGACAGCAGGTCCTAACAGGTTCAGGCTAAACCTTGACCCCCTGTCTATTTCACTGAACCCCTCTGTGATTTTATCTCATTTCAGCCTTTCATTATTTTCTGGCACTTTTTGTCAGTGACACAACACTGCAGCCATGTAATAAGATTCATTCTCCTATCACCCGTTTTCTCAGAAAAGCTCAACACCTTATAAGCCTGTGCTGAAATGTCAACACAATATTCCTCTCCAGCACATACAGCTTTGGAAATGTCATCACTGACACAGAGATGGTGAGAATAAAACAGGAAGGGAAAAGATCTGGAGCTATCAAGCTCAATTGAGCTCGTTAGGGGCTATAAGTTTTCTTTTTGGTCTCTGAGCCAAATTATCTGGCTAAATTATCTGAGATCTGAGATGTTCTTTTAGGCCTAAAAGGATATCCACTGAGTCTGTAATTGGAAAGGTCAAGGGTTAAGTGGGCTACACTCATTACAGGGCCGAGAGTACACTGGAAAAAGAAACTCTCCCAAGAAAAGAAGTGATTGTGTTTTTAAATGCCCAGACATAAAATGTGAATCTTTAAACCACTTTCATTTGGAAAGTTCTAAACATGTACAACCAAATCAATATGCAAGTTCAGTTTGTGGATTTCACAATAAAATTACAAATCTTCTTTCATTAATGATTAGCTGCATTCACAACATACAGTACCAGCTGATATTTAGGGAAAAGTAAAAAATGGCAAAATTGAAAAGTTAGGGGTCTGTATGATTTTTTTCATGTTTTTGAAATTTGATCATGCTCACCAAGGCAGAAATCATTCTAATATGCAGTTTGGTGCTCAAACATTTTATTTATCTTTATTATCAATGTTGAAAACCACTCTGCTGGCAAATATTTTTGAGGAAACCATGATCATTTTATTCAGGATTCTTTAACAATGATAAAGTTCAAAAGAACTGATGGTGCACAACAATAAGAAAATGGAAAGTGAGCACCCTTCATAAAGGAACAATTCACACAAAAATGACCATTATATCATAATTTTCTCACCCTTTTGCCATTCCAAACCTGTATAATATTTTCCCCCTTTTTTTTCTCTGGTATGTATCTGCAGGATTCTGTCCTGCCTGTTCTTGCAAAATGATGTTACCTTCTCCCACTCCCCCCTGCAACATGTTTTGTCCCACTCCCACCCGCAAAAGTCCACAGGGAAACATATATACATCGATTATTTTCAGTATATCCATGAAATTTCCATGAAATAGTTTTAAGTTATTTGTCGCCTTGCCACAACCCACACATCCCAGCATAAACGCTTCCGATAAATTATTTGCAATTAAAGAATCTACATTCACAAACCACTGTTCATTTTAACAGAAAAGCAAGCATAGGCTACTGCATGCGTTCAAGCGTTCATGCGTTTGTGCATGCGTACTGCATGGCACAAACTACAAAGAGCACTCCCTTGTTGCTTTTGTGCAATAGATAAATAGCAATTTATTTGTTTATAGATATTTCGATTTCGCTCATCAAATCTTGTGCACACTCTGTTCCGTTGGGTCCCATTGGGAGTGCAGTTCTCTAGTTGGGGACCCTCTAAGAGTGCTGACACAATTTGGACACTGTAGCGCACTATAATTTATGGCTGTCCTTCATGAGTGGCAGTAAATGTTTATTTAAGAAGGTGAGACAAATGCAAGCCTATTTTCATAATCACTCGCCATGTGCGTTTCATTATTAAAATATGGGTCCAGGGATTATAATCAGAAATTGGCAAAACAGCTGTTGAAAAAAACTGTAAATGTCATTTAACAGCTGTTGTCAGTTGCTTGCATCTTGGCCTGAGTTGCTACATCTGAAAGTGCAGAGACAACTTAGAGTCAGGCTGGTGTTGACAAGATACCCAGAGTATCAGGAATAGAAAAGTGCAGCCATTTTTTGAAACCTCAACCAAACACAATTGGCACCTTTAGACGTATACAGCTTTCAAAAGTGAGTTGCAGAATTCCTATGGAATAATATATTTTGTCAAACAGTCAAAATGTGTGACTCTAGGGATTGTCTCTGGTGCTGTAAGTTGTACTTAAACATTTGAAGATATTCTGCTGAAAATATATTTTTCTTTAAATAAATATATTAAATCGCTGTACAAGCTGTATTCGAGAATGTCAAGACGAGAATGTCAGCAACTGATTGAAAAATCCAGGTAAGGTGACTATTCAGCAATACCTCATCCCTCATGTTCATGTGAAATGACCCAGCTCACCTTGCTGTACAAAGGCTCCGTAGACGATCCAGATGGCACTTTGGAAGGATGTTGTGACAGAAGTAGGCTGGTGGGGCCCAGGAGGATTCTGGGAGCGGACAGACTGGACGCGTCGGAGCAGAAAGACCATGACACCAACCACAGGAATGGCAGCAGCAATGCAGGCCCACACTGCCAGGTCAAACGGTGCCAGCAAGGAGAAGATATTGAGTCTCTCTTCTGTTTTAGTCATCAGGATTCCCACAGAATAATCCAGATAGCGTTTACTGAAGTCCACCACGTTCTCTCGTTCCGGAGTGATGGTGATGGCTGAAATAGCCACATCTGCCCTCTAAAAAAGAATGCATTGAGAGTATGTTAAATTTGTCTGAGATGAGATGACAATAACATAAATCTGGCTGTATAAATTACAAGAAAGTAAATATGAATAAAGTGCAATGCCTTCACAACTATTAGCACGGACTAATATAAATATGCAGTTGTGCATTACAAAAAAAACAAAAACACTATATTTGAATATAACTTGAAACAGTCTTTATGTATGTGAATCTCACCTTTCCAATTAGCTCTCCAATCATTCCGTTCCAAGACCCGTTGGCCTGAGGAGATCCATATTTCCCATCAGCCACCTGATACATTTCATACTTAAAGCCCAGAATTTTGGCCAGGGCATCCAGAACATCTATGGAAAATCCCTTATATCTTTTGGGCTGACCTAGAATGTTTTCTGCCACCATTATGAAGGGCTCCTCCTGAAGAAAACAGAGAAAACTTGTTTTTTTATTTGACACTTTGGTAATCTGATTCAGAACACAATTAAGCAGATATGAGAGGCATGGGCGTCAGTTTGGTTTGAAATGTGCTGGGGACAGAGACGCATTCGGAAGTGCTTTTTCAGAAGTGCTGTACGACGCATTAATTTTTTTTCTCTCTTTCGAGCAGGTTATGTTTTGAAAGACGATGTCCTGTAGCTCAGGCACTTTTCAACAGGCTCACCCAAAAAAAAAAAAAAAAAAACTATATTCTATTTTTGTCAATAATTATAAAAAAAATCGCCAATAAGCTCATAATTTGTGCTAAAATAGTGTTTAGTTTTAAAAAACATTTTAAAAAGCTGGTTATATCTTGATGTTTCTGCGCAAGTTCAGCAGACAGTGAGGTTCGGGTTTGTTCCGATCAGAGCTCGTGAGTGGAGAGCGCATTTCTGAATATTCCGCTCCGCTCGTTCATTCCGCAGGGTCGCTCGCTCAACCCAGATGTCCTGTTGCCTGGTTCGAAAATATGTGGAATAAGGGCTGCTTCCGACTAACATTTTTTTTTTCTAGTCGACTACTAGGCTAGTTGTTCATTTAAGTCATTCGTGGACAAATCGCCCCTTTATATTAATTTAATTTAATTACGTATAGACTTAATGAGCGTTTACGTAATATAGCCGCACTCAAGCGCACGACCGCACGCATAAAGCTTGCCACAAAGAACCGGTAAAAGTAATGATTATGAATGCGTCTAAATGTGTCTAAATACGCTGTGAATGTGAATGTGCATTATACACTGAGTTTCGGTTCATTTATGAGACGAACTCCAGTTCACTCGCCGGCGCCTCCATGTCGTGATTCTGCTATATTTACTTTAAATCCAGGCAATTGGTTCATGAAACATTGATTAAAATTAAGATATAATTAATACAAAACGAAATTAAATTTAAAGAAAGGCAGCTGTTCTGTTTGAGGTCTCTGTGAAAGTTGTAAAGCATGCATGCCGCTTTCAGAGCGCTCAAGTCCGTAACCGAGAACTGACACGTTGTTTTTTCCCTCATAAATGTGAACATGAAAAATAAAATAAAATTTATATTATAATGTTTTTTTGTTGGGTCAGACAATGATTACCAAATTTCTCTCTCATATTGCTCCTCATACCCACTGAAAACGGTCAAAAAAATCGAACCAAAAGTCAAATTAATATGGACGGAAGTTAAAAGTGGTGGGTACAAAATGACTCGTGACGAAATCTGGTGGGTACGCGTCCCCCCCGTCCCCCCCGAAATCGACGCCTATGATGAGAGGACACATAAGCTTGTACTGTATTCACATTCACTACTGTTCAAAAGTTTGGGGTTGGTAAGATACATTTTTTTTATTTTTTTAAGTCTTGTATGCTCACCAAGGCTGTTAAAAGCCTTAGTTTTAGAATTGTTTTCTATTTTAATATGATTTTATTCCTGTAATGCAAAGCTGTATTTTTAAGCATCACTTCAGTCTTCAGTGTCAAATGATCATCCAGAAATCATTCAAATATGCTGATTTGGTGGTTCTTGTTATTATGTTGTGCTGCTTAATATTTTCTTCAAGAGTCTTTGGTGCATAGAAAGTTCAAAAGAACAGCATTATTTTAAATATAAACCTTTTGTAGAATTACAAATGTCTTTACTGTCACTTTTGATCAATTTAATTAATTCTTGCTGAATAAAAGTATATATATATATGATACTAAGTGACAAGTATAAGTGATTATTTTTTTGTTTTTTTTTATCATACTAACCCCAAATTTTTTGAACAGTCTCTCACTTTGTGTTTGATCTTATTCTCAGTATATACAAGAGGATTAATTTGTAGAGGTTTTCAAACAATGGCATTTCCGAGTCTTATTTGCTCACAATTCACATATCACTATCACAGCATCTTGACAGTAATGTACAGGTCTAAAAGCTGACCTGGCATTATTTGACGTTAGTGTCAGACAGATTTAGATTGAATCTTATCATTTATTCATTTGAAGGAGAAGCCAGAGAACAGTCTGACTAATAGGTTTAGACATATTTCTACAAATAAAGATTTAATATTGACTGTGAACCTTATTTCTGTAGTGAATCCGTCTGTTCAGGTCGTGACTTGTGGTCAGATTGGCTCTCTGTCACATTCAAAGCATAGGCTGACGTGACACTTTTACCAGTGACAGATGGGACCCTTTGGTCTCAGGTTAATCTAAATGAAGTGTTTCAGCTGACCTATTACACCATGGCAAGGGAAGCGTGCAATGCCTCATCAGACAGAAATTACCTCTCTAAATTCACCTGGGCAATTTGCAGTAAGGCATATCACCACCAAAAAAGACTCACTGTTTGTGAAACTGGCCCTGTGCACTCAAATGCAGATGGATGAAATATCTGAGGCTCAGGCTAGTGAACTGTAATTGTATTTAGGGAAAGCACAACAGTGATAGACTGGAGAATAAATAAAGATCAAACCCCAAAGGAATCCCTAGCAAAAACCTTCTCTGCATGACTAAAGTACTGATGTCTAATGAGACAAAAAGACAAAAACCACACAGCACAACTGTGTTGAAACATATACTGTTTATGACAGCCATAAAAAAATTAATGTGATTGTGATATCTTACAGCAATACATTTCCTGACTTGAGTTCTCAACTCGACTCAATTCAGATTTCACGAGTTCACACTTACATAAAATTTGAGGGGGTAAAGTTTAATGCGTATTTGGCATGCTGTCCGGGGGGAGGGCTCCGAGCTCAGAGTTCGGCCCGAACCCAGAGTACTCCCCCTGTATGTAAGTGTTTAGGACTAGAAGCGTGGAGAAGGGGTGGTGGGGGGATGCTGCAAAACTGTCAATGGATTGAGGTGAGACTGCTGAGTGTATATATACCTCTTACCATTGATTGCTGAGTGCTCTCCACTTGTGTTAATTATCTGAATGTGCTCCTCCCGAACTTTGGTAATAAAACCTCATTTCGATTGCATTGTATTAGATTTTTTTTTTTTTTTTTTATACATTTGGGCATATTTTAAAATTGCATTTCTTGTAATTATAACAATGTGTAAAAAAAATTATCAAATGATAAACTCAAGTATACTGTGATCAAATCTTTCATAAAAGTATATAAAGTTTCATTAAAATATTCAGATCATAAGAATCATGCGTTAATGAATGGAACTACTCTTGTTGCCGTATATGTTTTTAATTCTCTAAAAATAACCAATTTAAAAGTCGTTTGTTCATGAATTGGACTACTCTGGTCCTGGTGTATGTTATTGCATGCAGCCTGTGATGGCAACTCTGAAAAAAAAAATACTTGTTTTCTTTCATGATATTTCTGAAAGAAATATGTCTGGTTTTTTTTGTCTTTTTGTCTCATCATATATCATAAAAATATTATTTTCTCAATAAAAATATTTCTTTCTGTTCATGAATTGGACTACTCCAGTTATTGAAGTTATTGCTACTGTATGTTATTGCATGCAGCCTGATGGCAACTCCGGGAAAAAAGACGTGTTTTCTTTCACACAGTTGTGCTGTGTGGTTTTTGTCTTTTTGTCTCATCATATGTCATGAAATAAAATATTTATTTCTGTTCATGAATTGGACTACTCTGGTCCTGGTGTATGTTATTTCATGCAGCCTGTGACGGCAACTCAGAAAAAAAAAAGAAAAAAAAGAAGTGTTCCCTTTCAAGGGAACTCGCGTTGCGTCGAGATTGACGCTATGGGGAACGCCTTGCGTGATGATGTCTTGAAGCACATGTAAAATCAGTCCAATGGTGTGGCGGAACGTCAGAGGCGGGTGACGTCACGTACCAGGAAGCTATAAAGCCTGTTCGAAACCAAAAGCGTCAGCTTCTGTGTCTTCAGTAGCGCTCTTTGTGAATCTGTCTGTCTTATTTGGTGTTGTTTGTCTTTATATCACATATAAAGCATTATGGCGAGCAAGCAGCAGTTTAAACAGTGTGTGCATCCCTGCCCGCGTTATTTAACGGGTGGTGATACTCACGTCCTGTGTGTTGCTTGTTTGGGTGAGGAGCACTCGAGGGTGCTGACTGTGTGCATTGTGAAGCGCTTCCTTTGCGTACGCTCTGATCCCGCCTGGCGTTCTTTCGCAAGGACGTTCAGGTTCACGTTCCCCAGGGATCTGATCCCGCCGCTGTCGAGGCATGGCATCGATCGCATACCTGGGGTTCGCAAATGGATTTATCAGAGGGGTCTGAGACGGGCCCAGCCCTATCTCAACCTTCACCTGATAGATCTAGTGCCTCTTCTCGGGGTTCGGAAGCACGCGTTGCGGTTCCTTCCGCCCCGATTGAGGCACCAACACTGCAACTATCCAGTTCTGAGGAACTGGATGTTGTTAGTGTTGATGCTGAGTCTGAGGATTCACCACCTCACTCTCATGCATTTGAAGAGCTATTAGAGGTTGTGACCAGAGCAGTCGAAATACTAAATATTGAGTGGCCATCAGAGAAGCAGGACGTTCGCTCTAAAAGCAAGCTCGACGAACGTTTTCTGCCATCTAGGTCACAACCTCAGCGTCAGAGCCTACCGTTTTTCCCCGATCTCCACACCGAGGTGTCGTATAGAGTTTATAATGCACAAACATCCAATTATTCCTCTATACATAAATATAAAGAGCATGGTTATGGGGAAATGCCGAAGGTGGAGGAGACGCTCACAAGCTATCTCTCTCCAGCAACGGCATCTTCCCTAAAGGCTCCGACTTTGCCCACTAAGCTCGTCAGAGTTACATCTTCTCTGGTGGGCAAAGCATATTCCGCCGCTGGTCAAGCTGCAGCGTGTTTACACACTATGTCCTTGCTGCAGGCTTACCAAGCAGAATTATTGGGCGATTTAGATGAGGGTGGGGGTATTGGTCCTGAGGTGATGTGTGAGTTGAGTAGAGTCACTCAGGGCCACGAAGTAGACGGCTAAATCCATCGGCCGTTCTATGGCAGCCCTGGTGGCCACTGAGAGGCATCTGTGGCTCAACCTCAGTAACATTAAGGAGAAGGAAAATAATTTTCTCTTGGATGCGCCCATTTCTACTTCGGGTCTCTTTGGCAATGCTGTTAATACTGCTGTAGAAAAGTTTCAAGAAGCTTCTAAACAGGCAGCTGCCCTTCAAAAACTCCTCCCCCGCCGTTCTTATCAGGAGGCTGCTGAGCAGGAGCAGCCTCACTCATCTAAAATGAGCTCTTTGCATCGCGCCACTCAGAAACAGAGCGTTTCCTCCCGTGCTCCCCCACAAAAATCGCAGGGACACGGAGGGCGTTCTCAAACCCAGCAGCCTTCGAGGGGTAGGACGGATCTGCGGACCGTTATTATCGCCAAGAAGGCTGCGGGGAAAAAGTCCTGACGCTCGAGGGCTCAGGACAGTGAGGGTAGTCCCCCCCGAAGCAGAACGGTCAACACCTCTTTTTACGGTGCCCGTCTCTCTTCGGTGCCCTCAGGGGACCGTTCTGCCAACCCTGCCACCTCCGGTGCTTCAGGGCGCAGCGGTCTCCGGCGAGCACATATCTCAAGGACCACCCGGAAACGTAGTGGCCTTGGGATGCCCGCCCCCTCTGAGGAGGGTTTTAGAGCAGTCCGTTCAGTCGTTCCCTGCCGGTTCGCCGTTACAGGGCGACGCACTGAGTACTCAACAACGACAAAATCCAGAAACCAGTCTCGAGAGGCTGGTACCTCTAGTAGAATTTTTGACAGCGTGGAAGCTACTGCCAAATGTTTCTCGTTGGGTCCTGCAGACCGTAGAAAAAGGGTATCAAATACAGTTTGGGTCTCGCCCACCTCGGTTTATGGGGGTCCTATCCACAGTGGTGGCCCCCGAGCAGGTTCTGGTTATGGAACAAGAAGTGAACACTCTGTTAGAGAAAGGGGCCATAGAATATGTACCTCCCTCCAACAGGGAAACCGGGTTTTACAGTCGGTATTTCATAGTTCCAAAAAAGGACGGGGGATTGAGTCCCATTCTGGATCTTCGAGTTCTGAACGAGTCAGTCATGCAGCTCAAGTTCAAGATGTTAACATTGAGACAGATCGTGCCACAGATCAGGTCCGAGGACTGGTTTGTCACGATAGATCTCAAGGACGCATATTTTCATATTTCCATCCGTCTATATCACAGGAAGTTTCTGAGGTTCGCTTTCGGGGGCAAAGCTTACCAATATCGAGTACTTCCATTCGGCCTAGCTTTATCACCCCGCACTTTCACCAAATGCGTAGATGCAGCTCTGGCGCCCCTGCACCTTCAGGGCATTCGTATCATGAACTACATCGACGATTGGTTGATTTTAGCTCAAACGCATCAGATGGCGGTTCGACATCGAGATGTCGTTCTCGCCCATATGAAAGAATTGGGGTTACGGTTAAACGCCAAAAAGAGTGTGCTTTCTCCACTTCAGAGGACCACTTTTCTAGGCGTGGTTTGGGACTCAGTGTCGATGCGCGCGCGCCTGTCACCACCTCGTATAGAGTCTATTCTTGTAACTGTGAAGAGTATAAAGCTAGGCCAGTCACTCACTGTAAAACAGTTTCAGAGACTGTTGGGTCTCATGGCAGCAGCTTCCAACGTGATACCTTTTGGACTACTGCACATGAGGCCCCTACAGTGGTGGCTCAGGACAAGGGGGTTTTCCCCGAGGGGCAACCCATTTCGCAAAATCAGGGTCACGCGGCGTTGCTTACATTCCCTGGTTATGTGGAAGAAACCTTGGTTCCTGTCCCAGGGCCCTGTGCTGGGAGCTCCTTGTCCTTGACAGATGCGTCCCTCACGGGCTGGGGAGCAATCTTAGAGGGTCGCTCAGCTCAAGGTCTGTGGAAAGACCATCATCTCTCATGGCATATCAATCGCCTGGAAATGTTGGCTGTATTTCTGTCTCTCAAGCATTTTATCACAGATCTCAGGGGACACCATGTTCTAGTGCACACAGACAACACTTCGGTAGTCGCCTATATAAATCACCAAGGGGGTCTGCGCTCTCGCCAATTATGCAAACTAGTGCGCCATATCCTCTTGTGGTCCCAGGAGAAGCTGTTGTCACTCAGAGCAGCTTACATTCCTGGAGATCAGAACTTAGGAGCAGACATTCTGTCGAGACAGGGGCTGAGGCCCGGGGAATGGAGGCTCCACCCCGAGGTGGTGGAGCAGATATGGAGGGTGTTTGGCCGAGCACAAGTGGATCTGTTTGCGTCTCGAGAGACGTCTCACTGCCCACTTTGGTTTTCCCTCACGCATATAGCTCCGCTCGGACTGGATGCTATGGTACAGACGTGGCCGAGGCTACGTCTATATGCTTTTCCCCAATCGCTCTGCTCCCGGGAGTTCTGGAGAGAGTTCGCAGGGACCGGATTTCCCTACTTCTTGTAGCCCCGCGCTGGCCGGGCAGAGTATGATTCCCCGATCTAGTGTCTCTCCTCGACGGGCCTCCTCTGGAGCTACCCGTCAGGAGGGACCTTCTGTCCCAAGCGGAGGGCTCGATATTTCACCCTCGACCAGAACTGTGGAACCTGTAGGCTTGGCCTCTGAGGGGGCCCAGCTCATAGAGTCAGGTCTCTCAACTGGGGTTGTAGAGACCATTCTACAGTCCAGAGCTCCCTCCACGAGGAAACTTTATGCCCTGAAGTGGAGAGTTTTCACTTCTTGGTGTAGTGACCATCGGCTGGACCCAGTTAACTGCCCAGTTGGTACAGTGCTGGAATTCCTGAAAGAGCGGTTCACTGCAGGTCTAACCCCGTCCACTTTAAAGGTTTATGTGGCGGCCATAGGTGCTTACCACATTCCTTTGGGTGGAATGTCTGTGGGGAAGGACCCTTTGGTATCTCGTTTCCTCCGTGGCACTTTGAGGCTGAGGCCTGCAGCTCATTCCAGGGTGCCCACTTGGGATTTGGGCATTGCTCTGCAAGGTCTTTCCCTGGCTCCCTTTGAACCTATAGAGGAGGTTCCTGCTAAGTTTTTAACATTGAAAGCTCTTTTCCTCCTCACCATTTCTTCTCTTAAGAGAATAGGGGATTTACAGGCATTGTCGGTTGCCCCCTCATGCTTAGAGTTTGCACCTGGTATGGTCAAGGCATTTCTCTATCCAAGACCAGGTTATATCCCTAAGGTCCCCACTAATGTGGTCAGACCTATTATTCTGCAGGCCTTCTGTCCTCCTCCTTTTCAGAATGCGGACCAGGAAAGAAATAATTTGCTTTGCCCAGTTCGGGTGTTAGATGCCTATGTCCACAGAGCTGCCCTGTGGCATAAAACTGATCAATTGTTTGTGTGTTTTGGGTCCCCAAGTAAAGGGTCCCCTGCATCTAAGCAAAGAATGAGCAAGTGGGTGGTTGAGGCCATTTCACTTGCTTATGAGGCGGCCGGACAGCCTTCTCCTATGGCTGTCCGGTCCCACTCTACAAGGGGTATGGCGGCCTCCAAGGCCCTTATATCAGGAGTTTCCCTACAGGACGTTTGTGATGCGGCAGGCTGGTCCTCACCGCACACCTTCGTCAGATTTTACTCTCTGGACTTGGACTCTACTCCAGGTTTTGTCATCCTAGTGCTGCTCACTCGATTCACACAGGACAGACATTGGTAGCTATGGTGGCGTTGGTATAGACGTTCCCCATAGCGTCAATCTCGACGCAACGCGAGTTCCCCTGAAGAGGGAACGAGCGTTGCGTCACCTTGCCATATCTCCTTCATGCCTGTCAGCGACTACTTCAGACTTTACGAAGCTGACGCTTTCGGTTTCGAACAGGCTTTATAGCTTCCTGGTACGTGACGTCACCCGCCTCTGACGTTCCGCCACACCATTGGACTGATTTTACATGTGCTTCAAGACATCATCACGCAAGGCGTTCCTCATAGCGTCAATCTCGACGCAACGCTCGTTCCCTCTTCAGGGAACCGAGGTTACAGTTGTAACCGAGGTGTTTTCTTTCATGATACTCGCTGGCCTTGGAATTACATTCCTATCTAACAATCAGATGTAAGCTTAGGAATGGGGTTAGTGCTTTAAACAACATTTTTCCATTAATTATTCATTTTAGGTAGAGGGAAAATTACTGCTTGAAAGGAATGTTATTCCAGGAACTAGTCCTACTTACTGAATAAAAATTATGTCATTCTTTTTATTTTACAGTGATTGTACAGTAACCTGACATCAGCAAGGCATTGACTGGACCTACAGGGAGCTGAATCAGATGCATTGGAATACGCACCAGTAAGGTCACCACTTTCAGAGTAACTCCCTGCATGCCATGCTCGGCCCGGTTCTCTCTCAAACTGCCGTTCAGCCCACGGTCAGAGTCCCACGTCGCCAGCTGGAAGACAGTGAGAGATTGTGATTGAGCTTTGATCAAGTTTGAGATGGCAGAAATGATTGCAAAGAAAAAGGAGATAGAGAGAAAAAACTGGACAGTTGCTGAAAGCCAGGAATGACCTTACATGAGTTATTGTCCCCAAACACTTATTTGTCCATGATAGACCCCTCACCACTGAGCAGAAATCAGCAGCTCTTTCAGGATTCATCACAGGGGTTTGGCTATTTGTGCTTTTGTCACACGTCCAGGTGAAAATGGTCATATAAGTGTGAGAGGTGGTCGCCTAGGCAACAGCTGTCACATTTTCCACTTCTCTTTTAAAACTAATATGGAACACAGACCCAAGCGCACACATACACATATCTGCTCTTTGTTGATATGCTTTTAACAGGCTGTTGATTAGATCCAATACCAGCACAGAAATCACTCTAAAGCTGAAAACAATACTAAAAGGAACAATGATTCTTAATTTCAGAAGGCTTTGAAGCTGAACTGTGGATGCTACTGCTAAATCATCATCGAACACAATAAAAATCTTAATTTGAAATGTAAATGTACTGTAATCTTCCTGAAGGATTTACAAATGCTTAAAATAATAGTGGTAAAGTTTTAGGTAAGATTAAGTTTTAGGTTTTTGTTGCTGAAATGCACATCATCCTGCTTTAAAGCAATACTAAAGAACTTTTCCTCTTCGGTCGCCCTACAGGCTGGAAGCCGAATTGTCCATTACCGCTGTCGTAAATCATTTCGCCGCCCGCAGCCTACTGTCGCATGCACGCTCGCTGTTTATCCAGCACCGGCTTTGGAATTAACGATGTCCACAGACAAGGTAGAGTATGTTGCATGATTTTATGAAAGTATGATGTATTACGACATCAGAAACGAAGAAAAACTAAATAATGACTATTGTAATGCTTGCCGTAAAGCAAGTCAAATTTGTAGTTTCTTATGTCTCATTCGAACTACCCGCTACCCGATCTGGCAAACTTGCACAGTGCGGTTATAGCAGATATAGGGCTGCAAAGCGAATGCAGAAGTGCCTTTCACCCTGTTACGACTCGATGAACCACTGAAACGATTTTGGAAAGTCCTTTAGTGTTGTTTTAAGTCACAAAGTATTCAAATAGATATAAAAATTAATTAATTAATCAAAATTATGACATTATGATGATGTTGTTGGAGCCATAGCCTTGTGGGCAGCTATTTGACATGTGGCACACTTTCTCCTCTCCTATGTTTCCACCTCTCTTAATGAAATCTACTTACTATAAGTTAATTACTGAATATGCACATAGGCTAAATACAATACAGAACATGTACAACAATCTTTTATTCATACATTTCTTTAAGAATTCTATTTCAGTATCTCTATATTAATCCACAAACAAACACTATTTACAGCTTTGTAGGTATAATCTCTCCAGATTTCTTCAAGTCGAGGGTCTATGGTCGTGTAGGCTTTTTCAGATCTTTCAATCTAATGGATGAAATAGGCTTATGCAATTTACATACGGAGAGCAGCAGCTTTCATTTCTGCTCTGATAGCTGGAAGACCACTCTGAACGCTGTGAGTGCATGTTAGAAATCAGGTGTGGTGAGAGAACATTGTGCTTAGTATGATTTTCGTCTTCAAACCAAACTTCAGTCGACAAAGTTTAAATCTCGTCTGGCTAGCGCACTTACCATTATGTTTATGCATTATGTCAGTAGGCGGAGAGTAGGTGGTCTTATGTGGCTGACGCTTTCAAATGCATTCAACCACATGAGCACCAACACCACGAAAGCAATCCGGTCGAAAGCTTTTTCGACTATCTCTGCAAGTGGTTGAAAGTGGACAGGCTCAAAATGTTTTAGACACCGTTTACACCTGTATTTAGCGTTGTCCACATGTGATCTGATCGACGGAAACGCATCTTAATACCAGGTATAACAGGGCCTGAGTGTGGAAATGACAATAGGAATCTGCTTATATTCTCCCTCCACAAGCAATGACAGCGCTTCTGAAAAACACAGTGCCTCACTTCAAGATGAAAGCCGTGATGTATCTATCTTCATCATATTTTGAGCCATTCATCATAATCCCAATATCCCACCAGATCCGTTCCGCTGTGACGGATTGGGCAGGCCACTGCACCAACATCTTGAAAAGAAGAATCTCTGACTCTGAAATCATCCTTGGCTCTTGTCTGGCCAGCATTTGATCCCCCAACACCCCCCCCCCCCCCCCCCACCCACCCCCCCCTTCTGTGAGCGACCGGATGACAGAGGCTTTAGCATCTGCCCTAATGACACGTGTCATTTGTCTTCACTGTAGCGCCCAATACACAATCC
Source organism: Rutilus rutilus (assembly GCF_951802725.1). NCBI lineage: Eukaryota > Metazoa > Chordata > Actinopteri > Cypriniformes > Leuciscidae > Rutilus > Rutilus rutilus. Next base: position 21,172,382 of record NC_140226.1, on the reverse strand, counting down.
CTCTCACAATAATAGCACCTACCTCATCCGTGAAAGGATTCAGTTCAGAAAACTTTATGAGCATGATATATCTATTTAATATGATCAAATAAAAAAAAAGAAAGAAAGAAAGAAAGAAAGAAAGAAAGACAGAAAGAAAGAAAGAAAGAAAGAAAGAAAGAAAGAAAGAAAAAAAGAAAGAAAGAAAGAAAAACAAAGATATGATAACATGCTAGGATTTTGAAATCACGCAGTGCTTATTTTATTAAATAATTTTAGCATTTTCTCTTTGTTTAGTGCATTAGCAGTGGGGATTTTTCAGTGTCTCTGCCTGCAGGTTACACCCATAGGTCGTGATAAAGAGGCAAGAGTCTCTATGAGAGGTTCATTTGAATCATTTACACAAAACGCTTTATTTATTCAGGAACAAACCAAGCGAATATCTTTACGAGTGAGCCACTGAATCACTCAATCAAGCGATTCATTGAAAAATTTCACTGAGTCACTGAATCATTCATTTAGGGGATTTGTTCAAACACTTTCAGGAATGACACTGCTATAATACATGCAACAGTGGTTCAACTTTGGATCTCTTTCTTATTGATGGAGCAAAAATAGACAAAGTAATTGGTAATATTGTGTCTTAAATGTAAGTCACTTAATGTTAACTTCTTGTCTATTGAATGAAAAAACAATATCATATTCGCAATCGTGTGTGGCTCACTGGCCTCAACTCTGCCAATTTGGCTCCACGGCGTGGGATTATGACAGTTTTCATTGTTTTTTTTAAATTGAAGATATTTTGCCAGACTATGTTTAGATTGATTTGTGAATTGAGTAAGTTGTAGTCTTACTTTGGACTGAAGTTGAATCAGAATCATAGTTGTTCAGCTGCCTTCAGAGAGCGGTAAGTATGAGATCTCTTCTGCCATACACACTTCAGCAAGCTGAAAGAATTCCTCCATCTTCTCTGTCTGCTCTGTTTTCCCAGGTGAAGCTGACAGTGTTTTTTCTTCTATATTTCGTATGTTTCCCACAAAATTTTCTCTTTTAGTTTTTGCCTGTGCTTCTAAATAGTTAATCATGTAGGTGGGTGTTGACAGAAATGAGAGAGCAATGTGGCTTGTCCACTGGAGATGTTCTGTCAGTGAACACATGAAAGCCAGATCTATCCCACAGCACAAAAGAGGTCCCTATCATCTGCAAGTGTGTGTAGAGTCTAATTCAGTGTCATGTCTCTCTTAATGGAACAGTTACCCCCAAAATGAAGTTTCTGTCATTATTTACCCACTCTCATGTTGTTTAAAACCTGCATTACATGATGTGAGAAATTTTTCAGTATTTACTTTGACAGAAAGCCCATTAACAGTTACAAAACCCCTCCTATAGTAGTGATTCACCAATATGAATGAAGCTTCCTGTTTACAGACGCCAATCGGAAGTCAGGGCTTCAATAGTCCTTTTTTCAGCATTTACATAATACATCTCTGACTGTATTTTGTCTTTGCTGAGTGTTGTGTCAGCCTCTTTGTACTGGCAGACGCTCAGCTGGTTTGTGCCGTTTTCTAGCCTCTCGTTCTTTTCATCTCTTGTTCCTGATATTAGTGCTACAAGCCAACAAGAATCTCGCCTGTGAAGACATGAACATTTTGTCAAGACTAAAGGTCTTTGCGGCAGGAGTTCACAGCCTTTATTGTTTGTAACTTGGATAGCTGATGTCTCTACTTGAGAGCACATAGGGAAAAGAGGCAGAGGAACAAAGAGCCAGAGAGAGAGGATTGCACACAAACAATACCGTAAGAAACAGTATGAGAGACAGAGTCGTGCAGAGCAATGGAGAGGGAGAGAGAGAAAAAGAGAGAGGTGTTCTTAAGGTGCAAAGATGAAGCTGACATTTCTTTTCGTATTGTGAAGCAATTGACTTTTTATGATTCTGTAAGCTACTGTTTCTGTGATTGGTAAGTGAAAGAGAGAGCGGGATGTCTTTTGGCCTCTTTATTGAGTCTGTGAGAGAAACTCATTTCTATTCATCAAATCAAATGAGACTCTCATGAGTGATAAATGCACCTCTTCTCTGCATTATCACACTTTCACACTATCAAAATACTCACACACAAAAAAAGACATCTGTCACAAATGTGCTGCTTTTTTTATACAACTCACTGAGCCAATTTAAACAGATTATGATATGCTATTTATTTCTGATCAATTTAATGCATCCTTGCTGAAAAAAAGTATAAATAAAAATAATAATCTATCTTTTAAAAAAAAATCTTACTGACCACAAGCTTTTGAACAGTAGTGTATGCCTGAACTGGATTTCATTAGGGCAGGAAAGACAAAGGAAGTTAAATCTGTTCGGCTGAGGAAAGACATATATGTATAACATGTTAGTGAATAGGTATAACCTATTAATATATATGTTTGAACCTATTATTAAATGTTAATCAAGACTAGCCATTAGTTTCTGTCAAAAGCCTGTGAATCAGTCTGCATTACATGTGCTCAGGGCCTAAAACTAACTTTGTGCCATTCCTGCCAATGGCCTGTGACTTAAGAAAATTTACTGGCCATAAATATTTTTTTTACCAGCCATGAAAATGTTGGTGCACAAACAGTTTTGTTGTTTGACTAACATTAAGGACACAGACGGCAGCAGGTATGTACTAGGCTGATGTCACTTTAAGAGCTAATGCATGGATCCAGTATACTGATAAACATGCGTTTTCTTTCTTAACTGTTTATGTTCACTTAAGACACATCTGATCATATTTACGTGGATACTCGTCAGTAAGATTCGATGCTGCTGAGATGCAGATATCTGGGTGTGCGCTTCGGATGTTTGTGCACAGAAAACTCCCCACACAGCGAGTAACGAATTGAGTTCCCTTCCACATCGTCTTGCGCTTAAATATTTTAATTGCCAAGGCTAAACCTCTTGTTACGATGCAACACTGGCCTGTCAACTGTCACGAGCGTCGTTCACATTTTTTACGTTTATGTTCTCACAACAATGCATTGCTAGAATTCATAAAAACTTAACCGGTCAACAGGCGATTAATATATTCCGTTTCATATATTCGCCAACACCAATTTTTACTCACATTCGGGCGCTTAGCGTGTGTTACTTTTAGTTGTAGGCCCTGCATGAGCTATTTCAGGTAAACTATGACCAGTATATCGCAAGCTTTTAAATGGTATTGTGGAGCTGTATTTCTGTCAGTAAAAAAAATAAAATAAACACTGCCGGGAAGGACATTCAGCAGACAGTTTGAAAAGAGAGAAGAATAATGATTATACTGCATATTTGCACTTGATAGAAAAATAAAGAGAATTTCAGGTTTTGCCCTGCTTTTTCTCACAATAAAGTATGAGCGTCCTCAGAGACCTATGAGGTCAGCTGTATGCCTCTTTTCATAAGATGCTCACAGAGGTGGACAGAGACTCATTAAGGACGCCCTCCTCCTCCCCCTCCCTCACAGATTCACCTGCAACCCCTGGTCAACCCATTCCCATGGGAACTGCTCAGGTAATTGTGCAGAGGTCACCCACGGTTGGCTCGGCCAGATTCAAACACAATACCCGTGTTCCTCGAGAGACCCAATTTTACCCTGATGTCACTCACAGAGATCAGGTGTGAGATTAAGTGTGTTGCTTTTACTTTGGCCTTATCTTTTAGCAGCATGTGCAGGACAAAGTGACAGTGCCTGCCTAGTCTGACTTGCCATTTGTTTGGTCTTTCCTTCTCTTACTCCCTTCACTTTCTTGTTTATTAAGATCGTTAAGTTGTTGAATTAATCTAGTTCACTAAAAATGTCCTGCTCACAGGTGTCTCTCACTGTCAATCTGAATAATGCATCAGAACTGAACTAATCCATCTCACATTACTGGCAATATGACACCACTAAACTATTCATTTAGATGTATTAATTCAGTGGCTTGTCAAGTTTGTCAACCATTAAGAGGTTTTTCTTCTCATCACCTGCTCCTCACATGGAGGTGTTGGGCTGATCTGCTCTGAGCGGGACTGGGAGCAGATCCATCTTGTATAAGATGCTAGGTTTCCCATTCTGGATTACACCGTATGAGACAATTTAATGAAAAGAGAAGATTAAAAGAAAGTGAGCGGGGGAGACGGGGAATGACAGATGGAATTGGTGAGAATGAGAGAGAGAGAGAGAGAGAGAGAGAGAGAGAATAGCATCTCCATCTTCATTATGGAGGTAGATTCCTCTTGACATCTGGCTAAAAAATAATCTCCTCATTCCAAACATCCAGTATACTAGACACATTTCCTTGCTCTATAAAGCAGGGCTGTAACCACCGTAGGCATGCTCAGAAAATCCAAACGGCTTAATTATTGAGAGTGTTTAGGATTTTTGAGGATTCGAAAAAGGAGTGAATGGATTTTTTTTTTGTATGGTGGTTGTGTCCACACACTGCAAAGACACATTTATATGCAAAGATGACCCCTTTAACGTTCACTGAAGATGAGTGTGAATTCCAACACAACGCTTTTAGTTTTTACAGTGAAAGAGTGCATGCGTGATAAGTAGCTAAACATATAATATGAACTGTTTTACGATGGATGTTTAACGACAGTAAACAGTAACATACAGTGATGCAAACTACTCAACTTTTTTAATGTCATTTCACCATTTTGAATCGAAAATATGCTATCATTTAAATTATGTCGTTCATAACTGAATGTGAAAACAAGAAACGTTTTTTACATGTTTGACATATTAGACATACAAACAAGAGTTAAATATTATTTGCAAAGAGTTTAAATGGATTACTTCACAATAATCCACACTAATTAGATCTGGAACTTCTTTTACCATTCTTATTTCTTCTTTTTCCCCTTAAATCCCTTTTAATCCTTTAATTATTTAATTTCTTTAAATAACCCACAGCTCAGTTTATACTGATTATTATTATTATTATTATTATTTTGGTCTGCTTGGAAATCAGAAATGCCAGCACTGTTTTTTTTTTTAATGATCTCATACTATTTCTGAATTTACACCAGTAATTATACAGTGTTACTGTTTAAAATATCAGAATTTTACCATTTTTGTTTTTCAACAAATTCGTTGTTGTTGTTTTTTACTTTAAACAATTTCAAGTGAAAATTGATGTCATGTATACTGGACATTTATATATAGACACAATAAAAATACTGTAAATATACTGTAAACTAACTAACTAACTAACTAAATAAATAGAAGCATGGAGAGGAGAGAGTGGAAAGATTAAACAGCAGGAAGAGTATCATGTGATGTGCAGAGTGCCTCTAAGCGGCTTCAGAGAGCCTTGAGGAGGAGACATCATTTTAAGAAGAGATCAGAGCACAAGAATGCATATTCATGCTGATGGGCAGCAGGACATGTATGTTTATTAGCTGTCAATGTAACGGACAGTAGGGGTGCTACAGTGTGTGTGTGTGAGTGTGAAGTCATTAGCTCTCTGTGTTTCTTGCCAGAGGGAATGGTTGCGTTCAACTCACACACTCACTAATATTCAGGCAACAAGACTGAGATTGTTTGGTGTGTGATAGACCCGGCAGCCTTGCTAATGACCACAGCCATGTTGTAAAGCACTTCCTCTGCCCAGCGAGCATGTGCGTATGAGTGCTTGTGCATCAGATAGAGAGATGAAAGAGAACTAGAGACAGAGAGAGAGAGGAAAGCGACAGATTCATCAGCTCTGATGGGTACATTTTGATTGTGTGTGTTGATGTTTGTGTGTTATTATGAGATTTAATGAACTCTGAGCTATTTGTCTGTGTTTGTGTAAAAGTATCTTGGCCATGTTCCATATCGGTGTCTTCAGTTCCAAAACACAGCAGGACCCATCATTCTGTCGCTCTTATTCTCTGTCCATCTGTCTCGCTCATCTCGCGTTCAGTCCATTTAGCTTCTCCTCTCATATATTTTCAGTTTCAGTTGTTTCTGTTCTTTCCCAGACATGTTTGACCTCTCTAAGAAAGAATTTGTCTTGGTATTTTTTCTTTCATCTCCATGAATATGGTCAGGGTTTTGGTGGGCTACCTTATCCCCATTTGATAGATGCCATAACAAATAAGCATTCACAATTAATATTAGTGGTGTCAATTGATTAACAATTAATCAATTAATTTCTGCAATTAATCGTGATTAATTGCACCAAACATCAACATTTATTTTATATATTTGTTATTGTATTAATTTCACAACAAATCTCCAAATTAATGTAGAAACAACACAAAGACAGTCGCCTATATTTTAAATATTTGTTTAATGGCATCTTTTTTTGAAAGAAAGTCAGTATCACTGATACCAATACCGCTATTGATGTCTCTATGAAATAGATTTTAATAGATTAATTATAGCCATTCAGCATAACAGTATAATTGAAAGCTATCAATTGTAACATTTATAAGGTTTTAAAAAAATTCAATTTAAGTGAACTTAAAACAACCTTCCCATAAACCCATTGTAATAAATGTCATATTTACCTATGCCCTTCAATATATCGGGGCTCAATTTTTTTCCTACAGGCCCAGTCAGATCAGTTCGGATTTTTACTAGTTAAAATGCACAAAAAGTTATCGTTTTCGTTGTTTTTGACCCATGTTACCTTTTAAGATTTGTATGTAGGTCTAACAGGTAGGATATACATGTATACAGAAATTGAATAAAGTTACCAAACACTTCACAGTCTTCACTGCATAAATTATAAATTAAAATGATTAATCCGTATTAAAGCTACAAATGTTATTCAGTCAAGAGCAGTGAGTGATTTTATCTTTTTCTTTTGTTCTTTGATTATCCTTAATGACAAACAGCAGCAGGTTTATTAGGCTGCTGTCACTTTACGTTCATTTAAAACTTCGGTAACACTTTACAATAAGGTTTCGTTAGTTAACTAAACTTCTTTTAACTCATTTGACTCTGCTTGTGAGGATACTCAACAAAACAAATTTGTCCTTTCAATACACGTACAGTATATCACAAATAATATAACAAATATATATCAAATAATAAATAAATAAATTAAGTTATAAGTTATTTTGTAGTGGATGTATGTTTTAACAGTGACCAATTTATATGGTGGTGGAGGCGGGGTGCTTTATCTAAATTCATCACCATCCTATCCTACCTTTGGGACATAGATCAATGGTTCTAATATAGAGATCAAGCAACTGGTTAAAACATTTTTTTTTTCCAGAATGGAACCCAAACTGAACACCACAAAACAAAGATACCAGCATCTCTATAAATAAATAAATGAGCAACTGCAATTTAGTGAATAGCTTGCTCCAGGTATATTAGACCACTTTGTTGCCACGAAACAGTGAAAACAGAACAGTTCTATTAAATAAATAAATAAATAAATAAATAAATAGATAGATAAATAGATAAATAGATAGATAGAATAAAGAATTACAATGCATGTCCAACAGATTAACTGAGCAAGAGTAATAAATATTTTTGTGCATTTCCGGACAGATCGTATGGAATAAATAAATAAAAGAAAAGGGTAAAACATACAGCTACATAAATAAGTCAGTGGGAATAGCAACAAAATCTTACAGCATACATTTATGCCAATAATGGTGCAAAATCCTATGCATGCCTATCTAGCTATCTGCAGAATCACACCTCTGAAACAGGTCTCCAGAGGAGGGTTTAAAAATAAAGGACAGCATCCAGCATACCATATAGTGCGCCAGTGTTGGTTATATGTCGTTTTAACTGCTGTGCTATTTGGGGGTTCTTATTTTATGCCTTAAATTTCCCAAGCACTAGTATAAAACACATATATTGCCATTTTCTGAATAAGATGACAACCAAGATGAGAAAGCTTTGGAAAATCACTGCATTACAGGCAGAGTTTCCCCATAACATGCCAAATAGTGCTGTTAAAATAATCTGAACTTAAGTCATTCATTATTTATAACTTCCACTCACCCATTCACAAGATTTGCACTCACCCGCTTTACATCTTTTCCAAACGTCTCACTGTAACTGGTCCCCAGGACCTCAAACTGGACATGAGAGTTCGCTCCATTGCTTCGGAAGTCCATTAAACCAGTGAGCCCAGAAATCCGTCCCTGAAGAGAACGACAAATAAGACTTCTGTTCAGAAAGAAATTCATCATTCAAACCAGACCAGTTTTACTGAACACTACTGAACTTTACTAGGCTGAACTGAAGAGAACTGAACCAGATCAAATTAAGTGTAATTGAGATTAATTGTAAGGTGACTTTAGACCTTTTGGATGGTGTCCAGCATGGACCAGCCTCCGTTCCAGGGCTTGGTTGACTTCCTCATGCAGTTCAGACTGGCCATGCTATGCCACTTCCTGTCCTCTAACTTCCGGTAGAAGGCATTGGCCAACATCAGCACACTGTCATACAGGTACAGACTAGACACCTAGAGACACATAGACCAAACAAATGTGTGAACATATATATATATATTTTTTTTTTACATGCGCATCTCACAAAAGTTACACTTACTAACCTGACAATGCATAACGTCATGTAGATATCTTAAAGGGATAGTTCTCCTAAAAATGAAAATCCTGTCATCATTCACTCACCCTCATGTATGACTTTCTTCACCCTCAAGTCCAGTAAGCGGTGGACATGTTAACCTGCTTCTTCATAGTGATGTCCAGTTCACAAATGAATCGTTCGTTTGAACTGGTTCTTTTTAGTGAACTGGTTCAACCAGTTCACCAAATCGGACTGAACCATCTGAACCAGTTTGCGGCTTGAGTCAGTACAGATCTACAAGTTATTCAATAAAAACTCACTTTGAAACATGTCTGACAGTCACAATATCCAGGAGTATATGATCCTATGCTGCCGATTTTTGCCAACTCATTCAGCGTTCCAGTTAGTCCAACTATACACTGAACTGAGAACAGTACAGATATGTCCGACTGTCACAGAGCTACCCTCTGCTCTTGTGACCCCTTGTTAGCCCTTTCAACACACACATGTACACACATTTGGTTTGTAAAAGACTCTTTATTTACCTTGAAGTACCAGCAACAGGAAAGATGGATTAGCCACAAAAATATATACCTACAACTATACTGTTGTGTTTCAGACTGGCCACCTGAGCACTAACTCAGAGGACATTTAAAGTTTGCTACAAACTGTTGATTATCGCATGGATCAGCATATATGGTGGCGGACATCTTGATTTGAGTAAAAGACTGGAATGGACTTTTCTCATGCTTTTATACCTGTACTGTGTTGCATCATGGGGAGTGGGAGATACCAAGTGTGGTGGGAAAAGAGGGGGAATTGGTTTGATGTTATTGATGTTTAGTTCCTCTAATTACTATGGAAGTGTATTTATTGAAGCTTGTACTGTTATTTGAATTTGTGTGGTGAAGGAACTGGTTACTTGATCACATACTATTGTTACTTGGAATGTATTACATGTTTATGGTCTTAATTACTTTCCCAGGTGATTATTGCTGAGAAATGGTTGTACCCAGGTGTATAAATTCTCACAGAATTGAGTGATCAGGAGGGCTAAGACTGTTGGTAGTGAATGCAGTATCTGCTGAGTACTTTGATTGAAGGAACAGACCTGATACAAGGTTCTTGTGTTTTTATATTGAAGTTTTTTTTCTTTTTTTTCAATTTTTCATGCCTTGGCACCTGTGAGCCCCTGTACTTTGCTGGCTTGGGAGAACCTAAAATAAACACTTTAATGGCATTTAACGACCTCCATGAGTTATTCTGAAGAACAGTGAATGGTCTTTGTGACACCGACATGCTGAGAACTGTCTGGCAAGGGTTTCATAAAGGGGGCAAAATTTATGTTTCTGATGTCTTTTGCTGAAAAGCATAAAGTTTAACAAATAAAACGTATTAAAAATATAACAGTGATCAGATGGCAGTAGTTCTCAAGTCAACAGCAGTATACTGATAGCAGTTCAATGTTTACAACAGCTCTTGAGTCACCAGTACGCTGAACCGAGGAACCAGTTCAGACTCGGACATGTCCGCGAAGGACGGATGAGCTGCAGATACAAGCAAGTGTAAATTGAGCAGTTGACTTCAATCAGGGGCTGAAATTAAAGTTTTTTTAAAGTTTTTTTCATGGTTTATGTAAAAAGGTGAGTTGATTTTCACAATAGATGTAAAACATCTGCGATTCACATCATTATTGGATGCTTTAACAATATTATTGCATGATTACGTTAACAAACTGGTGAATCGTTTTTTGTAACCGGTTCATTTAAACAAACTGTCTGAAAGAACCAGTTTGCGGAAAAGTCTTCCCATCACTACTACTTCTGGTGTTTTAATGGCACACCAACTTAAAAAAAGTGAATTTACGCCACCTACTGGACTGGAGTGTGAATCTCTGGATGGCACAAATGAAAGCAACAGTAAAGACAGCAATTTTACAATGCAATTGCTTAAATTTCAGGTTGTTTTCATCAAAACCAATCCAATAAATATTAAGCTTTTACATTTTCTCCTTCTGAGTTCTGTAAAAGATAGAAGTATAGTCATACAGGCTTAGAACAACATAAGGATGAGTAAATGATAACAGAGGTTATATTTTGTGGTGAAACTTCCCTTTAAGCTGTATTCATTTATCGGGTAAAGATGATAAATGGTTTAAGCACAACCAAATCGGCACACATATTTTTAAAAGATATATATTTTTTACATTACAGCTTATTCAATGTGCGTATGTCTTGTGTGGATATCTGTTTAGTAATTTCAAAATATCATGTAAGCATGACTTTTATAATGATAGTTATCAGTGTTTTATTGTATGTCATGCACTCAGTCCCTAACAAGGGTGCCTACACAATAGAGTTTACGTCAGAGAACAATGCCAATCCATTGACTCCAATAGGAATGGTGCGTTATAAAGGTATGTGAAAGTGAAGTTCTTCATCATGCAACCAAAAGTACAATCATCCATTGACCAATGAAAGGTCCTGTTGTAATTTCCTGTTGTACTAAATCCAGTTCAGACGTCTGCATGATTGCAGATTGACTCGGCTGTTTTCACACCCTCAAAACCACTTGTGCATTGCTATCTGTCAAATGTTCTGTCAGTTCCTCCAGTGTGTAGGCGGCCTTAGTCTAAAAACATCTAAAAATGTAGCTAAATAGGGCTAAACACCAAACCACATACTAAAATTGGTCTCTAACTTTGTGAAAGACAGATTGTGTGAATGTGTCTGCTGACTCTGTTTGAGACAGAGAGCAAGAGGAAAATAAAGAGGGCTGCAGGAGATTTGGCATGACTCTGCTCCTGCAGAGAGCAGCTGTCGTGCTGAGAGACACCTGGAGAGAGAAAAGACACCCTCAACGACAGCGCTGTTATTGTCAAGGAGACGAGAGTATGGGGGCCGCACGGCCAAACTCAATGTCCCCTCAGACATGTGATCCTGACAAAACAACACACTTATGAGCAGATCAATGCATAGATAGAGGGAATGACGCCGTGACTGAGAGAGGAAAGAGTGCAAGTGAGTGATGCTGGAAGGTATACAATTTTTTATTTTACAAGCCCTGTCCTAAAAACATTTCTCGTTCAAGAATATATGTCACAGCAGGAAATCGCAATTCCCTTTTCAATGCTAACTTCAAAGAACTTTCACTTTTGTATCACCATCTGTGATTGAAAACATCTCAGGTTACTCATGTAACCACAGTTCCCTGAGAATAGGAAACGAGACGCTGCGTTCCCTGGGGGTCGCTATGGGGGAATGGCAAAGGCAAAACTATGGGAACCATAGTTACCTGAGACGTTCCCTTTCGAAAGGGAACTCGCGCTGCGTCCCCTAGGGGTCACTAGGGGGGATGGTATACCCACACCGACATGCTGAAGGGATGCGTGCCCTATTGGTTGAGCTAAGTCAAAGGACTCAAAAGAATCCTCATTCCTATGGTGAACACCCGCAGAGATCATAGACTGAAGCTTCTCAAGAATGGAGGCCTCAACAGGATGACGAGGAAGCCTAACTATGTTCATATCCAAGCCAGCGTCCAAGGAGGCTCCCAGACAGCCTAACGACCTAGGATACTATTTTATCGCCTAGCCAAGCTCTAGGGCATTTGCTTCTCCCGTTTCCACGGCAGATCTAAACTCTCCACGGCGCGAGACATAACGTCCAACAGCTTGCATATATGGGGCAGGCGGGCTGAGAGCGCTCAACATTGTCGTCCTCATCAGCCTCCTCCTGCTCTACTGAGAAAACGCTGACACAGATGAACACACATTCTAAAACTCGCAGTGCTGGTGCTGGCCATAATAAACTTGCCTGTTCAGATCACACGTTCAAACAAACAGTCTCCTGAAGACAATAATAGGATGACGTTTGGCACAGGTGCCCTTTTATACTCTCTGTCTCACCTGTAGGCTGCAATGTCAAGTTCATTGTCGTGTTTAGATTCCCACTTAAGACACCGGTCATGCCGAAGGCATTCCCCCATAGCGACCCCTAGGGGACGTAGCGTGAGTTCCCTTTTGAAAGGGAAATACAATTTCCCATTTCAAATTTTGTTTTGTGAATCTGGCTAAAACCGACTTTTTTTTAATGTACACACACAATAATGTTAATTTGTGTAAAATATTGTGTAAATAGGCCATTATCGCATCACAATAGAACGCCGGAAGTAGCCGCGAAAAATTGCTGATTTAAGCAGTGTACTGCGTCTTCCAGTTATTTCGTTCACCATGGCTGCCTGTTAATTATCACTGGACTACTTCGCTCTCGCATCTCCCAAAAGTGTCTAGGCAGAGGCTAAACAGATATACATGTAATGGTACGGAAAAACTGTTTCGTTTTACAACAGATGCAATTAAGTCATATGCCAGTAAACCAAAATCAAAGTGATTGCATTTCAAATGCATTTTTTGCACTTAATTCAGTCAAGCATAACTGTATACACGCATAAAGCTGCAGGCGTACAGCTGTGACTGTGTTTAATGTTAGTTTACTACATGGTCAACTTGCCACGAATGGTTTACTAAAATCTTAAGTGCCATATGTGGTATAAAGTAATGGAGAGTGATCCTTATTTGCTCTGCTGAAGTTGGCAACCCTGTCCACAACCCTACTCATGTTCATGTTCGTATGGGTTTGCAGTCAAGGCACAATCTGTTTGCTCATGTAAGAGTTACGTGAATGCAGAAACTGCTAATGTTCCCGTTACATAAAGTCACATGCTTTTGATCGTTGATGCTCCTCATTCGTGCCCTAAGAAGTGTTGAAGAGACTTCAGAACGCCCTGCCAGCTGTCCGATTAGTCAGACATATCCTTGACATGGATTTAAGGCTTCGAAAGCCCTGTGAAACTGTGGAATTATGAGTCAAGGCCCACAAGTGAGACAAAACATGTTATCTGTTTTAACAGCTTACTACTGATGTAGAGTGAAGACTCACACAGTTACTAAGAAACAAATAACATGAATCGGTGACTTAACTTCTCTGTGTGCTTCTGTGTGACTGCGAGCAAGCCGGCATGATTCCTAACAATGTTGAATGACTTGTTTTAAAACCAGCATGTTTCTCACTGAGAATTGATGATACCACAATGCATCCAATGCATTGAAAAGTGCCTATCAAAGAGGTCTATAAGATAGCTATCTGTTAGCATTCACATTCATATCAATGTCAGTTGCTCAGCTGGTGCTGGCACAAGAAAGTGATCTTAAATCTGACCATTTTCTCATGGGCTTACTTTTAAATTATTCACATGCTCCATAAATGTCATCTGACTAAACACTCTGTAGGTGCAGGAAAATTATGTAAAATGGACATTTTATTTCATTTTTATTTTGTTTTTCATTAAATACGTAACATAAAAATATGTTGTTTTTGAGTGTCTTACACTGCATTTCTTTGTTTAAAAATAACGTAAAAACAATAATATTGTGAAATCTTATTAGAATTTGAAGTAATGGCTTTCTATTTTAATATATATATATATATATATATATAAAAAAATCCAATTCATTAGCTACTATAGGTAAAACTAGAATAACAACACAGTGCAGTAAACGTAAAACTACTTGCGCTATAAACCAGTGTTTATAATTATGACAATATATTAAAGGGGTCCTATTATGCCCTTTTAAGTCTTGATTTTGTTTCTGGGGTGTACTAGAATAAATGACCATGCTTGATTGTTCAAAAACGAATTATATTTCAAATATTTTACATTATTGCAGCATCTCTCTTCCCAGTGTCTCAAATGCTCTGGGCTGCGTTTCCCAAAAGCATCGTAAGCCGTAAAAACGATCGTACGACTGATCTTAATATTATGGTCTGTTTCCCAAAAGCATCGTAGCTTAAGTAGCACTTTAAAATCTTCGTAGATCTATGAGTGCTCTGGAGTAATCGTACATCCCCAAGTGCATCGTAAGAAGACAGATTTATGAGGACACCTGCAGGACAACCGGCAGATTACACCTTTAACTTTATTCAAATGCAATGTGATTATAATATAAGGTTTTGATTGTACTTTATTGTACACTTTAATACTCTTTTTATGTTGTTGGTTAAATTAATGTATAAATTAAATAATTAAAAAGGTCAGAAAAAAAAAAATAATAATAATTTAATCTAATAATTTTAATCAAAATTAAATGAATGAACAAAAAAATAAATACAAAAAATCCTTTAAATCTGGTAAAAATTACATCTTTGTTTCGCTCTATCTCCTCTAAAAGGACATTAATTTAATCTTTTTGAAAGGTATCTTTTCGTGTTTTTTAAAAAAAATTTTGCCATTTTGTCAGTGCCTCCGCCTGTAGGTGCTTTATATAGACTTGTCTTGATTGCTAATCCACAACATATGACAATTATTAGGTTAAACGTTCAGAATACGATTCCATATAAGGTTATATTTCAGGACTTTGCGAATGGACAGCGACTCTTAAGTAGCACGTAGAGCGCGTTCTCGCGCGTTCATGTTAAGTGCATTTTTGGGAAACGCTCGTGGAATTGCTGCGAGCGTTCGTAACCTTGCACGTAGAAAGCGCTCTTAAGAGCTAAGATACATCGTTATCGGGAAACCCGGCCCTGTTTAGTTCGTGTTTCGATTAAGCCCCTCCTCCGAAACATGAAAAGTGCTCTGATTACCTGGGCCAGTGTTTTGTGATTGGCGAACTGCTTAGAAAATGTTCTGGAAATGTCACGCCCCTTACCATAACCACGAGTTTCATCTGCTCAGGTGTAAAAATTTACAATAGCGTTGATTTTGCCATACCAGTTCGAGACACTGAGAATGCTTACGAACAAGAGGATCATGCAGAACCTTTACAAGCATGGAATTTACAGGACATTTCAGAGTGGTAAGATCCTAAGGATTGGTGAACAGTCCTACAAAAGCGAGACCTCCGTAGCTAAACACTACATCAATACTGTAATGTTAGCTAGCAGGCTAGCGAAGCCAAACAGCTTTCCTCTTTGTTTACATAGTAGCAACAACATAAATCATTGGAACTGTATACTAAGGCATACGCTCTAAATTGAGAATTAATTATACCTTTGATCCAAATCATTGTTTGATTTGTAAACACAGACGTTCGCGGAAGGCTTTAAGACCCAGCAGATTCCTATGCTGGCTGGTCGCTCCCGCTTCACAGCGAGTGGGAGTCACGCTAACAGCAAATCCCTTCCACTGTCCGCGTTTTGATTTTGGCAAATCAGTTTGGGTTAATGCAAACATGATTATTGCTCATGAGTCCAACATTCAACCACGCAAGAAAACACGCAATCTCCCTGAGGGAAGACGTGATCAGTGAGTTGTCTTTCACTGTTGTAAGTTAATGTTGTTCAATTGAGAAAAACATTTTACATTTAAGTACCTTGTAGCGTATTCTTGGACCTCATTATTGAAACACAAAATAACCAAGTCTCAAGCACCAAAAGCAGCCCATACTAATCCAAATTCCCTTTAATTGAAAAATAGGCCTATGCATTTTCGTTTATTCATACATGGTTGTAGTGATGTAGTACTCGAGTCCGGTCTCGGACTCGAGTCCGGTCTCGAGACCGATTTCTGCTTTCTCGGACTCGACTCGGACTTGTTCTTACAAAGACTCGGTCTTGACTCGGACTCGACCCTTCAAAGACTCGGTCTTGACTCGGACTCGGCATAGGCGGTCTCGTCCCATCACTAGTCCACTAGAATACATACCACTAGAAAATTTTTATTGACTGTTCGCAAAGACCCGCCCCCTTAGTTACTGTCGCTATGTCCGACAAGCCGTTCTCACGCCACACCATGTTCTCACGCAGTGAAAAATACATCGCGGAGCAAAGAGGAGACTGACAACACGCTGACAGACAGGACAGAACAGGTTACTTTTCGGTTACTTTTGATATTAAACATATTGAACAAAGTCTCGCCTTTCAAATTTGGTCATTTTTTAAAAGAAATTTAAACAATAAATACCGTTTTGTGGCTCTTAAATGTGCCGTGACAGATCGCTGTAGAGCATCAGTTAAAGCTGCTCGTGAACCGATCTTCTAATTAATTTATAGCCTCAAATAAACATGAACAAACATAAGCAATGTTGTTTTAACCATGGCGTCAGTACACTCCGTGTTTCAAGTTCAAATCCTCCCATGTTAACCAACGGACTCGGTCTCGACTCGGACTCGACCCTTCAAAGACTCGGTCTTGACTCGGACTCGACTGAATTTGAAAACCAACGGACTCGGTCTCGACTCGGACTCGACCCTTCAAAGACTCGGTCTTGACTCGGACTCGGCATAGGCGGTCTCGTCCCCATCACTACATGGTTGCAACAACATTTTAAAAATTTAAGTGTCATTGTTTAAAATAAAATAAAAGCTTTATTGGTCGAAATTTCAAAGACATTCAGTTATCATGCTTTCAAATGTTATGCCATCTATGGCATCTTCCTGACAAAAAAACAACCAACAAAAACATAATTTTTGAATAGAGGTTGATGATTTGTAATATCTGTTGTTGTAGCTAGAAAATGGGTAAAATTCAACAATTTGAACATGGAGCCACATTATATCTATGAGATTGAACCATATAGATTGAACCATTGAACCATATGGTTGATTTCACAGGGAATGACCCAAAAGTACCTGAGAACATTTTATACATCTTTTATACACATGCTTACCTGCAGACACTGAAACGACATACACTGTGTGGTGCAGTACACATATTTTGAGTGTCCCTTATTCTGTTCCTTATAAAGAACCACGATTGTCCCTTATTTTCCTTTCCAGAAGTTGGCAACCCATAGTAGCTGGCAATGCATTCTCTTAGATTCTGGAAGCTACTCTCCATAAAATATGCAGCACACAGATAAACGTTGGGGTTATAATTTTCAGGAACAGTGTTAAAAATAAATTGTAACCACTGTTTTCTAAGTTCGTCCACTTTAGGAAAGCCAAACAAAGGGGTTTTGAAACCGGGGTGGAAAAAACAGTGTCTCTTCGACATGGCAACAACACGCTACTAAAGCAGGTCTTCTTCTTCGTCTTCTCTAGTGCAGCTCAACCAGGTCTCACCCCCTTTTTTTGCATATTTTGTGGGCGGGGATTATTTAAATGAGTGACATTGTGACTTCACAAGATCCGGAAGAAGTGCATTCTAGTCCCAATGAGCCGTTTGTTGTAGTTCTTGAAAAGTGTTTTCTGTTGAAGAGCAGATATCTACCTTTGGAGTGGAGCTTTGTAACCTTGCAGATCTTTTTTACACTCAAACAGCAACATTACACACTATCTAAAGTTGAAAAAGTGAAAAAGCATAATACAGGGTTCGTACACTTTTTCCAAGGTCAATTTCAAGCACTTTTCAAGCACTTTCCAGGTCCATTTTAAAGCTTTTTCCAGCACCTTACACTACCGTAAATTACATACCAATACATAGTTAAAATTATTATTTTGTGTTTTTATCACATCAAAAGAGATAAACAGCCAAATGTTTCATAATAGCAGAGGGCTGCACGATATTGAAGAAAAATGAGATATGCGATAACTCATTAAATAATGCGATATTCAATATGCGATACGATAATGCTTAAAGTGTGTCAGATTAACTTAAATTATCTTTAAAATATCTTTAAAATGATATAACCTACACATACGTGTTTCACATTTTTTTTGTGATAAGAAAATATCCCTACAACTTCAAGACAGTGAACATCAGTGTTCTGTAGCATAAGAAGTGTTATTTTAACATCACTGGGGTTTAGTGGTTCATGTTATCCTACATTAGGGTTATATATTTAACAACAGAAACTGATTAATCAAATGTAAAAATAAACACTGCTTAGTTTTCACTGCATGAATTAAATATATCGATTCTTATTAAAGCTACAAAAGTTAGCCTATTCAGCCAAAAGCAGTGAGTGATTTCTTTGTCTTTTGTTCATGACCCCAGTTATTGTAAGCCGTTGCGATATGCAATTATGCATATTGTAATATATACATTTGCAATATTTCGATATATTGTGCAGCCCTAATATTTAAGCCAATCACAAGTTTTATTCTTCAAAATGTATCACTAAGTATATAGCCCAGGGGTGGGCAACTTCGGTCCTGGAGGGCCACTGTCCTACAGAGTTTAGCTCCAACCCTGAAAAAAATCACCTGCCTGTAATTTTCTAGTAATCCTGAGGACCTTGATTAGCTTGTTCAGGTGTGTTTGATTAGGGTTGAAGCTAAACTCTGTAGGACAGTGGCCCTCCAGGACCGAAGTTGCCCACGCCTGATATAGCCTAAAGCAGTGGTTCTCAATTCCAGTCCTCGGGACCCCTTGCTCTGCACATTTTGTATGTCTCTCTTATCTGACACACTCAGTTCAGTTCATGGAGTCTCTCCTAATGAGCTGATGATCTGGTTCAGGTGCGTTAAATAAGGGAGACATACAAAATGTGCAGAGCAGGGGGTCCTGAGGACTGGAATTGAGAACCACTGGCCTAAAGCATATGAATAATATAGTTTTCATTATATTAATGTCCAAATATTGCTTACCAGATAATGTGATTTATAGGCTGTAAAACTGAATTAATTTCAAATATGAAGACTTAGGATTTGAACAGAAATATTTGACAGGCCTTCCCGTTTTGGGACACATTCTTGATATAGACACGGTTTGAACAATATCTGAGTGCACAGGCACCTGCCTGATAAATGTGTTTCATTGCCAAGATGTCTTGGGCCAAGACATAACGTTAGCTAATACATTTACTGGAATAGAGCAGTGTAAATATTGCATAGGGCCATCCTAAACCTTACAGTAACAGTATACTTCTTATGACACTGACTGATTTCAGTTCAGCTATCAACAACTGTTGTTATGCACTGGGCTAACGTTTGCAAGTTAATTTGCACGTTACAGTTCTGTAATTTTGGCAATTTTCACTGCATATTCCACAAATGAACGTGACATAACGGACATGCAATACTTACATTACATTATCACACCAAGTACTCTCAGTCACTAATGGCCCTTTCAGATAGGACGCGGACCGCGCTGCGCTATGAAATGAAACCGATATATTTCAATGGCTTGCGCCGCACGACTCAGACCAAAGCCAAGCGGAGCTCAGCGAGCTCGCGCGCACGCCGCGGTCAAAGTTTAAAATAGTTCAACTGTTGCGCTGCGTGGCCAATAAAAACGGTGCATCCAAACAACCGCGGAAATCAAAATGAAAACTCCGCCTACTTTTGCTCTGGCCAGCGTAACGCAAATCAATCTGTATCTGATTCTGAAGGGCTACATTTTTTTCCTCCATTTAATAAAGAACTATTTCATCAGAAAGATATTTCTTGTGAAAGAAATACAGTTACAAATTCAAGCATTTTCAAGAATTTTATCCAAAATTCAAGCACTTTTCAAACCTTGAAAACACAATATCAAAATTCAAGCACTTTCAAGGATTTCAAGCACCCGTACGAACCCTGATAATAGGACCTCTTTAAAATACTATGGTAAGAAATACAAGTTTGCAATATCAAGCAGCATAACAAGCTGTTTTGTACAGCTAAAAATAACTAGAAGCAGATGACACCAGAAGCCAGACATAAATTTACAAATAACCTTGCCTTATCTTAAGCCTGGTTCACACGGCAGGATAATTAGGCCGATTTTAGCCCCGATTCACCCCTTCCGACAATCTTAAGGATGCTCCGATTATCGTAAAATAATCTGATCAGATATTCCTGCCGTGTGTGGTGTGTTAAGACTGCTCTCGTCTGCTCGGAAGGACGTCGGGACCGCTCCGATCTCAAATCGGGGATATCCAACATGTTGGATTTTTTTCGCCCGATTTCTCCTCGTGTGTGGTGTCCCCCGGAGACAAACGAGCACGCAGCCTGTGGACTGTGGGTGTAGCCAATCAGAAAGCGAGGTGACGAGGCGGCGAGGAAGCACCGGGAAACAAAATCAAAACAGCCGGCCGCATGGCGCACCAGAAAGTCCGGTGGATGTCGGAGATGGAGTTTTTTTTCGGTTAAAAACAAACTACAAACTATCGCCACGTACTGCGTCCTATTCGTCCGCCATGATTGTTTACTTGTAAGTCACGTTTGATCTCGAGGGATTTTGCCAGATTTCCCGTCTGACCTGGGAATGCTCGGGAGTCAAATCGGTTCGTGTGTGATGTGTTGATTTTGCCGTGTGGCTGCGCACCACACACTGTACGACCAAAACTGTTAGACCCGTGATTTTTTATCGCCGTGTGTGGGGTCTCTCAGGTTTGGAAAATCGGCCGACAATTTTAAAATCGTCCCGTGTGAACCAGGCTTCATGTTAAAAAATAAGGTGGAAATGCAAAATATTCAGAAGTGGAAATTGCAGAAGGAAAGCTAGTTTGGAGAAGCCCGGGGAATTGTGTAACCACAGAACAAGAACATGCTACATTTATGTGTACAAGCTTATTTGAGGCATTTGAGTTGAAACAAGATATAAATCATTTATTTTCCTTAAATTGTTTTTACCAGTTTGAATTGGAAAGGCATCCCCAACTCTAAATTTAATCCCCACACTCCATCTTGCACATTTATAACATTTCTTAGCGCTGTATTTACTTGTAGAAATCATTAGTGTTTTGTCCTAATATCTTGTCACCTTTGCTGCCTATTGTCAACTCCTTCTCCAACCATCTATGGTTGCAATGCAAAAAACCCAACCATCCATAACAAAACAAAGGACACTATATGATCGAATGCAGCCAGTCAATGTGTTAAACGTCTAGATGTAAACATTCTGAGAATGTAACAATTTCAAGGACTCCAGCTTTAAATCTGAATGAATGAAGTTCAAATTAAGACATCAATTAGATGGATAAAAGCATGGCACCCACAGAGCTTTTATTCAGCGTTGCGTGAACTGTCAGCATGGCGCATGGAGACCCGTGGCCCGAGGGAATCACAATGCTGACTGCAACCTCTCGAGTTAATTAAAACAGCCATTCTGCCACAGCAAAGATTCAATCTCTTACTCTTTTCAACCTGCACTGTATCGTTAGCACCAATCGAGGGGCGAGAGGCATCCCAGCGGCTCCTAACATCTCGCATATCTCCTCCTCTTTTCTGTAAAGGACTTATTTGTCCTTTTGTGGTGCTGCTTTGGCATTAGCTGGTATGTAACCCTCTTTCTTCATGAATTATTGAGACACTGAGCCCCAGAGAACAGACACATGGATTTGCCATCTGCTCTAAAAGAGGGAAAATGGATTCTAAGACCCAAACAATGTTTTCATACTGTTTCAGCCAGAAACAGATAGAGTGTTTTAATGTTGCGTAAACGGGAGGGGAATGTTTTCACAATTACAGCGTACCGTCTGTGACTTAACAAGATAATATTTGTTAACGGGTAAAATCATCAGGTCACAGGCGGCTAATCTGGATCAGTCATGCATAACCTTGTTTTGAATTAAGATTCTAGAGAAATTAAAGGATACAACTAAGAAAACAAACATGACAGTTACTGCAGTCATTATGCAGCGTTACAGATACTTCTAAACTGCAAATGCAAAGCTGTAATGAAAAGACAATTATAGATAAATTCAGACTTGAGCTACTGGAGTAAATCAATGCACTGAACTCCTTTTCTGCAAGAAAGCAGCTGCCAAGTATCTTAAATGCACTATGAATACAATATAACCTTTTGGAAAAGGCCACAGATTTGAAATTTCTTGTAAATCATGCTGCTTTCAGCAGCTCAGTGAAAAAAAAGAAAGAAGCTTTGCTGAGGATAGCCTTGTAGCCAGAACTTCTGGTCAACTCTTATAGAAAGAGGCCAGCTGCGGTATTTGTTTTGTTTTTATGTGCTGTTTAGGTTGCGGATTTATCTGAAATAGATTACACTACAAAAATATGCCATCTGTGGTGAGACTACATTGAAGATGACCTAATTTGACCTTGACCTATAGACCACTTTCTGATGAATAAATATGAATTCACTGCACTCTTGAAAAGATACGCACCTCTAGAGACTGCAGGTACCCTTCCTGTGGGTCGCAAAGCAACGAGGAGATCCGATGATTGTTCCTCATGCAGCGGATGTTGGAGTCCCTCCACAGGGGGAAGATCTGCCGGATCACTGTCATCCGGCCCAGAGCGCTGTGGACAAGCTCCATGATCTCTGTGTCACTAACCTCCTACACTCACATAGAGAGAGAGAGAGAGAGAGAGAGAGACAGACACACACACAGTTTTACAATGGTGTAGTGTGAAGACAGGCATATTAAAATCTACTGGCAAAAAGAAAAAAGAGGAAGAAAAAAAAGCCACCAAACATACAGATTAAACCCTTGGCTGCACTGAGGACTGTCCCAGCAAACAGAGAACATTGCTTTGGTCCAAAAGCATAAAACATCCCTGCTGAAAAAATAAGTTTAAACCAAGCTGGTTTTTAGCTGACCTACAAGTGCCTAAAAACTTAGACTGCTTTATTTTTTCCGTAACACTTTATTTTGATGGTCCCTTTTGAAGATTCTGTTGACTATAAGTAACTTTGCAACTACATGCCAGCTAACTCTCATTAGATTATTAGTAGACTGTGCTTAATATCTGCTAACTCTTTATTGTGATGGTCCTCCAACAGACATTCTACTGACTATAAATAACTTTGCAACTACATGTCAACTTATTCTAACCACAACCCAACCAGTCTACTAATACTCTACTAATACTCTAATGAGAGCTATAGGTGCAACGTTACTTATAGTCAACAGAATGTGTTAAAGGGACAATCAAAATAAAGTCAAATCATTTTTTCTTCATTAAATAATGAATTAAGTAGTACCTCCAAATTTCATTAATACTACCCATATTCACACTACAGAATATAGAACACACACTTTTTTAAGGTCAAATTCAAATTTAGTACCAACTCAGTATGCGATTTCGGATGCAGCTACAAGCTGTGATTCTCTTTACCTTTATTTAACTGACAAAATTACAAAGAAAAGATTCCAAAAAAGTTGGGACGGTTCAGGGGCATGTTTGCCACTGTCTCACATCACCTTTCCTTTTAATTATACTTTTTGCATTTTGGGGAATTGAGGATACTAATCGTTGAAGTTCTGCAAGTGGACTTTTTGCCTGTGCTTATTATACACTATGCAAATTTCAGTGAAACCTGTTGACTTTGACAGCACAGAATCTGCAGACTGGCTCAGACTTCCGGCAACTAGTGTCAATCATGGCAAATGCTGTGTAGTGCATTCCAGCCTTTAGAGTGTGTAAACATGCTAAAGTGTGCAAAATAAATAGCCATTTAAAACAAGTACTGGCCAGTGATTGCAATGTGAATATTTCTCTGCTTTAACCACTTACATTGCTTTGCTGGTCTCAACCTAGTCAGGCTGGTCTTTTGGCTGGTTTTAGGTTGTTGTTTTTTTGCAGCTGGTCAGGCTAGGAGGCTTGCTGTCCTTCCAGCTACAGCTAGGCCAGATTAAACCAGCCAAGACCAGTAAACCAGTAAAAGCTGGTTTAAGCAGTTTTCTTCAACATGGCTGGTGATAAATTTGGACCTTGATGTCGAGATAACATTTGTGGTCTCAAAAAATAAAAAATAAAAATAACAACAAAAAAGCAGCATGTGAATGTACACAAAAATATATATCAGAAAGCAATAAATAAAATATCAGTTTGATTTCATAAATATATGTCTGCTGAAATAAGGGATGAAAATACAGCCAAAGTAAAGAACAAGGACACGCTGAAATAAATGCTTGACAATTTTTTGACACATGCATAAATCTCTTGCTGGTCAGAGTAGCAGAACTGGGTTTCTGTCAGGACCACTATCGTCAAATACGATTGACAATTAGCAGTTAGGATTGGCGGTATGGTTCTGTTCTGGGCGAGAACTCCCTGCGCATCCATGCAGCCTAGCATGGATAAGAGCTGGGAGAGCAGCAATAACCCCCCTCAGGGTAAACAGAACAGAACCAACATGAATGTATTGCAGATATCATTAATTCAAGATTTTAAAGTACAACATAATTCGAGAATTTATTCTGATTCAAGGGGAATCAGAATGCCAAATACTGAGTGCACGAGAGGAGGAGCTGGGGATGGAGGAGGGTAATTAGCTCCTGAGAAACGCGATAGCTGCTGATAATACTGAAGGAGCTTATATATGTATACAGTGATAGGTGTCGTATTCCTATAGGTAGACGTGGATCAACTGAGTGTCAGATGATGCAAGCTTGACTAACGTGACCTGCCAGAACTGACGCTACGCTTAATATTCAACTCACATTTTTTTGTACTTTTCACGATACATATCATTTCATAATGTATTAGCATCAAAACATATCAATCAAAAGTCAGAAGTGCCTCTGACTTACCAAGAAATAAAAGGGAGAAAATAAAGACCTTAAAACTTATAGTTTAGTTCATATAGTCTTTGAGTGCAATTCATAAAATAGCTAAAGAATAGCTAAAGCCTCAGGGAGTTAAGAATTAATCCTATTCTCTTAACTACTTTCAGGAATATAAAGTACAACATATGAAGGAAAAATAATGCCAGGAATGACGGATTGGTCCCTCTGAGAATAGTCAAAACACTTCTAAAGATCTGCAATATACTATAGGCTACAAACTGAAACTGAACTATTTCTTGAATATCAGCTATACCTGAGGTACAATAAATGTTTTCCAGTTTTCTCCACAACATTCTCACGGCCTTGCGTATCTGATGTCACACCAAGGCAGAAAATAGCTGAATTTCATAAATATATGTATGCAGAAGGCAGAAGCAAAATGTCTTAAGAAAGCTATTTGATTGTATTTTAGTGTTTAAGAAATAATTGCAGCGTTCGAGTCAACCGCTACAAAGTTATTGTTTCTATTGAGTTAGAATCGGTGAATGCAATTTACAGGTTTCACAGAAACAAAATGATCAGTTGCTGTTATAATACTTTGATGATTGCGGTACAAAAGATCTCAATTGGAGAGACAATGTAAACGCAGAGACGTGAAAAAAATTAATATTTTTTTAAAGAATATAGGCTTGAAATAATGGATATTTTAAAATCTTTAAAAAATGGTAAATTTGCTTTCATATCATTATAGGACCATATTATATACAGTAGAGTCAAACTGTTCTGCATGACTTTTTGAGAGAGGTTTTTTTCAGCAAGAAAAAATTAGAGGGAACATTGATTCTCTGTGTTGAATTTAAGCACATTTCTTCTCTCGAGACCCACCATGTGTGTTAGGCTGTGGCTGTGTGACAGTCTTTGGTTATCTAGGGCTAGAAAGCGATCTGTTATGTTATCGATCTGTTACGATCTGTTATGTTATCTGTTATGATGTTCAATGTGATTCTCATCCTATTTACATGGAAGAACCTTTGCTGTGGAACTAGGGACCACTAATTCATCCTCTCATCCTGTCTTATCAGGTCAGGGGTTCCTCAAGGTTAATGTCTTGGCCCTCTCTGGTTTTCCTTATATATGCTCCTACTGGGATTAATCTGTCAAAAACACAATGTGGTGCTTCACTGTTACGCAGATGACACCCAGCTGTATCTACCTCTGAAATGTGATGATGACTCCAAACTTACATATCTGATTGATTGCCTGGATGAAATAAAGGTGTGGATGGCAACTAGTTTTCTGCAGCTAAATGAAGTTAGCAAAAAAGCTTGCACTTCACCTTGGCCCTTTAGCCACCAATGTCAACACTCAAGCAAGGAACCTTGGGGCGATTTTTGACTCGGAGCTGAAATTTGATAAACAAATCAATGGCGTGGTTAAATGTAGTTTTTTCCAACTGAGGGACATTGCTAAATTGTAGAACTTCTTGACTTTTAAAGATATGGAGACTGTGATTCATGCTTTTATTTAATCCAGCCTGGATTATTGCAATTCTTTATATCTGGGACTGTCTTGCTTTCTCGGTTGCAGTTGGTGGAAAATGCTGCGGCCAGACTTCTGACTGGCACGGAGATATGTTCTAGTATCTCTCCCGTGCTGGCTTCTCTGCACTGGCTTCCTGTTGATTTCAGAGTGCAATACAAGATTTTGTTAATGGTTTTTAGAGGTTTACATGGTATTGCTCTAGAGTATATTTCAAGTCTGTTACAACATCACTGTGCTGCTAGACCCCTAAGATCATTGCAGAGTTTCCTCCTTAATGTTCCTAAATCACGGTTGAAAACTAAAGGAGATTGTGCTTAGCAAAAGCCTGCATATTAGATCTTGTGACTCGTTTGAATGTTTTAAATCTTTGTTGAAAACGCATCTCTACTCTGTTGCTTACAATTGCCCTTAGGTGTTTGTAGTCTGAATAGTGATGTGTGCTGGGTGAATTGTCAATTGTGTATTTGTCTTTGGTAATTTTGAGAGGGTAAAGCACTTTGGTCAACTTGTGTTGTTTTTAAATGTGCTAAAGAAATAAATGTCGATTGAAATAAATAAATAAATAAAAAACCTTTGCTATGACGCTGAACATTATTTAGTCCTATGTATTTATTTTCCTTATGAGTATGTCTCTAACTTGTTCTCATTAAAAATGGTTGTATCGTTCAAAAGTTTGTCGTAAGTCTTGCTAAATAAAAGTATTCATTCAACCTTACTGACCCCATTTTTTAACAGTAATGTGTCTTACATATTGAACATAGAATTGTGGTATGGCCATTGAATGGCACATGTCAAAAGATACAATTACAAAAAAAACTCCTTGCACAAAACTGCACTACAGTAGATTTAATTAGTTCTCTAAAAAACAACAGGAGATATAAATTAGCTTGTGACTCACTGACCTTTAAATGCAGTCTAATAGTTGGCTTTTGGACAAAAAATAGTACAGTAGCAGGAGAATACGCAGAGATCATAAGCACACATTAATCAAAACAGCCCGGCCCAAAATATAAATGATCTCTGATACAAGTCCCAGGTGGAGGTATTAATTATTCATTTACTCGTGACAATAAAACTTTTTACTGATCAAGGTGACATCAGAAGAGTCAGGTCTTCTGATGTCACTGTCTGTAATTAAATCACCACAGATGTTTGAATCCCTGAACATGCAGCATGAAATATGTCATTTAATTAAACTTCAAGCGTTTGTGACAGTAAGAGAACGTTCTGACATCTAATAAAGGTCAGATCCCCTGAATATAGCTTAAGACACATCTGTGCCTGAGCTTGGCTTAATGAAACGATGTCACAATGACATCACAGGAAAAACAGAGTTAATATTTTCCCCCTCAATATTTCATTTAAATTATTTCCAGTAAAAAAAAAAAAATATATATATATATATATATATTTGGCATCATTTGTATGAAACTTGACTTTGTGTTTCAAACACCGATAAACCAAATCCAGGTTAAAATGAATGAACTTACACCAGACGATCCACCATGAGTCATGACCTTGATGAACGACAACCGTAGAGGCTTCATTTGTGTTCATAGTTGTTGTGTTGACCTTCATTTCTGCTTTGTGTTGAGGCACAAGCAAATTACTTAAATTACTTCAATTCAGGATAAGAGACAAAACAGAAGCATCACAGCGATGTGACTCAGTGAACATCTAAACCTCTCTAGTTCAACAGGTAATGAATCATGAATTGCTTTGTTTTATCATTTCTAGGTTTAATGTGACTGTGCTTTAATTTGTTTATTGAAACGAGCTGAAAATAGGATTGAAGATGCATATGTAAAAAAACAAAACAAAAAAAACCCAGATATAATAAAAGAGTGATTTACGTACATTTACATTTCCTTTCTAGTTACTATCTAAGTGTGCATACTGTACTGTAACTTGGTGGTAAAAGTATTACTGTTATCAGTGAGGTCTAGAATAATTAACAGAGAAGTGCACTCATAGTGAGAAAGTTAACTTTAAAAAACAAATATAAATCTAAAAATAACAATATCTTGTGCATGCTTTCACAGATTGAAGTGGAGCGTGACACTGCCCCGTTAAGTGGGCAGCTCCTATGATTTAATGTCTCATAAAGTTTAGTCAGTCTGATTCAAGGACATATACTGTACAGAGAGAGAGAGAGAGAGAGAGAGAGAGAGAGATGCACTACATGGCCTGAAAAAGAATGTGGGAAAACCCCTGAATTACAGGCTATATCTTTTCTTCATAGGAAAAGTTCACCAAAAATTAAACATAATTTGGTCACTCATGTTGTTCCAAACCTGTATGTCTGACGTAAGTGAACGCTGAGCACATGATTTTCAAAGCTATGAATTATGACTTTCGTACACCGAGGTATCATATGGGTTCAGAAAACTAGAAATATATCATTCTAGTCTTAATTTTACTATGCTTGTATGGTGCATTTTGTCCTTTTTGGTGCTTAACAGCTCTTAGCCCCTATCCACTTTCAATGTATAGAAGAGGGTGTTTTGGGTGAACAACCCTAAAATACAACAACTGCCATTTTTTGAAATGTATCGGAATGGGATCAAATACCCACATCCATGTTCTTCTGGAAAGAGATGACTCCTACTCCATGTGAATGGTTTTGAAATCACATTTTTGTTTGGTCAGTAGCGTAGAGGGATACAGAGAGATAGACAGAGTGCTTTTGGATAAGCTTGTAGTGTGCTGTAAAAAAAACACCCCTCAAGTATGACTTGATGTCATATTGTCAGGTACTCCCAGAGAACCAAACTAAAAGCAAAGTTTTCTTTCTCTCTCTCACTCACTCTGTATAAAGACATTGTCTGATTCTTTTTCATTTTATTATGTAGAATGTTGATGTTGGTGTCAACACATCAAACAGAATCAGAGTTTTCATCCCATCCACTGCACTCCGCTCTTATTGGGCCAGACTTTTCGCGCTCAGCTCTTATTGGCTTATAGGGCTCTAATGAGGTCTTGCTTCCATCCAACTCTCAGTCAACAGAGTGAGGGAGAGGGAGGAATAAGGAGAGCAAAACTGTGGCTCTGAGTTGTGCCAGTGCAATAATCCACTGTCAGCTTTGCTCTAGCATGGTGACAGCATATTACATACTGAATGAGAGATGTGCCATATATCAAACACTGGAAGTTGAAATTGGATATGACGACAGCAGACTGAATTTGGGCTGTTTTCTGAATCTGACTGCAAACAGCTTTGAGGTTGATGTCTCTTTTAAAAAATAGATACAAATGAGTTATGTTCTTACCTCATTGGCGTACACCCAGTGACTATCTTTGGATGCTAGATTCGTTTCCACTGCCTGCAGAAAACAAAGAGACAAAAGAATGCAAAAAAATTACTAAGATTGAAATAAACAGCTATCCTCTTGGTCTGCATACCAAAATTAGAAGCTCAAGCATGACGCAAAGAGAACCAAGGACACTCTTTAAAAAAAAATATACTTTCAAACATTGAAAGAAACATTGCTATATGTGCTTTATTTCAACTTTTCAGAACACATTCTGTGCACTTCTCATAAATTAGAATGCCTGCTTCCTGTAACAATCTAAAAAGCAAACTTTACTTTTAATGTTTTGAATCTGCTGTCAAAAGGTCAAATCTCACATATGTGCAGACATAATATTCATAATAATGAATGAATAAAAAAATAAACTCAAAAGTAATTAGTGCATATTTTAAGTGTCTAATTAATGCAGTGTAAACCACACTGCACTTGATGAGAGTGTCTGTCAGTCACAATTCTTTGGCACAAAATGGGGTTGATGGAAACGATTTACATTACAAAGCCATAGAATGGCACAATCGTAAAGGGTTAGTTCACCCAAAAATGAAAATTCAGTCATTAATTACTCACCCTCACGTCATTCCAAACCTGTAAGACTCCCGTTCCTCTTCAGAATACAAATGAAGATCTTTTTGATGAAATCTGAGAGCTTTCTGTCCCTCCATTGACAATCTACGCAACTACCACTTTCAAGGCCCAGAAAGGTTGTAAAGACATCACAAAAGTAATCTATGTGACTCCAGTGGTTTAACCTCAATTTTATGAAGAAACGCGAGTGCTTTGTTTGCGAAAAAAATAACATAATTTACCACTTTATTTACAAAATATTAATCTCCAATGTGCTTTTTCGAGAGCAAAACGAGGCATGTGTGTTATGTTGACATGAGAGCAGACGTTGTTACATGAACACGCGTTGGAAATTGATATTTTGTTAATAAAAAATACATATTTGTTTGCACAAAGCACTCACATCTCTTCATAAAATTAAGGTTAAACCACCACAGTCAGATTAATTACTTTAAAGATGTCTTTACTTTTCTGGGGCTTGAAAGTGGTAGTTGCGTAGCTGTCAATGGAGGGACAGAAAACTCTCAGATTACATCAAAAAGGTCTTCATTTCTGTTCTGAAGATAAACAAAAGTCTTATGGGTTTGGAACGACATCAAGGTGAGTAATTAATGACAGAGTTTTCATTTTTGAGTGAACTAACCTTTTAAAGGGATAGTTCACCCACAAATGACAATTCTGCCACTATTTAACTGCCCTGCATGCATTTCTATCTGTGGAACACAAAATATTATATTTTTAAGAATGCTGCAAACTCATTCAAAAAGTTTAGGTTACCATTGACTTTCAATGTATGGACGAGAAAAATAAAGAAAAAAAAGAAAAGAAAGAAAGATCTCAGAATATATTATTTATGTTCCACAGAAAAAAAGAAAGTAGTACAGGTTTAGAACAAAATTAGGATGAGTAAATCATTTACATTTTTTGAGAATTTTCAATTTTGGGGTGAACTATAACTTTATGTTACAGTGACAGTACATGGTACAGAATTCCAGATGGTACATAAATGCAGTCCTGTGGGTAGAAATGCAATGCAGTCACAACCTGTCAAAGAAATGGAATAGCGATTGTTGGATATCTTGGTGTGAATCTCGACAGTGGACACAGTGAAGATAGGAACACCTCCAGAGGGACAGTCTAGCTTTCATGTTTAGGGAATATATTGGACTAACTGCAGGCAGTAATGAGACGATAAGACCACATTGCAGGAGACTGATCAAAAATGTTCCTTATCAAACATCCTGACCGAGTTCAATATATGTGTATTCTACACAGAACAAGATAGTGGGAGTGTATTTCTATGTCAGACACAGACAGCAAAAAGAAGAAGAAGTAATTTTCCTGCTCAAGTGCACATCGGATGCTGGAAAATATAAAAAAACAGCTAGGGGCTGGAACGCTGCTTGCATGGACGCTTCAAAACAATGAAGAGTGTCTTGGGTTTTATTTTATTTTTTTAACTTGGAAATATTGATCTGGATTCTTCTACTGAACTGCACAATAGATCAGATCAACAAGAGTATGCATGATTGCAATCATGTTCCAGGAAAAGTGAGTCTGCCTGGCTTATTCAACTGAAACTCTTGATTTCAGGAAGAAGATCCCTTTTGATCCCTTCTTTCTTCATCTCAACCTTCAAAGAACCTTTATGCCTTTTTGTACTGTGACATCTTCTACAGCAATCAAATAGAGAACATAAAGTAGCACATGATCCAACTTTAATGGCAAATGAAATGAAAAACTAGGTTAGAAAAAGCAGGTTTACACATGGTTCCACAGCAGCTTTTGAATAATACAATTGTGTTTTTTTATGTACAGTAGCTTCATAACAAACAAAAATGAAATTAGAGACAGCATCACTTAAGAAAGGACAATCAAAACTTAATAACTGCTAGTGTACCAGACTATTTTAATGTGTTAATATTTGCAAATGATTCTATTATTTGACAGACAATTTACTCCTTCACTACAGCGAGAAGTGTTTTGAAGCTGTGCTGTAAACTGTTTTTTTATTTGCTCTTGGTAGATTACTACATTACGGAAAGTGTAAAATGCATCCCACTCTATTAACAGTTAAAATTTTCTCAGATGGAATACAGAAGAACTTATTTCAGCAAATCAGCTTGGTGTGTATTGATAAAGGGAATTCACATGTAATGTAAAAAGACAGTACAGCCTTTATTTCTTTTATGTCATTTGCATTTCATCAGCTATTACAAATGTGTAGAATTGATCAATAACACTCTTTGTTTATATATATATATATATATATATATATATATATATATATATGTTAATAAGGGCTTGTTAATATTAACAGTATTAATCTAGTCCAACATTATTAATGACCAACTCAACTAAACAGTCTCTCTTGGTCAATTTATGTTGTCAGCAAACTAAAATTAACAGGACTATGTAGCTTTTAAGAGGTCACAAGTTCTGACACAAGTTGGTGATAGAGACAGGACTTCCTAACAGCAGGAAAGAAAACTGATTCAGGAGTGAGCAAGGAGTATCTTTAAAAGAGTGATAAATCATGACCAATATATGGCAATATATATTGTGAAATTATCAAAGGTGTCAAGTAACGAAGTACAAATACTTCGTTACCTTAAGTCGAAATTTTGGGTATCTATACTTTACTGGAGTAATTATTTTTCAGCCGACTTTTTACTTCTACTCCTTACATTTTCATGTAATTATCTATACTTTATACTCCTTACATTTGAAAAATAGCCCCGTTACTCCTATTTCATTTCGGCTTGTTTTCATTCCAAAAAAAAAAAAAAAAAAAAAAAACCCTATCCAGATACATCGCGCCATCCAGATATTTGATGGTGGTTGGATGAGAAGTATAAACATATACCATTCCGACACCCTATTGGTTTGTACGCAATCCATCGCACATGACACAAATCACGTCACACTCCAGCAAGGACATAGCCAGTGTTGGGGTCGTAGAATGCTATGCTATAGAATTGAGTACAAACCAGGAAGGTATCAATCAGGATTATGAGTTATTTTAAATTTTTTAATCATTAATCATGAATTAATCATTCATTTTGACAGAACTAATGTTTTTTGTATATAGACAACCATACAAGGGTAATTGTTACTAAGCCTGACCTGGGTACACCAATTTTCTTGTCCGTTGCCTTCACAGATTCCTGCAGCTAAGCTTGGATGTACATTTACATTCCAATAAAGGGTATTGATAATATCCCTCTGAAGTTAGATTTTTTGCACCATTACAATACTTATAGGCAACTAGTCATCATATCTTCCGCTCCATGAAACACGTTAATGCTCAGTAGTACATATATATGGTTCTTTAATGTATTTGCATTGTACTAAAATGCATTCATTTTCAATGGGCATATATGCGGCTGAAACGGGTAACCTAGTGCATCCCAAATTTTTCAACATTAACATTTTAATATAACATTATAGTCATTATGGCCTTTCGAATTTTGGTGGGGTGGGGTAGTGCACTCTAGGCCCCTGTGGCGCGGCCTAAGCTTTTGTCCTTAATGACATTTTTTTTCCTTATATTACTTTTACTTTTATACTTTAAGTAGTTTTGAAACCAGTACTTTTACACTTTTACTTGAGTAAAAAGCTTGAGTTGATACTTTAACTTCTACAGAAGTCTTTTTAAACCCTAGTATCTATACTTCTACCTGAGTAATGAATGTGAATACTTTTGACACCTCTGGAAATTGTTAGTTGAAAGCAGTTGTATTTCTTTCGGTTCTTGAGCACTGATTGCAGTGTCCCGGCTCCAGCTGTGGTGAACCTTGAATGAGACCAGCTGCAGTACTTTCTGAGCTGTAATTTTCCTTCTATCATTTCATCACACATGAGTCCTCCATATATATATATATATATAAAGAAATCTACTGAATGGATGCATGGCCATGATAAAGAAAAACACAGTGCCCCATAACTATTTAATAATTCATGTAGCTCAGCTAACAAAGTGTTGCCAAGGTCATGGGGTTGGATTGCCAAAACTGCATCTATGCATCTTATAAATGCACAAATATTTAACAAAATATTAAATATTCTGTCATAACTGACAGGGTTTCCCTCTCATCTGTTGTCTGTAGACTTTTTGTACAGTTGTTTTCACTCATGTAGTATACAGGAACAGATTTGACTCCAGCATTGCAGCATGCTACTCTGTACCTGTTTGACTCAATAATATGAATCCGCTGCACAGGTGAGCGATCCTGGCACACCAATGCTTTGAGGACTGAGCTGAGGTTTGAGCTGACCACATCAAAATGTGGATGTGTGTGTGTGAGTGAGAGAGAGAATAAAGATCTGTGGTAAAGGAAAAGTAAACATGTTCTTGGTGAGTGGAAGCATGTATATATATATATATATATATATATATATATATATATATATATATATTGCTCTCAGATGGCAATAACAAAACATTTCAAAAACCTCCATAATTCAATTCTCTCTGGCAGAAGAAACATAAAGGAATAAATGCATCAGCTGAAGTGGATGTACACTTTGAAATGAAATCCAGTCTGCTATCTGCAGTGTTTCTCTCCTGATTCTCATCACATAACCTACCTGTTTCTTAAAGAAAAAAAAATTCAGTTCCGCACTGATTTCACCTTCGTTGTTCTTTGCTTTGGCTTTACTTTTATACAACTGCAGCTTTCAAGAAAGTGCAAATATTATGTGCTGCTTAAAAAATCTGAACAAACTCTAAAAAGGACAAATATAAACCTAAACATGACAGTTGCACCGGCGATGTTCTCCCTCAGCTGTTTCATAATTAAGTTGCTGAAGTTGAGAAATAAACAGCTTGTGAAAAAGATTAGGCTGTGCCCTTGAAAGATGCTCTGCTAAGATTATTTCTCACTTTTCAGACATACAAAAACAAGCGCAGAAATAAATTGTCATGGGAAAACCTGTGGATTTCCAGAGAAGAAAATCTCATGGTCAATCCGAGGAGGAATATTTCTAATGAAAATTTGATGTCTAAACTCACATTCACTCAGGGTCAACAGCCTTACACAGGAGAAAGATGCTCCACTTGAGACATGCTTCATCTCAAAAGAAAGGTTTAGCTTGACCAATCCAGGGACGCCAAATGAGAAGATTTTTTTCCCCATTATTTCTCAACCAGCAAAACCAGACAAAAACGTGTACAGTATGAGTTGAAACAAGAGTGCTAGGGACGGAACTTAGAATCATTTGGGATGAGATATTGCTCCACATAATGAGACTCTCAGTGATTGGTCAATGGGGAGCTATACTGAGCTCTGATTGGCCCCTTCATTGGTTTACTGGAAAGAAATGCGAACAAACACGTCTTCTTTATAGCTGTGAGAGCAAGGTGAATGCATTAACATCAGTTCCCCCGCAACTGCCCCATGACTCAAAAACATTTGTCTTCACAATAATGCCTGAAAAGATTGCACAACCGAAATCAAATCAATATTCGCTACTCACAAAAACACATTTGCCAATTTTCGGCCAGGAGGAATGCTTGCACCGGTCATGTTCACCTCAGAGATGCATGGTAAGAAACAAAGCAAAACACTATGGGTGTCAATATTCATTAGGTCTGTCAACAACACTTGAATAGGAGCCACTTGCTGTGTAGCCTGCTCACACATATCTCCCTGTGGGTTTGTTTATATATCTACTTGCATTTCATACGCATGACAGCATTCTGACAAAAACAAAGTTCACTGGCAAACCCCCAATAATCCTTGGAGACAAACACAGAGAAAGGCTTTTCCATTACTGACAGACCAAGTAAATTGCTTTCCATACTAATATCCACAGTTTCACTTTTAAATTAAACTAGGCAATAAACAAAACACGAAGATACTATAAATGTACACAATAGAATTAAAATAAGAACATTGTCTAATTTGCGTCTCTTTTTAATGACTACAGGGTGTTCCATTAAAGGCAAACATTTGAATAATGTTTGTTTTTGAAAGAAAATGTTTTTATTCCTCAGGGAAGGAAGATTCAATGAAAGTAGGAACCACATGCGGTTACTATGTGTCATGGCATGAAATATCACTGCAAGAGAAAACAAATAAACAGAAATCTGCAGAGAAATGACACACCACTCGTGCTGAACTGTCAAGAACTGTTTAAGCAGGTGGAGGAGAGATGGGAGGACAGATAAGAGAGATGGAAATAACCCTGTTATGGGTGAAATGTGGAAATAGACGTAACAACGTAAGACTGCTAAAAGGTTTTGATCAAGTGGATTGAACCGGGCGCAGTCTTAAAGCACTAACTAGGTTATAAACAGTCCATCTGGGCATCTTGCCCTTATACCTTTGGGATCTACACTTATCTATAATTTTGTTCTGTACTATTTCAAGTCTGTCACACACTCTAACAGTGTGAATGATGTCTTCTGAACAGTCCTAAACATACTCTCTCTCTCTCTCTCTCTCTGTCTTTCCCCTCTCTATGTCTACCCATCAATATGTGCAACAAACAATCAGCTGAAAGCCAACGAGAATTGATTCCCTGACACTTAGATTTGTGGGAGAGCAGGAAGTCTTTGATAGTCCAGGATTGAGTTCAGACTCTTGAATCAAACACCTACTGATTGCTGTCAATCCACACCAGCATAAACAACAGCAAAACAGACAGGGATCCACTTTAAATGAGTCATCTATAAACTGTCGACCATTATGAAAAACAACAGGACAACTCATTTTGGAAATCAATTCTCCCCTAGGGATGTGCAAAACTACATATTGTAGCTGCACAATTGACTAGTAGAACACAAAAGATGATCATTTGAAGAATCTTTCTATTGGTTTTGTCCAAACAATGAATGTCAATGGCGTACAAACAGCACTGAACCTCACTGACTTTAATCATATGGATAAAATATATATAATATATATTATATATATATATATATTATGTTCCACAGAAGAAAAAAAATCAAGCATCGCGTTAGTTCAGGCAGGCCACGTCAGCCAAGCTCACATCAGCTGATAGCCAGCTGTTCTGACGTGTACCAATCCAATGTCGACATCTATCACAGCGGCACATACAAATTCCCATTCCTTCAGCATTTCCTCCATAGCATCGCTGCTCGCTCCCTCCTCCAACCCCAACACCACCCAACCGAACCTTTAATCATTCTGAATTGTTATTTTTGTTAGTTTTTTCCGTACAGTTCAATACATTGCAAGTTTTTCTACCATGTTTTGTTTTTTTACAACTCATGTTATTCAGAATTGTAATTATGTATGCATATACTGGTTCTGTTCTGTACCCCAGGGGGGGTTGACTTGCTGCTCTCCCCGCTCTGTCCAGGCATAGCTGCATGGACAGGCGTGGGAGTTTTGCCCAGAACAGAACCATACCGCCAACACTAACTGTATGCTATAATTGTAATACATTTATATACTTCGCGAAGTGGTTCTGACTGAACTAAATATTATCTGAAAAATACTGACTTTTTATTGAATACACCTACAATTCAAAAGTTTGTGAAGTCTGGAAGTCCAGGAAGTTTTACAAACTGTAATCTTTAACTTCGATAACTGTCGTACGCTCGCTCACGAGAGACTGGCGTTCCAGTGTATGTACGTAGGACGCAGGACGCTCCGGTGAAAATATGATAGTTATCGCGAGAACCAAGTTTGTTGACGTCGAAGGATATCCATGTGAATAATTGAATTGTTTGAGCGATACTCTTCATTTTATTAGTCTGAAATGGTGTTTTCGTGATTCGCCATTCACTGCCATTATAAAGCTTGGAAGAGCCAGGACATGTTTTAATTTAACTCTGATTGTATTTGTCTGAAAGAAGAATGTCATATACACCTAGGATGGCTTCAGGGTGAGTAAATCATTGGCTAATTTTAATTTTTGGGTGAACTATCCCTTTAAGGTACTCACATTCACAATGTTGTTTCAGCTTTGTCTAATTCTAAGCCGAACCTTGTTAAATTTGAT
This sequence comes from Rutilus rutilus, assembly GCF_951802725.1. Classification (NCBI taxonomy): domain Eukaryota; kingdom Metazoa; phylum Chordata; class Actinopteri; order Cypriniformes; family Leuciscidae; genus Rutilus; species Rutilus rutilus. The sequence continues at coordinate 21,134,193 of NC_140226.1, read as the reverse complement.
AACATGTTGCTATGGTAACTCTGATCTAGGCTCCCAGAAAAAGTGTTTAATTTAAGATGGAATACTTTAGACAGGGGCTGCTCTGCTCAAGGAAGCAACAGGTATTCATGAGACTGAAAATGAGCAATAAATAGGGCTTACTATCCATCTAACACATGAATTAAGAATGTGAGATCAATGTATTCAATGCTTCACAAAGAAAAACAGACATCCTCAGGGAACAGTGATGATATATATCCCTTTATTTGTTTATTTTTATTACCTTGTAATGTGTTGAAATGTTTGGCTTCTTTTTTGCCCCTGGATATCAACATTTGCATACACGAACATGCATAAGATACTGGGTGCTCGACCTCACGGTCAGACGTGAATTAGATTCATGAATCTAGCACAAAACATCCTTCTACTAAGAGGGCCAAACATTTCCCCTTCATTGGATATTTTATCACACACAAGCTTGCATTAACTCACTCTGATAACTGTTGCCATGACAAAGACACTTAGCATCCCTCCTTTACTGAATCTCCATACAGTAGCACACGCACTGCCCTGATATTATGGCGTTGAATGTATACAAGCTGGAACAAACCAACAACTCAACCTCCATGAATGTATTGCAAATCCAGTGTTAAAAGAGACAAATACTTTTTTATTCTTATGTAATGTCATTAACCATCTGACTTTGTATTTCTGGCTTAACAATACACACACACACACACACACACACACACACACACACAAAATGTACATAAAGTGATATACTTTTGATAGGACATGATTTAAATTAATAAACAGACATATGTTGTTGGCGCAGTCGCACAGAAGACTCAAAACCGGCCTGGTTCATGTGCTGAACTAATTTCCCCTATTTTTCCTTCCACTTTTCTGCCAAGTCATTTCTAAAGCAGTGGTTCTTAACCTTTTTGACTCCAATGCCCACCATTGCACAAAACAGTTTTCAAAGGTTCCCCTTCATATAAGGGAAGATTTTTCTGCCAGAATTTCTGCTCAAATGACAAAGCTCTATCTTAAAAAAAAAAAAAAAAAAAAAAAAAAACTGGAAAACTAACAGAAACAACTGTTACTGATGGTAAAATCTTTATTATTATTATTATTATTATTTACTAATAGATTCAATATGTATTGATTTATAGCATTTTAATTAAGTTACATTATTTAATTTATTAATGATATTAATATAATTTTCAGTCATCCTGAGGCCCCTGGAAGTTTGCTAAGGCCCCCTAGTTGGTCTATAGCATTTGCAAACCATTTTACTTCTATAATATGTATTGTGTCCATTAGGGGAAAAAAATTCAAATCAGAATGGAGCCTGGTTGTTAAAGGGAAGTTGTAGAAAAGTAAAAAGACATGGTGACATTAACTGAAAAGAAAAATTGTTTCAGAGGCAGAGGAAGGTTTTGATGAAATATTACAATCACTTTAGATCATTTTATAAAACATGCAAAGTGCAAAATAAGACCAGTAGCCAGTTGCATAAACTGCTTAGACCGTAGGCGCAATTTTCGGATGGGACATCTCCCCACCACTTTTTGAAACATCTCACGGCACTGATACCTAATAAAAAGAAACATCTCCATTTGATTAGCAATTTGTTTGTCTGTGTTAAATGAGAGGCGAATACGTTTTTTTTTAATCATGTTGAGTGTTTGTTATCGCTGTTATTTCTTGGCGCTTACTTGGTCTTCACACAGACAGCGCTTCAATCTATCTCTTAACACCATTGTGGAGGCATGTATTCCTTATGGTGAAATCACAAAACAAAATGCACACAAACGTGTCCATGCTCTTGATATACAATCACAGATGAACACCTTTTGTTTTAATGAGATTATTTTTTTTTTACTATACGAGGGCAGATTAGAACCCAGAACCTCTGACAATCTTAACAAAAGTTTTACCAGACCATTAAGGCACACAAGCATTCCAAGCAAATCTATGCATTTATTCACTGAAATGAAAGCTTTTGAGTAAGTTCTGCCAGGAAGACTCAATTGTTACGTCACTTATTACCTTCACAACCAATTGTGTTCTAATACTTGCAGTATAAAAGATCGGTACTTACACAAGTCTGAGTTCGCAGATGCTGACGCCATCAATTACCTTCATCCTCCCCACCACCACCAGGATGGTCCCTGTCCATACCTCCCAGGGGGTCGGCTGCACCCCTGCCTTCGTCTTCAGGCAGGAAATGCAGATTCCGTTACCCTCGGATTGCGAGCTACGGATGGGGCCTACACCAAAGAACTTTATAAATGCTTGCTGGGCTGTTAATAAATGTATGCTTTGTTACGTTATTTTGCCTCCCGAGTCTTTCTGGTAGAACTGAAGAATCTCAGGACTAACAATATTGTATTATATAGCAGATGTAAGGATGAAATTATCACGTTAAACATGACTTTTGTGTTGATAAATTAAACTCATTGTACTACTGAAACAGATTTCTGGACATTGTTATGTTTTTTTAATGCAATTGTTACATATCATTGTATTAGCAACTCAGGCATCAGTCAGTTCACAGCTGTTGGATACTCAAGGGGAAGTGTTTCATAAAACACCCTACAATACAGCAGCACTCAAGCAATACAAATTTATTCCTGATAATGTACATAAATAACTGTGTATTTAACCCAAATCCTCAAACAGATGGAGGAGTTTCCCCTTAAGAGGACAGCAGATGTAAAACTTTAAGAAAGGTGAGACAGCACTTAACCTTGAGGGATGTGCAAAACTTGTTTTATTGGAGGTCTGCACTCCCGCAGGACTACCACAAAATCTGCATGGCCGATGCAACAAACTTTTGAACTGCTGATTGTGGATGACCGAGGGAAGATATTAATGTGTGTGCAAGAAACGGGAGAAAGAAATGAATCCTATAAATTGTAGATATCTAAAGACAAAATAATGTTTTTTAAGTTACAGAATGTTATTTGTGTTATTCCTCTACGGTTTACCGGCATAGGGTTGGATTTTCTCAATGCTATTCGATTGTAGGATCAGTAAGGGAAAGTAGATTCCTTTTGCCTGCTGTGACAAATGCAACAAGGTGAGGTCTGAAGCATTTTGCATATGGGGAAAAATGGAAACCAGGCACCAGAGCAAGACAGAGTCTTATGGGAAACGAACAGAAAATTTGCATAGAGCTCTACCCGTTGGACAAAATGTGAAAGTTGCTGGCGGAAGCAGACTTTTTTGTTGGGGGGAACAAAAAAATTCTTTACCCAAAAATGATTTTTTTGTCATTTTTTTTCTCATTTACTCATCCTCATGCCACCCCTGATGTATATGACTTTCTTTATTCAGATAAACACAAAGATTTTTTTAGATCTCTTTGAGTCCATACCACTGAATGGCTGCCACACACAGCGATCGTGACTGTAATCCACACGGATTGCAATGGATGAATCACTATCTTCTGAAGCCAAACGATAAACAATAAGTGCATATAAGAAAAATACTAATATTTGTAACCTCTTGTGGCATGCGATGTTTGCTTGCGCGTAAATTGCCAGTCCTCCGCGCTTCTGCATTACTTCTTTCGCAAGCTTCACACATACGCCAATATATATATATCTGTAGCTTGCTGTTGATTTTATGTGCAATGTAAAAACAACTTTATAAAGGTACACTTTAAATAATGAGTCAATACATTATCAATTCTTCTTCCAAAACATGATTGTTTTCTTACCCTGATTCACGATGGTTAGTCTATTATAAGTGTTTATATTTTAGACATGTCGGGATGGTTTTCACAGGAGTTGTGTACATACAGTACACTCATACATATCTTGTCATATCTGTAAATAAGAGGAAAGTTGCTCCGGCTACTTTGATGTGTGTATGGTGTGAGAGTGGCACATGTTTTTTGTCATAAGGAGAGAGAAAGTTTGACATGGAGCACGCTACAACTCGAACCTCCAGGGGAATCACCCATTTTAAAGGTGACAGCCACAGAGCTCGTAATAAAACGAGAATCAACATTGGCTTTGCTTTTCGGAGATGACGACAACTGAGGAATTTGAAATGAGAGATTTCAAAAAAGAGATGCAGAGATATAATTTTTATCACTCAACAGGTGAGTTAGGTATTTTTTTTTATTAAACAGAAAAATTGCCATAGTTTTTAAAACACAGGACAAGATGTAAACTTCCATTATGTGCAAGCACGTACCAATTAAATCCATGATCTTGACATTTGCAGGTACTTTGATGTTGCAGGATAGGATTGGAGTTATGAGAGACAGGTATGTCATCAAATATGGGAAGGTAGGTATGTTATCTGGGTCATCAGGTGGGCACCCTCTTTCAATGATGTTTCGTTGATGAGCCTACAACATCTCCAGAGGGCTCAACTGTGATACCTGGCGTCCCAGGAACACCCCACTCCGCTCCACGCAGAACTATATCAGCCCTGAGCATAGTGGTTGTGATCTCTGATGGAAAAACAAGATGCCGACCAATATCCACCAGCATCTTCCAGTCGCAGGCTCTCCGAAGCTGGTCATCCTCTAGTAATGTAGGCCTGTTCCTGGTTACTTCTGCCCCTTCATGGACATGATCCACCTTTTCTCCACCCTATCCCACCATGTCCACTGTCCCAGTTTACCAAGGGAGACTGCCTTGGCCCACCTTGCTGCATCCTCCTGTCTACATGTTTCCTCTACCACCATCTTTCTCCGCTCTGGTGCTATGTCTTTGTTCCACTCTGGATGTCTCATTGTTAATTCAAGGCCTCCTCTCCCTTGCTGAACATGAACCATGATGTCGGCATGTATGATTGCTGCTATCGCCTCCTCCACTGCACTGGCTGGCCTCCATTTGTGACTAGCTGCCAAGACTGGTGCATTGTTATCCAGCACTATGTCTCGTGATTTGTTCAGAGTCATCCGAAGTCTTACTTTAGTATTACTTGTTTGTTAATGGGTATAGCTATAGTAATGTCTTCAGCTAGTCAGCTTGAGATCCAAACTGGTTATATATCTAGTAGTGAATGTTTTATGAGCAGTAGGATAACTGCTACTCATATTCATCAGCACAGTCAACCACAGCCGAAGCACAAAAAAAAAAAAAAATGTTCTTCAGCAAAATGCATGCAAAATATTTTACATAAAAAGTTACATAGTGTGCCTTTACCTATAACTATAATGCCTCATAATGCCATGAGAGAGTTATGGGGGTGAGAAGACGGGCTGAGGCTGAGGCTGAGGCTGAGGCTGAGGCTGAGGCTGAGGCTGAGGCTGAGGCTGAGGCTGAGGCTGAGGCTGAGGCTGAGGCTGAGGCTGAGGCTGAGGCTGAGGCTGAGGCTGAGGCTGACACAGGTAAATATCATGGTGAGTAGCGAGATGAGTCTGTGAGTCTTAGTATAGACCAGACCAGACCATGACTGAAGGGTGAGTGCTGAATATAAAGGGGTGAGATGACGAGGTGCAGGTGGTGATGATAATTACTCAGGGGAGAGTGAGTGCAGGTGTGCATGTGCGCCAAAGAGGATCCTGGGTAATGTAGTGCAGAGACAGACGGTGAAGAAGGTGGTGAATGTGACAAATACTCAGATCATCTATTAATAATCATAGTGAGCAATACACTATAAACGCTAAATTGAATCAGTACAATAATAAAATCACATTTTCCCAACAGTAAGATAATGTAGAACAGAGTATCCACATCACAATTTTTCTCAAATGATCTTTGCTCACCCAGAAAATGTATTGAGCGTTAGTTCTGAACAAGACATTAAAATGCACGAAGTAGACGGTGAACTCTAAACCTCTGAGCACCATCGCAAAATCTAAATAGACAGCGGGTATGTGAAGCTAATTTGTAGATTCAGGAATAGTTCTCTGTATAATTTCACTAGCTTGCTCTATCTTCTTCTCTTAAAGATAATAACAGACTTCAGAGAGGAGAATAAAAACAAAATAAAAACAGTGGTTTTAAAAATTGCTTAAATAGATACTCTTGACTGACCAATTTCTGGGTAGAAAAATTGGAGCCAGCTGTCGTGGTGAATAAAGAAAGCTCTTTATTATTGTAATTGCAAGTTACACTGACACATTCTCCCAGTGGGTTGGATAGATATTCATGCAAACACTTCACATCAGTTAGAAATGAATGTTGAATCGCAAACTCAACCACTGAAACTCAAACATATCTCATTTAGACTTTGAAAGACTATTTTAAAATGTTTCTGATAAGGATAGTTTTAAAATAAAACTATTGTTGGTTTGCAGTTTGTCCAAATGTTTGCATCATTTTTAGCAAATAAAAGGACATTTAAAAGTTTTCATATGACTGTAACAGTTTCGGGGGACTTCAAGCTAAATATAATCAAAGAAACGCCACAACATGTCCATTCACACTCTCGTGGATAAAATAAATAAATATATATATATATATATATATTTTTTTATTATTTAGGATGTCATGTGCTGGTGTGTTTGAGAGGATTGACATGTCTTGATTTTCTATGAAAGTTAGGTTAAAATGATCCATTAACTCCAGTAGAGTCCAAGTCAACCCTCTTTGCCACAAACCAATACAACTTTAGCAAAATTTAATCCAGAATCAGGTGGGGGAAAAACGGGGTGGGTGGGGTGCAGCAGGTGTTACTAGCATTAAATTCAGGTGTGAACAGTGTTGTGTAGTCAGCACAACTGCACTCCATAAGTAAGAAGAATTGAACATGAGTTCTAGTAATTCTGTGTGTGTAGCTCTCTGCCCACCTGCTGTGATAACTAATTAAATCACCTGTTTCTTAATCAATAAACACCCTCTAAACCACAGCCTGAGCCTATATAATGTTTCAAAATAGCAATTTGAGGTTTAAATTTGAGTTTTTTTGCGCTGTTTGTTTAGACAGAAACTTTCAAGCCTTATTCTCAAAGAGGCCTTTGTTGGTGTTTATGTGGTAAAGTTTGGTGCCTTTGTCTATATACAGACACATATGATGGGAAATATATATATATATATATAATCTTTCCAGCAAAAATATATTTCAAATATACGCCAAGCATGCTATATGTTGTAAACAGCACAGCTTAAGGAAATATATATTTTTAAATTGAAAATATATTGCCCTTAAACCTTCAAATGCCAAAGTATACACCAAAACATACATCAAGGAGCAAGAAAATCCATTTAGAATATAAAAATGCATTTAGGATAAATGCAAAATAAGACAGCAAAGAACTGATGTTTGTGTGAACAGCCTCGAACTCTGCTTAGCATCACAAACTTAAAAATCAACCTCTCCTGACAGCTACTGTAAGAATCGGTACTGTTACAGGTTCACTGTATTACTGAGGACTGAAACTAGAGACCTACTGAGCCTGTTTTCCCCATGAGGTTGCCACTTAGTCCATTCAATTACTGTAATTTTTTTCGGATTGGAACGTGTCATCCACTGGAAAGTTACTAAACAACCTTGGCTCAGCCATTAAATGACATGTAAATGACACACATCAATGCTAAATTAAGTTGATTATGTGTGTTTACATACATGGCATGCTGGAGAGTGATGGTAAAAAGAAGACAACACCATGATCAAAGCCTGTATTTTCCAATCACTCCTGCCTCCATTAGTTTGATATATGAGGCGAATCCACCTCCCAGACAGGGCCAAAGTCCTGAAAAATGATGCAATTACATGTCTTTGAATAGAGGGGGAGCGTGAGAGAGAGAGAGAGAGAGGGAAAAAAGAATAAGAGAGAGAGGATGTGTCATTGTGGATATTCACAAAGAAATGAGAATCGAACATTCACTCGTTTTCTTTCTCCATTAAACACAGCTATGTTGGAATCTGTCATATGATTGTACGGGGGGAACTGACCTGTACAGAGCTGTTACATCACAATAGAACAACAAATTATTCTCACTCCCAGGAGTCAAAAAATATCTTCCTTTAGATGCAATGTGCATGTATCAAGATTCCAAGATGTACTTTCAACCATATGGAAGTTAATATTCAGTTACTTTACATGAAAATGGTTGCTTTGATCAGATTTGCTGGGCTAAAGCACCTACACTTGAGCAGCTCACTTCAGACGTAGACAAGCTGACTACAATAGATACTCTGGGCCCTATCTTGCACCCAGCACAATTGACTTTGTACACCGACGCATGTATCATTCCTATTTTGCACCCGCGCACAGCGGACTTTTCCCTCCACAGACGCACGTCGGTTAACTAAGAAATACACTTGCGCTTCCCGGGGCGGTTCAGCGCAAAGAGGAGGTGTGTTCCGGCGCCAACATGACATCATGACTTTGCGTAAACATACACGCCACTTTCAAGTCAAAAGTGGCGTGTTATTTATACGCATTTTGAGCTATCCGCGTGTATGTTCACGCCGAAACGAACCGTCATCTTCCGCGTGTATGTCTACGCCGTTAAATGTCCGAGCGAAACGGAGCAAAATGTACGTGAAATTAATCATGTTGGTCCCCTTTGGAAAACGTGTAGATGTCACAGTGTAACAGCCTCAGACGTGAATCTTACACGTACCATTATCCCCGGACGTTTGCTAATCCTACCATCTAATCATAACCATTTCTTAAAACTACGTAGGCTACAATTATAAAGAAAAACAACAGACAGACAAATATAATCACAATAATTTATTTAATGAGAAAATGTCAAAATCGGTACCAAAAGTTGTTCACGTGACGATGTGTCCTCTCTGGCAGTGGTTTTGTATGAGGTAACAGAGCAGAATTTAACTTATTAATTCAAATCCATGAAAATGTTAATCCGTCTTCGGTTCGGTTGTTCGCTCTGAGGGCTGCCGCCTGCGCGGCAGTGCGCGCTTCATTTCAAATGTGAATGTGCAGCATGACGCAATCTGTGACGAAGCAGGCGAGGCGAGAGCCAATGAGCGTTTGATATTACTGCCGTAACCATAGTAACCTGTCGTAACGCTTCTTGAGGGCGCAATTTTTGAATTTGAATTCATAACAAGCGCGGGGTTTGACGTTTACGGTCAAGATGACGATTACTGGATAAAGGGCTGAGTTTGGATCTTTTTCTTGCAAATAATGGATTCTGAAGGTTTGGATTACATCAAGCTAATAAAATTGGTGTATTTTGTGAATCGATGTTGTGTTGTAAGGTTAATTATTGTGATTATACATTTTAATATTGTCCATAAAATGGGTATGTTTAGGTGTGGGAGTACAGTTAAGGGATCTTACATTTATAATCTATACATGGTATTAACCCCAGTGACGGGTAGGTTTAGGGACGGAGTTGGGGTAGGTCATATTTATAATGTAACGTTAAGTCAACGGCGTTGATAAACACGCTGAAAAGCGATTATGCGTGTTGATAGCACGCCAAAAATGGAAATCGAATTGGCGTGTCATACATACGCCATTTCATGAGATCAGCCTGCCGGCGCAAACGTTCCCTCATGCTATTTTGCAGGTTTAGAAAACAATTCCGCCACTGACTGAAAAAAACTAGTTTAAAGTTATTCATATGCTATTTTAAGGGCGCATGCTTGGCCATAATCAATGTAGCGTGTGCACAACGCGCATACACTTTGATTCTCTACTCTACACAGAAGCAGCAGTTTTCATTTTTGCAAATCATACAGTACATTATTACGATAGATAGATAGATAGATAGATAGACAGTTTATTATAAAAGCATATATCTAGCTTACACATTTACCCAAATTATCATACACCTGTTTAACCGAAGTTAATTTGGGTGTGTTTCTCCATCCCCAACGTCACTTCTCTGTGTTTTACGGCCCTGACGAGAACCTCGGTCTCCTTGGCTGTGAACTGCTCCTGTCGCGCGCCTGCCAAATCCGCCGTTATAATAGGAATCCGCTATAGAACAAGCGTGCCTGCTCTTAAAGGGAATGTGAGATGACGCTCTGATTGGTTTATTTCACGTTACGCCCAAACCACACCTATGAATAATGAAGCTACTTCAGACCAACCCATTTTAGATTTGCGTTGGGCGCAAGAGTCATTTCTCCCGCCGGTATAATAGCAACAGCGCCCAAAACCCGCCCACAAAGTTACTTGCGTTTCGCGTTTGATACTTGCGTTTCAGACCGTTAAAATAGGGCCCAATATCTTTTTGGTAAGCCTTGCTGAATGTTCTTGTTCTTGACATTGATTTTTAGAGCTTGCATGAGTACAGCATCCTTGGTCTGAAAATGTGCTTTGGGGATGAAGTAAAAACTTCACTGCATTTTCTTTGATTTTGTATGGTTTTGTTTACTCTATACTTTAAGCATGGCCACTTTAGACAACCTTAAATGGGCATAAAAAGCATAAGATATTGATTTATATTTAAGTATAAAAATTGTAAAGGTCTGAAGAACTCAACTTACATATAACAAAAAGTGCTATGATTTCTTATAAGCATCCTAGAGCACAGGACCCTCCCCTTCAGTAAAGGTCCTTGCACACTGAGTCCGAAATTTTCGTATTCGTCATTTGGTGGCTCTGAATTGTCAAAACACCTCTCAAAATGCTTGCTACGTATGCGAAAAACGCAGAGGCAGTGTGTAAACGTGATTGACACAACGTGAGGTTGTATTTATTTTTTTACGTGCGAACATTTCGGACGAGAATTTCGGACTGTGCAAGGACCTTAACTCTTTAAATTTCCAGCTGGAAGTGATTGTATTGTGCCACTCAAAATAAGTAACAGACACTGGTTTCCTTTTAGTGCCAAGAAAACAAAGAAAGTTCTTACGAACAGCACACAAGAGAGCTCTTCTTGATGTTATTCAAAAACATCTCCTGCAGGTTTAGCAGTTTTGCTATGGTTTCAGTGAAAATTATATCACACCAATGCTGATGTTGGCTTCAATTATTAGTAACAATTGTGAAGAAGCTGGTATTGAAAAGAAATGTCAGTATTCAGATGGACATTAAAATACTCAATTAGATAATCCTTCTTGGTTTGGTATGTGTTAGCTTTTACTGAATAAGAGTAATGGGATGTAATAGAATGGAGGAAAAAGCACAGACAAGTATTTTAATTGCACTGCAAACCATGTCTTCATTTGCCATTCATAAATTGATACATTTCACCTATAAACTTACACAAAGCTAAAGTTTTACCAGAACTAAATGGAAATTTAGCAGTGAACCTGAGGCTTCAAAGACCTTGATGTAATTTATAATCCACATATTTTGTTGAGTCACAGCAAAAGACACATTCTTTTACCTACAGCACATCAAAATATCTAAGATTTTCTTATATTCACTCTCTATAGAAACAACAAGGTCTTTCGCAAGGTCTCCAGGATGGCTGTTTACTACACGTTTCTACATCTGATGTCCTTGCTCATCTGATGGCACTAACAATGCCATGGTCATGGGTTCAGTTCCCAGGGAACGAACATACTGAAAAAAATGTGTACCTTGAAATGCTTTAATGTCATTTTGGATAAAAACGGCCAAAAATGCTGACATATCGTGTTAAATAAGAGAAAATATTTCAGTGTATCCACTTCTACAGTGACTTGTAAATCGTTTTGTGATTGTGCTCCCCATCTCTTCCAGAACTACCTGTTTAGGATTCAGACCCTTCGTTTCTGCATGTACTATGCATTAATTGAAGAACAGAGGCCATAGGCCACACCCATTATATAGTCTACAGTAGACTGGGCCTTCTGTGTGGCAGCTCGCTCATTGTTTGGCAAAGCTTGTTTTGGATGGCTTGCTGTGGAATAGCAGAGACTACGACCCACATCCTGCCCTCATGCTAGACCTAGCTATCAGTCTGCAGTTACAGGTACCTCTCTCTGCACTGCCCTCAGCGTGTGCCAATACAATTCTTCACTAATGATGCTTTTTATTCCACCTCGTTTCTGCTCCAGAGTACCCTCAGGTTCACCGCAGATTAATTAGTCCTGTCAATCCACTCCCTTCCCACCATAAACACTACCTTTCTTCATCCTATGTTCATGTTCATGCCTGTCTTCACCCGCTCTTGCATTCAGTCTGATTACAACCTTTCTTCCTGTGCAAATGATATTTTTGTTCTTGTATCTTACAAATAAAATCAAAATCAAAAGTGAACTGGGATGAAATTGATTTAATTGAGTAACTAGCAGCTAGCAAGCAGAATGTATAACACTACTTCACATAAGCAAGCACACAGTAATGTTACCTTACAAATTACAGCAATTTGCTTCAGAATGAATTCATGTACATATTGATCTGACAGCTGCCTTTGTCTAAAATCCTTGGTAAAATATTTATTCTGATTCTTTTCCAGAATAGCATTTGATGGAAAATGCCACATTTACATACCCAAAGCACTTCAGATCTCTTAGCTCTCCAGCTCCAGGGAAGCTGATCTTGACAGGAATTCTATATCTCATCTCACTCGGAAACACATCAAGACCTTAGTGGCTGAATCTCTGTGGTAATGACTTTAGACATAAACTAATCATGTCACTCTCTCTCTTAACATATAAATCTATATATTGCTTAAAGCAAAGGAACAGATATCTAAATATGTGTACTTGTATAGCGTATCAAACACACATCTACATGATAGTTTTGTGAATGTATAGTTTGTTGGATTTCACAGAAAACATCATCCTGCTGTTACCATTATTCAAATGAAAATCAATGCTGACATCTCACAAAATAGATCATTTTTGTTCTGAGAAGCAGATTAAAGGAGAAATACAAGTTTTTCTATTTCTTTGTGTACAGTACATAGTCAAGTTTAGAGGTCAGTGTAAAATAGTTTTCTGATTGCTCCCATTATGTCTGTCAGTGTGTTCCTTCAGCCATGGTGGTACAAAAGAGAGACACATACAGAAGAATGAAAGAGGCAAAGAATAGAGCAATAGGACAGTCTGGGAAATTATACACATCCCTCATGTCTAATCAATTCATGTCAGACCACAGGTCTAGAGGTTTCAAACCATCCTACACCAGAGACACAAATGAGATTTACCAGAAGTGCACCAACAATGTGCTGCCAGCTCTCATTGAGTGAATTAAAAAGCCCCCCTCTCTCTCTCGATCGAGCAAAATTATACTAAAGAGGAATGACAGCTTTTATGGATCAGCTTTTCACTAGGGTTGTTGATTGTACGAGTTGCACAGTGACACCCGTGTTGTATGAACCAGAACAAAGGGTCTTATTTACTAATAATTGCATAAGTGTTTGTACTTGAAGGGATATGAAACGCTGTTGCTCACTTTCATGTTTCTCCAAACCTGTTGGACTTTCTTTTTATTCTTTGGAACACAAAATAATATATTTTGAAGAACATTGGTGTCCAAACAACATCCCAGAGGAAAGAAAAACCAAAAATGAGATCTCTATAACATCTCAAATGTTTCTACTAGGCAAAAATTAGGTTATCATCAAATGGAAACTTTTGCTTGTGTGTCTCCTGCTTCTCACACTTGTCTCATGAGACAAAAACTCTAACACTCTCACAATGGTCTCCTTTAAAGTTTTAGAAGAGATCTCAACAACATCACACCCATGCTCAGACTTTTCTCCTTAGCTAGAGACTCTGGTAGTCTCACATTTGTCTCCTTAAAAAGATTCAGAAGAGATCTCCACCTCGCACGCACTTGCACCGTCTCAAATCTGTCTACGCATAACCATCTATAATATGGTTTGTTGAAAATAACATGCAAAACAGACAGACAAAGTAAGGCTAATGTGTGTTTCTGTCAATGGATACAAATTCTGCCTTCCCCTAAACTTTGCTCAATGCAAGTGTCGTATGTTCTAAAATGACATCATTTTGTTGATAGCGTGGGAGCGCAGGTGAGACCTGAACAGCACACTTTGCTTACTGTGTTTAAACAAATTTAAGCCTTGCCAATTTAAACATTCAAGTGCAAGAAGACACGAAAGAGAACTCTCGCGCGCTGTGAGAAGATTTGTGTGTGCATTCATCCGAAGCGGGCACACGGAAAGCCGCATCTTTCAAGTCTTGTGCTTGAAGGGACAAATTTACACAAAGCTTATGTGAACATGCCCATCTTGACGAGTTTCCGACCTAGCAAACATGGTAGGTTATGTCTTAAGTGAACGTAAACAGCTGAGAAAGACAACACATGTGTATCAGTAACAGAATTTTGGATACGTGCATTAGTCTTAAAGTGACAGCAGCCTTTCTGCTGTCTGTCTGTACAAAAGATAAGGAAATCACTCACTCCTCTTGACTGATTAGCTTTTATAACTTTAATAATGATTAATCTTTATTTAATTTATACAGTAAAGATTATAAGCAACGTTGTTTTACATTTGATTATTTCTGTTCCAGAGAACTACTGTTAGATACCTGAAAAACCTGAAAAGCACTGTTTATTTTGTTTGTGTTTTTGCTGTATTGTATTTAGTTGTGCTGTTGTTTTTAGTTTTATTATTTGTTCTTATTTTCTTTATTTTAATTTGACAGTAGTCCTTTTTCCCCTGAATATACTGTAGCACATACCCAACCATACTGAAACCGTGACCCTAAAACCGTGATAAAAATCAAACCGTGAGTAATTTTAACCATTACACCTCTAGCCCACACGTACATGGTCATCTATGTGATGCAAAAGAAAACGAGAATCATCAGAGCAGGCAACCTTCTTCCACTGCTCCAATGGTGGACAGGGGTCATCACAGGCATGTCTGCAGCTACGCAGCCCCATACATAGCAGAGTGAGATTCACTGTGTGTTGTGATACATTTCTCCTATGACCATCATTAAAATTTTGTGTGACTTATGCCACAGTAGACTGTTGGCTTAGGCCAGACGGGATAGCCTTCGCTGCCCTCATGCATCGATGAGCCTGGCCATAACAATAAGGCCCTTGTCAAAGTCAATCAGTTCTTTATTAAGGCTCATTTCTACTGTATCCAACACAATGTTTTTCAAGAACTGATTGTTTGCACACAAAGTGTTATGCACAAATATATAGTATTTGTATACATACATCTATAAATGAGACCAAAGAAATGAGACCCAATGAGTTTTGAGAAAACATAATTCATTTTTATAATGACAAACACTAAGCAAACACTTCAAGATGAAGTAGTAGTTCCCCACAGTTAACAAACAATCAACCTGTAAATCAGTTATAATACTGCCTGCTTACCCTTACGAAAAAAAAAGTATACTTAAAGTTAATTTTATGAAGTGTACTTGAGTAATGTTCAAGTATATTTTTAAGTATACTTTATGTAGTAAGTATACTAATGTCAATATGTACTAATAGTAAACTTGTAAGTGTACTATTGTAATACCGCTTGGGATTAAATTGGCCCACTTGAAGTATATAAAAGTATATGTTTAAGTGTACTATAAGTGTAACAGTAGTAAACTTTAAGTGCACAACTAGTTCATAATTATGTTTCTCATTTGTACTGCAAGTGAACTTATGAGTATACTAGTAGTTTACTATTTTAATACTTGTAGCAACTTTGAAGTATACTCTCTGTTACATTATTTAATTTAATGATTTTGGATGAATGATGTTATTTTTCTGTTGTGTTTTTGCATGTGGTTTTGTTGTTGTGGTTCTCTCTCTCTCTCTCTCTCTCTCCCACTCCCAGTGGCGCTTGTTAGAGCGCGTACAGGTGCACGGCATTACGATGACGTCAGAAGTGGCATGGCGGCTTTGATTTAAGCGTGTTTGGATGTCTCCTCCACGAGTTCTCCTCTCTCCCGGCTTCGTGGTTTACTTTAAGTCGTCTTCTAAGCTTGTTTGTATCATCGACGCCATTTGAAACCTTGTTTGTATTTATAATGTGAAAACTTGTTGAGTCACCTGTGTACAAAAGGAGAGGTATGTAGGGAGGTGGGCGCCTTTTGTTGTTTTTCCTCCGTTTTCTCCTGTTTTGAGGTTAGCAGGGAGATAAGACTGTGTTGTTTATTTTATTCTTTGTTTTGAGAAGGAAAGAGGTGTAATGCGGTAGATAGTACTGAGTTTGGTTTATTATTTTGGCTTTTCCCCCTCCTGAGGTATTCCGCTTATTTTCTTTTCCTTTTTTTTTTGTCTCCTTTACTTATGTAATAAATAAATACTTTTCTTAATATAATTCTTGGTTTCGATGGCTTACTATATTATTTAATTAATGAAGCGGGAGATGAGACTCCGGGCATCTTATGGCGGGGTTAAGGTGCTCTATGATTGAACTAAATCCCTGTGTGTTTAGTTGAATTGTGCGGGTCGAAAATTGGCTGTGGTGGTGCAGCTTTTGTCGGACCTCGTAACACTCTCAGTAAACTAGTAGTTTTATACTACAAGTTTTCTTTAAGTGAACTTAACATCATACTTATAGTTTACCATTTAGATATTATTTTTGCTCTTTTAGTGTACTCTCATTAAACTGCTAGTTTAGTAGTTTTATACTACAAGTTTTCTTTAAGTGAACTTAACATTATACTTATAGTTTACTATTTATATACAATTTTTGCACTTGCAGTAGGCCTATACTACTATGTCCAAATGTTATTTTTTATACTTGAAAAATACCTTTAACTCTACTTTAATTTTAAAAACCTTTTATTAGCTTCATGCATTCTTTTTTATCAACACTTGAATGTCGGTAAGTTTCATAAAGAAAGGCAACATTTTAAACAAAATAGTTGAGAAAATCAAATTTTTGTCAAAGACTATGCCTTGATCAGATTCAGAACGATGATCAAACACAGATGGAGTAAATCGAGTCCGACACCCCCACAGCTTCAGTCGTTTTCTCTTAATGGGTTATGCTTCATTTGGAAACATTAAGCAGTTTTGATTTACAAGCTGTGTGATGATCACATTATTTTACATTTGAGTGAGCAATCTTCTATCACTTGTTTCAGCTTCTTCTTCTCCTGTGTTTTGATCCGGAGATTCTGTACTAGAAGATGTGTCATAGCGCCCCCTACCGTATACCAGTGAAAACATGGATAGCTGGAAAATTCAGTCAATAGTGGGGAAAAGTTGAATAAAAGTAAATTCCTATGTACACCAGTGGACTAGCCTACACAAAAATTCAGATACGCAGAATTAGAAACATATCTGTTTTATATCAATATTTTAATCAATATTTTCAAACAAAGTTTCATAAGACTGTATATGAAAACCGATGTAAAAAAAAGTATATTTAATAGGCTACTCGATCAAAAGAGTTAACACAACTACAAGCCAAGTATACTTTGAATAATTAAACTTTTAAGTATATCTCGATCAAAAGATTGAGTACAAGTATAGGCTAAGTACACTTAAGTGTAATTAAGTATATTTTTGAGAAGTATATAAAATGTAGACTGAAAGTATGCTTTCTTCTTTTTAGTTGAAAAGAAGTATACTAATAGAACACTTGAATAAACTTATTTTCCATGCTTATTTTATTTACTCTATAAGCTATTCCACCCGAAAGTTTGCTACTATATAAAGCTGAACATGTTAGTTTATACGACAGTGTGTAATATTATGTTTTTAAAAAAGTATTTAATAAGCTACTCAATCAAAATAGTAAACACAAGTACAAGCCAAGAATACTTAGAATACTTAATTATACTTTTAAGTATATCTCGATCAACAAGTAGAGGCCAAATATACTTAGACTTTTCTGTCAGTATAAGTCAAGTATACTTAAGTGGAATTTGAAGTATATTTCTGAGAAGTACATAAAGTATATTTCTGAGAAGTATATAAAAAGTAGACTGAAAGTATACTTTCTTATTTTTTAGTTTAAAAGAAGTATACTAATAGCACACTTGAATAAACTTCTTTTTCGTAAGGGTTAGCATGTCTGAAATAGTCAGTATTAAATCCCTAGCATCATGCTAAATCAGGCTATAAATAAACACACTGATGGCTAGTAGCAAATTCAATCCTATGAAATGATATTCATGACTGAATTGATTAATAACAATTTATTAAGAGTTTGTAAAAAAAAAAAATTGCGCTCACACTTTTAGATTATGCCTCTAAATAAAAAGAAAAATTACAGGATTCCACTGAGTTTCATTGTAATTTACTGAAATGGATTCTCGGGAAACAATTTATTTCTGAAGGGCTCTTAAATGTCCCCTGACGTTAAGCACTAACATAAGTAATAATCATCCATCACGTCGACGAGCTGCCAGATGTAACCTTTGCTGATTTTAATCTAACATCCTGCCACTTTCCATAACAATTTTTCCAACTTAGAAAAAGGTGTAAAACAATTCAAACTCGGGCTGTAAGTTAGTTAGTGGTTACAGTGCTGTTGATTGACAGTTTGAATGAAAACAGTCACATGAGACAGTTTTGTAATGAAGAGTGTGAACCCTGTCCTCAGGCGTTTGATTAATTGGGTATGTGATTGCCTTCAGAGGTGTATTCTAAGACATCTTCTATGAGTTCAGAAACAGCTTCCTGAGAGGTTGAGAGCCTTTTAAAGACTTATCATCATGTTTATGATTTAACTTGACCTAGCTGTGACTCAGCACCTTAAGATTTGCTGACTCACTCGTGCACCACATCAAAGACGTTCCCTTTAGATTCTTCTAACAAGAGCTTCTGACACAACAGAGTGGAAATCTGTACCGTAATCACGTCCTTCCTTAATCATTCAGGCATTCTGTGCACAGACATCATGTAAAACCTTGAATAGGCCTAGAAATTCAGTGTGAACGTTCAGAGCAGCATTCAGTAGACCCCTATCCGTATAGGTTAACAGTAATGCTAAGCACACCAGAGAGCTGTCAGTGCTTTAGCGGTGATGCTGAGAGCAGCAGAGTTTTCAAAGTGATTTTGAAAGCTTCTTGAGTGTGTGAGGCAGCCTTCGGGTCAGGTGTTTCACAGTCACACTTTAGAACTATCACCTAACCACAGGAAACAGAGAATAGACAAGGAACTCTGTCTTTGATGTTCTTATTGGGGCTTGAGAGAAATCAAGGGCAAGGTGGAGGATTGATTAAAAAAATGCAAGGAGAAACAGAAAAAAAAAAGACAGTCAGAAAAAGGGATCAAGAATATCCTACATCAGATTTGACGAGAAGTCAAGTAGAGGTAGAAAAGATGTAGAGAAACAGTGAGAAAGTAAAGGAGTATTTTTCAAATATGAATGAGGATACGGACAGTGATGGATAACACACTGACATGCTTAATTTGTTGCTGCGGTGGGGGGTCAGAGGCTCTGGAATGCAGGTAGTGTGAGTGTGTGTGTGTGTGTGTGTGTGTGTGTTTGCAGGGTATGTGAGCTAAATACATAATCTATTGATGTATCAGCTCCTGGTTTATGCTGTGTTGATAAAGTGGAGGAGCAAAAGCAGACAGGGCTGGAACTTACAATTATTTTTTCAATCGATTAATCTATCTTTTTTTTTTACGACACTTTGGGGAATGCCCTTAGAGTAACGCATCTGAAGTATGAATGAAACTAATCCAATCCTGACTGGTGCTGCGTCATGACGTAACGTGACGGCATACACGGAAGCTACAAAGGGACGCCGGCACACAAGCTTCTGCGATGAAGCAAGTCGCTCCCAGGCAGGGGAAGGTGTGGCGGAGGGACGCAGTGTCTCGTTCCCTTCACAGGGAACAAGGGTTACAGTTGTAACCCGAGAGTTCCCTTTTGAGGGAACTCGAACTGCGTCTACTATGACACTTTGGGGAACGAGTACCCACTATGCCACAACGAGCCCTGCCTGTCCCAGTGTGGAGCTGCCCAGAGGCACACTTAGGACGAAAGCACTAGAGTGCCTGGCGTAGAAGGAATGTACAGGCTATAGAATCTGATAAAAGTATGAGGGGTGGCCCATCCTGCTGCATCGCACAGTTCTTGGATCGGGGCCCCTGAAAGGAGGGCTCTAGAGGATGCCATGCCTCTGGTTAATGAGCCCTCACGGCCAAAGGTGAAGGCAAGCTGCGCACCTGATAGGCCATAGAGATAGCCTGAACGACCCAGTCACTGACTTCCGTCATGAAGAAGACCTCTGGACATAAATCTTGAGAGCTCTGACAGGGCAGAGCAAATTAAGTCTTTCTTCATCCGCCGTCACGTGAGGTGGAGGATAAAAAGCCGTACAATCTCCTCATGGAAGGAGCTCTGGAACTAAGTATGGTCTCAACCACTCCAGCCAAGAGACCAGCCTCTAGGTACTGAACCCCCTCAGGGGCCAGGCCCAAAGTTTCCACAGGTTTGGTCAAGGGTGAATATTGAGGGAGGATCTGATGCGCCAATCTGGATAGAGGGCGCAATCTCAGAACCCCCTGATGAATCAAGTAGGAGACCACCGACACATTGTCTGCGTGGTGACCCCTGAGGTCCTCAGAGCCCTGCCATCCATGACCGCGCCCCAGCCCGAAGCGGCTTTCCGGCGACATGGCGCTCTCAGCACGGGGCCTTGGTACAGAAACCAAGCTTTTTTCCACATAGATTGGAAACGAAGACATCTGCGCGTAACCCTGATCATGCGGAATGGGTTCCCCCTCAGGGAAAAACCCTTGGTTTTCAACCACCATTTCAGGGCCCTCATGTGCAGCAGGCCGAATGGAATGACGTTGGACGCTGCTGCCATGAGCCCTAACACTCTCTGAAAATGTTTTACAGTGATGGCTTGGCCTAGCTTTATACTGGTCACCGTGGCCAGGATGGACTTGATCCGTGCAGGAGACAATTGTGCCTGCATCGTGACCGAGTCCCACACCATTCCCAGGAACTTGGTTCTCTGGGCTGGTGCCAACGCGCTGCCTACATGTTGAGTCTCAATCCCAGGCTCTGGATGTGGGCAAGGATGACATCTAGATGCCGAACTGCCAGCTCTTGTGACAGGGCCATAATAAGCCAGTCGTCAATATAATTTAGCACCCTGACACCCTGAAGCCTCAGCGGAGCTAGAGCTGCATCCATGCATTTCTGCTAGGCCGAACGGAAGAACCCAATATTGGAACGCTTCACCCCCGAAAGCGAACCTCAGGAACTTCCTGTGAGATGGAAGGATGGACATGTGAAAGTATGCGTCCCTTAGATCTATCATGACAAACCAATTCTCAGATTTGATCTGACTCACGATGAAGGGAATAATGAGCATCTTGAACCTGAATCTCCTCAGAGACCGATTAAAATGCCTTAGATCTAAAATTGGCGCAACCCTCCATTCTTTCTTGGGAACTATGAAGTAGCGGCTGCAGAACCCGGACTCCCTGTCCGGCGGAGGAACACGCTCTATGGCCTCCTTTACCAATAGGGAGTTTACTTCCTGTTCCAATACCCAACCCTGCACTGGGTCGACTGCAGTCCACACCACCCCATTTAGGTGGGCGGAATCGAACTGCAGCCTGTAACCCTTCTCTATTGTGCGCAGGACAAACACATATTCCAAATGCGATGCCTGCACAGGTCATATGCAACAACAGACACAGCATGATCAGTGTAGACTGATCAAATGACTGTTATTAGTAGACTGTTTTCACACAAAAAAATTCATTCTATAATTTTTTTTACGATTTTAAAAATTAAAAAAACATGTACTATAAATCTCTAACGAACTGTCCTACTGGCATTAACAGCAGAAGAGTTCTAAAAGTAATATGATGCACTCGCTGTGTGAAAAGTTTGGTTGGAGCAATTCATCACTTTTTCCTGACTGTTTTTTTGTTCGTATAACAATGTGTAATTAAAGACACACTGAAAACAGAATTATGTAGTAATAAATTCAGCTTTTAAATAAAAACAACTAAAATATGTTACCAAAAAGTAGTGTTTGTGTTTAGTACATTTATTTTGGATTTGAATTGTTAAGTACATGTATTCATTTAATTGGCACCAAGCACTAAAAGAATTGTTAATGGAATCGTTAACCTAAACGTTAAGTGAAATCTGAATCAGAACTATAATTGTTAAATTCCTTATGTTTCCCATTCCTAGTCCTAGCATCTTTGAAAAGGTCACAGTAAAGACCAAATATTTACAGTGTTGTCTGTGAAATCCCAAAGCATTTAGCTGAATATACAAGGCATCTGTCAGGGTTTACATGGATGCAATCATCAGGACAAGGACATTTCAGGGTATGGGTGGCTGAACTGTCATGGCAGCTATAATCACTACTAGCAATATCAAACCATGCAGAGCTGCAAAATATAGATTCATATGATACAAACATATTACCTGCTTGATTTTAAACAATTCGGAAATGTCACTGCTTATAAACAAACTGCCAAGCTATGTTATGCAAAGCCTTGTCTATGAAACTGAAATGATGCACTCTTGTATTTGAATAGCGTTGCAGCAGAAGGCAGAATTAAATCACCACAGATGTCATCTTGTAGTGAAAAAAATAAATAAAAATAAATCAACAATGAAAAATATCATTAGGTTTCCTGAATACCCATGCTGAATCTAGTCAAGGTCCAGTAAACTGTGAGCTGAAATTTCATTTCACTGTTGGTTTGTGTATGTTTTCATTAATAAAACACACACCCACACACACTGGGAGAGAAATTATGAAAATATGAGTTTAGGGGAATATTACTTTCATTTAAGCGATTTTATTTCCGGCCTCATTATGGCATCAACAAAGTATGAAATTTAGTTTGCGAACATTATTTCCGCGGAGACTTCCTTACCACCTGATGCAGAAGAATTTGCATGTTTAGATAAACAAAATAATAAAATCAAAAGCTCCCATCCCAGGAGTCCCCTAATACCCCTGACAAAAACAATGACTTGGAGACGAAAACAATTGATGAGCCTGAGACTCATTGGCATTCTGTGAGCATTTAACAGATCTTACTCCAACCTCCTTTTTTTAATCAGCACGTTGGGAGTGTTCATTGGTGTTTTAATAATTAAATCTTTAAAATACAACTGGATGTGGCTAATTATCTATGAAGTCTCATTAGGGCTGCTTTTGACGGATATGAAGAG
Source organism: Rutilus rutilus (assembly GCF_951802725.1). NCBI lineage: Eukaryota > Metazoa > Chordata > Actinopteri > Cypriniformes > Leuciscidae > Rutilus > Rutilus rutilus. Next base: position 21,111,325 of record NC_140226.1, on the reverse strand, counting down.
GGTAGGTGTACACAGTATGTGTATCTGTTCATGTGTTGCAGACAGGGGAGGGTAAAGCACTCATATCATAATGAGAACAAAATGATATGCTAGGTGTCTAATTGTGCTGTCCACAATTATCTTTATGTCTGGTAGTAAAGATAATGATTTCATTAAGACAGACATCCCAACACAACTCTACAACAGTTGACTTATCAAAATGAGTTATAATAAATGTGACAAGTGTTTTTCTGTGCAAAACTCATTATGAAACGATGCAAGGGTGTCAAAATCACTACGAGCTTATTAGCAACACAAGCTAAAAATCAGCCAGCACTCACCTTGAAGTGCTCACCTTGGCAAAAACATATGAAGCAGGTATATAATGCAGTTTAGATTTAAATTAAATATAAGACCGACGTGTGCGTGACCCCTTGGGGCCACTGGAAGCATTAGTTTCGGATGAAACTCTCAAACAGCTACATATTTTTCTGCATTTTTCATCTAGTTACCAGCTCATTACAGTGATAACCTCCACCAAGCTTTACTAACGCCCTAAAAAACAAGGCAGCTTATTTAAACAATAACTGTTGTAATTGTTGTAAATAAAACATTTTTAATTACTAGAAACAAAATGAATGCTACAATAATGTGTTTGTTAGACTTGGAGATCTAAAAACATATAAGGTGCAGATTCACCGTCCATTTAGCAGCTTACACTGTCTACCACAACAGGGAGACTTCAGATTGAGCCAGAGTCATCTGGCTAATGAGCTTGTGGCTCTCGGGAATGAATGGATTTTTGGAGATCAGATGCATCTCTTGCTATATTTTTTATCCGGTCATTCTTGGATAGTTTGTGCTTGGGCTCAGTACTATGTGTCCACATGCACGAGTGGACAGATATTAAATGACAGACTATATGTACTTGATGGATGTACCTTGTGTCCTTGGCTATTTTCCACCTCTCTCTGCAAGTCCTGACAGGCCGACACGCTCGGCCTAATGCACAGCGGTGGTTATGGCTGTGTGAATCGCATAGAGAGCCATGGAAGAATCAGAGCATGGAGAACCTCCCTAAAACACTGATAGCAGCTCTCTGAACCCAGCTGTTTATCTGACCGTGTCTCAGAGCAGCAAATCACCATGGAAATACACACATATAAAAGACTTCCTCAAACAGACAAGGTTATTCAGATAAGAGTGAATTACTGCCCACAGGGCTAGAGCAGGAGAAAGATGGCATGGTAAACTCATTCCCTCGACTACTCAGAGTTCAATTTAGACTTTTTAAACTATTGCAGAGAACTCCCAGGATGTTTTTCTGCTTTAAAGAACTCTATCTCTCAGCTGTCACACTGCTAACCAGTGGAAGAACCAATGTAGTTCTAACTGGCCCCAGGTTCAATCTCAGCACACACATGTTGGTTCCACCAACACAACATTAACCCTCACACAAACCTGTTGATATCAGTAGATTTAAAGCAAAACCTGATTTAGCTGATGATTTAAGATACTTTCAAATTGCGATGACCACAATGCTATTGCTATTGTATTCATATAAATCTTCTTATACACTACTGTTTATAAGTTTGGGGTTGGTAAGATATGTTTTGGAAAGAAGTTTCTTATGCACACCAAGGCTGTATTCATATATCTAATACAGTAGAAACTGTAATATTGTGAAATATTTTAGTATGTTTTAAAATGTAATTTATTACTGTGATGGCGAAGCTGAATTTTCAGCATCATTACTCCAGTCTTCAGTGTTACATGATCCTTTAGTAAGTTTTGTAACAAATGTAAAAGTCTTTAATGTCAGTTTTGATCAATTTAATGCATCCTTGCTGACTAGATTTTTTTATTTCTTAAAAAAAAAAAAAAAAAAAAATCTTAATGGCCCCAAACTTTTGAACGGTAGTGGAACTACTACATAACTTTATGCGCACTTTAAGACAACTTGCTTTTTACTAAACAGAATGTTTCATTTTAAATAATGTAATACTATTTGATCTAATAACACACACAGATATACTCAGATGTCCCTAAGCGAGATTTTGATCAGTTTTATTGAACTTCGGGGTATAATTCTGTTCCCAAAGTATAGCTATGCATTGCAAACCCAAACCCAAATACACAAATGTTCAGAAAAGACACTCTCAGAACACATTTCTAATTAGCTGAGCTGGAAAGCAAGGATTTGTGAGAGGTGTAAAATTAATCAGCACTGCACTTTATGATTCGCAAGCAGCTCAAATTATGAATAAATAATATTTATTTAAAATTCTGCAATAGATATGCTGCAAAAATATGGTTTGATCAAAGATTATGTATAATAATACAGCAATTATAATAATGAACATATTCAAAAATGTTCTCAGGGACACTGGAGTGCTCGCTTTTTCATAAATATAAATTTGTTATGTATTTATGTATGTGGATGTATGCAATTCTCACTTTCACAAGGTGGCTGTCTGATAAAATGAGCAGTTTTCAACCCTCATATCACATTTACATTAAGACAATTTAAATAAATAAGTGTATATGGATCGGCAAAGTTGTCCTGTAAAGGCTCCAGAAATTTGAGACTGGTTAACACTTTATTTCAAGGGTCCACTTTAGGGGACATTCTACTAACTACAAGTAACTTGCAACTACATGTCAACTAACTCTTATTAGAGTATTAGTAGACTGTCTGCTTAATATCTGCTAACACTTTATTTTGATGCTCCCTTAAAGGGGTGGTATAATGCCCTTTTCACAAGATGTAAAATAAGTCTTTGATGTCCCCAGAGTGTGTATGTGAAGTTTAAGCTCAAAATGCCCCACAGATATTTTTATATAGCATGTTAAAATGGTCACTTTTTGAGGGTGAGCAAAAACGCCCTGTTTTGTGTCTGTTCCTTTAAATGCAAATGAGCTGCTGCTCGCGGCACAAAGGGCAGAGCTTCAAGAGATCATGTCCTTTTACCTCACACAGTCATGCACTGAACATTTCAAAAACGTTTAGCCTTTTATGTTTAAACCGGAGTCAGACAATGATGGAGAGACTCAAGAAGAAGTGGCAACATGTAGAAGCAACAGGACATTTCTGAATGGTTAGTTGATGAATTTGTGTAGCTTATGTGTACTTATCTTCTAGTCATTGATTAGCATATTCTGTCTTGATAATCTATAAATCATGTTCCGGGGGCGGGGTTTATGTAAATTCAAGGGTTGGTGATGTCACTAACCCGGAAGGAATGTTGTGTAGTCCCTACCAGCCGTTTGTTGTAGTCCTTAAAAATGAATTTCTTTAAAAGCAAATATCTCCCTTTGCTTTGAACTTTGAGCATTGTAACTTTGCAGATGTTGTTTATGCTCAAACAGCAACATTACACACTAACTAAAGTTAGAAAAGTGAAATCATAATCATTCTACTGACTACAAGTATCTTTGTAAGTACATGTCAACTTATTCTACTAGTACTCTAATGAGAGTTACTGTAGTTGACATGTAGTTGCAAAGTTATATCTAAAGTGGACTATGGAAATAAAGTGTAAACTGTGACTGTAATAGCTGGAAGAGTCATTTGGTTAGGTCTCTTTTTTGAGGGCCCTACGGCAGTGACCACAGCAGAGTGCGGGATTTAGATATAAACAGCCTCCTGGCACTCAGTAGTAATCCCTCACACATCCCTATATCAGGATTCAAACCAACAACTTCTATATGTGATCGCAATCGCAGCATTCCCAAATAGCGCCCACTAATTTAAACACGATTCTCTCCTCCTTCAATCGTAAAGTGTTCAGATAATGTTGCTGAGATTACAGCTAAACAGAATGCAATGCACAGGATGAGCCACTTTAGTTATTTTCCAACCCATTTGGCACAACAGTCCATGTGCCTCTCCAGCAAAAGCTTATTTCAAAAATGACTTATTAGCGGACAACAAACAACACAATGCCATAGACCACACAAACACATACAGCCTATTCAAACTAAATCTTAATCTAAATCAGGACTTTCTGTAGACGTCTGCAGACTTCTACTGGTTAATTATAATAGAACATTAAAGGGGTGGTTGATTATGATTTCACTTTTCTAACTTTAGTTAGTGTGTAATGTTGCTGTTTGAGCATAAACAACATTTGCAAAGTTACAATGCTCAAAGTTCAAAGCAAAGGGAGACATTTGCTTTCAAAGAATTCACTTTTTAAGGACTACAACTAACGGCTGGTAGGGACTACACTACATTCTTTCAGGGTTAGTGACATCACCAACTCTAAAATTTACATAAACCCTGCGCCCGGGATAACGATTTATAGATTATCAAGACAAAATATGCAAATCAATGACTAGAAGATAACTACACATAAGCTACATAAATTCATCAACTAACCATTCAGAAACGTCCTGTTGCATTCTACATGTTGCCACTTCTTCTTGAGTCTCTCCATCATTGTCTGAATCCGATTTGAACATTAAAGTCCCTGTAAAGTCAAAAGTAAGTATGTGTTCTGAGTTTGTCACACCACAGAAACATGTGTTATTAGCCACCCAGCCAAATTTGAATGATAAAAAAAGCCGGCAAGTACATAAAATAAGCTATAAAAATCTTGAAAAAATGAGCAGTAGTCTCTGCTCTCAAACGCTGGGGGCGTGTCCGCTGGCTGCGCTGAAACCACGCCCACTCGCGGGAAAGCTGCCGTCGCCACACTCAACTGTCACCGCTACAGCAGGAATGGATGCTCCTAGGTTTTACAAAGCCATGTTCGAGCCTGGACTAACGTTACCTACTATAATTATAACATAAGCACACAAGGCAACTTACACTCATTGGTGGGCTCGCACTGCCGACGATGGCACCAGTTGTCGGCGCGACGGGAGGATGAAGGCCGAGGCGGGAGATAATCGGTTCGGCCCCATTCACCAGTAACAGCGGATTATCTGTGAATCCCAGTTGTCTCCGACGAAAGTTTATAAAACTATCCCGTGTAAAATGATCACTACAGAGGCGGGTTTTGGCGGTGATCCTCAGCTGTCCATCAAGGTGGCTCTTCACAAAATTAATCCACCTCTTCTTGATGTGATCGTTTTTCGTAAATTTAAATAAGGACACCGATCTGTTTTGTACATGATCGCATCCAGGTAGTACTCATTTCCGTGACGAAGGCATAGCTAGCAAGCAAACTGTAGGCTGTAGTAACTAATAGTACTGACAGTAACTCGCAATCGGCAAACTGATGTGAATGAATGTGCTATATTGTCAGGGGAGGAGCCATAGATATCATATATAAAGGCTAGATGTCTCGTGCGCACTGCTGGCCAATGGAGGTCGACGTCCGCACGTGGCGGCCATCTTGCGACAGTGTACTCGCTCACTACTTCAATGGTGCATGTACTTTTAAATAACCATAACTTGCTCATTTTTCTACCGATTTTCAAACGGTTTGGTTTGTTATAAACGTCAGAGATGTAGTTATGACACTGCATACATACACTGCATACATATGAAAAATTATAACATACATTTTCAAGCATTCGGAATTATAGCCACGTTAATAACGTTTGTAAGAAACCAAACCGTTTGTAAATCCGTCAAGATTTCAGCGAGATAAGAGGATTTGTGTGCGTGCTGATCATTCACCTTAATGCACAGAGCACTGTGACAAGATGGCCGAACGATGATGCCGGAAGTGACTGCGCCATAAGACATCTAGCGTTTATATATGATATCTATGGGAGGAGCAGCGTCAGGGGCTCCAGTGTGTCATCAAGTAGGGGCGTGTCCAGGAGCTCAGGGGCTCCAGTGCGTCATCGAGCCCCCGCTTTAGCCCCGCCCAAAAAATCCGGAACACAGCAATGGTGAAAAACTGTTTAACGGTCTAACTCGACAATTCAGTACTTCACAGTTCACAGTCTTTGTAATATGTTTTAGTAATACATTTCTAACATTTATAATGTGTTTAGAATTTTTTTTTAGAATTGCCTTTACAGGGACTTTAAAGGCTAAAAGTTGTAGAAATGTTCAGTGCATGTCTGTGTGAGTGCATGCTGTTGAAGCTCCGCCCTCTGTGAGGGGAGCAGCAGCTCATTTGCATTTAAAGGGACAGACACAAAATGATGCGTTTTTGCTCACCCTCAAAAATTGACAATATTAGCATGCTATATAAAAATATTATATATAATATAATTTTGAGCTAAGACTTCACATACACACTCTGGGGATATCAAAGACTTATTTTACATCTTGTGGAAAGGGCATTATACCACCCCTTTAATATAATATTACATTATTATTAATATATGTATATTGTATTGTGTGTACAATTTATATATATTATGATGTATATATTCTATAGCCTAATACATATTATACTATTTCAAATATATAGACATTGCTGCATAACAGCATCATTGCATCTTCCCTCCTATATGCGTATCACTTCCGAACTGCTTTCACAATGGCTCCTACCTGGTGTATGAAGACCTGGGCAGTGCGAGGACTGAGCAGCAGGATGGCACGTCTGAGCGTGTCCCGGTAACGGTTCAGCTCCTCCATCCTCATCGTGCTGAACAGGGTAGAAAAGACCTTTGTCACATTCCGGTCAACCTGCTGTAGAGACACATCCAAACCCATCCGAGACGCCTGGTCCAGGAATCCACGCATCCCCCGCACATCTGAAACAGGCAGAGCATGAGAAAAAGCAAAAGACGGTGGTTAAAAACCACGGCATCACGGATGTCATGTCACGTTGTGCTCAGTCTAGTGAAGTGGCTTTCTGATGGCTTAATCGTCCATCATTGAGCTTTCGAACCATCTACTCGCAGAAAGGACACTAGAACCGTCTTCTAAAAGGGTCAAAATGTGAGAATGAAGGTCTAGAAAATGAGGTCTAATTAGAGCTATATAGACCAGTCATAAAAATGCACGAATACTTCAACCTAACTGTGCACATTTATGGTCTTCACTTCGAGCTGTAATTAAATTTTCATAGCATGACACTGAGGCAGTCAAAATGTTGTGACGAGCTTAACTTGTCTGCATCTTCTACACCTTCCCTTTCGTCTTTTATTCACTGCTTGAAAAAACAAAAAAAAAACAAAGCAGAAGAAACAGAATACCTTCAAGAACCTGTCAAAGTAAGGAAGCAAAACAGAGGAGCAGAAAATGTTTAGCCCATCTTTAGATTTCAGGGTGCTGACAGCAGCTTTGTCTCCCCTGCAAACAAATCTGAAACCGACTTTTTGTATAAGCTAGTTTTTAAAATATACGATTTTAGCAGTGGCCAGACCAGACCAAAATTATCATAAAAATAAAATAAAATAAACACAAATTTCTTTAAAAAAATGGAGATGTATTGATATTACCATTACCTACTTGACAAAGGCTGACAATGAAAATTTAAGATTTCCTAAATGCCCAAACAACAACAACAACAACAGGAGTACAACTGATTAGCGAATCCATATTTATAATATTCTGGGTTATATTTTCTTTTATCCTGTGTTAGTTTGTTCACATTTTTTAAGGATGAGGGCATGTCACACAACCTTTGCTGTTGACATCTGTCTAAATTTACTAGCATACCAAGTCAATTTGTGGCAAAATACTGTAGTTTGTTTGGATGTGTTGGGCATCAACAACAAAAATATATTTCAAAAGATATTTTTCTCTTCTGTCTTAAAAGTTGATATTTACGGGCTTTTATTTTATTTTTAAAGTAGCTAAGTAGCTTATTTTGCAATCCTAATTATCAACAAGTTATATGATTTTTCCTGCTGCCCAACAGAGCTGTAAAACATTTTTTGGTTTGACAACTATTGTTTTTGAAATTCTGACACATGGTTAAGTAAAAAGAATGACTGATATATATCTCACAGTTTCCTTTTCTGTTTCTCTTATTTAATCTTTTTTAATTTCCTGTCACATATCTGCGTTGTATGACAATTTTTTGTTTGTTAATAATAATTATCAAACATATCATCAGATATTATCAAACTTATAAATTGATATTGCCTGTCCTGTCCTTTCCTCCATGTCCGACATCAAGTCTATCTTTACATTTATTCAGACAACCACACAGTCCAGCTTTCAGGGTTATATTGTAACACAGGAAAGCTAATCAGACATCAAGAATGATCAAACATCATATTATTTTGTACTTGGTATACTTGATCATAACTCCCCCTTTGTGAACTGTGGTATACTACAAGCTGTTTCCATGACAACTTACCATCAAAGCACTCCCTTCAAAACAGACTACACGCCCCACACCAGCCTCATGTGCTCTCAGAACAATAACCAAGAAGAAATTCTAATCATTTGAGCACTTGAGCAAAAAAGCTGGACTAAATACACTAATGAAAACCCTTTCAGCATAACTGGCAATAATCTTAGTAAGCTAGTATTATTTATTTATTTATTTATTGCATTTAAATTGTTATTAGTCTCATTCCAAATGCCTGCAGGTCATCTTGATGTATATTAGCATTTAAATACATGCAAAAAGGACAATGAAAACATGTAAACAATATACATACTATAATATATGTATAATAATAATAATAAAACTAGCAATAACAATACTTTTATAAGTATAATAATGTTTTAAATTTGTATATTATGATATAACTACTAGCATTATATACAATTTATAATAAAAGAACGTCTCGGTTACGTACAGGGTTCGAATTACGGGGGAGCTAAGGGGAGCTCGGCTCCCCTGAAAAGGACCTGGGCTCCCCTGAAAGCCTACTTTGAGACATTTAGGGGGAGCTCTAAAACACTGTCCATTTTTTTGTGTCGCATATAGATTTTGATTTTCTGTACATTTTTTGTACATTCTGTACAAGGGAAAACTCCTTTTCTCGAGAATATTGAAGCCTTTATTTTAAAACGTATTGCAGCAGCACAGGCGAGAGCATCAGAGCTCGCGCGAGCGCGCTGATGGGCTGTGCTGAGGCAACTGCACAAACCAATGGCGAGAAAGCAGAAGCACGCGATCCAATAGGAGCGCTTGGCGACCTGCCAGACTCTGCGCGCCAAATAGAAGAGTATAAATACAGAGAAAACTCGCCATATGACAGATCTAATCGACTGAAGCGAAAACACCTGACGTGAGAGAAATAGCACGGCAAGGCAACGCAGTACTCGTTCCCTTATCTCCGAGGTAAGGGAACCGAGGTTACGTAAGTAACCAAGTACGTTCTGTACTGTTTACTGTAAAACTATTGTTTTAAATGCCCGAACATGCACCAAAAGCGTTAAAATCAGTCAGGGAGGATCGGAAAATAGGGCTCCCCCGAAAGCCACTTTGTAATTCGAACCCTGGTTACGTATGTAACCCTCGTTCCCTGAAGGAGGGAACGGAGACGTAGTCGGCGTGTCGACTGATTGGGATCACGCTTAGGGAGCCTGTCATCTTCGAATATTGATAAAACGAGCCAATGCACATTGGCGTGCGAGATTTGCATCTTTTTGCAAATTTTATTGGAAAATCCAGAATCGTAGTCATGCCAGGCAAAGAGTCAAAATCGTCTTAACACCGCAATAGAAAGACAAGTGGTGAAGCGACTACGTCGAACGTGAGCGACTGAAAGGGAACACCACATTTTCTTCCATGACTCAAGACCATTAACATTTAGAAAATGAATTAGTGAATGGATGAATTAATATTTCCTCAGCCAACAGAGACAAAGTGTTATGAAGCATGTGTTAGTGCTATAACAAATTTAATTTAACAAAGAAACAAGTAAGAGAAAGTTGAAGGAAACTGTGAGGACTTCTTGAGCAGCTCCATGATAACAGGTCATTTTACCCTACAGGTGATCGAGTAGCACTAGATTAAGTGGCATTAGCAGTGCTTCCGTAGGCTTTCGGTGAGCAAAGAGTATTCACAATAATTTCCAGCAGCTATTATTTCTGTAGAAGAGTTAGAAATAAATCTGACAGTTTAAGAGCAAGACTAAAGCATGCTTGCTACATTAACAGAGCGCGGTGGAGAACGCAAGTCCAGGTAATGGTAAATGTCACTTCACACGGCTATAAGCTGATGAATTAACTTTAGCTAATACTATACATCAGGATGAACTGAATTTTAATATTTTGTATTTGGATACACTGAACATATTTAATTAATCTCCACCAGCAAACACACCAGACACAATAGCTCAATTTCTCCAAACTCTTGCAGAGATTAGTTTCAGAATACCATTGTAATTCAATTATCACAGCTGTAGCTACAAACTGAAAAGAAAATTCAGTCTCTTGAGGATACGGTCGCAGAAATATATATCAAAATGTTGTGTAGAAAGAGAGAGCTGAGAGAAGTCTTTTGAGAAACAAATTGGATTCGCTTGAAGAGTGTAATTATATATCTAAAGGCATATACAAGCTGCCGACTCACTGGGTGAGACACGGGGGAAGGAGGTGTGCAGGGAATCAATGGAGCTCTAACAATCAACAGTTTGATGTTCCCCTGTTCCTTCATTTGTAATGAAATTATTGGGTTGAAAAACAATAAATAACAATACAAGGCTTGTTCTTGGATTTAGAGCTGCATCTTAAGTAAAACAGCATGATGTTGTGTAACAAATCTACACTCTCAAAAAAATCCGTAAAAACAGGCCACAATGTACTGTACTGAATATACGAAATTTTCCGTATTTATTTTTTACAGGTGTTTTACCTGTATTTTGAACTTTGAACTTCATCGCGTTGTGTTTAACGGAAATGTCCGTAAAATTACTGGATAATGTCTGGGTAATAAGCTGCCAGTACTTTTTCTATTTTACGGATTTATTTTTTACAGTGTACAGCCATATCATGATGTAATCAGCAAGATCTTGAATAAAACCCATCTACAAGAACTGCAGTCTGATATAAGCAATATCTTGCTAAGCTAAATAAATGTGAGGCTCTATCACGATATATTCAGAAAAATATTACTAAGGAATGAGATCATTAATTTAAATAGCAGAGGACTTAAAATCACAAAAACAAAGACTGTACTAGACCTATATTGCTTCAGCATTTCATTATAACCATACATTAGCTCCGTTTTTTATAAATGCATCTTCACAAGATGTGAAGAATGGACTGCAGGATGCTTGATCTTTGCATTAAAGGTCATCGACCACAACCTTTCAAAAGAGTTTTTTTAATTGGTTCTGCATAGGGTTAGGAGTTATGAAACCTCATCATTTGATCCTCTACAAAGGCATCTAGACAGTTGCTAGGAGATGGTAAAATCATTTCATCTATAGTTTCTTTTCATGATTCTGTTTGTGTCTCAATCCACTGGCCTGTTGTACAGCGATCTGGGGGCTGGGGTGTGAGTATTACTCATGAAGGCCATGGGGAGCACATTTCCTAGAAAAACTTGGAATACTTATGTCCTAATAAATGAGAGAGGGTTTGGTTGACACACTGTTGATTGAGTCCACGTGACAGCGTTGCAGAATCTACAGTCCTGGACACAGTTGCTCATTTAACTGTCTGCGATATGAACTGCCAAGAGACGTACCCAGAATGTAAAACAAAGCTTCTGTGTTTCTCTCTTCCTCTCTATCTCACTTAAAGATGGGTTCTCCATGTCTTGAACAGGGAGCCAATTAAAAAAGGGTCATCGTCCTCTTGTTCAAAAGCAGGACACAATGACACAAACTCCATTATTACCCCAATGTTCTAACATAAGAGAGAGACTTCAGCATTAACCACCAGAAGACCACAAGAGCGCATCCAGAACATTACAAATAAATGGCAAAAATACAAAACATATGCTTTTAAAATCTTACTGTGGTGAATTAAAAACAGGTTTAATAATTTAAAAAAGCATCCAAACAAAACAATACAAAAACAACTGACACAAAAAGTGAGGGTGGTTGCACTGAGCGCACGACAAATGGAGTACAACAAATAAAGTCTTCAGTCAAAATCCAACTAGGAAACATGAAGGAGAATAACAAGGAGTAAAGATACACAGCCATGTATAACACAAACGATACTGAAAACAGAACCAAGGGAAATAAGGGCTTAAAAACACGAGGAGGCTAATCAACGGAACTCGAAACAGGTGCATAACATAATCAGTGTCCCTAGAAAGCCAAACTAAAACACGAAGAACCTATAATGTAACCGTGACATACACAGGGGCTGCGTCCAAAATCACATACTCTCTTGAGTAGGTACTTATTTTGAATAAGAGTGATATAGTGTGTGTGTGTGTGTGTGTGTGGAGATGAATAATTTTTGCCTACTCTTTTATGAGTACTGTGAATTCAGACATACTTTTGTCACATACAGTTTTTCGCCATCTATATAGTATGGAAGTATGAGATTTCGGATGCAGCCATGGCCTATGAATATACTCATATTTATTTGCCCATATTTTTTAGATAAAGATATGTTATAATAGCAACACTATGAATCGAAATGGAATGATTTCACTCAATTAGGCAATAGTTTTTATAATAAGTAAATAAAATGTCTGAAATGGATCTAGCTCTTGGAAATTTTGAATAACAACCCAATGAATTATATGAAGTATTAAAAAAATTATAATAATAACACTAGCAACAACTTGTCACTCGGGTCCCTCTAGGCCAACTTACGGCCTCATCTTACCTTTTCACTTAAAAAAAAAAAACTTAAATTAAATAACAATATTTTTGACTCCACAAATCTAAAAACATTAATGTGTCCACAAAATGCCTTATTAAATAAATAGACCCAAAACATTTGATATTCAACACAATAGAGTGTCACAGATCACTGCTTTTCAGAGACACAAAATAAAAATAAAATGACCTAAAATCTGACTAAATATAACAAATATTCCCCTGGTTTCACAGACAGGGCTTAAGACTAGTCCTAGACTAAAATGTAAGTCTGAGCTGTTTCCACTGAAATAAACTTGCACTGACTGATCTTAAAAATATATCAGTGCCTTTTTAGTTTTAAGATGCACATCGGTAATGTTTTTTTTCTAAGCATGTTTATAAAAATTACTTAAATGTCCTAATTGATCTATGGTCTAATCCTGGCTTAGTCTAAGCCCTGTCTGTGAAACCGGGCCATTGACTTTCGGGTGAAATGACAAAATTATAATTATTAATTACAATAATATTCAATAGTACTAATAACATATCAATTTTTAAAACTGTCAACTATTAAAACTCTTAGGCAAAAGTCATCATCAGACATCATCATCATCATCACAACAATTTGTGTGTGTGCAAGAAAGAGAGCAAAAGAAATCACTTCTCAGAACAGGTGGTGCGGTGATGAAAGATGCTATCCATTCTACACTAGTGAATAAAGCAAAAGGACACATTACTCAGCGGCACGCTTAAAAAAGGGACACTCGTAAACTCTGGGACTGCTCAGCTAAATCCAAAACATCAATTAAACTGAGAACTCGCTTGCAAAACCAACTTTCGCAGGTCTATGGGCCAGCTTAGTGTTGTTAATAAATTACATAACACAAAAAGATCTCAACATTAAGACGTTTTAATAGAATCACTTTATTGAGGCTGGACATACACAAAAATACTGTAAATACAGCTCAAGAGAGAATCAGTTGCCAAGAAACTGACAGTCCCACTATAAAAATCTCCACCTTCAGGCATTACCGTTCTCATTGCTTAACTGTTCCATTCCGTGCTGATCCGGTCTATCCGGTACGGATATGGTTTCATTTTCTACTGTGGAGCTGATAACAGAACTCTTTGAAATGTAATACAAATGCGTTAGTTGATGCCCTGGCAATGCAAGCGTTTACAGACGATATGAGATGTAAATAGTGACCGTGTTATGGAGGATGATCAGATATTTCTTTGAATTTTATTATTAACTTGCGGTTAACTTCGCTCAAATAGTGCGCTTAACCAGTTACAGAGAAATTGGTAGCAAGGCAACAGACAAGCGACCAATCCTGAGTGGCGACATCAGTAGGCCCTACATACATTCTACCAGCACGTTTGGCTTTCGGTGCCGAGAACAGAGAACGGCACGAATGCTGTGCCGAACAAAGCTCAAGTGAAAATATAAACTGAACCTTTCCTTGTAGCTCTTAGAAAGCACAGAAGTTTAATGAGGCCATCAAAACATTTATTTAAAAAAACGCATTGTCTTTTATTAGATCTTGAACATTATTCATTTAGAACAGCATGAACAGATAAACTAGATGCGAAAGTTCGTCGAGACAAACTTTAAGTTGGCTTGATAAAGTCGGACCAGAAAGTTTGAAGAAGTTTGAAGTTTAAATTAGTTTGAAGTTTAAATTAGTTTGAAGTAGTTTGAAGTTTAAAGTAGTTTGAAGTTTAAAGTATTTTGAGTGGTTGGTTAGTTGTCACAGATGGTTACTATGGAGTTTTTATAGAGTTCTTAGCATGATCTTGGCATTATTTAACACAAAGAAAGAAAGAAAGATAGGTTAGAAAGATAAAAAGGTTAGAAAGAAAGATTAGTTCGAAAGAAAGAAAGAAAGAAAGAAAGAAAGAAAGAAAGAAAGAAAGAAAGAAAGAAAGAAAAAGAGTAGTTAGAAAGAAAGAAAGAAAGAAAGAAAGAAAGAAAGAAAGAAAGAAAGAAAGAAAGAAAGAAAGAAAGAAAGAAAGAAAGAAAAAGATTAGTTAGAAAGAATGAAGGAAAGATTAGTTAGTTAGAAAGAAAGAAAGATAGGTTAGAAAGATAAAAAGGTTAGAAAGAAAGATTAGTTAGAAAGAAAGAAAGAAAGAAAGAAAGAAAGAAAGAAAGAAAGAAAAAGAGTAGTTAGAAAGAAAGAAAGAGAGAAAGATTAGTTAGAAAGAATGAAGGAAAGATTAGTTAGTTAGAAAGAAAGTTAGAAAGAAAGAAAGAAAGAAAGAAAGAGAAAGAAAGAAAGAAAAAGAGTAGTTAGAAAGAAAGAAAGAAAGAAAGAAAGAAAGAAAGAAAGAAAGAAAGAAAGAAAGAAAGAAAGAAAGAAAGAAAAAGAAAGAAAGAAAGAGAAAGATTAGTTAGAAAGAATGAAGGAAAGATTAGTAAGAAAGAAAGAAAGATAGGTTAGAAAGATAAAAAGGTTAGAAAGAAAGAAAGAAAGAAAGAAAGAAAGAAAGAAAGAAAGAAAGATGGATTAGTTAGAAAGAAAGATAGATTAATTAGAAAGAAAGAAAGATGGATAAGTTAGAAAGAAAGAAAGAAAGAAAGAAAGAAAGAAAGAGAAAGAAAAAGAGTAGTAAGAAAGAAAGAAAGAAAGAAAGATCAGTTAGAAAAGAATGAAGGAAAGATTAGTTAGAAAGAAAGAAAGAAAGATAGGTTAGAAAGATAAAAAGGTTAGAAAGAAAGATTAGTTAGAAAGAAAGAAAGAAAGAAAGAAAGAGAGTAGTTAGAAAGAAAGAAAGAAAGAAAGAAAGAAAGAAAGAAAGAAAGAAAGAAAGAAAGATAGATTAGTTAGAAAGAATGAAGGAAATATTAGTTAGTTAGAAAGAAAGAAAGAAAGAAAGAAAGAAAGAAAGAAAGAAAGAAAGAAAGAAAGAAAGAAAGATGGATTAGTTAGAGAGAAAGATAGATTAATTAGAGAGAAAGAAAGATGAATAAGTTAGAAAGAAAGATAGATAGATTAGAAAGAAAGAAAGAAAGAAAGAAAGAAAGAAAGATGGATTAGTTAGAAAGAAAGATAGATTAATTAGAAAGAAAGATGGATAAGTTAGAAAGAAAGATGGATTAGTTAAAAAGAGATAGATAGATAGTTTAAAGTTTAAAGTAGTTTGAAGTAGATAGATGGATGAGTTTATTTGTTTAAATGAGTCTCAATGGCTCATATAGTATATAGAACGGCAGTTTGGTTTAGTCTTCAAGGTGTTTAGATTTAAATTTTTGTCGGTTTGAATTTTTTAGAACTCCCCAATGTAAGTCAATGGGAGGTTTTGAATGAGTTTTTTCGAGTTTTGATCGTCATTTTTAGGAAAACCGTAAGTCCGATCAGTCTGAAAATAGATAGCACACTTAGTCAGAAAAGTTTGAGTGTCTGAGCCGAGTTTGGAGTATGTAGAGTTAAAGCTCTAGGAGGAGTTACATATAGAAATTTTTAGTCTCAGAAGAATAATAAGTTTAAGTACAATATCAGTAAGTTGGCTTTCTCAAGCCAACTTAATTAGCAAAATCAATTTTGTCTGAAAGGTTACTACAGAAGTGTCTTGAATTTTAGAGACAAATAATTAACTTCAAACGCTATATGAAAGCCTTTCACACAGCGATCCTTCAAGGCTGTTTACTTCTCCTTCTAAAAATAATAGCACCAAAATAAGTTGGCTAGAGTAAATCAATGCAAATAATGAGATGAGTTTCTGCAGTGCTATTTAAACAGACATAATTAGTGATAAAAAAATAAATAAAAAAAAATAAAAATTCACAGCATTTAACAAGCTTATTTAGAGTAAAAGCACGCAGCAATAAACTATATATTAAAGGTGTGAGCGTGTGTGTGTGTGTGTGTGTTTGCAGGGTATGTGAGCTAAATACATAATCGATTGATATATCAGCTCCTAGTTTATGCTGTGTTGATTAAGTGGAGGAGCAAAAGCAGACAGGGCTGGAACTTACAATTATTTTTTCCGGTTAATCTATTGTTTATTTTCTGAATAGTCGATCAATCTTTTGGTTAATTTGCCAATAAATAATAACAAACTAATCATAGCTAATCTGAACGTTTACCTAAAGGTACCATTTAAGAAAAAATATACATTTTATGTAGTGTAGGTGTTTACTATGGCTGTGTTCACAGTCACTTCTTGGGATTTTTTCAGCAGCAATTGATGCAAGTGTGAATCCTGAAATGTTTTGTTCCTTCAGGAGATTAATTGTAGCTGCTTGAATATGTTCATTCAGCTGTGTGATCAAACACTGAAGTCACAACCACATTCTAACGAACCATAGCGGTAACTGTAGCAACAGTACCAAAAATGTCGGTATTCATAAAACTGCAAACGATTGACGGTGCATAATTAAATAAATGAGTTCATCCATTAGATTTTATTTTTATTTTTTATTTATTTATTTATTATTAAGCAAACAATGCAAAACAGATAAGTACATAAATAAAACAACAGCAAAAAACTAATTTAGACAAATATAGATGTTGAAAAAG
This sequence comes from Rutilus rutilus, assembly GCF_951802725.1. Lineage (NCBI taxonomy): Eukaryota > Metazoa > Chordata > Actinopteri > Cypriniformes > Leuciscidae > Rutilus > Rutilus rutilus. The sequence goes on along the minus strand of NC_140226.1, from coordinate 21,094,238 downwards.
CAAGTATCAGACAGATAAGCTTGTTGACGACAAACAAGAAAGTAATGCATAATACGAGAGGAAACAAAAAGCAATATGGATGAACATGCATATCTCTACACACACACACACACACACACACACACACACACACACACACACACACACACACACACACACACACACACATATATATATATATATATATATATATATATACACACACATACATACAGACACATTGTATATCTCCCCATCGATGTTATTGCTATCATTTATTATTTACTGTAAAATAAATTAATAAATAATTAATAAATAAGAGGCATATACAGAGAAGAAGGGATATAGATGGGGATAGATAGAAGAGAAAAGCAGAAAAGAAAAGATGGAATTGAAAACGGGGTGGGGGTGGGGGTTAAGATGGCTATTGTCTGGTTTAATCGATTTCCTGCTGTATTATACACATTCCAGTGGAATATGGACATGCACCTTCCACTCCAAGATGTCTTGCAAGGGCTCACCAAAACACATTGGCCGGACCTTCCGGATCATTGGCGCATGACCCGGTCGCATCTCTGCCTGCGCTTGGATATAACCGTTTGAAGAGATGTCTTGGAAGGGCTCACCAAAATACATTGGCCGGACCTTCCGGATCATTGGCGCATGACCCGGTCGCATCTCTGCCTGCGCTTGGATATAAAACTTTTAAAAGTGACCATCAGTTGTAGTCGTAGGGTATGTGCTTTAAGCCAGGTATCATATATTATTCATGACCCGTTGGCCATGTGGTCCTGTCATGACCTTGTCAAGGAGAGGGGGGGGGGGGGGGGGGGGGGGGGGGAGTAGAGGGGGACAGGAGACCAAGGAAGGGTGAGAAAAAGAAGAATAGAAAGGAGGAAGAAAGGAAAAGATTTTTTTTATATATATATATATATATATATATATATAAATATGTAATTATGATTGTGATATAGTTGTGATAGTGGCATCTATGATGAGTTTGTAGAAAAGAAAGGGGAGAAAAAAAATAGCGGTACTTATGCTAGATATATGTGTAGTTTGTGCCTTTAAAGCCCCTCACGCAAATCATAGCAACAGTTAAAGGTAATTCAAAGTAATTGAGGAATACATACATTTACATATATATACATATACACCTACAAACATACACACCCATACATACATATATACACACACACACCTACATATATACACCTTCATATAGTTATATATACCCATATACCTAATAATAGAAATATTAATAACAATAATAATAATAAAATGTCTTAGGCATATACATACATGCCCTACACATACATAATATACTAACTAGTAAAATGCAAAACAATGCCACGAATATATCAGATGTCTTTATCCTTTACATTTCCTGATATATTAATACAGGTTATAAGTATATTCGGAGGGTATTCAATAATATTGATACAAGGATGATACAGGCATGCGTGTTTTACGTAATATAGGTAATGGTGAGACATTAATTCACCTCTCAGGGCAAACTAATGTTTAGGGATTTTGTAATGGTGCCAAATATTTGTTTAAATGTAGTTATTTTGTGTTTGAGGATAGCCGTCTGTTTTTCTTTGATAATATGGTCTATTAATAGTTGTTGCCATTGTGTAATACTGATTTTATTTTTATTTTTCCAATTGATCAAAATGATTTTCTTGGTGATAACTAGAGACAGAAGTAAGGGTGATGTATGTTCCAGTGGAGGGTTTTTTGTAATATGTCTCCTAGAAGACATATTGACGGGTTTGCCGGGATATTACGTTTAAGGTAAACAGATAATTTTCCTGTAATTTCTTTCCAAAATTTGGTAACAGGGGGGCAAGACCAGATGGCATGAAAGTAATCATCTTGTGTGAGATTGCAGTGTTCGCAGTTGTTTGATTCTGATAATCCCATTTTGAACAGTTTATGTTGGGTTAAGTGTGTTCTGTGTATTACTTTAAATTGGATTACTTGTGCGTTGGTATTTCTGCTTAAACAAAATGTATTTAAGCAGACTTGGCTCGAGGTCATGGTGCAAAGGACCCTAGGTTGATTTTACTCCGAAACATCCCTTTAATAATCCAAATACTTATGCTGCCGCATCATCGTTTTGAGGTAGGAGAGCCCTGGGATGTTTTCTTTTCAGATGCTTCTGCATAGAAGTTGTGCTGCTGTGGTTACAGACTGTGTAATGCACCATTTAATTTGGTCTCTGTTTAAAAAAACACATACTTTAGCCACCATCATTGGGGATAACCATAAACAGTGCAATGAATCGACGCATTCCATGCAAATCGACTAATTTACGTAATCAACGTAATCGATTACAGCGATGCGTCATTCCAGCTATAAGTGCTTGAGAAAGTGCTTGAAAATGAGAAATGATAGTAAGAGAAGACCTACTTACTCAACTCAGATCGAGCCCTAGATGCATTAAGAGTTAGTTATAAAGCCGATGCTGTAGTTTTCTCACTTGATTCACATATAAGCAATTAGGTTGTAATACAAAGCGGGAATCAGTGAGTATAAATTAAAGATCCATAAATTAACTTTACATGAAGTCAAGGTGCATGCAGACACTATATCTCTCACATCAAACGCTCTCAAACTGTTGAGCCACTTTTCTGGTATTTCATCCACCTGAATCGGAGTAACAGATCTTTCAGATCAGTTTTCCCAGCTTTCAGATTCTGGGTATATTTTTAACACACCCACAGCCTGCATGATTTTCAATTTGTACTGCCAGTGTTCCTGCACCAGTGTGACAGAAGTGACGAGAGCAGAACTGAGACTGAGATCTCGGATAAATGATTTTTCTCTTTTTCAAGCAGATTCTTAATGTAAGATCATTTACGCACTGCTCCTCAAATGTCACTGCGTTTTTGCTGGTCTAAAACCAGTTCTCAGTGTATCTATTTTTAATACAGAATGAGCTTGTGAACATTAGCATATTTTATGAAATTATGGTTTTGTTGAAAAGTTTAAAGGCAAAGGTGTAGATTTGTAAAAAACTAAAATATGAAAAGAAAAGTTGTGAGATTAATCTATGCCTATTTTTTTCAAGCCATCACAGTTTTGAGTGATTATAATAGAAGCACTGAGTGTTATGTTTTCATCCGTATAATGAAAGCATAGATCTTGAGAATCGCTTCAACGATTCAACGTTGTTCTTTACATTGTCTAAAACACCAGAAAACAATGCAGAAAAAACATCAATTTAATTTATTTTTTTCTCTTTATTATTCATTTGTACAAAAGTAGACACATATAGACAGACTAAACAACAGGCAGACAGATGGACAGATAGATACACAGAAATATAGAATGATAGATAGAACAATAGATGGATATACGGACATACAGACAGATAAATATTCTAAATAAACCCAAATGGTAACACTTTATTTTGATGGTCCCTTTTGAAGATTCTGTTGACTATAAGTAACTTTGCAACTACATGTCAGCTAACTCTCATTAGATTATTAGTAGACTGTGCTTAATATCTGCTAACTCTTTATTGTGATGGTCCTCCAACAGACATTCTACTGACTATAAGTAACTTTGCAACTACATGTCAACTTATTCTAACCATAACCCAACCAGTCTACTAATACTCTACTAACACTCTAATGAGAGCTATAGGTGCAGCGTTACTTATAGTCAACAGAATGTGTTAAAGGGTCCATTAAAATGAAGTGAAACCAAACAAATGAACAACAACATGTCCCTACCAACCTATGCCCTTGCCAAGAAGCCTGTTATCAATGTGTCTAGTATTTCACATCCAGAGTGACTGGAGGGTGTCATGTTCATTGCTAAGAGCTCTGCACCACCATCAATCATGTTCTACGTCTTGATTGGGGCTTTTCCTCTGACCTCTGTGATACGGTTTGAATGATGTTACCTGCTCCAGGGTGCTTGGCGCTCTGGCTCATCTCAGCCCACTGTCTGAATCTGCCTGAAGCCGAATTCAGTAGCAGTTGTAGCCCTAGCATATATGCTGAGCTATTTAAAGCTCAGTTTAGCTGAATCTATTCTGAAATACTGTAGATGTGGACCACAAGGGAGCTCTGCTTTGACTGTGGGGATCAAAATGCCCCATAGTGGTTGTGAGATGCTTTTCATCAAGACCTTTGAATCCGTGATGGCATACTGTTAGCACAGCAAACCACCCAACCCCAAAGCAAAGAAAGAGCTATGGGCCACAGAGACTTGCTTGGGATAATGGGGATTTTAAGAAGATAAGATGGGAGCAAAAGGAGATTTGGCCTGCATGCTGGTTCTAGTTCACTCAAAAATGATTCTGTCATCATTTGTTTGTCCATGCAATAACAAGCTTCAAAAAGCACCATACAAGTAGTCCATCTCATTTGTGAGCTATATTCCAAGTATTATAAAACACAATGACAGCCTTGTGAGGAATAAACCATAATTTAAGTTGTTTTTCACTGATAATCTTCCCTTCCAGCAAGCTGTTATACACTGATCATTGAGTCTGTGAGCTGAATTAGAGAATCACATCAGACCATGAACAAATCACTCAAATCTCAAAGGACTGATTCATTCATAAATCAAACATTGTTATTTTTTCTCATGAAGCTACAGGGTGGATGTCATGTTAAATTTTTGTTTGATCCTCAAACAAATATATCATATGGCTTCAGAAGACTTGAAATAAACAGCAGTGCAGTTGTATATCAATTATGCTTTTATGGTGTTTTGTCTCAAAAAGAGCAACAAATACAAAGTTCTGTCATGAAACTCTAGATGGCACAGGCTTATAGGTCCTTAACTCAACCAGCTTGCAATCACATAATTCTCTATAGGGCACAGCTAATTGGTTCCTGCTGTATCAGTAGCCAATTAGCTCACGTGTTCAATAGGGGTGGGAATCTTTAGGCACCTCACAATCCGAAAAAAAAATCTAAGCTCATAATCGGTTCTGAAATTCTCAAAATTGATCCAGAATCGTTGGAGAGAGAATCACGATGCATCAATTATTACTCCCACCTCTAGTGTTCAACCGTCAAATATTTGGTTAGCATTTGCTGTAACAGTGCAGCGCACTTTCAGAAACCCTCCACCTTCCCCAGCTGCACTTGTATAGATCTGCTACGGGTAATTAATAAAAAAAAATTGGGAAAAAAATTTAAGGGTGAGTATATTTCAATTTTGGGTGAACTATCCCTTTAAAAAGCAAGCTAAATAAACCAAAAAATTCTTTGTTAAAATTCATACTTCCAGAGCCAGCAGCACTGCAGAGGAGACTGTTACAGTTCAAGTGTTAATTGGTGTCAGTAGTAAGTACAAAGAATTTTTATGAGGGAGCTTTATGCTTGATCTTCTCCAACAAACCCTTTTTGCGTTTATTGTGTTGTTTTCAGGAAACAATATACTCCACATAAGACCCGACAATGAACAACGAACTTACAGTTAAAGCTGCAGAACTAAAGACCATATTAAAGTAAACTGCAAATGCTATAGCATTGCTTGTAAGCATATTCTGGGAACACTGAAACCCATAAATACATTTTACAGTCAGACACTGTTCTGGATTCAGGCACAAAACCAGGGTTGAGGCTAGGTGTTGTAACAAAAGGTAGGTTGTATCACCCTCAGTTTACCCAATCAGAAATGAGCTAGAAGCGTGAAATCATGTTCATATATGTCTACCACCTTCCTGACGTGACAATATTAATTAATACAAATATTAATATTTCCAGTGTTTATTTGCTGGTTTAAATGAAAATGTTTCCTATCTGTTTATTATTTACATTACTGTTCCAAAGTTTGGGGTTTTATTTGTTTTTGAAATAAGTCTCTTATGCCCACCAAGGCTGCATTTATTTGATCAAGAATACAGTTGTACTGTTAGGGTAAACGGTAAAGAGCAGTCCTTATTCTTGGGCTTGATTACATTTTGATAGAGGTCAGGTTAAAAAAAATTTGTTACAGATGTCCGACATAGAGACAATTCTGGTTTGACAGCCAAACTTTTATTCCCATACAGCTGAACGTCACTGGCTAAATTAAGAAATCAGAAGGTTAACCTAGTCCATGTTTTATATACCTTGACGGTTTCATGGTTTTCAAAACACTACAATCCTGAAGCTGGTTAACAAGTGACAGTCTGCCTTTTAGTCTGCTAGAGTCCACCTGCTCTCATTAAATTTTAACTGTTTTTGCACTATGAAGGATTTTTTTTTAAGCATTGCTCGAGGACAACATAGCTTTTTGCTTTGAAAAGTCCTCTGAAATTGCTATGCACCAAAATAAAATGATGAATTGTGAATTCCAGCTGATACGTCACAGAACAACTCCAACTGGACCCCAACAACTTAACCTCCAACCAGGCTCCCAACTGGAGATGGGTGCCACAAAGGTTCACCGTTACTCACCGTACTCGCTGTCATAGAAAACAATGAACTTGTGCCAGCGCAGTTCAGAGACGAGCGTGATCATGACATCATTTAGACGCACAGGAGGGCGTGCGGCCAGCGTGTAGCGCTCTCCGTCTGGGCTGGGATTGAGCTGGCACTCAGCGCGGGGTGTGCCGTCTCCGTTCCTCTGAATGAACAGGTGAGGAATGTGCATGGCGTCCGTCAGAGATTGTAGCGCGTTGGCTGCAGCACATCCCGTCGACGACACCAATGCCAGTATCCCCTGATTCATGAGCTCACAGGCTAGAGAATAAAAGAGAGAGAGAGAGAGAGAGAGAAAAAACAAGGATACAGTGAGGTTAGAGAATTAAAGGGTTTAGGAGTCATAGGCACTACTTTACAACAGTTAAGCACGTTGACCATTATGGAACTTATGGTCCATTTTCATCAACCAGTGGATATTAATGCAGCAAATGTCAGGGTGATCCCATAGAGAACAGGTGGGATAATGTGCCCAGATTTCACAGGGCAAATGTAATTCTCTTTAGTGTATTGCCATATGCTGCTAATTTATTGCCTCTGTTGAACATCAGTGCAACAATTTCTCAAGGAAATCTAGTTAAAGTGGACATAAATAATTTATGACATTTTATAGATGTTACCATCTGAGAGCCGCAGGCTAGGAAGCATACGCTTATACATTTACCCTGTTTTTTTTTACAATGATAAAAAGTGGATTTCTAATCCAAACCTGTTCCAGGGTATATATATGACAATGTGCCTACTTAAAAAAGAGCATTTTGGCATAGAAAAATGGTTGTAATATTCCCAACTTAGTACACTAGAGCATTGTTTCCCATATTGTACAGCACAAAATCATTACATTTATGCACAAATGCATCTTGGGAAAGAGGTATAGTATTTGTCACAGAACTTTTGACTTCATTCTTCATTTATAAGGTTATTTCACATTCTTTTCTCATATTTAAACAAATCAAAAGTAGGTAGAGTACTTTGTTGTATTTATTTGCATTGTAATAAATATTTTACCATAGATCTCAAAAAGGGGGGGCTGTAAATTAATTTTGTCTAGTGACAGCACAAAAAAGTTTTACAACTGCAGGAGCTGGAAAATCAATTATTAATAAAACCAACAAAAAAAAAAGCATTCAAAATGCACTGAGCTGACTGTATGGAGAGCAGCTAATGGAGGTGGAATTATTCTCAAAAGTGAGAAATAAAACCCATTAGTTTCTGTAACTTTCACACAATAACTGTTTATCCACTTGTCCCCAGAGAGGCTGTGTGCTAGTTTCATTAAAGCAAAGCCTGGATTCATATTGGCTGATTGCAAAGGTTTTAAAGAACAGTTCTTAAAGACGTAGGTAGATCAATGGATTACAAATCCCAATGAAAATTAGAGGAAACACAATGGACTTTCTTTTTTTTTTAACAAAGAAACTAAATTAATAAAAAGTAAATTACTTTTTTTCTAAGAAGCTGAGTAAATAATTTTGCACAAAGCTACCAGAGAAAACATCTGAACAAACACAATTTACATTGTTATTCCAATGAATGGATCCACCTTAACTGAATACAAAATACCCTAAATCACTTACAGTGCTATAATAGGCTTTGCATGTAGGTTGCTGAACACAATCCAAAATCCCCTTTCAACATTAAATTTCTCCCAAACATTCCTCAACTTAAAAAATAAGCCTTTAGAAATAATGAACTTGTATGAACAACTGGAAAACTCCAACAAACAGACACTCCATGTAGTTTAAAATAGTACAGAAAAGACACTTGTTATACAACTTATAAAAATCTTTATTTATGGTCAAAAATTAAACACCAGAGAGGAAAACTGTAAGCCATCCACAAATCTTAGACAGTACAAAGTTAATATTAAATGCCCTTTGTTTAGTTTAGGACCCGAACATGACACATACTGTTCTTTAACACAACATTTATCTAAGCTGATATGGAAAAACACATAGAATAATGCTTTGAAAAGTAATATGACTCAGATCTTACAGATCAATTTGTCTGTTCATGAGTTATGAGATTCTTATCTCTCCACAACTATGCAAATAGTGCATTTTTTGTTATCTTTAAAATGTCTGTGTGAGCTATGGAGAAATACAGGTGTGACAAAGCCTGATAGATAAAACCATTTGCTGATTCACATCACAGAACACCATTTCCAGTGAAAAAGATGGAAAGACTGATAGAGTTAGAAAAAAAAGAAAGAAAAAGGTTTGTTAAGAGAAAAAGAAAACTTCTGCCTCCTACAGTATGTAATGCCGTCAAGATAGAGCTGACAGACAATGCAGAAACAGCCGCAACTCCATCAATCAACCAGACAACATCCCCAAACTTCAGAGCAAGAGAAACGTCCACAACCCGCAGGGCACAGCAAAACATGCCACGGGAAACCTATAAGTCATGTGAGAATGGTCATTAAACCATCTGATGTGGAAATTCCCACTGGCAGGCTCTGTTTGCTGGTCCATGAATTCTACATCTATACATTCTTACACATCATGGCGATGACAAGCGCAAAACAAAGGGATATTTCACCTAAAAACGTCTGTCATCATTTACTCACCCTCATGTTGTTCCAAACATGTATCAACTTTTTTTTTAACATAAAAGAGGAGATTTTGAAGAATGTTTTTAATCCATACAATAAAATTCAGTGGGGTCCAAAAACATTTTTGCTAAATATCTAATTTTGTATTCCACAGAAGAGAAGTCAGGTTTGAAACAACATAAGGGATATCAACATTCAGCATACTTCTCATGCAATCAGAGAGGCGAGATGGAACAATACAAGCACGCATCACTACAGTGTGAGTAGAATTCGATTAGAATTTAGTGTAATAATAACGCTGCCTCTCTCTCTAAATCCACGCATATCTTCTTATGCAGATTATGGAATATTATGGACTAATACTCAATTATAGAATCACGGTTTACGTACAGGGTGAAAGGCACCCTTTGTAATCCCTGATTTTAGAATTTGAATCAGTGCGTCTCTGCATCGTTGATATAATGCATTTAAAAATGTATTTGTCATGCAGATTAGAGGCCTTTATCACCAAACAGGATTTAAAAAATTATCTCAAGGAATATATGGGAGCTCAAATCAGAACGCAGGAATAATTTACAGTCATGCATTAACACATGGCCAAATTAAATTAATTAATCCACAGCTCACAGCAGAGTCTCTGTGTCATTGATTTGAAAAGCCCCCGTGTCGTAACATTTCCGATACGGCAATAGAGACGGTTGATAGGTGATTCTCTTACCAGAAATTACATAAGTCGTGCTGCCAGGATGATTTCACACTAACTGACAGATGTTTTCATTGGTCTTTGTGAGCATAGAAATAGACGCTGAAGGTGTTGTGGATGGGCTTCCGCCTAGCAGGGTGCTGTTTGTGGTTTGATAAGGAAGTCGTGGCCTTTACACACAGTCCATCAGTCTATGATTGGAGCTTCAAGACTGAGAAAGATAACACAGTGTGTTTGTGTATTCAGTTTGTGTAGGAGTGTGTGTATGAACAGTATGTGTGTAAGGTGGCATGTCCACTGGATAAGCTTAAAAGATTACCAGACCACAAACATCAACCCTTACAAAATCCCATAATCCTGTTGGAATTGGCATCATCAAAGTCATTCAGTGCCCTGTACTATCAGAAGGAAAACGATCCTCCATCTGTACATAATGCAAAAGCCTATAATTAGCATTTTTGTCCTAAAAACACATATTAAATCATAAATGTGCAAATTTGGAAAAATCTAACTTAATCAATATCAAACTCGACTTGAGCACTGTGATAGAACACTATGAAAGATGCTGCTCAAAAATGCTGCTTCAGCAGAGCATTTTTAGATTGCCTTGTCATAAGCGAGACTGCAAAAGACGCGAGAGGCGAGCGCAACAGTCACACACGTCCATCTAGCGCATGCTTACATAGAAGAACAATGGAAAGTTAAGTAATAAATAAGAAAATATAGAGTAACTTACATTTTTAGACACAATATTGACAGTTATTTTGTTCCAAACAAAGCTACAGCAGAAATGCTGCAACACTGATCAACACACAGTAGTGGTGTTTCCATCCTGAATGATTCTTTCATTTGATTTTTTAACAAATCAGCAGAGTGAATCACTCGAAAACTCATAAAAGAGTAATTTGTTTCGTTCCTGAATGAATCAGCGTTTTTGAACAAATCTGCTGAATGAATGATTCAATGACTCACTCCGAAAGTGTCGTTTCGTTCCTGAAAGAATCAGTGTTTTTGAATCAGTGTTTTTAAAAATTCAAAGTGAATTCGATGATTCACTTGTTAAAAAAAAACTAAAAAAAACAGTTGCTTACTAGCATAAGAATGTAATTTGCAGAGAGAGTTTTTACAGTTTTAGTTTGTCTGGAACACACAAACACATGCAAGAAAATTGACACAGACAGTGAAACACTGACTATCGCAGCAAGCTTAATCCACAGTATTATCACAACAAAACTAACAATCCCAAGTCAATGATGATGAATAAGGCAGAATAAGTTTCCCAATAACAGCTAGATTTTTTCATCACAGGCAAACAACATAAAACAGTGTGCAACGCACAAACAATACCAGACAATGAGCGAAACAACAGAGGAACTTGAAATAGACAGAGATAATGAACTAAATGATAAGCAGATGTGATGATTAATCGGTGTCCATAGAAACTAATGATTGGCGGGAAACTAAGACAAAGGAGAACATGTGACTGAAAAAACAAACTAAAAGTCCATGAAAATGAAACTAACTGAACAGAACCGGGACAAAAACAAACACATTTTTTGGCTTCTTATACACATTTGGGTCTTGTGCTCAAAGATACTGCATAGAATATTATATACTACTGTGCCATATTATATACTACTGTGCCGGAAGGAACTGACTTTTTTTCTAGTAATCATAAAGAATGTCAAACATTTAGCTCCATATGAATGTTAATATTATTATTATTATTATTATTTTACCACCAGTAATTCATAGAAGAGTATTTCTGTTTTCCCCCCTGTAAGTTGGCTGTCATTTTCCACAGGTTTTGACCTGAAGTCCCATTTACTTCCATGGATGAATGGAAGCAAAACTCTTTTCTATACAATAGAGGATAAGGATGAAAAGAAGGTGCAAGCGGGGAGGATACAGAGAGAAAGGAAGAGCTAATTCACTGCATTATTCTCCGTCATCCACACCCCACACATCTTTCCCACCACTCCTCTTCTCCTCTTCATACTAAAACCCAGTGCCAACAGGGAGATACAGGATGAAAAGAGAGTCTCCATCGAGCAGACAGCCCGGCACTAAGTCCTTCCTGGCTTTGTCAGAGTGAGTTATTCATATTGTCCCGCCCTGTCCTGTGTCCTTCATTAATACATAATGTGTAGCACCTGCAATTATGCGGAGAAAAGCTATTTCAGGTTTGATGCTCTGAATTACAACATGCTGGGAAGCAGCCTTGAAAATACAAGACTCTTGTCACAGAAATTTTACATAAAAAATTAGTTATTGACATTTTACCTTGACAGATGCCAGTTGCCAGTCTCTTTTCTTTTCTAGTAAACAGAAATTTAGTACAGCCTGGATTGAGCTTCAAATAATGAAAAACATTCTCTTTCAAACTAACAACACTTTAAAAGTTTATTTTTAAAGTTTACTTTTAAGGTTTAAAATTTTCTTATTTTACTTCTGTAAAAGGTAAAAAAATGTAAAAAGAAAATCCCCCCCCCCCCCCCCCCCAAAAAAAACCTTCAGTACTACAGATCTCAAAGAACTGTTCTGGGAGGAGAGCCTGAAGAATTGGACGAGACACTTAAGCGAGATTCTTAATCCGTGTGACTCCTCTGAAATGTCCCAGTACACCTTACAGTGGAAATAACAGGACAGAAGCCTAATCTCTTCCATTTGAGTTCTGCTCTCTAGAAATCAATGATGGTAGAGAAGCTAGTGTGTCCCAGAAGAACAGAGCAAAACAGTGTTTCAGAGGCGGCTAAACAACATTGGCTGTCCTTGTGAAAACTGCAGAATGTCCTGATCGCACATTACAAAAACATCATTCCTCAGCCACTGTGATTTTATGGCAAATCAGAATATAATACATCTATGCTGGTCCAGGTTGGTTAATGCTGGTGGACCAGGTACATAAATGCAGGAAGGGCTCTTCAGGTGAGGCACTTTGACCAAAGAAGTCTTGCTTGTTAAAGGAACACGCCAACTTTTTGGGACTTTAGCTTATTCACCGTATCCCCCAAAGTAAGATAAGTCCATACATACCCTTCTCATCTCCGTAACTCTGTCTGACGCACCCAACGCTAGCCCAGCTTAGCACACATACTGGAGGTAAACGGCTCCATCTAGCCTACTGCTCCCAATAAGTGACAAAATAACGCCAACATTTTCCTATTTACATGTTGTGATTTGAATAGTCACAGCGTGTACAAATAACAAGGTCACATGAGACACAGCCATCTTTTAACCGTACACATACTGGGAACTATATTCTCAGGAGGTGAAGCACTGCTACTTGGGCGGAGTGATTTGCTCGCAGCATCTGAGAAGCCCCGTGGTGAGGAGCAGAGAGTTCGCTCAGAGTTGGGAGTAAATCACTCCGCAGAAGTAGCAGTGCTTCGCCTTCTGAGAATATAGTTCCCAGTATGTATACGTTTGGAGTATGTGTGTCTATTTTTATGTATAAATCACCACACTGTGGCCGATAATTTTTCTAATTAGCATAGTTAGTCTATCACAGCTGGATTGCTAATTGCTCTTCTAGTTGCAGAAGCCTGTACTGTGACGGACCAGTCCTTTAAATGGGGAGACGCCAGCCTCTGTGAAAGCACTCTCCGGGGCTCAATCACATAACTGTTTCATGTTAAATCCACACCCAGATTAAAAAAAAAATCCCATATTCTGACACCCTTTCACTTCCTTCAGAAAATGATGTAACTTAACAACCAGTTGTTTAAAAGTTCTCTTTGAAGTTACAATCTTCATTCAGTGGGCTTGTGTGATAAACCCCTCAGTAGGCTTTTAATTGTTTTCTTTTTAAACAAAGTGTATGAAGCCTCTCATGAATCACAAATCTATGGGGGTGGGGTAAAAAATTCCTTTTTACTAGGAATTTCCCAGTAAATTCACTATTATTATGTATTATTTTTTTGCCACGTTCAATGATTTAATACTATATTTTAATTTGACAATACTTATATATTTTGCTTCTTTAGCTCAAAGAAAAAACAGCTATTCATTTAATAATTCAAACATAAAAATTGAAATAAAACTATCCCCTGTGGTGAAAATCAAGGTTTTAATATTGTTTATATGTCTATGAGTCAACACCATTGCCGAGTATTTTCTTCTTAAAGTCGACATGAAATCAAAATTGCCCCTATTTACTTTGTTAGCGCATATTACTAGTCTTGTGGTGAACAATTGATCCGTGCAAGTTAATACACAGAAAAAAATTGTTTGCCGTGGTAATCTTTAATCAAAATCTGAAAAGTTACTTCCGGTCTGGAATGGCGTTCCTTTTCTGATGACGTCAGTTTGACGGCTTGGGTTGAAAATGCTTAACCACTCCCCTCAAACCGTTAATCTGCTATGAGCAGAGATGGAGAGGAGGAGCGCTAGAGTAAAACCCTGCCCTCTGTTCAATATTCCATTTCACTTGGAAATACGTCACAACACTGGAGAAAATTTGTTTGCAACTTCCGGTTCACGGGGACTTTAAAACTGCAGTGAAAAAAAGACAGTCTCAAAAAAGCGGTTTGAAATTGCTGGTGTTTCTGATGTCACAAACTACCTAGTAACCAATCACGTCAACGTGCCGGCGGCCATTAGCATATCATTAACTATGCTGCAAAGCAGGAGAGTCTCAAGAGAAGCCAGGTTATCCCGGTATACTTTTCTGTTGATATGAAACATCGGGTACATTTAGCAATATAGCGGGTGAATTATGTATATGATGTATTTTATGGTGTTATGATTCACTATATGCCTTTCTCCACTGACGTTCTATCTAAGTTTTTCAAAGTGTTTCTAAGGATGCTGATTTTTAGAAGGCAGCTGTCTGACTCTGAGATGGCGAACGGGAACATGGATAGTTCCTTATTGATTATATACACTTCCAAGTATCGAGAGTGCTGGAGTACGTCATAAATAGAAAGAGGCATCAGTTTACTGTCTGGGATTTGTCTTGTTGCGTCGCACCACGCCGCATTTAGTGTAGACAACATTATCACTGATTATAATTTCCCAGAGTAACACTTTTTTTTTTTTTATCCGTGTTTTGAACACATATCGGTCGAATCTATGATCAACTAAGCCATTTATAAAAACAGTCACTTGCTCTGTTCCTGAATGAATGAAATGTTCCTGTTTTGAACGATCCGTTTGAATAAATGATTCAGTGACTCAATCATTAAGACTCGCTGCCACCTACTGGGGGCTTTAGGAAAACCTGGTCTGTTTTCATTACATCTATGCATTTATGGTTCATTTTGTAGATTCTAATTTTTAATTAGCACAATACTGCATGGTATCATAATACTTCAGCTGGTATAGTATCGTAAGAAGTATTTATGGTATCATGACAACACTATTCACTACGTGCCACTTAAAGTTGATGTAAGACGGAATGTCGTTATATATAACTTGTTAGAATTGTCCTCTGACCTTCAACAAATCAAAAGTTAACTCAAGTGTTGCTAAACAAGTATAATTTAACCACGCTAATTCTGATTGAAGCACCATGTTGGTGCAAACATGACAACAGTTAGTTAATTTTAGGATCTTCTTGGCACTAAAAATCTTCAAAGCTCAGCTGATCAGAGACTTCCCACGGCTGGCTTCTGTTCTCTCAGCGGTAACTGTGGTGAAGGAGCTAGCACACACTTTCTGCTTTAGAGTGTGGGTGACTGGTCACTTGGCGTCCTACAGAGGAAAGTTATTGAAAAGACCTTTGGGGACAATCCTGACTGGATTTATTGCGCTGCTAATTTTTTTTTAACTCGCACTGTGTTTCGTATGGTAAAAATAAGAAAAGAAAGATTCTGAGTTTCATCATCACAATGCTGATTCAATGAGACTAATTTAATCAAGTCAAAAGACAGACACAATGAATAAGAGAAAAGAGAAAGCGGAGATTAAGAAAAGGAAAACACAGACCTCAAAGAAGAAATAATGAAGACAGAAATGATGCAGACTCGAACAGAAACAAGGCCTGTGGATGAAAGATACAGATAAAAGTTTTGAATGATCAATAAATATATCTCAGTCTCACTGTAGACAGATAGAAGAAAAGAGTGAAAAGATAAATCCAGTTGTGTTTGATTTAAAATCACTAAAGGCTTCAGCAAACAGTAGCACTGGAGAACAGATAAGCACGGTCATCTTTGAAATGTCTGAAGATTGTGACATTACAAGAAGCATCAATAAATGTTGTCTTGGGGGACTTCAGTTCAGACTCACACAAACACTCTCTTACAGAGAAGTTGCCATTAAATGACAAAATGTCATGGGATTGTGTTTGCTGAGCTTATACAAACATCATAATGTAGAAATCCTGAAGACAAAAAACCATCAGATATAAGCTTTGGTGACGCATGACCTGATGGAGAGAGAGAAATAAAGAGAGGGTAAAAAATGACATAGCAGATGGTTGCCAAAATTGTATCTTCGGGACCATATGTTCAACAAAGTCCCCAAAATGTGACTCCAGTTTGAATTCATGTGACATTTACGTCTGAAGGCTGATGTGATGACGTTTGCTCTTGTGACTAGGAGAGATCCTTAATCTCTTTTAAATGCATGGAATATTGAAAACAGAGCACAGGTGTCACTCTTTCTTTCTCGCTCCCCCTCTCATCAGGTATATCTTCTCTCCTCTCACTCTCTCTCATCTTTGGTCTGACATTAACTTTCAAAGGATCCAGTCTATAGTAGAATGAGAGGTAGCCAAATGTCACTGAGAGTGTTTGATGGACAATCCGCCTCCCTTTAAATCATTGTTGCACCTGTCTTAAAGGGACAGTACACCAGGACCTGTTCTATACAATTCTGGCATTGTTTGCTCACTTGCATATCTTTCCAAACCCATATGATGTTATTATATATGGAACAAAAATGGAGAAATATTTCTGGAATGAATGGGATCCCATACTGTTTTAAAGAGCCACTATAATATCAGCAAAAAAAAAAAAAAAAGTTAAATCTTTCAAAGTCTGAGGTTTATTTACTGCGAAAATGGCAACAGCAGTTCACTGCAAATAATCTTCCGTAATCACTGATTCATTCCTGCTAGATAATTTACTTGGACTTGTGTAATTGAACCCACCATAATGAATGTCTGCCAAGCTCTACAACCAACTCCCAAGATAAATCAGGAGGCATGCCAGCATTATAACAGGATAAATAAACAATGTCATATTCTAGTCTATCTACTTTCACGACTCCAGAGTGCTGATCCGACTGTGGGACATCAAGTGAGTCATATAATGGAGTTCAACATACTTATGCAGAGCATCATGTAAACTGTAGCCATCACACTAAACTCGACTTTGGGGGACAAAACGTCTAATTTATGAGGCTAGAAAATTCCCAGGTTTGCTGATAACAGTAAAAATTACCTCAAGAGATAAGAGTCATGGAAAGATATGCCGATGCACTTAATGTGCTGTTGGGTTTACTGCCGACCTTTAGACTTTTTTTTGATGGAATATATATCAATAATCTTTTATGTATTTGTTACACTTAAGTTCAGTTAGTTTCATTTTCATGGACTCTAAGTTTTTGTTTTCATCAGTCACAAGTGTTCTTTGGCTGCGTTTACACTTGGCATTAACATGCGATCACCATGATCCGATCAAGCAGATCAGATCATAAGCCAATCAGGACATGGTGCATTTACACCTGTCCACATCAAGTGGCTTCTGTGTCTGGATAACAGATCGGATCTCGCATTCACGCAAAAAAAAAAAGAAGAAAAAAAGGATGGCTGCAGTGCAAAATCGACCTGAAGTGGTGGGTTTTCTTTTAAAACCAGTTTTCAGTCGGGGGACATTTTACAAATCTCACAAAATGAGGAGGATGAAGAGGCTGCAAGTGCTAATAATGTGGATAGATGCCGTAATGGAAACGGTACAGAAAAATACATGTTCTTTACAGAAAATGAATGGTTCTGCAACTTTTGGGTGTGAAGGCAAACATTTCAGTATATTTGCGATGTAGGGGAGAGCGGGGCACAACCTAACGTGGGGCTAGTTGTAACACCCTTGTTTTAAATACTTCCACACATGCTAGCATGACGAAACTTAGTGTATTTTCTAGTTGCCATATCAACACTATATAGAGAAAAAATTGCGCCACAATTCAGAAATCTTCGGAAGATATCACTGAACATTTATATAACCATAGCAAATGTTAATTTCTTATTTAAAAATGTCATCTCTATTTTTGGTGCTTTTTTAAAATTAGACACATCTGATATTATTTTAATCTCCAATGTGTTATTACAGTTGATATAGTTCTTTAATGCTTCGCTAACGAGCAGAAGACACTAGCAGGGTTTAAATCCCAGTTGTGCAGGTGCACGGGCACGTTATACCACTGTGTTACAATCAGCCCCTATTAGAACTATGCTATTCTAGTCTATACTTTTATGAATGCTATTGAGAAAACATTAGAAAAAAGGTGAATAAAGACTACTCATTATTGGAAATTATGCATTATTATTATGTTTTGAACTATGTTGTATAGCTGTGTTTTCTGGTGTGTTCGTTGTCAAACTCAAAAATTATTTCATATGAAAAAGTTAATAATTGTATTTTATTGAGAAAATATTTTAGTTTGTCTTGTATATTTTTTTATTAGATCAGATATCATATGGTCATGTTACAATGTACCCTATCTATGGGGCATTTTGTCACTTCCATTCCATTCTTTCGGGGTATATCAAGAAAAAAAGTATACACTGTATTAATAAAACAAAACCACATACTTACATGTACTAGACATGTGGGAAAAAAGAAATACTCTGAACCCTAAGTAGGTTTACAAAACGGAGAAAGTCAAAAAGCGGATTTAACCATCATATTAATTTGTGACGAAAAGTAAATTATATAATGATATTCAGATATATCTACTGTCGACAAAAATACTGATTAATTTTTTTTTTTAAATAGTTTTGGGTTTGGGTTGTTTAAGGTTTATTTAAATTGCTTCAGCAAATTTTAATAAAGCAATTTGAAAAGTAACAAACACTTTTTTTTTTTTCTTTTTTTTTTAGTGCACCTTCTCTGGCTCTCAAAAATAAGTATTAGATATGACTGATTTCAGTTGACGTTATGGGCTTCAAATTCCACAAAAACAGCTTCACTCTGCTGGACAAACACACCATCTGACATTTAGGCCTGGAAGCAGGAGGCTGAGCTTGAAATTATTCATTTGGAGTTTTCCGTCAGACCCAAAAACTAAGGAACATAATGTGCTTCTTCTGTTCTGTATGCAAGCAAGACCCTGCATGTTTTTTTCTTTTTTTTCTTTTTTCTTTTGTCTCTCTGTTTTTACTTAGTCTTGTTTCATCATTTTATTGTCTTTGATCAATATATTATTACTGCGTATTGTGACGTCAAGTGAAAGGTATCTAAATGTTGTATTCGGTTCTTGTCAAAAAGTCCTCTTGGCTGACAAGCCATAGCCAGAAGATTGGGGAAAAACATTATCATATCTGCTTGATTGGCTGATTATTAGGCAGAGTTTAAGAAACAGCTCCCTGCTGAGGTATGTCTCTCTGTGTGTCAAACTAACAGTTTTTCTCTTTCATTTGCATCCAATAGAGCTTCTAGAGAGGCATATGACATCTGAAATAACATCACACAAAATAAATCATTATTAAATTGAATGTTCATTTTTCATTTTTCCTCATTTAAACAAAAAGTTTAAAATTATAGTCTACCCCAGATAAATACTCTAAAAACAGCTTTATTTTAGCATAAAAACAGTTATTTTATGTGTTATTACAGTGTTGCAGTGTTATTTTGTCACATGTTATGTCACATATGACATTTTGAGATCACGTGACCAGTCAAAAACTTGACCTAAATTCGAATCATTTTACTCATTTATTACTGGACAACAGAAATAGCTGTAATTAGGCTACAAGCAGAATAACTAAACATGACACAAGGTTGGATCTATTTGGGAATCAAATTAATATTGTCACTAATCTCCATTGTTCTTGCCAAAATAGGGACTGAAGAGTTAGAAATAATTTTTTTTTTTTTTTTTTCATTTTCATGTCATGACTTACTGTACCCTCAGTGTAACTTATAAAATATGAATACGTTTTGATGCGTTTATTTATTTCCATTCTCCAAGGCCATAATGTACTTTGTAATAGCGATGGCTGGGCTGATGCCATTAGTACCAGGGCTTAATGTTTGCTCACAGAAGCATGTGGGCCGCATTTAATGTCTGGCAGGATGTGAGCATTGGCTTGACTTTGCTTGGCTAACGGCAGGTACCCACATTTGAAGCTAATGAATCTCTCTCCCTGCGTTTTAGCATGTCTGTTCTCTTTAGAGGGCAATGAGGCTTAAAGCTACAGAACACAGCATCTGGGTAATATGCTTTTTAGTGTAAGGCTGTTTGCGCATTCATTTGTGAAAGGATTATGAACCATTTTTAACATTAGCTGAACATGCTAATGCATCCGTTTTCAGGTTGCGGCCTAGATGTGAACAACTTCTGTAAGAATTTAACATTATTGCGCATATTTTCAGTCATAAAAACCCTTTTAAACATACAAAATTTTGAATTACACAGCATTTATCAAATAATTATTTTAATAACATGGGAGCTATTGTCATAAACCGTCCAAAAATAGTGTAAAGAGACAACTCGAGAAATTCAGTAAAATATAGAAACCAATTGTAAGTATAGTGGAGTACAATGAATTGATTTTAAAGCTACAATATGTAATTTTTTCGCTGCTAGGGGTCGCTAACCTCTTACAATAACAAAGGCGTAGGTTGATGATGCAGTGAATAAGCGGAAATCATGGAACTTGTCATCATGCCGATGGATCTAATAATGTTTATGGATGAGTGAATACATTGATGTTTTTAACATGACTGTGGTATGAAGCAGGTCGTGATTGCTAATGAGAGACAACTATCAGTGCCACACATGAGTCCCGCGGATATAAAGGAATGAGGACATTTCATTCTACCGAACTACACGCAAGTGCTGAATTACTACTCATATGGGTCAGTTTATTTGACGAATGAAACTTGTGAGATAACGCAGCGCTGTTTCACTTGGTCTTCACTATCACACTAAACTGCATTTGAGTGTGTTGAAAGCTATAGGGCCCTATTTTAACGATCTGAAACGCAAGTGTCAAAGCGCACAACGCAAGTAACTTTGTGGGCGGGTCTTGGCGCTGTTGCTATTTTCCCGGCGGGATAAATGACTCTTGCGCCAGGCGCAAATCTAAAATGGGTTGGTCTGAAGTAGCTTCATTATTCATAGGTGTGGTTTGGGCGTAACGTGAAATAAACCAATCAGAGCGACATCTCACATTCCCTTTAAGAGCAGGCGCTCTTGTTCTAAAGCGGATTCCTATTATAACGGCGGATTTGCCAGGCGCGCGCCAGGAGCGGTTCACAGCCAAGGAGAGCAACGCTCTCGTCAGGGACGTTGGGGATGGAGAAACCCACCCAAATTAACTTCGGTTAAAAAGGCGTATGATAATTTGGGTAAATGTGTAAGCTAGATGTATGCTTTTATAATAAATTATCTATCTATCTATCTATCTATCTATCTATCTATCTATCTATCTATCTATCTATCTATCTATCTATCTATCGTAATAATGTATGATTTGCAAAAATGAAAACTGCTGCTTCTGTGTAGATGAGAGAATCAAAGTGTATGTTGTGCACACGCTACATTGATTATGGCCAAGCATGCGCCCTTAAAATAACATATGAATAACATGCGCAACGCGCCACTGACTTTAAACAATTTTTTCCTGGTTAGTGGCGCAATTGTTTTCTAAACCTGCAAAATAGCATGAAGGAACGTTTGCGCCGGAACACGCCTCCTCTTTGCGCTGAACCGCCCCGGGGAGCGCAAGTTCATTCCCTAGTTTAGCGACGTGCTTCTGTGGAGGGAAAAGCGCGCTTTGCGTGGGTGCAAACTAGGAATGATACATGCGTCAGTGTACAAAGTCAATTGCGCTGGGTGCAAGATAGGGCCCATAATGTTATTCTATGTGTTAGTTTGTTGGCTGTATGAGACTAGCATTAAGCTAGCTCAACACTAGAATAACATACTGATCATATTCTATCATTTCATCATGTTGAGCTATATAACATTGATTCGTTCTCACCTGTCTAATAAAGTACATGCAAGAGCAGCATCCCTCTCAAGCCGTGACTTGTGAAGCTCTGTCAAGTCAAAGTTAGTTGCGGACTTGGAGCTCTCGGCATCTCGAAAACGCCACGCCGCTATTGATCCTCGTTGTATTTCTCCTTTTGTCCCAAAGTCTGTTTGCCATGGTCCATAATGTTTGAACGAAACAACAAAAGTGTAAGCGTGCCGCTAGACGTAACGCAGTTGTCCATGTCTGTTGCCATGGTTACTATGGCAGTATGAGCGGAAACCAGGGATAACGTGGATATTATGTCATTGACATGAGACAAGTTACAAGGGACGAGCACTGTGTAAAATTGTGAATTTCTCTTTATTTACAAATTCTTTACACAATTGAAAGAAATATATAACACTGTGCAAGTGTTTTTTGGATATTTTGATAAAAGATTCTTACATATTGTACTTTTAAGGTATAATCCTATAATGAATGAAAAAACTTGTGAAGGTATGGAAGAACCTCTGGCTATTATTAATGTAATGACACCGACAAAAATAATAATATTCTAACCTAATATGATCAGTATTCCTTGTGCTCTGATATTTCAAAAGGTCCAAGTGTCTTATCGCACTTAGGGAAGTTTAATTTTAGAAAACCTCCCACAGACCTGCGTCAGGTACTTTTATTACTGGGGAAAAAACTCAAATTCGACCATTAATGTGGCGGTAAGCAGCACTTAGGGATGGCTTATTAAAGAGTGGAAACCTGATGAGTATAATTAGCTCATATGTTTCCCTCGACAGATGCGCTGGGGACATTAATGTGTTAGTAAAATCTCTCTTGGATGCAAGCTTACCACTGATTATGCCGATATTGTCACAAACAAATGCAGGCTGCATTTAAATGTACATTAAAGAGGACTGCACCAATCATCATATAACGGGAGCAAGCTAGGACCAAATGTCAGATTAACACTATATATGATTCAATAAAAAACAAAACATTGCATTGCATTAAATATAAATAATGCAAGGATAAAATGCTCAGAGAAATGAGGGACAATGCTTGAACTAATGCCCTTAGTATAGCTTTACAACTACTTTTTTCACAAATACTCAAGCTTTTCTGTAATGAGCATGTAAAAGAAAATTTTAGCAAGTAATTAAAATTTCCCTAACACTAATTAGTGTTTTTTTTTTTTTATTCTTAAAAGCTTCCTGTTATATTTCATTAAGATGGTTGCAACATGATGCTTACTGCATTGCAAGAGAGAGAGGTCTGCTTCATTCTACAGGCCTCCAGACAGGTGTCTCTTTACTGTGCTGTTGCACTTACCAGTGATCCTAAAGCGGCACTGTTGACTCGGTGGGCAACATCTAAAATTAGAAGCAGAGCTGATGCTGATTCAGGCCACGCTCAGAGCCCAGGCTGTTTCATTAAAGAGATGGGTATGCCCTATAGGTCACAGACTCAGACAGGATCTGTCACGAAAAACCCCTGAGTCAATGCCTCCGTCCTCGCCTACACATGCTGCTCCAGAGATGCATTACAGAGCAAACAGAGAGTTTTAATGATCAGTGGAGATGCTAGTGGTGAGCTAGCATCAGTTCTGACTTCAACCTGTATTTGTATTTAGCTTAAACATGAACAGTTTTGAACCATTCTGTATAGTGTTCCTGTAGCTCATACTGTATGGTAGAGCATTAACAACACCATAGAACAATGTGTTCACTCAAACTGAATCAAACTGAACTGAACTGAATCAAACTGATCTGAATAACTGAACCCAACAACTGAACTAAATCAACGTGGGCTGCATTTCCCGTACAACAACGTAACTTGCTGCTAATATATATATTAATTAGCTGTTTTTGTACAGCTAAACATAACTTGAAGTGGGTGACACCAGACGTATTCAAGTTACAAATGGCCGCATCTGCTTTTACGTGTAAAGCTACAATATGTAAGATTTTTGTAATAAAATGTCCAAAAATCACTTGCACCGTGTGATATATTTCCGGCAGCTATGTACTTACAATATCCCAAAAGTTCCCAAAGATTTCAGAGAAAATCCAATTTTAAATAATGTCTCGTCAATATCGCCCGGTCCCTCTTGTCGCCTGTCAATGATGTAATATCCGCGTTATCCCTGGTTTCCGCTCGCACTGCCATAGTAACCATGGCGACAGACGTGGACAACTGCGTTACGTCTAGCGGCACGCTCACACTGTTGTTGTTTCGTTCAAACATTATGGACCATGGCAAGCAGACTTTGGGACAAAAGGAGAACTAAAACGAGGATCAATATCAGCGTGGCGTTTTCGAGATGCCGAGAGCTCCACGTCCGTGAAAAACTTTAGAGGTGAGCAAATGTACATAAAACTAATCAATGTTATAATGCTCAACATGATGAAATGTTAGAATATGATCAGTATGTTATTCTAATGTTGATCTAGCTTACTGCTAGTATCATACAGATAAACTAACACATAGAATAGCATTATAACTTTCAACACACTCAAATGCAGGTTAGTGTGATAGTGTAGACCAAGTGAAACAGCGCTGCGTTATCTCACAAGTTTCATTCGTCTAATAAACTGACCTGGGTGAGTAGTAATTCAGCACTTGCAGGTAAGTTAGTTCGGTAGAATGAAATGTCCTTATTCCTTTATATCCGCGGGACTCACGTGATATCTGTCTCTCATTAGCAATCGCGATCTGCTTCATACCACAGTCATGTTAAAAACATCAATGTATTCTTTTTTTTCTTTTTATACCTTTATTTTTTTACAGGCAAGTCATTAAGAACAAGTTCTTATTTAAAATGGCGGCCTGACAAGTGGAATAACCACTTAGGAAAAGGGAAGGAGGGCTAAAATAAATGCATTAGAAATACAGGATACAATTTCATAAAAATACAATTTAAAACACAACACAGGAGACAACAGACACTTATAACCAGCTAATACATAGAAGTGATAGTGGGTGAGTCATCAAAATCTATTTACTGAAATTTTTTTTTGAAAAAAATAATAATTATTATGAAAATTGAAATTAGTGTATCCAGTTTAAGAATATTTTGCAGAGCGTTCTAATCGCGAGCGGCAGCAGATTGAAAAGATGCAAGACCAAAGGCAGAGTTGGTTTTTGGAACGCTTAATTGAAGATGGAGTGAAGACCGGGTATTGTATGTGACAGGCTTTAGCTGCAGTAGGTGACCTAAGTAAGGAGGTGAGCGGCCGAGAAGGGGCTTGTAAATGAAGGTGATTATGAAGGGAGGGCCAGTTGACAGATGAATATAACGTGCAGTGGTGTGTATTGAAAGGAGCATTTGTGGCAAACCTGATAGCGGAATGGTAAAGAGTGTCAAGTTTTGATAGAGTGGACTTGCAAGCAACCCTATATATAGTGTCTCCATAGTCTAACATGGGTAGAATGGTCATTTGAATAAAAGTAAGTTTGGCAGAAGTGGTGAAGGAAGAGCGGTTTCTGTAAAAGAAACCAAGCTTGGCCTTGACCTTAGATTGCAGCTTTGATATGTGGATGGAGAAAGAAAGTGAAGTTTCCAGCCAGATGCCCAAGTATTTATATGCAGTGACTTGTTCTAGAATAGCCCCATTGCAGGTGGTGATGTTAAGGGCAGGAGGAGGCGTAGTACCCTTACGGTAAAACCACATGATTTTTGTTTTGGAGGTATTGAGAGTGAGTTTGAGTTGTGTAAAGGACTGCTGTAGTTGGAAAAAGCAATCTTGCAGGGTAGCTTGAACAGCATCTGGGGAGGAACCTGCAGACATGGGGACTTGTGACTTGGTGACTTGGACTCGAGTCGACTCGAGTCGCTGTTTTTATGACTTGTGACTTGACTTGACAAAAAATAAAATACTTGAGACTTGACTCGGACTTGGAAGTTGAAGACTCGGGACTTGACTTGAGACACGATGACTTGAATGACTTGAGTGTTAATCAGGCTCCTTGCGGACATCCGCGTGCCTCCCATTTTTTATGACTGCGCTGTCAAGTATGCACGGTCACTAGGCTAAACAGCGCAAGCTGATCTACTGCGCATGCGTTGAACGCTTTCACCGAGCGGACCTCAGCAGAAAGTATAAATACAAGTAGTCCGCGTCCGAGCTGTGCGCAGCTGTCGTGTACGCGTCCAAACTGGAGTATAACAGAGGCTTAAGCAGGCCGTCAAAAAAAAACGCGTGTATGTGTGTCTGTGTGTGTGTGTGTGAGAGAGAGAGAGAGAGAGAGAGAGAGAGAGAGAGAGAGAGAGAGAGAGAGAGAGAGAGAGAGTGTGAGAGAGTGAGGGAGTGTGTGTGTGTGTGTGTGTGTGTGAGAGAGAGAGAGAGAGAGAGAGAAAGTGTGTGTGTGTGTGTGTGTGTGTGTGTGTGTGTGTGCGTGTGTGTGTGTGTGTGTGTGAGAGAGAGAGAGAGAGAGAGAGTGTGTGTGTCTGAGAGAGAGAGAGAGAGAGAGAGAGAGAGAGAGAGAGAGAGTGTGTGTGAGTGAGTGAGTGAGAGAGAGCGAGAATGAGTGTGTGTGTGTGTGTGTGTGTGTCTGCGTGTGTGTGTCTGCGTGTGTGTGTGAGAGAGAGGAGAAATGTAACAAAGTTTAATGTTGTACGTAAACTGTGTTTGAGAGATAGAGAAGGAGGTGTTCAGAGAGGAGTCTGTTAGATGTTAAGCTGTTATTTGTTTTATGGACTCAATGTTGAAAATTTTAAACATTTCAAACACTGTTGGCAGAAGTGAAAAATAAATAATTTTATGAAGTTACAATTTTGTTTGATCCCATTATGTATTTTACTGAACATGAGTAGGCTATTTACAATGCAAATCCAAATTATTGTAATTTACTGACAGTTACTTATTTCTTGTCTTTTCACTTTATTAAGATCAGATTCTGCAGATAAAATTATAATAATAAGGTGACTTGACTTGGACTTGACTTGACCTACTACAGGACTTGACTTGACTTGACTTGACATAGCCTGTGACTTGACTTGACTTGACTTGCCCAAGAAAAAAATACTTGGGACTTACTTGAGACTTGAAGGTTAAGACTTGAGACTTACTTGAGACTTGCACATGTGTGACTTGGTCCCATCTCTGGGAACCTGTGGCATAAAGGGGAACCTGTGGCATAAAGGAGAACCTGTGGCATAAAGGAACCTGTGGCAGGGGAGAACCTGTGGCATATTCACTCATCCATAAACATTATTAGATCCTTCGGCATGACGGCAAGTTCCATAATTCCGCTTATGCGTCATCAACAAATACACCTTTGTTATTGTAAGAGGTTAGCGACCCCTAGCGGTGAAAAAAATGACATATTGTAGCTTTAACAACCATAGTATGATACATTGTTGAAGAAACCAACAAGCTAGTTACGACTGTTTCCCGAAACCGTATTGTCAGAAATTTGTCATTCAACCTTTTTGGTTAATGATGTCACACAGGTGGTGGAGTAAAAACGTATTTTAATTAATCCGTTTGAGATCGAAATAATGCCAGATTTTTGCTATAAATACTGAAATGGTATTTGAGGACTAATTCTCATTTTTCTCAGTTATTTTGCTTTATTTCCAGATTCAGTCATTGGCTCCTTCTTGATTACTAGAGAATATATGCACATGTGCACTCTTCAAAAACGGTGCTTTAAATCTCTTTACAAACTAAAAGACGTATATTCTAAATAAAATATATAGATTGTACTGAATGTCAGCTTGCTTATTTTGCTCAAGATAAGGATTATCTATTCGATTAAGGATAAAGTCCACGTCGTGCAAATAGGAAACTATGCTTCTACCAACTTTGCAATGCTGTTTGCGAATGTTCATTGGAACTATGGTTTTGTGAAACACAGACTCACTGAACTATATGCTGATGTGACGGAACTTGTGATCATAGTCGGCTTACGTTGCTTTTGGGTAACGCACCCCTGAACTGAACCAAACTGAATCAACCGGAACTGAACTAAACCAAATCTACCAAACCTGAACTGAATTGACTCTAACTGTAACTGAACCAGACCAAACCAAATTGAACTGGCAATCACTGCCATTCACAAAAGCTCACAAAATGTATACGTAATTTATGTAATTTATTCAAAAGCTAAGAAGGATAGGAGTAAAGACCTCCAGAGCCAAAATTAATAAATACTGATGGCCTAATGGTTAAAGATATGGGCTACTGGTTTGAATCTGGTTGAGATGAGACATCCTTTTTGTTCTGACACTCTTGAGCAAGACACATAACCTGACTTGGCTCCAGCAGAACTGTTCCTGTAATTAAATCTGTGTCTAACACGTCACATGGGATGAAAGCGTCTGCTAAATGACTAGTAACTAGGCAGGCATCAGACAATGACACACTTATGGCGAAGTATGTCTGCCTCATCACTGGAGGCCTATAGCCCGAAACTGGCATCTCCTTGAAGACCACAGACAAGATTACAGGAAAGAAATGCTTTGTACAAGGTTGATGCCTACAGTCAGTACATTGCTTTAAAGAAATGCAAAACCTTTGAATATAATTTGAATATTAGCCAAAAGCTTTTTTTGCGTTCTTTGTGAAAACAACAATCTGCCACGGTCAGCACATCTGAAACAGTCCATCTGCGTGAACGAATAAAACTACACAGCCACAGGCAGTCCGAGTGATTCTCTCCAAATCATGCTTCCGTTTAAACTCATCCTGTGGTCACACAGTAAGCTCTCTGTACAAAACAGCTCAACTCAGCAAGATACCGCCATTTCTAAACACAGCCGATGAAGACAAATGTTTGCAGGCACCATAAGGTGTCTGTTCCTCCCATTTTTCTTTTTCTTTTTTGTCAAGTTTAATGCAACCCAGTGTGATAAATTGTCAAAAGCCAAGAAACCGAATCAAACGGCATCTAAGATGCTTGTTCAAAACACTTCAGAAAACAGTTGGAGATTTATGCCATTGAATGGATGCGGTCAACCTTGGCATAAAAGGCCATTGGGGGAGATCACATGCAGGAAGGGAGGAAGGGAATGGGCGAAATAAAATTACACCAAATAACATGTTACGGAGGGGAATGCATAAGCAGCTCTGCGATCCCCAATGGCAAAGCACGAGTCGTTAAAACCAGAAGCCGAGCTCGAGGAGAATGGGCTGCAATTACTCTCAGAGAATAACACTGTCCAAATCAATCATTGCCAAAACCCAGACAGGTGTCAGGGAGAATGAGGCGCGGTCCGATCGGACGCACGCTCCGACGCTCCAGTCACCTGAGAGTTTTGTCATAACACCCCCCCACATCCCCCCCCAAACCCCAGTATTAATTGGGGAATGATTAACGAGCTCGTGGGAGACGTGTCCTTGAACGTGCCAGGGAAAGCAGACGACTGCATCAGTCCTCCAAGAACTGTTCCAAATGCTCATGTTTATACAGATTTCAGGGCCTCAGGAGTTTATGTCTATCATGTTCTGCAAATCTCCCTCATTGGGTCAAAATTGTTGAAATGGATGAACTAATTACACAGTAAACAACTCAACAACTCGGATATCTGCACTTTCAGACACATCACAATCTAAATAACCTCAAGATGATGCGTCAGTGAGTAAGCCGGTTTTAGCAACCACTCCGCTCAAGTAAAGGTGCACCTTCATGCCAGCATCATTCATTACACTTACTGAGAATTTGATGCCTAATGGTTCAAATAAAGGTGTTTGAATTACTCTTATTATTTTTGGCTTAAAAACTCAAACACAGAAACAGGACTTAGTCTTATCATTTTATTGCCACCACATGCCATACTATTGTAAACAAAGAAATCATGAATGTTCTTTAACTTATGTCTCTTTTATGGATGGACTGTATTTATGTATTTATTGTTTTACACTTGTGCCAGATTTAGTGAAATAAACAGTGTCATTGAAATATGAGACGTGATGTCTGAAGAAAAAAAAAGGTAAAAATTACTTGTGAACAAAATGATTTCAATTTTCACATTTTATTACATTTTTAAACGAAAACAGCCTAGAGAGAGTGTAAAAAGGTTTAAAAGTGCCCATAGTTGGTATGGCCGAAACAGATAAATGATAAATTGATAAATGTCATATCAAAAGAGTGTGATATTCTACATACTTGCAGACTGCTATTAATCATTTATTTATTTTTCAAATGATGATGTGTTGTCTAGACTCTAAAGCCAATTTGCCTAGGGTTTGTGTGGAAAAAACCACCTCACTTTCAAATTTTATAGTTATGTTCTATATTTGTGATTTTAATCAAGCAAGGTTTTTAGAATCACATTATTAATTCCACATTTACTGACTTTACACATTTTTGAGTGAGGCATAATGAGAAATAATTTGCATCCGAAACATACAAGCTAGCTGTGCATAAAACAATTTCCTGAATATGTGCTCATTTAGGCTCAGTAATAAAGAGCCTTTATACTCTCAGCATGGCAGATCAGTGCAGAAGCTACAGTATAAGCAGAGGATGGAAAGTTCATGGTTATAACCATTATTTGTGCCCTTCATCTACTCAGTCTTAACTGCATGTCTCGACTTCATGCCCCATAACTCCAGTTTATGGACCAGCCGGTCCAGTTCTGGTATAAAGATAAAATGAAGACGTCCTCACATTCCTGTCCAATCTTATAAAGTGGTTCTAATGGACATCAACATTATGGCTTTAATATTAGATAGTAAAATGGCATACTAAAATATAAAATAAGGAAAATCAAGGCTTTATATACCATCTTAGCATAATTTGTTCAATTTTATTTTTGGAGGTTTCAGACAAGCAGATGCATTGGACATTCATAAATTTGCATGCAGAGGTTAATATATTTTAAAATCTAACTGTCAGGGTTCTGTCACTCCTGTCTAGTTAAATTCCTGATTTTGTGACAGAGCTCTGACACTCCCGGTTTTTGTCTCGTCTTTGTCTGAGTGCGCGGTTTCGAGCGTGCTCGAGCCGTGCACTCACTTGTCTACGTGCCTTGTTACATGTGCGGGGCGTGGTGTTTGGATCCCGGCACATCGGTCTAGTTTGGTTTCGGTTCTGTGTCGGGATTCGGACATCCATGCTCCGCGTGTTTCTCTTCTGTTGTGAGCGCACGGGATGAGCTCACGCTCGTCCTTGTGTGCTCTATCTTGTCTTGTGTTGTGTAGCACACAGCTTGTGTTTTACACTAGCTGTGTGCTTTCATGTTGTCATGTTCTGTGTGAACACGTGGCTTATGAGTGTTCTCATTGGCTGCGTGTAAGCACATGGCTTGTGATTAGTTTTACTGGCCATGTGCTTGTGTATAGGGCAGGCTGTGTAATGGGAAAAAAACACGGGTCGGGCTAGGGCCTGAGCGTCTCGGGCCAGGGCCGGGCTAAGGCCTAGATTTGAGGCCCGTGCAGGGCTTTAAGACATTTTGTAACTAATCCAGTTCTATCCAGACTGGACTACTGTAATGCTCTCCTGCATGGCTGGTCTTCCAGCTTGCACTGTCAAACCTCTGCAACTGATCCAGAATGCTGCAGCAAGAATGGTATTTAACGAGCCGAAGAGAGCACACGTTACTCCTCTCCTCACAAAATTGCACTGGTTTGCCAGTTGCCGCTCGCATCAAATTCAAGTCACTGACGTTTGCCTACAGAACAACCACTGGCTCTGCTCCCATTTACCTAAACTCATTACTTCAGCCTTATGTGCCATCCAGAAACTTGCGCTCTGCAAGTGAACGTCGTCTTGTGGTGCCATCTCAAAGAGGCACAAAATCTCTTTCTTGGACCTTTACCATGACTGTTCCCTGCTGGTGGAATGATCTGTCTAACTCAGCTAGAGCTGCTGAGTCCGTAGCCATTTTCAAGAAACGGCTAAAGACACATCTTTTTCGGCAGCACTTGATCCATTGATACTAACACTTTCTCTTCTATTCTATATCTATTTATAAAAAAATAAAAAACAAAAAAATACATGTACTGCGTTAAATTGAACTGTTAAGGGTCATAGCACTTGCATATTGTTGTCCTACTGTTAGTTTAACTGCTTCTATTGTTCTCATTTGTAAGGATTTTGGATAAAAGCATCTGCTAAATTAATAAATGTAAATGTAAATGTAAATGTTATGCATAAAAAAAAAAGAGAAAAAAATTAACAAAAAACATACTGACCCTCAACTTTTGAACAGTATTGTATAATATATAATACAAAAATATCCAATGAATTAACAATCATGAACATGACAATGCAAATATACAGTAATGCTAAATAATTTTAGGCGCGTCAAAAGATCTCCACAGACACAGTACAATCCACATGGGATAATCTCACAGTTTAACAAGCAGATGTACAAAATATGATACACCAGTGTTTTGCCAGTTTATCTCTTCTAATTATTTTTATAACTGCATCCACTGTACGTCCGAAAGACTGCACTGTATTCTTCCTTTTGATTCTAAACTGAACTCAAATGGCACTGAGAATTGGGTAAGAGAGAAACATAAACCACTTAATTGGGGAAATTGAAAGACGAAACAATGCTGATGACCTGGGTCTGTGGTGGAGTAGTGAGTTTGATGTGTCAATTAAACTCGAGGTTCTGTGAGGTTCGGACTGGACCGACTCCATTCCTAGAGCTTCCAAACAAAGGGTTTTTTTTGGGGTGCGGACAGATGGGGCAGTGAACCCGAGGTCAGTCCTAGAGCTCCTCCTGTCCGATTTTAGGGAAAAATCGGGTCCATCGGAGACGTCCAAAGGAATTCTTAGTAAGACTAAAACTATATGCAAAATAAGATACACCGGTGTTTTGCCAGATGAGACGTTTATTCTATGTATCATCTTTTTACTACTTTAATTCATTTTACTCTAATTCATTTTATAACTGTATCATTTTTCCATTTTAATTCCTTTTATAACTGTTTTAATTTCCCTTGCTTTTATTTTGTTCTTATTTTCAATGCAAAGCACTTTGAATTGCCAATTTGCCATAGTGCGATATTTTAATTCCTTTCTCTGCAAAGCATTTTGAATTGCCATAATGTATGAAATGTGCAATATAAATAAACTTGCTTTGCCTTGCCAAAAAAAAAAAAAAAAAAACTTAATTTAGTTTATTTAGTATTTATACACCCTTATATATTTAACAGATTCAACAGCATTATTGTCATGTTTTAAGCAGGGATGATGAGAGGTGAGAATCAAGTCCAGCAACAGTTTATTAAAAAAACACAAACCAAGATAATCCAAGACAGAGACAGGAAGATAATTCAAACATGAGAAACAGAGACATAATCCAGACAGGGGAAACCAGGAACACAAGAACAGCTTACAAAGAGGTGTATAGACATGCAAGAACAATGACCAACCAAAAGACAACTGAAACACAAGGGTATAAATACACAGGGAACACAAGGGCTAATGATGGACAGGTGTAGATGATTAGTTCCAGTGGAAATTAATGAGAGTAACTTCGGAAACAAACAAGGCAACAGAGGCAAACAGGAACTAAACACAGGGACAATAACTTCAAAATAAGAGTCCCTATGGCTACGTTCACACTGCAGGCTGAAACGACCCAATTCCGATTTTTTTGCCCCTATGCGACCTGTATCTGATCTTTTCATGACAGTCTGAACGACACAGATCCGATCTTTTCAAATGCGACCCAGGCCACTTGGGTATGTGGTCCCAAATCCGATACATATCCGATCTTTTGAAATGCGACTTCAGTCTGAACGGCCAGGTCGCATATATCCAACCCGCACGTCATTGATACGCAAAAAACTTCATAATTCTGCATTGAAGTAGTCGTCGGTTTGAAAACGGACTGCATATTCGTCGAGCTGAGGTAAATCTGCCGAACGGGTCGACCTCGACGAGCCCGTTAATTAAAAAAAAAGAAAAAAAGCCCACGGCCATTATATATACGTTATGTTAACTTATTTGTGCTGAATCTGATATTAGATAGGTCAGCGTCAGCGGCTGCTGTCTGGCTCTTGTGTAACGGTCGCTGCGCGCGCTCATGTGTGTGTGTGTGTGTGTGTGTGAGAGAGAGAATCACAGTTAGAATACATAGATAAAATGTAGGCCTATAATCTTTTTTTTTTTTACAAAAAAAGAGTACACTTGAAATATTGTTGAAATTGTAATTATTGTTGTTGTAACCTTTTTAACTTTGAAATATGTATGATAAAATGTATACTTTAGTTTTTACAAAGAAAGATTACACTTGAATTGTTGTTGTAATTGTAACCTTTTTAATAAAAATATATATTTACAAGGTAGATGTAAACAAACTTTTAAAAGGTAAATATAAGCCTTTTCTTTAAATAATTTTTATTGTGTTTTATTAGTGACAAATTTGGGGAGAGGATAAATATTCCAAAACTGAAAATACAGTATGAGAATTAACTGCACAATTACTAGACATGTTTTCCTTGGATATTATAGGCCAAATTGCAAGCACAATATGTGGAAAAATAAAAAAGAATTGAGATGCTTCCAACTGTTGCTCTTGCATTCTTGTGGCTTAGTGACTCACCTGAATGAATGGCTAATTAAGTATGCGGTCCCCATTGTCTCCTGAGGTGTGAACCACTACATATGCATGATCTGTGACGCCCACTCCGCATATGGCCTTTCCAAACAGAAAGTGCTTTGCAAAATTCAAATCAATGTATTGTGTTATGTGAATGATTAGGCAGGGTGATTTTCACATCATTTTGAAGAAAAAACACTAGGCAATGACATCTATTAGACAAAAGTCTTATTGGCACATATTTAGTATGTGTTTTATGGCCTTATTTCAGAAACTTTAGTTTTTAGTTTTTTCAATAACCACGCATAAACATTATTCTCTCAAAAATGCAGACATGTACATTCTTGTTGCTCACATATTATGGTAGCCCTGTTTGTGCTAAATAGTGTGTAATTTTTTTTTTGCCATTAATATGTTTATAAGCAACTGAAAAAAGCACAAATGTCAGGGCATGTCAGAACATCTCAAGGACCCCAAAAACACCTCAGACCCCAGAGGGTTAAAGTTTAGTTACAGTACTTCCGCAAACAACAAGTGATGTCGTTGACCGTTGAGTACTCTTCTGCGCATGCGGGTCACTTCTGGGTCATTTCACGTTCACACAGGAGATCACAAAAGGTCGCATTTAATTGGAAATGTGAACGGCCTTACAAAAAAATCGAATTTTTTCAAAAAATCGGAATTGAGCATTAAGCCCTGCAGTGTGAACGTAGCCTATGACAACACAAATGAACACAAACCAAGGGAACATGTTACAATAATAATGAATTGCATCACATATCCCATAAAATAAACAAAAGTTCAGTTCACTCACATGAGTCATCTGAACAAATTGATTCACTAGAATAATTCAGACTTGTTCATGGGCCCTACAGTGTTAGAACACCTGCCTCAGACACAATGGCAGCAGGTAAAACAGGATTATGCCGTTTCACCTGAGAATCCAACTGACAAATGTTGGATCATGACCACCTTTTGACAGCCATAATCCATAAATAGCATATTTAATGCACCACGGGCCTGTAACAACACTGATATCAAACATACAGCAGTGTAAATCAGAGATTCACAGTTCACTGCCTTGAACTCACTCAAACGGTCATGTCATCAGGATTATTCATGCAGAAGATCTGGACCTCAGATTACAGGAAGACCGTATCTGTGATTTGCTGAGGAATGAGCCAAGCGTGAAAGTGATAAGGGCATATGGATGAGTGAAAGTATAAAGCTATTTGTTAGAGAAGGACTTTGGCCTTATACACGGCCCTAACACCCAGGCAGCTCTTTGGTTCAAATCAGAGGTCTTCCAGGATGCCTCATCACTTTAAATAGCTATGACGTGTCTACAATCTTCTCAATCTCTCCAGAGATCTTCTTATAAACCGTAGATACAAAATAACTAGCTCTTTTATGAAGTAAATACTTTTGATATACACTACAAATTAATAAAAATGCCAAAAACAAGAACATTCCACATTAGAAATTGTATTTGGCAAGTAATTTCTGCAGATTGTCCTTAACCATGACATACTCAATTCATCCTTCGCAGGGAATTTGATTGACAGGCGATCTGACCAATCATAATCCGCCATCAGTCCGACAAAGCAGTCAGGAGAGATGTAGATTAACGTCGGTGGATTTGAACTTGAAAAACGGTGTGTACTGGCGTCTTTCCACGGTTGAAACAACATTCCTTCTGGTGTTCATTTATGTTTATTTTATGCTATAAATTAACTAGAAGGAAGAGATGATCGGTTCATGAGCAGCTTTAACTGAGGCTCTACAGCAATCTGTCATGAAACATTAAAGAGCCACAAAACGGTATTTACTGTTTTAATTTCTTTAAAACATTTCCAAATTTGAAAGTTGAGACTTTGTTTCATATCCAAAGTAACCTGCTCTGTCTGTCAGCGCGTTGTCAGTGTCCTCTTTGCTCCGCGATGTATATTTCACTGCGTGAGAACCTGGTGTGGTGTGAGAGCGGCATGGCTTGTAGGACATAGCAACAATAACTAAAAGGGGCGGGTCTTTGCGAATGGTCAATAGAAATAAAACTTAGCATTGTGCTTAATATATGAAAAGTTAGCATTTAAGAGCAGGTTAAAATAACATAGTAGCATGGGATTGAACCTACAACCTTTATGCTAGCATCTACAATCCTTAAATGCTAATTTAGCACCTTAAAATTTAAAGTCCCTGTAAAGTCAAAATTAAGTATGTGTTCTGAGTTTGTCATACTACCGAAAAATGTGTTATTAGCCACCCAGCCCAATTTCAATGATTAAAAAAGCCGCCAAGTAAATAAAATAAGCTATCAAAATCTCGAAAAAATGAGCAGTAGTCTCAGCTCTCAAACGCTGGGGGCGTGTCCGCTGGCTGCGCTGAAACCACGCCCACTCGCGGGAAATATGACTCGTGCATGTCGGCGCGACGGGAGGATGAAGGCCGAAGCGGACAGCGGGAGATAGTCGGTTCGGCCCCATTCACCAGTAACAGCGGATTATCAGTGAATTCCAGTTGTCTCCAACGAAAGTAAACTATCCTGATCTCTACAGAGGCGGGTGTGGTGGTGATCATCAGCTCTCCATCAAGGTAACGTTAGCTCTTCACATGATAAATCCACCTCTTCTTGATATGATCATTTTTCGGAAATTTAAATAAGGACACCGATCTGTTTTCTAAGTGATTGCATCCAGGGAATACGCATTTACATGACGAAGGCATAGCCAGAGCCGTGGGCATAGTAGCTAGCAAACTGTAGGCTGTCTGATAGTAACTCGCGATTGAGCGATAGGCTTAGTGACTCCGTGCGTCATCAAGTAGGGGCCCAATCAAGCTCAGGGGGTCGCAGTGCGTCATCAATCCCCCGTTTTAGCCCCGCCCAAAAAATCCGGCTCACAGCAAGGGTGAAAAACTGTTAAACGGTCTAACTCCACAATTTAGTACTTCACAGTTCTCAGTCTTTGTAACATGTTTTAGCAATACATTTCTAGCACTTATAATGTGTTTAGATTTTTTTTGTAGAATTGCCTTTACAGGGACTTTAACAGAATGTTCCCATTTGGCCTGCTAAGCTGTAATTTATAAATGTTTTCTTCTTTTTAACCATCTGTGTAGTAAATAACTTTAGTTAAAATCTCTTGAGTTCCCCAAGATGGAATCTAGCAATAATCCATCCCCCTAAACATTATATCGACAATAAACATTAAAACTGCAATAAAACCTTGATGAATAGGTTGTAAAAGAGATGTCTTTGTAGGACAAAGGTCACAGGACAGGTGCAAATTAAACTGTTTTTGTTGCTTTTCAAAAAGACTGCCTATAGCGTGAGGAAATAATGCATTCAATGAATGATATTATTGGTCGGACCTACAGAACATTGTTCACAGATGAATCAATGCTTTGAGTTTGATTGAGGCATCTCATTTGTGAACAAATTGGGACATCTTATTCATAAATGAACTGAAGAAACAAGGCATGAAGATCTGCTGACTGACTGCATAACTGAACTAAAGAGTTAAATAAGGAGAGAAAATGGGCTGCAAGAATTGTGTGTAAAAATAACTGATGACACACAACAACCATAAAAAGGACTTCTTTCCATTAATTCATAGACAAACCTTTCTATGAATAAACATGCATATATCCAGGATGTTGTGTGTATTATTACTGTTTCGGATATTGTCTTTTGTATATTATACTCTTTTATGAATGCCTTATGATAGAACTATTCGATAATTTAACCTTTAGTATCTGCTTCATACCAAAATAATCCTCAATTAACTCTCAACCCATTGGTGTATCTCACCTTCTCATAACGTACATTGTATGAACAAAATAACTGCCAGCCCACGCCAATCATGCAAATGAGCCAGCTTCCAAACAAAGGAACTTTAAATTACACCATTATCATTGGTCAAGCCAAACTCAAGAGGTGTGACCTCTGCAGAAGTTTAAAGGGCACTATCTCAGTCACCCTCGCTTTCTTCTGGTTGCTGTTCGTGTGGAAAAGACTGGAGACATCCAGTCAGACTGCGACGCCGCGGGACCCCACTCTGCCCCAGAGGGCCTCAACACATCAAGCCATGTTGTAACCTTCAACTCTCTCGACCACAACCAAGTCAGACTAACATCACTGCAGTTCTTAATTCTTCAACCCGAAAGAACCTGTAGCAACTTCACCACCATCAAGCAACTGAACCCTCAAAACTTTCTTCTGAGACTGCATATTCGGACACTCATTCAACGGCTAAGGTATTGTGCAAGTATGATACATTTAACTAACTAAACAGAGGTTTAGAGTAAGCTTTAGACCCCTTGTTGCCAAGTTGCTTTAAATTGAGAAACTGATGGTTTTGTTGAGGTGGTTAACTAACTTACGTTTCCATAGGTTCATTCCCGTTTCTGTTTTATTAATTTACTTTCACTTTTAGTGTTGATTCTGTAGTCACTGCTTGCAAAACAAAGTCCCTTTAATGATGCGATCACAGCTACATGCTCTGTGTACTACTGTACCCAGTAAGGGTTATTTTTCTGTGGCCTCAAAAATAATCTTTCTGAGAGTTGATAGATGATTAATATTAAAGGGTTAGTTCACCCAAAAATGAAAATTATGTCATTAATGACTCACCCTCATGTCGTTCCAAGCCCGCAAGACCTCCGTTCATCTTTGGAACGCAGTTTAAGATATTTTAGATTTAGTCCGAGAGCTTTCTGTCCCTCCATTGAAAATGTATGTACGGTATACTGTCCATGTCCAGAAAAGGTAATACAGACATCATCAAAGTAGTCCAAGTGACCACAGTGGCTCAATCTTAAGTTTATAAAGCGACGAGAATACTTTTTGTGTAAAAACAACAAAAATAACAACATTCAATAATCTTCAGACTGAATGATTCAATTACTTATTTTAAAAGGGAAAGTCACCTTTGGGGGGGAAATCCTCTTTTGTGTTCCACATGAGAGATTCATACAGGTTTGGGACGATATGAGGATGAGTTAATAATGACAAACTTTTCATTTTCAGGTGAGCTAATACTTTATCATTCGAAAAGAAATAAAAGTCACTTGGAATAATGAAAATCACCACAGGTCCACCAAACTCCATGTTAAAACAAATAAACAGATATACTTGGTATCTTGGAGACCCTTTGTTCCTATATCACTCTGTAATAAAATCATAATGCACTTCAAAACAGAGGTGAAAAAAACACATATCCATTAACATATACAGCCGCCACTCATCCAACACATAGATCCACATTCTCACCCCCTGTTAAAAAAATAACACACCAGAGCTAAACAGCTCCAAGCTGAAGATGTCAAAGAAGTGTTCCTAGAATAATAGTGTTCATAGAATCTGTTTATTGTATGTCATCACTCTCAGAAAAAAAGGTATGAAAGCTGTCACTGGGGGCTGTACCTTTCAAAAGGTACACTTTTGTTTCTTTTAGGTACTAATTTGTCCCTTTAGGTACTAATATGTACCATAAGGTACCAATATGCACCCTTTAGGTACAAAAATTTACCTTTTAAAAAGGTACAGCCCAGTGACAGCTTTCGTACCTTTTTTTCTGAGAGTGATGGGGTCATATAAAAATAACATGCTTCACATCAAGATACTACTGCTGAGACTGAAAAAGCACAAAAAACATGTTTATGTCTGCAGCATGGTTGTTTTCTGTGTGTTCAATTAGTTGCTAATGTTCTTTGCTGTAACAACGGTCACTTCAAGGCCTTACATGGACAGGCATGTGTGGGAGAGAATGACAGGAATTCAATGTAAACAACAAACATTTAGCCATACATTTTCATTTTACACACGGTAAAGCAACCAGAGTACTCACTTTCGCAGAAATTGATTGATGGTGTAGTTGGAGTAGGTGTTTTAGAGTTTAAACCAAAGAGTGCTGTTCAACTTGAGTCAGCTAAAAAGAGAATGACCCACCCAACCCCGTAAAAATGATTTCACTGACTTGGCTAAATCCTTCATGAATTCTCTCTCTCTCTCTCTCTCTCTCTCTCTCTCTGTCTCTCTCTCTCTCTCTCTCTCTCTCTCTCTCTCTGTCTCTCTCTCTCTCTCTCTCTCTCTCTCTCTGTCTCTCTCTCTCTCTCTCTCTCTCTCTCTCTCTCTCTCTCTCTCTCTAATCTTTTTATTCCCACTCTCTCTCTAATCTTTTTATTCCCACTCTTGATTTTCTGTGCTGAAATTCTATCTCTCTCTCTCTCTAATCTTTATCTTTTTGTTCCCACTCTTGATTTTCTGTGCTGAAATTGCTGATATAGTCACTAGTTATATAGACACATACTGTAGATATGACAGATAGATGTAGATACTGTGAAACACAGATTTACTTCACTGTATCCACCTGTTCCCACTGGGTACACTCTTAAAAGAAATGGTTCTATTTAGAACCAGAAATGGTTCTATCACCCGCTTCATATATGGAACTCCAAAATGGTTCTATATAGAACCATTTTAAAAGGGTTCCATAAAAAGAACCCCAAATGGTTCTTTGAATCCAAGTTAGATGGTTCTAAATAGAACCATTTAAGGGTTCTTTATTATTAAACGAGTTATTATTAAATAAGAAAATATAAACAATCCAGAACGCAACGCATGTACGCCACCAGGGAGCATTTTTACGATTATTTGTTTTTAATGTTCCCTTCGATAGATTAAAACCATCACAATATGGTATACAAAATAAAGAAAACTCCTGGTTAGTTTATTTTTTTCTTCACAAAATGATTTGTCAAAAAGTTTAACTATAATATATTAGGAAATATAAGTTTCATGCTAATGTACAGCTCATATTAATATTTGTTTACTCTTGTTTTTGACTACAGCAGTCATTCTCATGGGTCTTGACTCAAAAAGCTTTGTGAATGTGTTGTGTAATCTTTAGTTTACACTTCAGTCATAAAACATGAATTATAGAACCATTTTAATAAAAAAAAGGTTCTTTGCTATGCAAGGGTTCTACATAGAACCATTTTTTTGGTAAAAGGTTCTATTGGCCAAGTACTGAACCCCAGGGTTCTATAGAGAGAGAGAGAGAGAGAGAGAGAGAGAGAGAGAGAGAGAGAGACATTTCCAATGAATAAGTTAATTTGGTTAAAAAGAATAAAACGATTCACTGTCCATTTATTGAATCAATTCGTTCAAACAGTTTGTGTTAATAAATTATTCAACAAGTGTCTGTACATCACTCCCTGTGCTACATTTACTGTATATCTTTTAGTGATGAAATATTTAGTAAAATTCTGCAATTCTTCACTATTTTTTCATTTCAGTCTTGTAGATTAGGATGTTTCTAGTTATATTTATATTTCTAGTTGTATTTAGGGTAAATATACCTACTAAGGTAGGCTATAATTTAATATTTATGCAATTATATTATGCTTTATTCTGTCATTTGTCAATCAATACAATTGTTAATCTAAATATTTAATATTTCTATTGACTTCTATAGTGAGCAAATTGTATTTCCTATCCCTTAATCTAAACCTTCCATTGAGAAACATTTTAGCATTTTACATTAAGACATTTAGTTAAGACATTTTCATTGTAAGGATTGTTGGTTGCTCCCACAAAATAAATGATTTCAGTTTTTACTATCATTCTGGGGACATTTGCTTCCAGAATGTAGGCACAACCTGACCAACACACACACTTTCCCTGAGGGAATCTATGTCAAAATCAGTGATGTTTCTGCAACAACAGTGGGCCAGGTAGAGTATTTACTGCATGTAATACACAAATAAAAAAAATAAAAAAAACAGCCACTATTGTAGGACAAAACTGTGTCCAAAACACAGTCAGTACAGTCTCTGCTCATCGGCTCTTGCTAACAGACCAAATGTCAAAACATTACATTGTCATTTCATCCAATTCCCTGTTGTAGGAAGTGCTTGCTTCTTTCTCAAAGTATTTAATTCAGCAGATATTACAAATGCAGAGATTGGTAAGACTTTAGTTTAGGGTCCAATTCTTACTATTAACTAGTTGCTTATTAGCATGCATATTACTGGATATTGGCTGTTTATTAGTACTTATAACGCACATTTTAATGCCTTATTCTGCATGACCATATTCTACATCCCTTAATCCTTCCCAATACCTATACTTAACAACTACCTTACAAAATATTTATAAGCAGGGTTTATTAAGGCAAAAGGTAATTTGACCCAGAGATTAAAATGAGTTTTGCATCACCAAATATGAGAAATGCTCCCAATTTATGACTGCTTGACTGATGCAAAAATAAACATCTATTTCTATCCAAAAGAGAAAGAGAAAAACACTAAATGACACAGAAGCTTTTAGGATGTCATCTGGATTTTTATATTACAAAAGACTAAAGGCTGGAATACACTAAACTTTTAAAATCTGAACAGATTTTTTTGTGGACTGATGACTATAAAATGATTTGAAACCTATACAATTATTATTAGTTAAAATATGAACTAGTTTGTTTTAAACATTTTGACATTTTCTAGATTGATCTTAATTCAGTTTCTCATGTTGAAAGACATTACAAAAATGGCAACATCCTCTCAAATCAAAAAGCCAAAATAGTAATTAATAATTTAAAACGATTTACCTATATATGTTCACTTAATCCTGATTATCCTTGAAAAAGTAAACTAGCTAATATGATTCTCTTTATTATTATTATTATGATTATCTTTAATTTTGTATATTAAGACATGCATTATTGTTCAAAAGTTTGGAGTCAGTATTTGTTAATATTTTGAAAGTCTCTTATGCACGCCCAAGGCAGCATTTATTTGATAAAAAATATGTAAAAACAATAAAGTTGTGAAATATGATTATAATTTAAAATGACAATTTTCTATTTCAATATCTTT
The DNA here is from genome assembly GCF_951802725.1 of Rutilus rutilus. Taxonomy (NCBI): domain Eukaryota; kingdom Metazoa; phylum Chordata; class Actinopteri; order Cypriniformes; family Leuciscidae; genus Rutilus; species Rutilus rutilus. Next base: position 21,051,047 of record NC_140226.1, on the reverse strand, counting down.
TAAAATGTAATTTATTCCTGTGATGGTAAAGCTGGATGTTACGCAGCCATTACTCCAGCCTTCACTGTCACACGATCCTTCAGAAATCATTATTAATTTCATTCATATTCTGAATTGCTAATCAAGAAACATATTATTATCACAGCTGAGCTGCTTATTTTTGTGGAAACCGTGATGCATTTTTTCAAGATTCAAAAGAAAAGCATTTAATATATTGATATATGTAAATGTAAATGTCTGTATTGTTCCTTTTGATAAATGTAATGCATCCTCGCTGATTACAAGTATTAATTTCTTTGAAAAAAATTGTAATTACCCCAAACTTTGAACGGTAATTTATCATAATAGGAGTAAGGGAGAAAGTCTTGGTGCTTCTGGGACTATAAAGTTGATGTCCTTCTCTTCTCTTCTCTTCTCTTCTCTTCTCTTCTCTTCTCTTCTCTTCTCTTCTCTTCTCTTCTCTTCTCTTCTCTTCTCTTCTCTTCTCTTCTCTTCTCTTCTTTCTTTCTTTCTTTCTTTCTTTCTTTCTTTCTTTCTGCCTCCACAATTTTCCTATTAAACAACTTTTAACTTTTAACATAACACCCATCTAATCAACACCAACAGCACACAGACAAAGTGCAGGATAAAACAAATTAACAAAGCTGCCAGTCAGTGAGACAGTGCTACACGCAAATATTACAAAAGCTCATGAATAGTCATGGAGAGAGGGAAACAGGTGTTTATAATGCAGAGATGAAGAGATATGGGCTTTAAACCTGTCCAGAACATAATAAGAACCTCCAAAAGCCAAACAAATGAATCACTATCCAGCACTGAGTGACTGACACTTCATCTTTGTAATAAACTTGGGCCGAGACAACAGCACAATGGAAAAGTGCCAGCTTTTATTGGATTTTCTGAACTGCAAAGCCCTGCAGTGATCACCATCCCAATTGTGCAGGAACTTCTTGTTTTCTTTTCCCCCCTACGTTCTTCTGACATTTTTCACTCCTCTGGCTAAAAGTCAAATTCTCTCTTTTCTTTCTCCTTCTTTCTGAATAATATACTCATTCCACTGGAAATTTAAGGTAGTTCACTATGTGGTGAAACATTTGTTGATGTGAGGTAATTTCCAGTTGCTGGTTGCTAAGTTTGCATAATGATTAACGAGTCAAAAAGTCAAGAGTAGCGGTTTTAAAAAATTGCAGAGGAAATCGCTGGCTGCATTAACAAGGAATAATAAGCTAATTTTGAATGCTATTACAGAGGAAAAACACCAGTCAAACTGTCACAGAATGTCACTCTTGAACTTTTCGGGGAAAAAAAAGTGTTACTGCCTAGAGTAACCATCAAACATTTACCACATGCAGTACTAGCACAATGATTTATTATAGTGAGCACGACAAGACCTGTCTCTGGTCATTTCATTCATCAACGTTCAGTGGCAGATCCGTTCAGCATGCGCTAAAAGCTTTAAGTTTCTTTGTACTATAGAGGACAGCAGATTCACTTTTGATGTGTCTGCTGAGATTGGGTCTCATTTGTAAAGGCTCCATTACTTTCTGTCTGACGCAATGATGTCTTTAGCTATTAGACCAGATAACATTATTCTCAGCACTCCACTGAGCACAATGCCTGGCCATTTAAAACCCGGTTCAACCAAGAGGTCAAGACGTGACTGATTAGCATGTTCCGGTTAGCCCCTGCAGGTAGATATCGTAACTACACCATCTGGACCGAAAAAGCATGTTTCTCCTTTGGCAGCTGCTCAAAAGCAGTAGAGATCAAGCATTTGGCCATTCCACAGCATTCCAAAGAGTATTCTGACATTTTTTCTTTGCAACTAATGAACAAAGCAAGATATTATACAATATAGTAAATCACATTAAGATATAAAACAAGAGTTCATTATCAAAGATGATAACCAGGCAACTGCCACTAAGATGAATGGGAATGCTAACGAAAATCTTTTCTCCAGGTATTACCAGCCTCGATAGTGATCAAACACAACATTCACTTCATTTTTTTCTTTTCTGAGATCACAAGGCATCATCTGTGACTTTTTTTTTTACAAAACTTTCAAACTCACAGACCTCAATAACCATTCACAGAACCTAGATTGAATATGTTCCGAAAGTAAGTGCAGAGAGAATGTTTTCTTTTCTTTTTTCTTAGGATCTGTAAAAGGCGGTCGGAGTGTGAGTATTTTTTCATTCCTCCATTCAATTTTTGCAACAACATGGTCATTTCAGCCAATCTTAAAGGTCAGGTCTGGCAATGAACCAATGGTTCAGATGAAAGGCCATTGATAGAAATTTAGAAACATAAATAAATATAACCGCCATTGGATCTCTGCCCTGAAGAAAGTTATGCTATTTCAACAACTGCAACTATTTTCAGAATATATAACACTCACAGGAAAAAAAGACTTGTTCTGCTCAAGAACAACTTTGAGCCATTGTCTACATAGACATGAAAGTTATTTCTCTCAAGACAAAACAGACAGACAGACAGACGGATAGATGGATAGATGGATAGATAGATCGATCTGAAACCCTGGCTGGATTCTCTGTATTTGACCCCAGGACTTCAGTGATGGATGTCACCTGCCTCAGACCTTCTTCTTCACTCCACAGGCCCACATTACTCTTCTTTTCAGATAGAGGGTGGCAGTGAGAGCTTATGTCACAATGAATGCTGGGAAATATGTTTTCCTGGGCCCAAACAGATTATGTGTCTGCAAACTCATAGGCCCTTATTCATCTCAAGGTTAGAGAGGTGACTTCTAGCACTCAGTCTTCAGCAAAAGAGGGATGAGGGAATAAGAGAGAGAGAAGGAACGAAAGGGCGAGTGAAGAAAAGTGTTGTTTTTAAAAGCGTCTCTGTCAGAAAATGCACATTACGTGCTGTCACATCCATCAGTGTGTGCGGTCCAGGCAGATGGAGCTAGATGAACACAAATGAGAGGATGCTGGAACATAAACCAGATAGCACATCAAACATCATTCATGGTAGAATCAGGCCCTGAAACGAATGCTATTGAATAAAATCCACTTTATATTTGACCCATTTGTACAAGCCATTATATAAAATATCCACAGCATGCTGGCTTTAACGTGTTCAGAGTGTCAACAGATGCATGGATGTGTTAGACTGTTGAGATAAATCAATATTTCGTGCCATATTGTCCATATGCAGAATGTAATGTCACTTTTTATTTCTTTTGAAGAAAAACTTCTAAACTTCCATTATATAGTGATTTTCATTACTCCAATTCAATAATTTCAATTTCTTTAATACAGTTATTTTGATTTAAAGGTGGGGTAAAAGGTGGGGGACATTGTTGATATTTGAAATCAAACCAAACAAACACACCCCTCTCTTCATTGCTCCACCTCCAAAACCCACCCTCCAATCCTAACCACCCTGCTCCGAGTCGGTCTCGAACACCGTTCCCCGGGATGCGAGGCGAGTGCGCTAACAATGACGCTAAACACCGCATTCTATAGCAGTTGTCAGCGCGACTCTCACTAGCTGGCCTCCGTTACGCACGCAATCCAAGAGTAGATGTCTGTTTATCATAGCAAAAGTGCAATAAAATAATGCTTCACGAAAAATAAAGCGCAGATGATGAACGAATGACATGAAAGCACAAAAAAAAATTATGTACAGTACACAAGAGTAATTACAAACAAGAGTTCGTTGCCAACAGCACAGCAGCTCCAGACACACAACGACACTCAAACCCAGTGTTACTCAACGTGTGGAGCGGAATCAAAGCAACCTCTGTGTCTGTTTTCAGGCCTTCCCGCTTATCTCTCTCCAGCGCTGGAAAGCTTTTCTAATATTAATGCAGGTACTAAAGCTCTTGCCCAGTCATAACCCTTCATTTTCCAGTGATTTCTGATGTGCTTTTCTCTTTTGTATTGTGCCTCATCTCTATTTCTGCAGTCTTTATCAAATCTCCCTCTTGCTCATTCTCTCTCCTCCCCCTAATGCTGATTGGCTACATATGTTGGTTGTTGTTTGTTCGTGTGTCAGTCCGACTAACTTCCAAACAGCGTTTTTCAAATATCGCTTACCCCACCTTTAAACAAAGAACGATTCAGTGCGTCGGCGCCCTGGTGAAGCTTAACAGGTTAAATCAGGATAAATTAAAGCTAGCAAAATTAATTTTACCAACTCTGACTTTGGATGACATGCCATTGGCTGGTAACTTGGAACTGCAACATAATACAGTAGATGGCTTAATGACTTTATCTGACAGAGGTAATATAAGCAAATAAAATACAATCTACTAAGAAAGGCTGGGTTAAAGTCATGCACCTTCTGTGAAATCGTTACAGTGACTGTATATAATAGCAGAGCTTCATGCAATGACATTCTTCACATTATGCCACTGAAACTGAAATATAAGGAATAATATTTTAATAATAATAACAGAGTTAAAAAATTTCCCTTTTTTGTGGTAGGTGATTTACTACAAATATTGAATGGATGGGAATCATGCAAAATACAGTTTCATGGCCATTTTGCTGCTACTAGGATTACACATCCTTAAATAATAAAAACAATCATAATTAAAAAAATTATATTTTTGGACCTTGAATACTGTCATAATCTATAAACACTTTACAATTTATATTAAAAGCAAAAAAAAAAAAAGCAAAAAAAAAAGTTTCTTTCTATTCATTTTAGGGTGAAATGTGACCTAGACAGATTCTTGACAGGATTCGTGAGATAACCTTTAAAAGCATGAAGGAAAACATCCACAGTATGCATGTAGAGCATCACCTGAGCCCTTCTTTGGCCTCCACACACACACACACACACACACACACACACACACACACACACACACACACACACACAGTCGTTGCTTTGCCATTAGGAACATCCACAGTATGCATGTAGAGCATCACACCAGCGCTGGCAGAAGAATCACAGCTGTGCCGGGACGTACTGTATGGTGTGACTCTCTGGCCCTGTGCGTGTGTGAGTGGGTACAGTATGTGTGTGATGTTTATAACTACACTCCCAAACCCCGAACAGATGTATTCCTAATAGCAAAGCAATGACTGTGAGGCTGTGCATGTGTGTGTGGAGGACGAACAAAAGCTCAGGTCTATCAATTTAACATCAATTTATTACAAGATCCAGTGTTAATGCAACACATACAATCTCATACTTTCGCTTAAGCACTTGTTGGTTATTAATTTCCTCTCTTTTTCTGAAACACACGCTCACAGATGGGTGAAGTCCAGGGAGAAGGTCATAGACAGAAAATATTTGAAAATGAAATTCAGCGTCTTTATGAGTGACATTGAAGTTCATCTCTTCGGTTCAAGTCTTTTAAAAAATCTGCTGTTCATAAGAATGTGATGTAAAAAAAAAAATCTAAACAAAAAGGCAGACATGTCTCCTTGAAATACGAAAAACGTTTTTTTTTTTTACACACAAAAAAAAAGTAGAGTCTTAATTGAGGTCCAGCAGTGTAATAGCGCTGGGTTATCGCACTCCGACTTAATTAAGTTCACGGAGAGAGGTTACCTAGTCGAAACGGGAATACGTTTTCAGGGGGATAGTAATGGAATGGTCTGTCTATTTCAACTTTCAGCAACAAAGCGAATGAAACATTTTTGAACATTTATTTAGTGAATCTGAGTTTTAACTGAATGATATATCAAATTATAAGCATAGCCATTAAAGCCACAAATACAATTAAAAGTCTGTAAATTATGTAATCATAAAATCTCTTTACTGGGCGCAGTGCTGTAGCTCTGACCCCAAGTCATGATTCCTCCATGGTGCCATTATGAAAATTCAGTAATTATTAAATTTAACAATTAGTGAAGAAGTCTTGCAAGGAAAAATGCTAACAATTCATTCCATTTGAAATTAACATGACCCATGGCAACTGGATGTTAATTTTGCAAGTTTATGAAGGCCACGGAGCAATAATCTGATTAAACTATTATTTTAAGCAATAATTAAAGGGAAAAGTATAATTGACTTCTCATTCTGTGTCTACAGGAATTGTGTAAGAAAGCAGATGAGTTTATGATGCAACAACAACAACAACAACAACAACAACAAAAGAAAAAGAAAAAAAAAGAGAGAAAAAAACACCTTCTTCAGTGAAGAAAGGATTTTTTAATGTGTATGAGTCTGAGGATGATGGGACTACCTTAGCAACAGAAGTGACAGCCTCACAGCAGCCAGACGCCCGCAGGGGGTTTGGGGAGGACAACGTTTGCCCTAAGTGAAATGTGAACCAGCAAACATCTCATTCATGATTCAGGCTTCCTGCTCTCTGAACCACAGCTTTGGAGATGTCAGAAAACTCTGATTATGTCCCCAAGCTCCTCTAGCTGTCTCTGAGATGACAGGTGATAGACGGAGCTTTTGCCAAACACACACACACACAAAATATTTTTAATGGCTTTGCTAGTGTCATAAAACCATGGAAAGGTCCAAATCATAAGATAAATTGGCTAGTCCAGAAGCATCTAATATGTGGTTGCAAAGCAGAAATAAGAACATCAAATAGACAGATCAATCAGAGGATCTGTGCTCATACTCAGAGAGGAAAAGGCTTCTCCCTCAGGCGAGCTGTTTGATGGAGGGAGCAGTTTAAGGAGAGATAGGCAGAGCGGCAGCCTTGATGAAGGTAAGGGGATGTTATCTGCTGGATGGATGATGGTGGTTTTGTGTCATCAAAGAGTACACACAATTATCAACATTGCATTCATTGGAATTCATTTGAATCTAATAAGAGCAAAATCCACAGGAATAGGAATTGGAAATGTAGGAATATAAAAAATAAAGTTGATGTGTATTGTTATTATTAATACTGTTGTGGTAGAATGGTGTAATTATGACTAAACTATTACCTCTGTGAGTCTTGCCTACTCTCTCTGCATAACAACTTAATTTTGACAGTGACAATAAACTTTGATGGTAATTAGCATGTCTTTTTCCAACAATTATTCCAAGTGCCAAAAATTAAATGTGCTCTAAGCGATGTTGGGTGACGTAACTTCTTGTTGACATTCAAAGTATTGTCAAACAAAACGGAGGCTAGCTCGACCCTCCCTCCTCCTCATCCCGTCCCCTCCCCCTCACTTCCGTGCTTCCTGAAACAGGCTTTTCCGATGTAAATTCGGGACTTAGCGCGTTCCTTCTCCTTTTCCCTTTTCTTTGCTATTTGTGCATCGGACCGTTGTCTCTTTGGTCGTGTGTCGGCCATATCAAAATTCAAGAGAATATAATTATAACGTTAGTCGTTGTCGTTGTCTAGGACATCTCTCCTCTAGCTAACTTCCCTCTTCATGCTTCTCTCTCCCTCACTCCCCACACCCCCCTTCATGTGCACGCGCACCCCCAAATCGTTCTTGTCGGTTATTGGCTGGAACACTGTTTGTTATGTTTCGTGGTGCAGGTTGGGCCCGTTTGTTTTTGTTGCCGTTTGTGGAGCCTGGGCTGTCTACAGAGACAGCATTTTGTTACAGTGTGTTCAGGGGACAGGCAGCTAGCGGATAGTGAGGAGATGTTTGCTGTATGTGACAAAAAATGTTTCGGCCTAAAAATTGCGTGACATCGCTTAGAGCTCCCTAACATTCCCCTAATGACAAATGCAAGTCAAATTTAACAGAAATAAACTGGCAAGTTTATATTTATTTATAAAAGATAAAATAAATTAGCCATTTAGCTGCCAACCTTAAGAACTGCAACCTAAAACATGGGTTAAATTGAAAGGACACTGCTGTTTTTTACTTAAGTTAGATAATGAATCAAATCAAGACCAAATGGGGAAACCAATGCAAATAGACAGGTGTTTATGAGAGATAGCATTTAACAAAGAATGATTTTTATTAAGTCTTATTTTTTTCATTTATTATTCATAGCTGATACATTTTAATTTCTTCTATTCACCTGATATTGGCAGGTTTGGATAAAGTGAACTTTTTTTAACCTTATATTAGAAGCACATTTATATTCTGCCATTCACTAGAGATCACAGAGGTCTCACCAATATTTCTCCTTAGCCTTTTTGTTAGTGTCAACTGTAAGAGACATTCTCCAAATTCCATGCTTTGTCACCAAAATCAAGTATTTAAAAAAAAAAAAAAAAAAAATGTAATTGAATATCGAGGTTTCAGTCATAAAAAAAGTAAAGTAAAATCTCTGTTTGCACTGCAGCAGGCTTTAGCAGCTCAATTTAGTCTTAAGCAATTGAGAGTGGAAACAGCAAAGGTCCTAGTGATGACATCAGGTTAAGCTGAATTAAACGGCAATGTGAAACAGCAGTAACATCATTACAACGGTCAGTGGTTAAGGCTGACTTAAAGACATCCAACACATTCCTAAAAGCTTCATTACGGAGGATAAATATGTGATACATTCTAGGGCTGCTCGATTATGTCAATAATCATGATTATTTTGCTCATCACGATTATTTAACATGATTATAGGTGGGCGATATGATCAAAGTTATTTCATGATATGAGTCATTTTAAAAGTCAGTAAATTTTCACAATTACCAATACTTCAGGAAAAACTAATGCAAGGTTAATACATGTCCTCAAAACAGTTACAGAAGACAAGTAAACCGTCAGCAATACAATAAGAACAAAGAAACCAAATTACAAGCAAAACCGACAAAAAATACAACAGAACAAAAATACAAATTAAATATATAGTGCTTTAGGTTTTTCAGGAAGATGTACTAACAGTGGTATTCACTGTTATAACAGTTTAATATCAAGCATGTCCCGCATTTTACAACATTTACTTATTTAGCTGATTTGGATGTCAAGTTTGGGCTTTCAGGGAGGAACGAAAGTGCACCGCTGTGAAGGACATGAAGGTGTGCGGGACGGAATGTGGCATCGGCACAATAATCACTTCACGCCGATTATCTATAATAGTTGGAAGTCGAAATCTAAAATCAATTTCGATTCATCGCACAGTCCTATTATATACTGCTTATTGTACGTGATGAATCACCATGTTAAATGATATATTTTACATCTTAAACCAGGGACACAATGAGACAATCCATATAATTCTCTTTATGGCTTGCTCTCTGCAATTCTAATTAACCTTATCTTGTAGTAAATTGAATTGTTTAATATTCTCACTACGGTGCTAATGGGGTTGCCTTGTCATATGAACTCCTGTAAGAACATAATGTAGACAAAATAAGGCACAAATGCATGCTGTTCATGCCACTTTAAAATGCAAGCCATACTTCATTGGGTATCTACAGCGGATACAAGTACCAATGATGTAGCGAAGATCAACGTTCATTGGACAAGAGGCTCTGAAAACTCCATTTTGGGTCCTGCTCAGACATTGTGCTTCACTGTTTTATTGGATGGAAGGTTTTCAATCAGTGTATTTTTGAAGTCTGAATTCTCTATACAGTTTTTAATTGGGTGAGCTCTAAGATGGATGCAATAAACAGCCAATAATTGTTATTCAGCTAGTTTAGCTAATTTACTGTTTATCAGTAGAGTGAGAAGCAGCTTTTAGGACACAGAAATAAGAAACAAGAATACAAAAGCAATTGTTAATTGACGTTCCTGGATTAGCATAAATTGGGTTTCAGCTCACACACACAGTGAAGGGTCGGCGTATATTACAGTTTGTATCACTTGACTCAGTTAATGCTATTATAATATCTGACTGACTGGGTATGATTAAACATAAACATAAGTGACTTCGGTTCTTGAACTTTTCTCCAGACAGACGAGGTGACAGCAGTTCAGGCAGATTTGTTTCCAGGTCAGCTGATCGGTGGGACTGATGAGTAACAGAAGGAAGGTTACTGAGGTCCTGTCCTGTTTTGTCACAGCGGTACCCTCCAGCAAGTCGCTTCATCTCGCATCATATCAAGAGAATTGCGGTTTGTCTACTTCGGATAAAATTTCAATTTCAATTTTAGATATGTTCAAGGAGCTGAAGGCTGATAAAGCCTGGGATTTATAAACATTTTCAAAGTTACTGACCGAGCAACTGACTTTCTTTTAGCTAGGCTCAAGCTCTTTAAAAATGCAGGGACATATTCAGTATGAATTTGAATACATAACCTGCAGGACTGCCATGTTTATTTCTAAATGTTATGCCGATTACATTTACATTCTTGGCAGACACTTGCTTACCAAAGTGACCTACAAGAGAGTGGATATATTGTGTGCATTACAATTACAAGAATAGATTAAAAAAGAAAAGTCCCATGCACAGACATTTTAAAGGGCAGTGGCCCAAACCAAAATGACAACACACGCACTTGGGTTTTCATGAAGACTTTCCATAGACATAATGATTTTTATACTTTTTTATATATTCTATCCCCCTACACTAACCCTACTCCAAAACCTACCCATCACAGAAAACATTCTACATTTTTACGTTTTCATAATAATGAATAATAACATAATTTGGTGTGATTTATGAACTGATTTCCTCATGGAGACCAAAACAAAAATGACTGGTATTACTTTCCTTGTGAAAGGATGTAGGATTTACCAGGAACATAACGTAGGGTTTACCAGGAACACACACACAAATGTCTATGATAGGGTTAACACGTTAGAAACTATTCAGCAATTGTGGCTGGAGGAGTAACACCAGACAAATAAAAATAAAAATAAAATGTCCCAAAAAAAGGGGAATAAAGTCTCCATGGGGATAAAAGTGTCCAAAATAAACAGGGAATCTGGTGTCCTCGTTGTGCTGGGGCACTGCAGGGAAGGTAGCGCTCAGATGGGTTTGTCCAGGTAAAGGGGGTGGGGTCCCGGTAGCCGAACGTGCTCCTCTTTCCAAGGGCTGCGGCGGAGTCTGAGAAGGGTTTCTCAGTCTGACGGCAGAGACGAGTATATCCTTGCATGGACATACGGGTCCGGCGACTCAAGGCTTGGTGGCGCGGGAATGCCTCCCCGCTCCCCTCCTGGACCTCATTCAGTTCAGGTGTGCCTTGTTGTTACAGCGCCCCTCCTCTCTCTCACACCCATTCCAGTCGGGAACCTGACAAAGTGTGGCGATTTAAGTGACGGGGTGGCGATGACAGTAAGAGGGAGGCAGCTGTTCCATCACACAAGACAGACTCATATGTGATTACTCTTTTAAAACACTGGATTTGTGCATTATTATCATTTTCATTTGCTTTTACATCAGCATCCAGTCTTTCACACTTTGTGGCCATAAAGATAGTCAGTACACATCTTGTTTTGTCTGTGAATAAGAACCAGAAATCAACATTGAGTGTGATCCATGGTTTACTGTGATTGTGATTACGGTCTAAGAACAATTACACAGCCTCTGTGCATTAAAACATATGTGAAATCACACATTTTCATGATATGGCCCTTCAAATGCCCCTTGGTAGGAAAATTACACCATCATCATAGGATCCGGAGAACTCCAGTCCATGAGGGGAAAGTGGCTTCTGCTCAACAAAACTTCCCAGTACAACCAAGAAAAATGTTTCAGTTTTTTTTTTTTAACAAAGTGCCAAGACTGCCGAGACTGGGTACTGTGGTTCAAGTAATGTCAGTACTGAATGATTCATGATTGGTTCTGCTTCTGATTAAGCATCAGGGTGGCACAAGGTGAAGTTCACACTAAGAGTGGTTAGTTCACTCTGACATGCCAAATTCAATTTTGTGGATCTATTTAATAAGTCACTATCAGAAGCCAGAAGTGAACTTCTGTATGCTCTTACAAAAATAAATGACAGCTTCATGTCATTGTGTGAAATAAAGACTGACAACAAGTTATTCACCATCACCATTCCAACAGAATTATAAAACAGGAAACTAATTCTCTATCTCTGCAAATGCATAAGTATATAAATAATGAAGCATTTTAATTTTAAGCTTCAAGTGTGTGTGTGTGTGTGTGTGTGTGTGTGTGTGTGTGTGTGTGTGTGTGTGTGTGTGTGTGTGTGTGTGTGTGTGTGTGTGTGTGTGTAATAGTATGATGAAGAATGTTGTGGGCAAGACTGTTATGACAAATGTTGCACATGTGTGCCTGTAATGAGCGTTTAGGGAAATCACTGTATATGTGTGTGTGAAGCTTGCAGTGGTTTCCTGCTGTGGGCGGCTCAGGATTAAAGGTGGATTTATGCAGTTTAGTAGCTCTAATCTGCCTCAAACCCTCCTGTGTTTGTCCACAAAGCCACAAGATACTAAGGCCCTGTTTACACCTGGTATTAAGATGCGTTTCGGTCGATCGGATCAAACGTGGACAATGCTTAATACAGGTGTAAGCAGGGTCTAAAACGTTTTCAGCCTGTCCACTTTCGACCACTTCCAGAGGTAGTCGAAAACACATTCAACTGGATTGCTTTCATAGTGTAGACGCTCATGTGGTTAAATGCATTTGAACAACAACAAAAGACCACCTCCTCTCTGCCGACTGCCTTAATGCATAAACAAAAGCTAGTTCACCTAAACATTTTAATTACCCCATGATTTACTCACCCTCAAGCCATCCTAGGTGTATATGACTTTCTTCTTTCAGACAAATACAATCTGAGTTATATTTAAAAATGTCCTGGCTCTTCCAAGCTTTATAACGGTAGTGAATATTTTGAAGTCCAAAAAAGTGCATCCATCCATCATAAAAGGGCTCCACACGGCTCCGGGGGGTTAATAAAGGCCTTTATTACGTAATCCAAGCACCAGAATATGAAAGTAATGTAATCCGATTACTTTTTTTTGGATTCTTTTGGATAGAGTCAAGTTAAAAGCAATATCATCAAAGTACTTTTGTTTAATTATGAATTTAAAGTTAAAACTAATTAAAACTTAGCAATCATGTCTTGTTTCACCAACTAGAAATTACACAGCCCCATATATATAAAGGCTATACACACATCTAATGGCTACAGTATTGAATAACAGATGGTTTTATTTTAAATTTTTACTTCTTTAAAATATTCAAGGAGAAAAATAATTATAGTTTATACACAACATTAAAAAGTCTACACCATTTACATATTAGTTTATTTTAAAACACATGTAAATAATTTCACAGACTGACCCTGGGGCGTTCCCCTTTGTGGGGACTCTCGTGTTAATTTCTATATTTTCCAGCTAATTTTACGCTAGAAAACGAACACACAACTGCGATTATATAAAGTATGGAATTCACAAAAAAAATCACTACAAACTACATTTTCGTAACATGATTTCCTTGCAGTCATAACTGATGTTGAGCCCTTTGTTAAAGACTGCGTCTTTATAGCTGGAAGGCACAATTTACGCTGTACAACCATATTGTTTCCTTTTTCCTCTTTGAAAACAAAACGGTGAAATTTCCAGACATGAAAAGTTTTTCCCCACGAGAAGCATCGTTATTAATAACTTAGCTGCATCTAACTTAACTTAGTCGGAGGAGAATGATTGTAGGCAGGTGTTATTTGCGCATGCACCAGTAAGCGGTTCAAGTGAGTTATGACTGGCAACAGAACCAGGAACTACAATCAAGCAGCGCTAAATATAGCGTTATGTCAAAATACTATTTTATAACGTTTTAAATGAAAACATTGTAATCCTGAAAGTGTCAGGGTTTGGGGTTAAGGAGATGAGGCGAGGCGAGGCGAGGCGAGGACTCAAGTGCAGGAAACAAGGTTTTTGTTTTTTAATAATAAAAATAAAACAAAATACAAACAAAAACTACAAACAACACTGACTTGACTTGACTTGACTCCACACAGGAGGAACATAACAGGGTAGACTTCTCCTATCAACCTAGGGTCCTTTGCACCATGACCTCGAGCCAAACAGTAGTCTTTTTTCCCTTGGTTGAACATTATTAAAGATAGAGCTTATTTAAAGAAATCAGCCGGATGGCTTAGTGCAGACACTAATGGATCCTATGACGCATCTCATAAATTACCCCACTAATAATGCCCAGAATGGTACCAAACTTCTACAGTAGTACAAATAGGTTCTGTACTCATAAAACAAGGCATTGGAAAGTTTGTAAGTGCATCAGGAGTTTATTTAAAGGGGTCATATAATGCCATTTTTGTACAAGCTAATATGATTCTTTAGGGTCTAAATTAAAAGTTTGTAATATACTTTAATTAAAAATTCTCATTAGTATTGTAAGAAAACACTAATTTTACCTGGTCAAAAACAGCTCTGTTTTCAGCACGCCGTTTCAGTGCATGTGTCTTTAAATGATAATGAGCTTTGCTCACCCCGCCCCTCTGTTCTGTGGGTACACCGTATTAGACATTCTCTGACCGTATCTAACACAATAACCACGTGTTATTCGTTATAAACGTGGGATTATGAATTATATTGAGAACGTCGTACATAGAAAACATGCCGTAATGTACCCTGAGTGTAAACCTTAGACGCATTCATCGTGAAGCCTGCAGCAAGGTTTGCAAATTTCGCAAAGATTAATATAAATACTAATATAAAGGTTAATAAAACATTACACTCACATCTTCTGGAGGTTCAGCAGGAACACGTTGGTACCGATCCGTTTTTTCTCGTTTGTGAAGCTGTCTGGTGTGAAATGATTCACGCAAACATGAAAGCACAGACATCGTGGGGAATCCCCGTGAGGGAATCCCCGCGTCAATCCTTTGGGCATATCGCTTCAAAAACAAAACTCAGCCACTGCTTCTTCAACGGCTCGGATTTAGGAACATCCAAATGACTGCTGTGTTCCTTATTACATCTAAGAACAGAACACCACAATCGCTTAGACGCCATTCTACTCCAGCATATCAACAATGGCGGACTATGACGACGGCTGTCACAGCTCGCTCAGGGCGGGTCTTGTGTTGAAACACGGCTGTCAATCACAATAGCGGGAGGGGCGTACGATCTTATGACGTCACAATATCGAACGGCTTGATTTCAGAGATGGTCAAACATATAAGGAGATTAAAACAAAACCACTGGATGGATTTTTATCATGATAGGATGGTTGTGTACAGGCACTGCCAACAGACATTTCAGTGCAATCAACTTGTAAAAGTGCATGTACCATTATATGACCCCTTTAAATAACACTTGGCGGACGTCGAGGTCACTTCCGTGATTTGGGAAAAGCACGTAAAAGTCCTGGCAGAAAGCGACGCATAAGGATATTATATTGTCCAAATTTTTCTTATACACTGTACAAGCCTGATCATTTTAAAATGTTGAAATACAACACTATTGAGCACTGAATACCAAATTAACACAGTGCCGCCAAACCACAGCTGAAACAGCCACACTGGGGGTAAAAAAATTATTCTATTGCTCAAGGCAGCTTACAGCCTCTAGAGGAACTTCATCAAGGGATTTTTGAAGGGATTTTCATATTGTCTACAGTGAACTAATGAACCAGAAGGCTACTGGATAGAAAGCCAGCCCTACACTTAGTTTTACATTTAGCAAATGCTTTTATCCCAAACGACTTACAAATGAGGAACTTCACAAGCAATTTATCATAAAAGAGCCAACAACAGGCCTACTTGCAATACCACAACTGCAAGTATAAAGAGTTATAGTACAGAAGACGTTCTTATGGTTGAGAAACAGAAAGCAAAGGATCCGGACTATTTCTTAAGAACTAGTTCGGCTTTTGCGTCTGAGTGTTTACTCAAGTTATAGTTTGCCTTTGTTAAATTGAATTCAAATGTAACCCAAGCAAGGCTTTTGTCTTTCTTTTGGTTTTCTCTGTGGATAATCCTGACGGGGTAGAGGGGTTTCAGATAGTGATACTGAAGGGGCTTTTGCTTCAGATTCAGCTTTCATAATTAAACAGAGCCGGTCAGAGGAGAACTGCGTGCAAATCCATGTGTACAGCACCACAATATGCAGAAAAGAAAACCTAATGGGCTTTCTTATTGTCTTGAAGAGAGAAGGGAGAAATTAGCAGTTACATTCAACTTTTATTTACCTCCATCAAGTTTTCCTTCATTTCTGCTTCTTGTCTTTCCTTCTCCGAGTCCTAATTTCATCAGCACCAAGATCCAGTGCACACAAAGGCTCAATTCACGGTAAACACCTCATAAAAATGCCCAGCAGGAAGTTGACTACTGACAGCCAATCCTCAAACAACAGACAATTAATCGTTCTCCTTCCTTTAATCTCGCTCGCTTTCAAATGGCCACTTCTTTATTCATTGTGTCGAGCATTTCATTGCTCTCATTCCTTAACTCCTTTTGACATCTTTTGTTCCCCTCTCATTCTGCTCTTTCTGGAAAGTATGTGTTGGTGCTTCTTCATCCATTTCTCCACTTAAAATTGATGGATAAAGTAAAAGTCTGCTGGAAAGAGGATATCCAGAGTGTCTATTTACACCAAGTATCCTACGAGTCTACATCCCTACCAGAAGCCTACGATCGGTCAAAGAGCGACGTCTCGTGGTTCCATCACAGAAAGCCACAAAATCACTTTCCAGAACGTTCTCATTCACAGTTCCATGCTGGTGAAACGCTCTCCCCACCCTCATCCGGAATGCAGAATCCCTGACAACATTCAAAAGACAGCTGAAAACCCATCTCTTCCATGAGCACTACCTCACTTATCGGGCTTATGCTACTCTGAATAATGCCTGAACTTTTGAGCACTTCTTGCGTTGTTTTTGCCTCTTTATGATGACTCGCTTAATTTAGTCCTAATTTGTAAGTCGCTTTGGTCGCATTTTTACTAAATGTAAATGTAAATGGAAATGTAGCCCAAATTGTTGGCAGTGGCTATTTGCACTAACTCCGCCCACCATTATCTGATTGAGCCAGACAAAATGACAAAAGAAATCCCACAGACAACAGAATCAGTGGCATCAAAGAGTAAGGTAAAAGTAAACAAAACTATCCTCAAAAATAATTATTATTAATATTATCATTATTATTTACCTTTTGCAATTTATACAAAATTTTGTTCCTTAATTATTTTAAAGTTAATAATTCACTCCATACTATAATTATTATAAAAAATATTATTTGCTATTTGCTGCCAATTAAGCTACTACAAATCATTGTAAATAATTATATTAATATAATAATAATAATAATAATAATAATGTATGCAGTAAAGTTTTACCTTTACAATAATTTAGGAACTAAAAATGTTTATTCCAAAAGGTGAATAATAATAGTAATAATAATAATAATAATAATAACAACAACAATAATAATAATAAATGTATGCCGTAAATGAAATAATAATAATAATAATAATAATAACTTTTAATTTTAATAATAATTAATAATTGTAAAAAATCATTTTAAATAATAAAATAATCTAGAAACTTATTCTAATAAATAGAAGAAAAAAAAAAATCTGCCACTAGATTCTACCATAAGGAATATGCACAAAAATAATTTAAGTGTATGCATGACCTTTAAATATCAACAACAACAAAATTACTATCTGTGAACGCATCAATACAAACCAGCATGTTATCACTGGGTTATGACCCACTAGTTGAGTTCACTTACATGAAGCCACACTAAAGCTAAAACTATATGATTGCCATTGTAGTACGTAACAAAATATCAAGTGGCATTTATTTTGAAAGATAGAACAAGCCCACTCTTCGAGCAAACTATTTAATAAAAAGATGATGCATTTTAAATTACATTATAGTAGATATACTGTTCAAAATGTAGATGCTTTCTGGTTGTCAATGTGATGAACTACAACACCTGTGGTTACTCTGCTGGGACATCCACTAAAAATCACATTAAGACCTGTAGAGTAAAATACATTGAACAAATGACAAATTAGTTAGCATCTCTGGTTTTCAGATGCATCTCAATTGGATGTCATTTTTTTATCTAATGCACTGCCTCTGAATTGCAATGAAAAGCAGGCTTTTAATTTGCAAACACAAGTACAGTCTCACTGCTGGTTCAGCGAGAAGCTCACATCGCTCAACAAAACGGCAATTCTGCGCCAGTGTCACACTCTCCAGGGAAGTCAACCTATGAATGCTTAGCTTAGTGGCTTACTTATAGCTGTCTCTGCATATTAAACTTCTCCTTAAATGAACAGGTCATGCCACATCTTTCTCTGACTGCTTAATCTCCACAGTGTTACATTCATTTTCAAGCAATGAATTTAGCATGTCTAATGCTACTGAAATGGAACACGTGAAGCCAGGCAGCTGTGCTGTGGTTGTGAAGGTGGGAGGAGAGAGAAATAATTAGCCTGCCAGCAGTCGAGAGCTAAACTAAGTCAGGGTGAAGCATCCCAAGCCTTGAAGTTCATAAGCTGCTATCTGAGTCGTACAGTGAGGATGAAAATGTCACAGTGTGTGAATGTGTGTGTATTAGAGCAGAACGAGATAGAAAGGGAAACTGAGAGAGGACATCAATAAAGCATATAAAAGTCTACTTTGACCGTACTAATGCAAAAATTCCCACCTGTTGATCTGCTGCTCTCTTTATCTCTTCAGACAATTTACCTTTGACCTGAAAGCTGCTCTCCACCGACCTCAATAAAGTGTTCTCGCTTCAAATAAACCACGAACCAGGGGCTTTCATCGCTTCTTAATTGTGCAGTCTTCTTTCCATTTAATTTGAATGACATGTCTGCCAGTCAGAGAAAAACCCTTGCAGGAAGCCTCAAGCTAAACCAGCTCAAGCAGAACCATTCTCAGATAGAGAGATCAGAATTTGTTTACAGGCTGAGTGGAATGAGACCCTGTTTTCCACAGAGAGAAACATTTATGAATAAATTAATAACTTAAACTGTATAAAGCTTATTTAAAATGTAAATGAGATAAATAAAATAAAGACTTATCCCAAATGTCTTGAGCCACTCAATGATAGACAAAACAACACATGATCTTGCGCTTGCGCTTCAGTTGGATTAGCAACGTTTTGCTAAGGGTTTCAGCATAGTCTTTTTGATCTAAGTTGTTGCCTATTGATATTAATCTTTTCTTTCTCTTTTCTTTGGTTTACAGTTATAATAATAATTTGTTACATTTATATAGTGCTTTTCTAGGTACTCAAAGTGCTTTACATGAAAGGGGGAATCTCCTCAACCACCACCAATGTGCAGCATCCACCTGGATGATGCGACGGCAGCCATATTGTGCCAGAACGCCCACCACACACAAGCTTACTGGTGGAGAGGAGACAGTGATGAAGCCAATCAAGGCCAAGGGGCAAATTTGTTCAGGATGCCGGGGTTACACCCCTACTCTTTTTCCCGAAGGACATCCTGGGATTTTTAATGACCACAGAGAGACCACAGAGACCACTCACAAGTTGTAAGTTGACGGACAAATTAGTCTAGAAGCACACTAACTTTAGAAACCAAACAATCTAAAGCTATTTCTAAAGCTATTTCCCACAACACACATTCATTTTCTGATGTAGCTTTTTAGGATGATACATTTGACTCTGGTAAAGCAGGATTGCTGGAGCCTAATAATAATAATTTGTTAACATTAACATTTTTGTAAATTCTTATGACAACATTTTTGCACACATAGCTACTATTGAGAAAAGCTGATATCGAGGTTGCAACCTGAAAGACGTCTGTCATGACTTATTCTTCAGTCTTCAGTTACTCAGTTACTGTGTCAGTCTTCATAGAAGATTTGAAGTTTCAGGACTGAGCCAGCAGTGAGACCACAGCACAGATCCTGCATGTACTAAAGGTCAGTCTTTGAAATGTCTTAAGTCTCTTTGTGACACGTCTGGGCCTATACTTTAGTCTCACAAACCTGTGTCCTCTTATCCTCTGTGCTAATGCTGCTCTTCCATCCTCCTCAAAGAATGTGCAAAGAGAGACACAGTGGGTGTGGCACCGGGCTTTAAAGAGGTGGTTTATTTAAAGGGACAGTTCACACAGAAATGGACACTCTGCTAGGGGTTTCATCAACTAGTCGACTAGTTGACTAGTCCAGTGTTTCTCAACTCCAGTCCTCGTGACCCACTGCTCTGCACATTTTGTATGTCTCCCTTATTTAACACACCTGAACCAGATCATCAGCTCATTAGGAGAGACTCCATGAACTGAACTGAGTGTGTCAGATAAGAGAGACATACAAAATGTGCAGAGCAGTGGGTCACGAGGACTGGAGTTGAGAACCACTGGACTAGTCGACTGTCACAACCACTAGTCGGCGCTGTCGGCCCTAATCGACTAGTCGGAAACAAAATGGTGTCAGGCGTTGAGGTACCTATGCGTCCAAAACGGTCAAGGTCATCCTATGTGTGGAAATACTTCACAGAAAATGTAGACACATCCACCGTTACCTGTAAGTTATGTAAAGCAGTGCTAAAATACAATAGCAATACGTCTGCAATGGATAATCATCTTAGGATGAAACACCCACTGCCAGCAGCAACCGTTTGTGGCAATGACGCTGGTTTTCATCAACTGAAGCGAGTGAATTTATTTATTATGTTATTTCTGAATTTAAAAAAATACATTTCCAATGATTCACCAGAACTCCTTCCTCTGTGTCTTCCTTAACAATGCTCAATGCATTAATGCGTCAATTTAATGAATAAATAATTTAACGACTAGTCGACGACTGTTGTGCAGAACTAGTCGACTAGCAAAAATCAGTTGTGAAACCCCTACACTCTGCAATCATTTACTCACCTTTTTGTTGTGTAAAAACTGTATGACTTTCGTTCTTCTGTGGAACATAATGTCTAAATATTTTGTTACAATGATAGTCCAACATGATTCAGAAATGTTCATTTTTGGCTGAACTATCCCTTTAAAAAAACAGAACATAATATATTAAAGATGGAGAATATAGTGCTAAATTTGAAAGGGCTGTGGTGTCCTAACAGATTACAGATAAAAGTTTAAATCGAACAGTTCATCAATTTTTATCCCAGATTGCATCATTAGCTCTTTAAGCTGTATTTATTTGCATGTCTGTATTGTTTGTTTTTTCCACATAAGCTGAAACACTTCAGTATGACCTTCTGAAAGGGTCAGCAGAGTAGTCCACAGAGGGAGTGTGAAATCGCAAACAGTGCCCATAAAAAGTGTTTATTTTGACCTCTTCTTGTCTAATACAGAGAGGTTCAGCAGCGTTGCTAGGTAACATGCTAGGTGATCATTTTAACAATGCGAAAACACTGTAGAGGTGTAAACTTGAGACATGATGCTGGTACTCAGCCCGCACACTTCCCAAAAAGCTATATTGATTGAAAACTAGACGTCACAATTAGGATTAACCGCTGGTGGACCAAACAGCACAAAATCAGGAGCGTGAGGGAATGTGCGTTTCTAGCCAAACAATGAAGCCATTAATTTAAAAGCCACTGATGACCTTTCTGGTGTCTGCCAGGTTGGTCAGCCAATGATAATTAGAGCATATGCCAGGGATAAAATTACATTACCTTTAACAGAGACAGGAGGAGTTGGAGGAGGAGGAAACAGATCATGCATAAAGAAAATGATGTGAAAAATGGTGGCGAAAATGGTGGCCATAGGAAAGTAAAATGATTGAAATAACTTTAATTGATTAAATGTTTAAAAGAACCAACCACCTGGCTATTTTGCTCATGAATGTGTATGCACATGGTTTGGAAGTAAATTATTTCCGATTTTACTTGTGAATTGAAATAAAAAATGTATGACCCAAGACCCACCCCAAACCTAACAAACAAACAAACAAACAGACTAAAACTACTAAATAAATAAAGTCTAATATATTCATTCTATTTTTTACTATAATGTATTATAAATATAATTTAAAATTACAAAATTGTAACCAGTTTTCAGATTGTATTGGTAATTGAAAACAAAAAGTAAATAAAAAATAAAAATAAAAATTCAATGCAATATTTTTTTTTAAATATCTAGTTCAGTCATGAAACTCTACTGGAAGCAGGCTGATAGGTCCTTTACATGCACTCTGCAAGCAATCACATGATCATTACCACATGGCACAATGTGAAAGCCGATTGGCCTCTGGTGATCCTGCAGCCAATGAGATAAATGGTCTGCTTCAGCATTTGCTGTATGCTAGTCCTGCAGTGCGCTATCAGAGTTCCTCTGAAACCTCCACCTCCCCCAGCTCCACCTGCCTAGATTTGCTGTGGGATTTATGTGCCTATTTATGCAGAAGCAGCATGTCTTACAAGCTCACAGCAGCGTGTCTGTGTATCTATTAGCAGTAGCAAGTCTAACTTGCTCTGCAGCAGCAACAGCAAAGCAGATCTAGTCCGCCGAGACCAAATACATTAACGTTGCCATATTCCAAAAATAATGTAAAACTATTTAGAGAGTGGTCATGATTGAATTATAAATATAATAAAAAATATAGCTTTATAACTTCAAAAGTAGTACATTTTGTAGCAAACAGGAGGGGGAAAGGAGTAAATATCCACACACTTGCAATAATACTCCTCATTTTATCTTATGAAGACCGGAGAGGTCAGTACACTGCAGTTATTTAATAGTTCTGACATTCTTGCATTTATTCTGATGAGAGGGAATAACAGCGGAATGAGTAAATGTTTTGGAAGCATTCCCATGTCTAATTCCACTAATGTGCTAACAGGTCTGTTCCATGACCCCATCACTCACAGCCAGGGTATAAGGGGGCACTGACACTAGAAAACAACAACACCACCACACTTTTTAGATTTGGGGTTAATTATAATCATATATCTGACTAATTCCAACTCATTATGCACATCACATGCATATATGAGCAACTTCGATCAGACACAAATAGAAGATAACATTTGGCAGATATGCCCGGGTCGTTGTTAATGCTATGAAAATATGACTCATGATTTGTAGTACTCAAATTGAATCATTTTTAAGTATGTATATACACTGATTATGAAGAGAAGAAAAGACTGAAAAGAGTCTTTAAAAATCAGCTTCATAAAAAATGCAAAAATATTTGAAATGATTTCCATCTCTCTCAGTCCCCAGACACACTCTAACTGACACTATGTATTGCTCACTTAGTCTCAGATATTCATGTTGTGCTAATCACTAGTGAAACGTTCTCAAACCATCAACAGAAAATTGTGAATGCAGCTAATATTCTCTAACTTCCTGTTCACATACACACCAAAAATGTCTGTTTCTTGGTAACACTGTGGAGTTAGAGAATATTAGCTGCATTCACACTTTTCTGTTTATGGTCTGAGAACGTTTCACTAGTGATTAGCACAGCATAAATATCATGGTAACATGGACATGGTAGCATTTGTCTTGGAGAGACATTGGTCACACAGAATGTCCTCACTGGATTTTTTTAATTCACTTTTAGAAGCAGTTGCACTAAAATAAAAAAAAACTCTTGGGCAAAAATTTGTTTCATCCATTTATGTGAAACTAATCCTCCATTAACATGTTTTTTGTGTGTGTGTGGCTTGATTTAATTGTTGTTCACTTTGCTTGCTCAAGTGGTGTGGGTATGTAACCAATTGTTTCACCCAAAAATGTACATGGGTGGTCCTATAGATTGGCAGAAAATACACATATAATGAAAAGTAGGATTACTTAATTACTAAAACAAAATCCTGCAGCCAAGTCAGTGGTTATAATATATATATATATATATATATATATATATATACAATCACACTCTGGAAATATATCTTTTATATAGAGTCCACAATCCTCCCAACTCATTCTTATTGTCATCAGTTTAAGTATGGAGACTTAGAGTGTCTTGTCTGCATGAGTGAGAGCCATTTTCTCTTATCTCTCTGTCTCACAAGGGAATTTCTGTACCACCGGTAAATTCAATTCACAGTCTGACAGAGGAACAATGACACGGCCACCCCCTGGTCCATTATGCAGACAGTACCTTTTGTGCTTTTGAATTTATGAAACGGCACTGTTAGAAATCACATACAAACACATGCAGGAAATAGTAAAAGAACAGCACGAGGAAGAATAAGTTGCCCTTTGAAGTACAAATAATGCTGCTTGGTCTTGATGAAAACACTGTGGTAACTCTGAGATATTTAGTGGACAATATTTAGCCATTAAAGTGGGAGCTGGGCAAACACTACATTTTTTTGGTGATTCTGGTGCCCTGGGCAGGAGGAGATTAAATGACCCGCACTTTTATATTTAACCCTGTATTAAATTTTTTATAATTTTATTCCTTTTTCCTGTTTTTTTTGGGACAGTTTGCAAATAGCAAAAAATAAAAAATAACTGAATAAATAAAACACACACGTGTTGGTGTGTGTGTGTGTGTGTGTGTGTGTGTGTGTGTGTGTGTGTGTGTGTGTGTGTGTGTGTGTGTGTGTGTGTGTGTGTGTGTGTGTGTGTGTGTGTGTGTGTGTTTGTGTGTGTGTGCGTGTGTGCAAGAGTGCAAGAGTGTGTGTGTGTGTGTGTGTGTGTGTGTGTGTGTGTGTGCGTGTGTATGTGTGAGAAAGTATCCGTAGCCCTAATTTCTTTTTTCACATTTTGTTGCTTTAATTTAAATAATGTAACTAAGTTGCTTTAATGTAAATGTACTATTATCCTATAAAGAACAGCTGAACCTCAGTTCACAAATAAAATATATTGTTTAAATTATTACTGCCTTTAGATGTTATTTTGGAATAAATGTAAAAATGCTTAAAACACAAATTTGATTATATTTATACTTGGTTTTAATAAATGGAACATTAATAAGATTGTTCATTTAAAAAATAAAATATAATTGCATTTAGTTTCTTATTTTATGTAATGCAATGTTTATTTAACCAGGAAAATGTGACAACATTAAGTGTAACTGGGAAATGAATTTACATTTGATTAATTTATATATGACCTATTTATGACTTTTATATACACTGCTCAAAAAAATAAAGGGAACACTTTTTAATCAGAGAATAGCATCAAGTCAGTTAAACTCCTGGGATATTGATCTGGCCAGTTAAGTAACAGAGGGGGTTGGTAATAAGTTTCAGCTGCTTTAGTGTTAATGAAATTAACAGCAGGTCCACTAGATGGGCAACAGTGAGACAACCCCCAAAACAGGAATGGTTTTACAGGTGGAGGCCACTGACATTTTTTCCCTACTCATCTTTTCGGACTGTTTTTCACCAGTTTTGTATTTGGCTAGGGTCAGTGTCACTACTGGTAGCATGAGGCGATACCTGGACCCTACAGAGGTTGCGCAGGCAGTCCAGCTCCTTCAGGATGGCTCATCAATACGTGCCATTGCCAGAAGGTTTGCTGCGTCTCCCAGCACAGTCTCAAGAGCATGGAGGAGATTCTAGGAAGACAGACAGCTACTCTAGGAGAGCTGGACAGGGCCATAGAAGGTCCTTAACCCATCAGCAGGACCGGTATCTGCTCCTTTGTGCGAGGAGGAACATGATGAGCACTGCCAGAGCCCTACAAAATGACCTCCAGCAGGCCACTGGTGTGAATTTCTCTGACCAAACAATCAGAAACAGACTTCATGAGGGTGGTCTGAGGGCCCAACGTCCTCTAGTGGGCCCTGTGCTCACTGCCCAGCACCAGGAAGATCGATTGGCATTTCCCATTGAACACCAGAATTGGCAGGTCCGCCACTGGTGCCCTGTGGTTTTCACAAATGAGAGCAGGTTCACCCTGAGCACGTGACAGACAGGAAAGGGTCTGGAGAAGCCGTGGAGAATGTTATGCTGCCTGTAACATCGTTCAGCATGACCGGTTTGGTGGTGGGTCAGTGATGGTCTGGGGAGGCATATCCATGGAGGGACGCACAGACCTCTGCAGGCTAGACAATGGCACCCTGACTGCCATTAGGTATCGGGATGAAATCCTTGGATCCATTGTCAGACCCTATGCTGGTGCAGTGGGTCCTGGGTTCCTCCTGGTGCACAACAATGCCCGGCCTCATGTGGCGAGAGCATGCAGGCAGTTCCTGGAGGATGAAGGAATGATACCATTGAAGGGCCACCACGCTCACCTGACCTACATCCAATAGAACACCTCTGGGACATTGTGTTTCGGTCCATCTGACATCACCTGGTTGCACCTCAGACTGTCCAGGAGCTCAGTGATGCGCTGTTCCAGATCTGGTAGGAAATACCCCAGGACACCATCCGTCGTCTCATTAGGAGCATGCCCCGACGTTGTCAGGCATGCATACAAGCACGTGGGGGCCATACAAACTACTGAGTACCATTTTGAGTTGCTGCAATGAAATTTCAGCAAAATTGACAAGCCTGCTGCATCATTTTTTCACTCAGATTTCCGGGGTGTCTTTGAATTCAATCCTCTGTAGGTTGATCATTTTCATTTCCATCAAACGATGTGGCATCCTTTCATTCATAACACATTACCCAGTCCATATTAGTATAGATATCCAGCATGATATTTTTCCCCATTGAGATCTGATGTGTTTTCAAAGTGTTCCTTTAATTTTTTTGAGCAGTGTATATATATATATATATATATATATATATATACATATATATATATATATATATATATATATATATACAGTACCAGTCAAAAGTTTGGAAACTACTATTTTTAATGCTTTTGAAAGAAGTCTCTTATGCTCATCAAGCCTG
Source organism: Rutilus rutilus (assembly GCF_951802725.1). NCBI lineage: Eukaryota > Metazoa > Chordata > Actinopteri > Cypriniformes > Leuciscidae > Rutilus > Rutilus rutilus. Next base: position 21,024,589 of record NC_140226.1, on the reverse strand, counting down.
CAGTAAAAAAAAAAAAAAAAAAAAAAAAATACAGTAATATTATGAAATATTATTACAATTTAAAATAATGGTTCTCTTTTTTAATATACTTTAAAATGTAATTTATTTTTGTGATGCAAAGCTGAATTTTCATCAGCAAGTACTCCAGTCTTTGGTGTCTTATGATCCTTCAGAAATCATTCTAGTATGATGATTTATGATCAATGTTGGAAACAGTTGTGCTGCTTAATATTTTTTTTATAACCTGAGATACTTTTTTCAGGATTATTTGATGAATAAAAAGTTTAAAAGAACTGTATTTATTTAGAATATAAATCTTTTGTAACAATATACACTACCGTTCAAAAGTTTGGGAACAATAACTTTTTTTTTTTAAGAAATTAGTACTTTAATTCAACAAGAATGCATTAAATTGATAAAAGGTGATGGTAACGATTTATATTGTTAGAAATGTTTTTATTTTGAATAAATGCTGTTTTTATGAATAAATGCTGTTAACGTTTTACTCATCAATGAATCCTGAAAAAAGTATTCCAAAAAAATATATTAAACAGCACAACTGTTTCCATCATTGATAATAACTGAGTATCAAATTATAATATTAGAATGATTTCTGAAGGATCATAAGACACCAAAGACTGGAGTACTTGCTGATAAAAATTCAGCTTTGCATCACAAAAATAAATTACATTTTAAAGTATATTAAAAAAGAGAACCATTATTTTAAATTGTAATAATATTTTTTTGTTTTTAACTGCAGGCTTGATGAGCATAAGAGACTTCTTGCAAAAGCATTAAAAATAGTAGTGTTTCCTAACTTTTGACTGGTACTGTATATATATATTATGGTTTAATATGTGTATTATAAATGATTTGAAGTAATAACACATTCATTAAATAAATATTTAACATTTATATGACCATATTTAATATAGGCCTACATTTTTATTTATTTTTGGTCCTTTGGATAGTTTCGACCAATGTTTTTCTCTGTCTACAGTACATGTACAAGTCATAAAATGTGTGACTTCTGCACAAATACTGAATACTTAATGAAATAATATGTGCATATCTATGGGGAAATGTCTACGGCAGACCATTTAAACATGTTATGTGAAACCAATGAGCTCCATCTAACTGACTCTCAGACCTCAACATCCCTTAACAGTTTAGATATGGTGTCCAGTGAAGTGCAACAGTGAAGCTTGGGCACAAAAGAAACTGCAGATGATGAAAGGTTTGAGACAGTTTGTTATCTAAAAAAATGAGTGTGAAAAAGACTGATATTCACCTGACATATAGATAAATGCAAAATAATTCACCTGAAGAGTAAACTTTACACTTTTTTAGCTAATTTTGAGCTAATTTAATGGCCATTATGCACTTTTCCAACTAGTTTTTGAGCAGGCCAGTACCAGTAGCAGTGCAGCTCACATGTTGTCCTCTGTGAGATAAAGAGAGTAAATAAAGTTGGTAGCATACAAGGAGCACCAGGTTAAAATCCCAGCCGATAAACTGTATATAACGCTTCTTTTAAATAAAACTTAATTATACAGGTACAAATACTTGGAAGTTGACGACAGAGACGATCTGACAGACGATCAGAAACGACATGTTTGAAATAGCATGGCACTACTGGCTATTTCCCTTGTGAAAAGAAAAAAAAAACACACAAAAAAAAGCATTATACTTGTAAAGAAGACATTACCTAAGTTTGAGTTTTTAAAAATAGCTTTAGTGGCAAGATGCACTAATCATGCACTAACAAAAAGAAGTACTGTTCAAAACAAAATGCCTATTCTAGCACTAATGTGATTATTTTCTGCATATAATCCCCTGCAGGCTCACAGGATATATTTATGTCTTTTTCTTTTCTTTTTTAAGTAAAGCCCATTGTTCCTTCAGCCGCGGTGTTACAACTAACTCTGAGAGTTCAAAAAGGGATTTGGATGTTCCACTCGGACAACTAAATAAATCTACACAAAATCAAGCATGACACAATCCGAGAGAGGATGAGATGATGGGAGAAAAGGCTGGGGAGAGCATGGAACACTTAGCAGTATGTGATGCACAATAAAATCACATGACATGTCCGCTGAGAATGGGGCTCCTTAAGGTCAGAGCACAGGTGAAAACAATCAATTTGCTTCCATCACAGACAAATGGCCTTAGCTTGTGCACTGCTGTATGCCACTGTTTCTATTGAATGTATTTGCTAATGGCTAAGTAGCTTGTGGCTTTAAACCAGAAAGGATGATTTATGTTTCAATCTCAGACACGATTCCCTTCTTCTGACTTTTGCTGTTGTGCCCGGGTTCTTTGAAACCATTTTTTGTGCTGTAGGGGGTGCTGTGTTGTCTCTGAAATTATAATGTAAAATATAAATAGATTCACTTCTTCTGGTTCCCTACTATATAATGCAAGCAGGATTTTATGCAAAAAAAGAAAAGTTCAATAACATCATGAGGGTTACAAAGAAACATTTAGAGCCTCCTTGGATTTTAGAAGTAAATATATATTTTAATTTCAATACATAAATAAAAAAAATATATATTTTACACTATAATAAAATGACACACTATAAATCACTAACTTGTGAAAAATAGTTTTCTTTTCTTATCTCGCCTAGGGAAAATTAAGCTTGCACTGCTGCTGGTGCCCCGTCAAATAAACTGCTCCATGACACCCCTGCTTACTGATGCTAAAAATATTATTTTCTTCTCTGATCATTCTCCTTGATATTTTCCACCTGCAGATAATGTGTTTTGCGTGCCCTTTTCAAAAGCACAGACCACAGCAGAACGGTAAGCCTCAAAGAGCTGCAGTCCAAAATGTGCATGTACACACACACACAACACACACGCGCAAACACATTTGAAGCTGCCCTCTTGCTGCCCAGTGATTGATAAAGCTAGTTGCTCTGATTAGCGTGTCTCACAGATTAATTAGCGATGAATGGAAATGAACTGAAAAATATCATTTGTTTGCAGAGGAAGGAGGAAGCAGCGTGGGTGGCAGCGATGGGTCTGATGGGCCAGTGAAGGATGAAACCTCCATGTTTAAATCAATTTTAAACTTCCGGTGCTCACAGTAATAGTCTGTATGGAGCTACTCCAAGTCAAGGCAAATTAAAGATCAGCATTTGTTCAGCCATTTCAGCACTGAGAATTCCTAGAGGTCAGAACAAGAGCACTAAAACAGCACAGCGATCTGTAAAAGGCAGATAACTGACAACGAAATGTTAATCGCTGCATTGCCGTTTCAATCGGCAGGTTAATTGCACTGTTGTTAAATTATATTCCAATAAGCACATGGCTGTAAAAAATTTCCTCCTGTTTTCATTCCATTATGACCATTAATTCACAGCAGCTCAGAGCAGCCAAAGCCACAGGTTTGGTTTAAAAAGCTGATCAGATTTGTATGGAAGTGTTGTCTTATTATTATTTTATTGTATTTTGTTGTTAAAAAAGTAAAGATTTAATGCCTTTTTATATGCTGCTAGCATCTTGAAACACTTAATCACCTCTCAGCGCCTCTGAGGTGCACATGCAATCTGTAGTGGTCTTCGCCACAGCAAATGTGTCTAGCAGTTTATTTGGAACAGACAGAGCTCAGATGGGAAATGGAGAAGCATGTGCATTGCCATCCTATATCGCCTATGGCCAGGTCCAACACTGAATAGAGAAAAGGATTCAGTTAATTCCACAGATTTTAAAGGGTGATTCAAAGTGAAATAAATTAAGACAACATCTCAGATTACTAATCCAGTTAATTTATTTATGAAAACAAGATACAGAAGCACTATTTGCACTGCTGTTCAAAGGTTTCGGGCCAGTAAATTAATTAATTTTAGTCAGCAAGGATGCACTAAAATGATCAAAGGGACAGTAAAATCTTTTACATTGTTATAAAACATTTCTATTTTTAAAGGTTCTTTTAAACTTTCTATTGATTGAATAATCCTGGAAAAAAATCACCTATTAATAATAAGAAATGGTTTTTGAGCATTAAATTGGCATTGAATTTTCTGAACGATTGTGAAGACTGGATTAATGGCTGCTGAAAATTCAGCTTTACCATCAGAGGAATACATTGCATTTTAAAACATATTAAAACAGAAAACAGTTATTTTAAATTGTAATAATATTTCACAATTACTGTTTTAACTATTTTTGATCGAACAAATGCAACTTGGTATTGAGTATAAGAGACTTCCTTTACCGTTAAAGAAATCTCCAAACTTTTGAGCACTTGTGTATTTAATGTTAAGGATTGTGCACTTGTAGGCAAATCTGTACTCTCAATCTACCAAATATACACTCTTCATACAAGTGTTAATCCCACTAGTCTGCAGGGTCTGCTTTTTTGCAAAGCTTTCTCCATTTGTCAAGGTCGAACATACACTCCACATTTATTAAACAAATTGATAGTGACCTTTCAAACCCTTTTTGTTTTATACTTCTTAAATATAATCAGCTCAGCCGCAGGTGAAGTAAAACCTCCTAAATCTGAAAACTTTCTTTAAGAGCCGTTCAAACAGAACAATTAACACGCAGGATAACTTCTGAAGTTCATTCAGGTATGGTATCATTGAGGGAAGATAAGGCGAGTTAATTGTGTGTCTCTTAATTTTCTCTTGCCAAGACCTAACTCTCTGCTTTGCATATTACCTAATCCTTTTTTTTTTTTTTCGCCTGCCAGGACAAAAATAATTTTTAACAGTAGATCACAACATTTTTTTTTACCTTTTCTCACAGCTGCCTTGAACTAGGGATTGTGGTTCTCTTGCAAAATCCTAGGATGCTCCTCAAACCCCCTGATATAATCTGTACTTCACACTTCATGTCTTTCAAACCCATGAGGACTCAAAAGAACAACTTCGATCCCTCATCAAAGTAATAAACCTGACCAAAAAATCTAAATGCGGTGCCATACGTGTCTGATAAATGTTTCTGACATTTATGTCTCAGTGTGAGGGAATGAAATAAATATGGCCACATAACACATACTCAAAGCATTCAATCTATAGTGCTGTGTGTGACAACCGTTCATCCACTCTCACAGATTGTTTCTCTGTTATGCCGTCATAAAGTCACACCATAATGAAATAATCCACCGTGCAATTAATCTCTTTAGGACAGTGGTCACTAATTAACAGATTCAGTCATGCATCTTTGATCTGGACTGGAGCAGGTTTAATTGTCTACATCAGTGTCCAGTAAATGAGCAGTTTGAACACGGACCTGAACATGTCTCCAGGTGTACGAGTGAATCATACAGATGACAATCTATTCTGGTCAGGTATTAGAGAACCCAGAAACCAGAAGTGAGAGACGGTAGATTAGATCATATAGAAAACAAAAGAACAGAGCAGTTCAAGACACTGTTCAGCTAAATAATTGAGGCCACGTGGCCAATATAAAAGTCAAAGTGAATGTGTTATTTGGCTTCTATTACATTTTTTCTATGCTTGACTTATCGTGCCTGGCTACAATCCACATCCGGACCACAGGGGTCAAGGGTCAAGACTGGCTGCTATCATGGCCCAGTTTGCCCCTGCTGGTAAATGTTGTAATTACACTAATTTGGACACAAAAAGCATCGTTCTTCACTGACAGCCATTCAAAAGGTATTACGTTTTCTGGCAAAATAAAATTTTAAAACATATAAACAAATTAAATATTTTACGGTAGATGTTTTAGACTGCAGCAGCAAACTTCTAATGTGTATGGCCTTTTTTGCTTTGCTTTGAAAATGCGCCAAATATTATTATACAATTAGTGTTAATGATAGTAGTACCTGTAACTATGTTAGTGCGATGATTATGCAGTAAGCATTCAAATGGCAACAATAAATGAACAATCTATTATAATTATAATATAATAATGATTCATATTTTGATACAATTAAAGTAAATGTTCTTTATTCCACAGCAGAATAAATGTTCTGTTTTCCACAGCATAAAGAAAGTCATACAGGTTTGGAAAAACATGAGAGTAAACAAAAGATAACAGACAGCTCTTTTTTTTCACCTGAACTATCCCTTTACATTTCATGACTTTTCAATTCAAATTGAATCTTGAAGAGCACTGTGTGATCTAGACACTTATCGCATCAATGTACCACAAATAATGCATGGATTGGTTAGAGAATGCCACATCTTGGAGAGATTGACACATTAGTTGCACTTCACAACTTCTGGCAAGACATCTTCTTGAGAGTTTCATAAAAATAAAAATAAAACATTCACAACCCATGGATGGCATTGAGAAAAACTCTTCTTTGAAAGTGTTACATTATGTGAAATGTTCACAGTCGGCAAAGTCTGGATTGTCGGAAAGACAAAAATACACACTCTGCCGGCTCTGCAGTGCTGTTGTGTCACTCTTTGCTAATGGAAAGCACACCAGGCAAATGAGATCACGGCTTCCTGCAAATGAGGTGTGTAGAAGAGAACAGCAGTCTGCTTTAAAGAGCACAGCACAAACAAGTATAATACACACACACACGCTATCAATACATACCACTGCAAGCACGTTCACACACACACACACACACACACACACACACACCATTTTCAAGCAGACGGTAGGTGTAGGTTCTTCAGTAAGTGTAAACAATGCTTTTAATTAAAGTTTCAGTATGTGTGGCCCCACTAGTCTTCCCTGACCACCACACCTTGTGCTTTTAATCTCTGTCTGTTTACTCCAGCTCTGATATTTGTGTATTTTTCTTTTCAGATAAAAGACACAGTTCAGTGCTGCTTTTGAAATGCAGTACTGTTTGCAAGCCACAAATTTGGCTTGTGACTAGGCAGACCAAAGAGAGAACACCAAAGAGAGAACACACACATCTATACACACCGCAGAAGTAACAGCAGCTGAAACCACCTCTGTGACAAGGACTTGATTTAATATCCAAATTATGTCTTATCTCATGATTGCTGATCACACTGTGATGGCTAAGAGGAAGAAAGAATAAGGGACAGATCTGGAGATTTCACTGTGTTGTTGCCAGTATTAGGTAGTAGATTCGCTATTTGTAGCAATGCTGTTATCAGGAGAGTGGCAGTAGTGTTGCTAGTTTTAAAATCATGATGCTTGATGCTCATGATGATCATGATCAAAATGTGAAATATGAAGCATTTCAGTATCAAAGATATTTTACCAATTAAGTATCAGAAGCATAGACAAATGCTACGTTACATTTAAATGTAAAGGTAACGTAACATAGCGTAGTGACAGATATTTTATTCCGTATTTCGACATACATCCGAATGAAATGGATTATTGAAAATAAAAAAGGAAGGGTGGGGACTTTGTTAATGACCAAAAAAATTATAATCTGAGAAGTTTGGCATACGTCATGAAAAGCTAGACGTTTTACCGGGCGATTGACAACATGTCAACAATGCAACAGCTTGAGGTTGTCTACACTAGACGAAGTGACCGTTACAAATCCATTTGTTAGTTTGAAAGTAGCGTGCACTTGAAGTATGTTAGAAATAGAACGGGGCATCAGTTTACTGTCGGGAATTTGTCGCTTCGCACCACATTCAGTGTAGACAGCATCACTGATTATAATGGGTTCTATTTGCTTTTGTCATGTCACGCCGCTCGAATCTGGTGTAGACTAGGGCTGTCGCGGTGAAGGATTTTCCCTTGCGGTCATTTTGAGTGGCTCAATAGCGCAATATGCGGTTTTACCGCATTTATTAATTTATTTGTATTTATTTATATTTATTTGTTGCTATATAAATAAGTGTCACGATGTGGTCAGCATGCACAAAAACGAGTACATTTTCAGTAACCAATAAACCGAAACTAAACAGCGTCTCTGCGCATTGAAAGCCTGTCACTCAGCGCGCAGTTGTTACGGCAACGGACTGTCTTTGAGTGAGTCATTAAACCATTCATTCAACAACACGTTCAAAAACGCTGATTGATTATTTTTTGATTAAAAGATTAATTATTTTTAACTTTGAGCTCCACTTTTCAAGGCTCAGCTGACCAGCAATGCGTCACATGGGTAATGCTGAAGCTTCATAGAGACAAATGGCATTGATTCAATGCATGACTCACTGAGTTTTGTTTCCCGCGACCGCGAGTTCCTCGCGCTGTGGATGCTGACCAGCGCTGTCGTCCTGTCGCTGATGCCATTCATGGTAAATACCTTTTATTTTAAACGTTAAAAGGATGACAGGACAAATATTTAACTTTCCTTGGACACGGCAACCTTTTCACGTATATAACTTGACCTCAAAGACAGACGCAGGTAATCGCACGCGCTCAGTCGATCTCTCTCATTCACTGTCTGTTTAGGCTTAAGTGCAAATCCACGAAGCTCCTGTACAAATCACCATGATAAAACCATGATCATCGCGTCTTATTATCATTATTAACTTATTTAACATTCAATACACATGCACGAAGTTCAAAACAAGAAGGGTATAGCCTTATGAAAAAAGAAAACACGCGAATATCGCGGTTGCTGCGGTTACTTGAATTCCTCTGCGGTTGGCTTGTCAGTAGCGCGGTACTGCAATATTGCGGTTATCGCGACAGCCCTAGTGTAGACCAGGTGCCAGTTATGACATCTTGATAAATGACAAAAAATTACAAAGGAATTTAATTAAACATATGTATGGATGAATAGTTTACATTAAGTTGCATTTAGAAAAAAATATATGTTAAAGAAATTATGTGTAATCATATTTTCTGTCAGAAGAAATGATGCCTGATTCATGAATACATTTTTTGTAGATTCTTTTCAATGAATGGGTTAACAAAATGATCTGAATTATCTGAATCTTTGAACAACTCACTTATGCAGTTAATCATTTCTCAGTTTCTCACAACAGTGAATAGATACTAGAATAGGCTACACAGTAAAAATAGTTGCTGTTGTTTTTTTACATTTGAAAAATAAAACAGCAGCCTACATATTTTAGAAAAGGGTGTCCCTCACAAGTGGATCACAATATTTGGGCGTGAAGCCTGGGTAGACTTCATTTTCCACGTTCTGCTCCATCTCCCGTACAGTTGAAGCGTGCAAGCCTTTCAAAGTATACTCCTTTGACCATGAGCACGGAAAGACGCGTTCAGCACATACTCGCTATCTAGTGGACTTTGTTTTAAAGCGCTCAAGTCACTCGGATATGCGCTATTGTACGCGGAACCTCCGGATGATGAAAATTATGTCACACAGACAGTGCGTGAACCACCGTGGAACATGGACAGCAGAAGTATACTTTGGGCTTTAGGCATTACAAGGTTTGAAACCTCTGAACACAGAGACAGAAAGACAGCTGGATACAGACGATATTTATCTGCAATCAACTGAAATCAAATCTGCAGATGCATCCGGATTTTTGTCAGTGACGAATAGGTTTTTAATAAATGTTTACACCTGCAAGCTTGAATGACTCTGTACGAGTAGTTGGTAGCTTATCAAGCAACGTTTTTTGAGTTACTTGCTGCTTCACAAAACACATTTTATTTTCAATGTGTCATTATTGCCTACATAATGGCATGCACTTTTAGGAATATAAAAACATAAAGGCTAATGACTCATTCTCTCAATGCACTGTTTACTTGTTACATTGTGGGCTCTAGTGACAGCTTAGTCACGATCAAATTGCAAAAGGTACAAATTATGTAATTTATCAGAAAACAACAGCATACTTCGGTCTATAGCCAAAAAAAGCTAAATAAACAACCTAATTTGCTCTAAACCAGTCTCACTTCCTGGCAAAAGCATTACTGCCAGATAGTATATAGCATTTGCAGATATTAGTCAGGGATATGTGTTAGCATGTGAAAGTGTAATAAAATAGGACTAGCAAACATTATTTTATGGTTATAATGCTAACAATGTAATGCATGATTATTAGATCAGTTTTAATACACCATGAATGTGTACACTGTCCTAAATTAATTTGCTCTACAGAATTGTCAGTCTGGATACACATAATATCATTAGCAATCATAATTATTATTATTTTTTAACCAGGTGCATATCAGTCATTTTTAATGCATTTTTAATATAAAAGTCCTTTCAGCCATGTTGTATGTGAAAGCCATGCTTGTAGAAATGTGAAAACTGAACTGCACGTGTCACAAAGAACAAATGCACCATCTCTGGAGTTTTCAAAGCAGCCGAATGAATAAGTGGCAGATGGGGAGAGAGCATTCATTTGGCATTACGCAGATTCACACCAGCCTCACATAGAAAGAAAGAGAGGGTGAAATGAACAGACATTAAAGGAACAGATATATGGTCGGAGATAAATCTGAAGTAGGAGAGCGAGAGGAGCGAGATGAGTTGTCGAGTGGGTGGCTGTGGTCAATTACACGCTCAACGTACTAAAACAAAATGGCTCCATCTGAGCAGTGTTACAGCAGACAGCGCTCGGGTGGGCTGAAGATCTTTAATGAATGACTCCTCGTGCACGGATACAAAGAGAAGAACCTCACGTGTTCACGTAAACTCAGAGGAGTTCTGGGACTGTACTGACAGAGGAAGTGAAGTGTGTGTGGGTCAAAAGGCAGTTTGGGATTGAACCGTGCCTGTGTATGTTTATGTTTAATAGAGAATACTGTCCTCTGGGTTGGTTGCATTTATGATGCAGTTTAAAAGTATTTTTTCCATATGCTGTAATGCTGCAACACTAATGTCAGAATATGATAAATCCTTGCCCCTAATTTTCAGGGCTGATTTGCCATTAAGTTTAAACAGTTTTCAGCCAAAACACGTAAACAAATCCAAACTACAGAAGAAAAAAAAGAGCAAGAGTTACAGCAAAGCACACCAAACTTCTACCAGTTCCTATGCAACCACCAGTCAGTCGAATCAACTGCTCAGCTTAGACAATTATCAAAACTACTAATATTATTAGTCATTCAATTAAAATGATTTAGTGTGCAAATGAAAATCCTTTTTTTTATATGTTTTTTTATCCAAATATTTGACAGTGTGCATATTAAATATGAATGGGTTGTATTGAATTTGAAAAAATATGAATACATTTAATACCTACTTTATGTTTTGTACAGTACTTTCTGGGAAAATGCAGGATTTGTCCTTCATGTTCAACCCTGATACATTATATTTTCCCATTTAAAAATAATGTTATAATCATTTTGACATATTTACAAAAATGGCATCTTCAAAGTCTTTTTGACCATGTGGTACAAACCGAATATTGGCGATAGATGGATGATGGATGGACAAAGATACAAACAGACAGATTTGATAAATGACTAAAATGTGACTAAGACTAAGGACCCTATCTTACACCTAGCTCAATGCAGCGCCAAGCGTGACGCAAGTGTTTTTTTTATAGTTTCAGTCCGACGCAATTATCATTTTCACGTCCTGCGCCACGTTGTTTAAATAGCAAATGCATTTGCGCCCATTTGTGCGCCCATGGGCATGCTGGTTTGAAAACGAGGTGTGTTCTGGCGCATTGTTGGCACGTTGCTATTTTGAGGCAACAGAAATAGACTGCGCCATTGACTAACTGAAAACTGGTCTAAAGTCAATGGTGCAATATTTTTTTTGTTATTTAATGAGCGTGTTAGTAATGTGCGCCAATAGGCGGGTCCACAACGCGCATACACTCTGCTTATTAAACACACAGGGATGCACAGCAGCACACAAACATGCCAAATATTTTAAATAAAATGTTTACAATGTACAATGTACAATGTCCCGTAGATGGTCTGCCTGCACACTTTTACCTCGCGCATGAGCAGTTCCGCCCGCACTCTGGAGACTCGTTCGGTCTTTCCACTATCAAATTCCGTCATGTAAATAGCGAATCTGCCATGGCGCGAGCGCAACTGGCATTTAAAGGGAAAGGGAGATGAGACTCTGATTGGTTTAACACACGTAAATCCCAAAACACACCCATTACTCATTATGAGAATAGGGACAACCCTTTTAGACCATGCCAGGCGCCGACCATTTTTTCCGTTGTTAAACTAACAAAAGTGGATTCGGACACGCCCTAAGTGAACTTGCGCCGTGCGCTTTAGACCATGCGCTTAGATCGTTAATACAGGGCCCTAAGACTAAGCATGGCTGCCAAAAATGGCTGTCAAAATGGATGGATGGATGGATAGCATTATATAAAAAGGATAATTAACTGCAAGACTGTTATAGAAAACTCAATGGAATTGAAAGCACTGAGTCTATTTGTGCAAGAGAGTGACAGAAAAAAGTGGAAAGCTATTTTCTTTGATAGTATTTTCATGTGAAACAGCCCCAGCACCTGGTGTAAAGTCAGCTTTAACGCTACAGTCTCTGACACATGTTGACCCGCGGTGTGTTGCTGCCGGCAGTTTTCTGACACTCTGGACAGGCTACAGCCTGACCATAGGTCACAGAACATCACTGAGATTGAATTTTTATTTTTAGGGATGGGGAAGACCTTGCTTCACGTACTCACACACACCAACACCCTCGTGTCTGAGGTTAAGAGAGATGGGAATGTCAAAACCAGAGCAGACACACAAGGTGTTGTTCTCATGGGAAAACAGGTTCAAATCTGTTCTACGCCTGCATGTCCTCCCATCGCCTCTCTATTTTAAAAAAAGCTTTTCTTTTCTTTTTACAACCCATGCTCATTGGAAAAACATGCCAGTGGCGGGATTTTTGAAATTGATATTACATTCCGTCTTGCATGTTTTACGACTCTTTCATAGTGAAACGTCATCTTATACCAAACCTTCAGGCAGAAACTTAAATCATCTAAACCTGTAAAGACTCTAAAGAGATGGACTAATGAAACATTACATTAAATTACGTTTCGAGTGCACTGATCTGAGTGTTTTTGAAGCTGCTGCAAATGCTGGAGGAGCTCAATGATACTGTTACACCATATATCAGTTTCTGTGAGGATATGTGCTTTCCTGCTAGGACTCATTTAACATACAACAATGACAACGACAATCCAAAGAAGATGCCTACAGAGGTGGGGACAGAGTCTTGCATAATCAGGCCAAAAAACAAAGGAGATCAGACAATTCTAAAAAGCTGAAAAAAACAGTTTTCAGCCAGCTTCCAGTCAACCCTCTATCAGTTTGGAAAGGCCTGAAAGACATCACCAATTACAAGACATCATCCACCAGCACTGTGTCGAATCAACAACTGGTCGATGAACTGAATGAGTTTTATTGCCGGTTTGAAAACCCTGGTCTCACGCCCCACACCTGTTCTGACCTTCTTTCTATGCATTCATTAACACCTCCAGCAACCTCCCTTCCTCCTGCATTTACAATCTGTTAAGAGGATGTGTGCCGGGTCTTCTGAAAACAGAAGACAAGGAAAGCATCAGGCCCATACGCAGTTTCACCAGATGTCCTAGGACTTGTGTGAGGATCCTGTTTGTGGACTTTAGCTCAGCTTTCAAAACCATCATCCCAGATATCCTCCTGACTAAACTAACCCAGCTCTCTGTACCCACCTCCATCTGTCAGTGGAGACAGGCAGCAGCTAGTGAGGCTGGGAAAATTCACATCCAACACCTGCACCATCAGCACTGGCATCCCCCAGGGGTGTGTTCTCTCCCCACTGCTCTTCTCCCTGTACACTAACGTCTGCACTGCAAAAAACTTTTTTTTGCAAAAGAAGTTTGCAGACGACACTAGACTCATTGGCCTCATCCAGGACAATGACGAGTCTGCTTACAGAAAGGAGGTTTAAGAGCTGACTGTCTGGTGCAGTCATTACAAACTGGAGCTGAACACGCTCAAAACAGTGAAGGAGATTGTGGACTTCAGGAGGAACACCCCAGCACTCCCCCCACTCACCATGATGAACAGCAACAGTAGAGTCTTTCAGGTTCCTGGGCACTACCATCTCTCAGGACCTGAAATGGGACACTTACATAGGCTCCATAGTGAAAAAGGCCCAGCAGAGGTTGTACTTCCTTCGTCAGCTGAGGAAGTTCAACCTGCCACAAGATCTGCTTCTGCAGTTCTACTCTGCAATTATAGTGTCTGTCCTCTGCACTTCTGTAACTGTCTGGTTCCGCTCCGCTACCAAATCAGACCTCGGAATACTACAACGGATGGTCCGGACTGCTCATCGGTAAACCCCTTTATACTCTCCAAGAGTTGTACTCATCCTTAGCGAGTAAAAGGGCTGGGAAAATCACTCTGGACCCCTCATCCAGGCCACTTTCTCTTTGAACTGCTGCTGTCTGGTCGGCGCTACAGAGCACTGAGCACCAGAACAGCCTGGCACAAGAAAAGTTTCTTCAACAATTGAATTGAATGCCCCCACTGGGAAATAAACATGTGCAATACAGAACACTACTTATAATCATATATATTTAGCATACCATATATCTTATTCACATTCCCTTGCATTGTATTCATAGATGCCACCTACGTCACTATAAATAGAACGCCGCCATATTTGCGACCGACTCGCCCGGTATGGCCGCCCAAACTGCCCATTTGAATGAGCGAGAGAGACAGAGATACCTGGAGAAAAATTCTATTTTAGGCTCCGATTCTTATTTGTTACCCCCAGTTTTCTTTAGTCCATGATTATCTGCCCCAGGCTTATCCCATTTGGCCTTTCATGATATAGAAATACTTAAGTCATAGAGCTTCATAGCGCGCGTTCATGAGAGTCGAGGCGATGTCATGAATGAATCTATGAATCTGCAGCTGTTCGGCTGGCATGAATGAATCTATCTAATCCGTCCATCAGCACAGCCAAAGACATCAACTGAATATCATAAAAGACTGCCATATCTGTCCGAAAGAACAGATGTTCAATTACAGAGAAGAAGGTTTAATACACACAAATATCGAAATGAAAGACTCTTTCGAGTCGAATCTTTTTGAATGATTCGGCTGCGATTAAAAGCTATCAAGAGGTAAGCTCATGATTATAATATAACTACTCAAATTGCAGTTTGTTCGTCACATAAAGCTATCATATGAATAAATAACGATATTAATATAACGGACGAGTCGTATTAGATCACTTTTATGATACTTTTGTGATGTTGTTTTGTCTTTTATTTATTTTTTGCGTGACAGCCCCCAGTAGGCTAACGTTACTCATTCACTTTCATTACATCGACAAGAAGAGTCTCCATTAGGCTAACTTACATATTCAAAAATGTCCCTTTGTCTTCCACAGAAAGTAAACTTAAGGATTTGAACATGAAGGTGAGTAAATGACGTAAGAATGATCATTTTTGGAGGAACTAACGTTAACGTTAGTCCTAAAATATGCATTTCAAGGCTGAGATTATGCATCGTCTGCAGAGATAACGTTAACGTAACTTACACAAAATTACATCTAAAGCGCATGTGACACGAAGACAATATCTTTATGAACTTCAGAAAAATATTTATTAGATTTAGGTAGGTATAAATAACTGGCAGACAGACAGACAGTTCAAAAACAAAACAACCCCAAATCTTACTAACTTACCATGAGCTGGAAGAGCTGACTGTCTGGTGCAGTCATTACAAACTGGAGCTGAACACGCTCAAAACAGTGAAGGAGATTGTGGACTTCAGGAGGAACACCCCAGCACTCCCCCCACTCACCATGATGAACAGCAACAGTAGAGTCTTTCAGGTTCCTGGGCACTACCATCTCTCAGGACCTGAAATGGGTCACTTACATAGGCTCCATAGTGAAAAAGGCCCAGCAGAGGCTGTACTTCCTTCGTCAGCTGAGGAAGTTCAACCTGCCACAAGATCTGCTTCTGCAGTTCTACTCTGCAATTATAGTGTCTGTCCTCTGCACTTCTGTAACTGTCTGGTTCCGCTCCGCTACCAAATCAGACCTCGGTATAAATAAATGCACTCGGATAAAGTGCATTTAAACAGATCCAACAATAAAATGAAGACAAAACATTATCTGTCGATATCTGTCTGTATAATGTTGGCCACTGAGAGTATAATGGAAATATAATTAACCACAAACCAACATGAGACTTCAAGTCTTTTAAATAAATGATTCTCTCTTCTCTCTTCTTTTGGTATAGAATAAAATACCAGTTCAGTGTTCCTCTTTCAGCTGTTTTTGCAGCCAACTGCACAACATATTGCAGGCATTACTGAGACCGTCGGTCGCAAAGATGGCGGCGCAAAGCTACAGTGACGTCATGTGAATCGAATGAATATAACATACCTGTACATACATATATTGTCCATTGTCTATTTTGTATATTGTGTATTTTTTATATATTTATTTTTAATCACTTATTTTATTTTTATTATTTGTCTTGTCGCTGTCATTCTGTCAGTGCACTGGAAGCTTCTGTCACATAGACAAATTGCTTGTATGTGTAAGCATAACGGCTAGAGCGAGAGTCATATATTTTTTACTCATATTTTTGGAAAAAACGAAAATGCCATTTTTGGCTGATAACTCTTGGCGACCGAAACTTCGTGCATTCCTAATATTTTTCTGAAAAAATAAAAACCTTTTTGTTCCAAAAACAACAGAATGATCAGAATGACAAACTGCAAAAGAATATTATCCTAATGTAAAAAATGCCAGTCTATTTTTTCCCTTCTTGTAAATTTCCTCTTTTTAGCTGTGCAGTATATTACTAGAGGCATGAGGAATCAGCGTCATCCATCAGGGACTTTATACATGAGTGCGTTAACACCGATATCCATCTCTCACACATATACTACAACACATAATGACAGATTAACACACAACACATGCATTCTTCTGTTTCTGTCACATTCAGAGCTGATTCTGCCCCAGTCATCCTCTCAGGCCTGAAGCTGTATTTATGTAGAGTATGTTGTTAAAATGACAAAACTGTCATGCATGTGACATACTAACGTCTTAGCTGACTGACCCTCAGCACCTTAAGTAAGGCAGAAAAACATATACAACCCATGCTGTGTGACCGAATGTGCTGTTCACACAAGCATAACATTACGCATCATGTAATTCTCACTTCATAATCTTAATGTGTAATGGAATTTTCCAAAGAAAGAAAGAAAGAAAGAAAGAAAGAAAGAAAGAAAGAAAGAAAGAAAGAAAGAAAGAAAGAAAGAAAGAAAGAAAGAAAGAAAGAAAGAAAGAAAGAAAGAAAGAAAGAAAGAAAGAAAGAAAGAAAATGCCATTTCATGAAGCTGACTAGATGGGTTCTTGCATGTGGAAAATTAGGTTTGATCTTATCAAATAATTAACTCTGAAAGGTTTGGTGCTCTAATATACACAACATCCATTTGACAGGTTGCTCTGGTTAATATCTTGTGTTATCAAAGAGGAGAGTTGCTGTCGCTTTTGGTATAATGACATATTTATCATAATACATTTTATACAACTGCACACGCTTTCTGATTGCATTAAGCACAAAGCAAGTACCACAAACATTAATTCCATCCACTTATCTATTCAAAAACTTACTTAGAATGTTAGGTAGCAAGCTATAAATGCTCACTTCAACTAGCCATTTAGGTAACTTACAACCAAATTTGACTTTATCAAGTACTTATATAAAGGTTGACTTTTATTAACTTTTAGTCATTTTTTCCACATAACTAGCGGTTATATGAAACTGTTGACATTCAATTTTGATAACTACATTAGTAGATATATTATTAGCTACAATTTTCACTTATTCAGGTAGCTAGCCAGGGACTATTCTAGGAGTTCAATCTTAGGGCAGCTCAGACAAGCAAGCATAAAAAAAAAAAAAAAATTGTGTACATTGTATAGGGTAGACATGAACAATACAGTAGGTTATACACTACATATCAAGTCAATCCCTGAATACTGATTTCAAGCTTTAAAGCTTTAGTGCAGAGATTTGCTGTATCACAACTTACCTACTTATAAAAGCGTAGGCAAGCTTTGGGACATACTACATCATAATTGCGTCTTTAACGGGCCGCTCTGTTGCTTAGTTATGTGGATCCTGTCACCGTTTAAACTTCCCTGACAATTTTGTCACTGTTAAAATCCTCCACATTCAATTTAATTTCCTATTGTACCGGAGAGAAATGAAGTAGCACGTTGATCTGCCAGTCGTGTCTTTCGTGCGGAGAACTCTCCTCATGTGTCTGCATAATGATGCATTTGAAAGTTCACAACGTTGTTCCAGATTAAATATAATGTGGAAAACAGTATCTGACCTGATGCAAAAAATATTTATTTAATGTTTATTAATCATGAGTCAAACCCTCCTCTACTTAACCTTCAGTCTAACACATCTGCCATGTTTGTAGTTTAAAAAAAATACAAATTATTTGTGTTTGTAACTCTAATTGAATCCTCTTCAACGCACAATGGGTTGTGGGTAATATTAGCAGTTAGAGTGTGCGCGAATCTGCACTTAAGCGGAAATAGTTAAGCAGAATTAAGCGGAAATAATAGATAGGGCTGCACGAATAATCGAAATGAAACCGAACCCGCGATTTCGCTTAGTGCGATTGTGATGTATTATGTATTTGATTTTGCATACCTCCTGACAAAAATGAAGAAATTATTATCAAGATTTTTGTCATAATAATATAATATTTTATAATAAATCCTTACCTTTCTAATGATTTATAGTCATAGCCTGCCTGCATGTTAACATGTTAACCCTGCAGTTTTTTCGTAAAATAAATATAAGTATAAATACACCATTTTTTATTTTTAATAATGAAAGTGTTATTACAATAGTACTATTTCTTATTATTAGTCATATTACTAAATAAGCACAAAGCACAAGCCCTACAAGCAAGCACAACAAAGCGGGTGGATACATATATATAAATATATATAATTTTAACCAGAAATTTAACCAATTCGATTTCTTTCCCCAAATCGTGCAGCCCTAATATTGGACCATCCGGGTATCTTTGGAAAACTCATTTCAACACACAGTACTACAATTTAGGACACACTAATTCTAATTTCGAATACTATTTAGGATGGATAGCATGCAAATTGGGACGCAGCAATAGTGTCGGGCTTAACCCTACAATGCTCCGAGAATGCTGTGGGACAATAAGAATGCAACACGTTGTGGTTGCTGTAGTGTCTGTGGAAGGGACGTTTTAACTGAAATGATCTAATCTGGTCTGAATTTCTGCAAAGTGTCTCAGCTGAGATACATTGAAGCCTGCAAATGGAAAATGAACTCTCTTCATCTCTTCTATTTCCAAATAAAGCCAGATACCACCAAGTCAAATTTAGATCGCACAAAAGACACTAACAGACAGTTTGGATTTCAGTATTAAAGAAACCATTTTAGCTGATCTCTATTTTAAGGCTCTGCAAAAAATAGCATTTACTAAAATAGCACATCAAGTATTCTGGTCATGCTACAAACTCCTCCCAAGGTTAAAAGCTATGTAAAGACTCCTGACCCAGACTTGAGAAGCCAGAACCAGTTCAGCAACACATTTATCATCTTGAGTGGTCTAGAGGCCGAAGGTTAGGAATAAAAACTGCAGGAAATGGGTTAAAGGTCAAGATGAAAGTATTAATAATTTAGACCCTGGCAAACCACCTTCTGAGGGATTTGTATAAAGACTGTAATCTGTTAAATAAACGACAGGTTTCTCCTGATACACTACAGACATAATTAGTTTTCTCTCACCTTGAAAGCACTTTCTTGTTTTGTTATCAATCCTCTCATTGGGCATTTAAAGAGATCAATTACAGAGCTATGGTGTACCTTCTCCTTGAGTCTGGATCAGTAGACATTGTTCTTGTATATCAGCAATGGGAACACTCCTTCTTTGCAGACCTGGCCCAAGCTGACACTAATCATTTTCAATTAGAACATATAAGCCTCCTTGTTCTCATATTTAATTCATATCTTTATCAGCTCCCTGCCATTGAGATTCTGTTGGGATGCATACTAACTGATCACAGGACCACCTGCAAATGGGTGTCAGAATTACAACAAGTATCGACAAGCTAGAGAAGTGTACTGTGTCAGACTTGATTGATGTAAACACAGTGTGCACTCAATCATAGTAGAAGGGTTTACTCCCTGCACGCAGGTATGTGTGCAAAGTGCTTTACTGTTTTCCTTTGCATATAAATGAGCCACCTGTGCCACAGCAAATAAATAACAGGAATATTATGTAATGCTGTCTTACCTGAATAGTAGCAGGTATCATCAAGTGGAGAAAGCATGAAAAACAGAAAGAAAAGATAAGCACCTGTGAGTTAAAAATCACAATGTGTATACACACACACACACACTCATGCTCAAAAAAGCCATATTCAGATGGTAATTTTTTCTCAAGGGGTTGTAAGGTATTTTTTACATGATGTTTTTCTCTAACCACCCGCAAAAAAATCTGAATGAATTACGCCAAGGGCGTGTGGTAATTTAATTGCCGTCCGGAACCAGATCAATGAGTTGAAAAAGAAGAAAATTAAAAATTCACTGTTTAAATCCTTTTGACCACTGCCGAGCACCGTACTATAACTGTTGCACTTCGCTGTAATTTTGATGCATTTTAAAGATCAAGCCTACACTTTTATTACTGAAATACAGGAAAGAAGAGGCTGTATTAACTTATTTCCACATTTTTTTTAAATTACATCAATCAATTTGAGATAAAATACAAGACCGAAAACGATTTTAACTGTAGTGTGCCTATCTTCCTATTTTTAAACAATATTTAGGATATTATTTTCCTATTATTAAATTAAATATGACCTTATTATTATTCCAACCATATATTTTATTTACAGCAGACAATCATGTGATTAACCACGTGAACAGTGCATTCCCAGGTTCGTAGGATCACAAAATCTGCTCCTCCACTGTGAATAAATCGCCATCTGAATGCATGAGTTTTATCACTGAAGTGCCATGCAAATGTATTTTTATGGACGTCCACATGAGAAACAATCACAGTCTGAATAGGGCTAAAGGCTGCATTTTTATGAAAAATACAGTAAAAGCAGTAATATTGTGAAGTATTATTACAATGTAAAATAACTTCTTTTTTTTTATTGAAATATATTTTAAAATATAATTTATTCCTGCAATGACAAAACTGAATTTTCAGCATCATTACTCCAGTCTTCAGTGTCACATGATCCTTCAGAAATCCTTCTAATATGCAGCTTTGTTCTTAAGAAACATTTAACATTATTATAACATTATCATCAATGTTAAAAACAGTTGTGCTGCTTCATATTTTTGTGAAGGGGAGGGGGGGGTGCAGGACAAAAGTAACAACAGTAATCTTTCTATATGAAAGAATGTTGCTGTTCACAGAGAAAAATAATGTTAACACAACTTCTGCATTCCACAACAGCTAATGACAACTTATTAAAATCTATTTCTGAACCAAAACTCTGTTAGTCAAAATAAACCTCAAAGCAAACTCAAGTCAAATGGTTTAATTGTGTGCGATGTGAAAAATGTATGCTGGCAGGACAGAATTTCAAAGCTATTACATTTAGTGTGCTGTCAAAGCAAGCCATCCAGTGTACTTAAATAATTTAATGAAAACAACACATACAACTTTCAGTGGTTGCCAAATACATTTCAGTCTAAAATTCACACTTGGTCGGCTGCTGAACTGTAGCATTAACACCTCTTTGTTATTTGATTGCTCAATCAACATGCAAATAATGAAATGTACAGTCCACAAAAAAACTCTTGTCATAATTTATGTTGGTGCCTTTCATATATATTCAGAAAACTCTACTGTCAGGCCTACTGTGCATTAACCATCCAGATTTAACACCTAAAGAGATGTCTTAGCCTGGATGCCAGCCGAACTTAGCCCCGCCCACAACATTTGAAGTCAGGAAGTTCGGTCTGGACTTGATCCGTTGTGGAGCAACTATGCTCGAACCAAAGCTGTTCGGACCAATCAAATTGTCAGGGCGGGCTTTACACGATGATGGACAGATGATCAACAGTAACGTAATCATCCACGTCACCACGTCAGGCTAGGGATGTCTTCCTGATAAGACTACTTCATTTACTTCAGAAAATTCCTGAGAATTGGCCAATTAACACTCCATCAGACTCATAATCACAGGGGGTCATGCTATCTTATCAGTGTGATTCATCAAATGATCCCATCACTCACACTCCAGCTGGGACGTACCGTTCCTGACTTGATCACAGTTATGCCAGATTAAAGACAAAACACAAAAAAGAGAGAATGAATAGTACAATGTTACAGTTCCTGAGTGTTTTAATAATGTCACTTTAACTACTCACACTCAATAATGGATGACTGATTCAACGGATGAGGGAAGTTAATTGAATGCAAGATTCCGGAAGAGGGAATATGGTCAGTTTGCTTAAAAATAACATTGAATGGGTTTGTTTATACAATTGATTAAGTCAGGAAATAATTTACCATCATGCCCTTTAGATTTACTACGAGTGCAATATTGTGGTAGTTTTCTTGCACTGCACTAAAGCAATTCAGGTGATACAGCAAAAGTACTGCACACGATTTGTATGGCAATATTCAAGATTTTGAGGTTGAGTGATCAGCTTCTCAGACTGATATATCACACACAACCGTTAGTGAACTAAGTGCCAACGCATGTGTTAACCACTTCAGCTTCAATTTCAGTCTCCTCTCTTTCATAAGGCTGTCATTCAGTCCCTTCCGCCTTCTGTTTTGGGACTCTGATAAGGAAGGCCAAGCTATTAAATTTATCTTCTAACCTCTCTCTTTGGCATTATCAGTCTATTCTATCAGTCTTTAGAGATGTCTCCGCAGTCCCTTTCCCTCCCTCTCTATCAATCTAATCTCAACAGCTCCAGCTGACGACAGGCGGGAACACACACAGCAACTCACACACTCCATCAGAGACTATGGCTGCAGGTTTTGAGGCTCTATGATATGATAAGCTGTCAAGATACTGTTGAGATCTCTCTCTCTCTGTCTTTTCCTCCACCACTCTCTCTCTTTTCTCTCTCCACATCCACGCACGCTCATAGAAACATAAGTACAGACACATAAAATGACACCTGTTATTTTATCTGTGAAAAGAAAGCCACTCCTACTAAATGACTCCTGTGGTGAGAACCAGTAAAACAGTACTCGCATCACAAGAGTCCTGCAGACTGTGGACTTTAGGTCTACAAATTCCCCCTCGCAGGATATCGGATCTAAAATAACATCATGAGAGCATGTGACTGGGTCATGAACCACATCCTGCTGGCATGTGGGTGAAGTGGTCATGTTGGGCAGTCTGCGATTGGCAACACTTGATCAAATACCAGCATGGTTCGCAGCAGGTGGCTGGGGGGGTGGGCGCAAACCAAAGGGCATCGCTGGCGTGAGGGATTATGTAGGGGGAGGGCCAGCTGGTACTAGTGAATGGACAGGTTTGGGCCTGGAGATGCCAAGTAGGGCTGCGCAGATAGAGGTGCCAGGGCAGACAGCCCACAGATTCAAAACAATGCCTTCAGTCCAACCCTGAATAATGTGAGCTGAAGGACAAGGAGATGGAGATGCAACAGACTGACAAACACCAAGTGTGTGAATTCTGCTGCAGCGCATTGCAATATTGACTCCCGATATGGACTCCTGAATGCTGAGATCACTGTGGTTTAAAAAGTGTGAATGTGTTCAGACTATCTGAAGTGAGATTAGGAAGAACATCAATTCCATTATCTATGAGAGTATGTGTGTGTGTGTGTGTGTGTGTGTGTGTGTGTGTGTGTGTGTGTGTGTGTGTGTGTGTGTGTGTGTGTGTGTGTGTGTGTGTGTGTGTGTGTGTCTGTCTTAGAGAGTGTATGTAGAGAGGAAGTCTGTAGCATGTCTGCAAGAGAGGAAGGAGTGTGAATTTGACACACTCTTGATAGACAGAACAATAGATGGATAGAATGATCTACACATGGAATTATAGAATGACAGAAGGACACACAGACAGACAGACAGAAAGATACTGTAGATGGACAAGTAGATAGAACGATAGACAGGTTGAACGATAGAACTACAGAATGACAGATATAATGACAGACAGATACGTAGATAGTAGAGATGTGCCCGAAGCCAAATACTTTATTCGGAAAGAATGGATAATTGGCTTCAATACGAATAATGAATTTAAAAAAAAAAATTAATGAGTGATTGAGTATAAACTTTAATTTTTACAAATTTAAAGTATAATTTTCTGGAAGTTAAGTTTTATGAAGTTTTAAACACTAATGTCACTCTATTCATGTCCTCGTCCTTGCTGTTATTCAGAGGTGCAGCACGTTTGTCACACTGCTGAGTTTTAAATTCGGTTCCTGCTGTGAGTGAATGTTCACGCCGGGTTCCTGCTGTGAGTGAATGTTCACGCCGGTGTCTCTAGCTCCGGCCACTCAAAGGACGACTAGGGGACTTCAGACTCAGAGTTCTGCTCATTCACTCACAGAAGAATTGGAGAGAGAGGGAAAATTTTAAAAAAGAGGGCGAGACAAGACTCTAGTCCTCTACACTGGTTGATTCATAAAGAACCTGTACAAGACAGATAAACGAAACGAGGAACGATAAGGTACTCATCTCTTCCCTTTCTGATGGGCCTAATATTTTTTTCTCTCTTCTCCCCTGCTGTTCTCTAACTTGTCCTCTGGTTTGCGGGGCTACCGTTGACCCTCTCGGACAGACAGTTCGGCACACTGCCATACCCTAGAGGAGGATGAAATTAAGTTTTAAGAAGAAAAAAAAAAAGAGGGAGAGAAAAAATTACCAGAGAGTCCAGCGAGGAGTAATATTCAACATGGCCTGGCAGCAGTCGTCTAAATGCTAATCCACTATCAGGTACACAGTGCCTCCTAGTCCTGTGGCTCCAAAACAGTTCTATCAGTGTGTGTCAGGAAATTACAACAGCTTAATTTAATTAAGACACAGTCAACACATAAAGTGGATGCAACAGTTCGCACTAGCATTGTGAGCAGAGACTGTGACCTTTCAATTCGACGCGGCACTTTGAAACACAGACAGTTGACAGACCCTGAGGTGGGAATGTCGCAAAAGTCTTGACCCATAAAATTTTCCTAAAGCTGTTTTCCATCGTCCATTAATTCTCATTATAGTTTCTGAACATGCGACCGAAGTCTGAACATAGACTTTACATGTCTGTACACTGACAGATGTGCCTTTTGCCTATTCTGAGAAACACATTAACCCAGTAGGTCACCCAAAAATTTTACTCACTCTCATATTGTTCCAAACATGCAGAAAACAAAAGAAGATACAGTGCAAAACAACAGTGGACCCTACAGACTTTCTTTTCTTCTTTACTATTTCCTTCCTATTATTTTTGATTATTTTACTTCCTACTATTACTTTCATTTGGAACGACCCAAAGAGTACCATCACCTTCCTGCAACTCACCTCAAGGGTGCAAAAATGCCATTTGGAATCTGGCCAAAATCATATTCTGCCTCTCTCCCTTGACGGCTACATGAATAGGCAGGTTTCCCCAGGGAGATAACTGTAAAAGTCATCAGCTCCATTTTATTTCAAACTGACCCGCACTTGCATCTTTACAATTTGCACCGTTAATTTTCCCTGCTAAGTGTGTGGGTGTTTTCTGTGACAGGGTATTTTGAAGTTTATTTGCATGTGTTTGCATTCCACCCATCCTTCTCCCCAGTGAGTTTGAATCCACTGAGGGAAAAAGTCCTGTGTTTTTTGAAGTGTGATGTCTTGGAGCCTGAAGAGAAGTTTAGGAGTTCTCCTCTGATTTCAAGAGTCGTGAATACTCATCTGAATAATTATACCCACTCTCTGCTTTCTTCTGTCAGTCTAAATGCATTCCCTGCGTACATTAATGGCAGCTCCACACAAACCTTGCCCTAGTTATCAGCATCTTCTCTAAAATAAAATAAAAAACAGAGACGCTGAAAAGTAAACTGTCCACTAAAGGATATACACATTTTCTCTCTTATGAAATTGCCGGTTCAGTTATGATATTGACTTTAAAAATCATATAAATTACATCGTATGTGTATAAAAATATAAAGGTAAAAACAAAAACAAGAAGGTAACATACACCACACACATGTATAAATTAGTGATGTCAATCGTTAAAAAAAAAAAATCAACTAAATGAATCATTTTTTCTGTGATTAATTGCAATTAAAAAGTTTCTTATCAATTTAAACATTTCACAGTTAATCTCCAGATTAATGTAGAAACAATATAAATACAGTACTTTTAAAATACCTGTTTAATGGCATCTTTTTATGAATGAAGGCCAGAATCACTGATACTAATACAGCTACTGATGTCTTGATAAATAATATTTTTCAACACTTATTAGGATTAAAAAAAAACATTTAATTTAAGTGAACTTAAGACAATCCTCACATAAACCCATAATAAATGTCATATTTATTTGTGCCCTTCCTGTCAAACAGAAATTGAATAAAGTTATCAAACAGTCTGCACTGCATAAATTATAAATTAAATATAGATTAATCCTTATTAAAGCTACAAAAGTTCTTTAGTTAAGAGCAGTGTCACATCTGGTTTTGTTTTTGTTTCATGTCAGTCATGTTTCATGTCTTTGTCATGTAATTCCCTGTTAGTCATGTGATCCTGCCATGTGTTCCCTTGTCTTGTGTGTCATGTTGTCATTGTTTACAGGTGTCCCTTGTCTAGTCATTAGTCTTGTGTGTACTGTATCTAGCCCTCATTTTGCCATGTGTCTTTGTCAAGTATTGTTTCACTGTAACCTCTGTGGGTAAGGTCCTGTCATGTTTGTTTTGTTCATGCCATGCCTTTGTTTTATCTTTGATCACAGTCTGTAAATAAACTGCACTTGGGTTCTCTACAAACTTGCCTTCAGTGGACTATACATTACATGCAGTGAGTAATTTTCTCTGTTCTCTTTGTTTAACTTAACTGAAAGACAGAATTAGTGGCTGCTGTCACTTTAAGACCTGCCTCTGCTGACAGAGACGCGGATCTCAATCGCGTATCACTCTCTCACAACTCTTTTTGTTCATTTAAGATTTTATTTAACTCATTTAAGACTGCTCTTATGAGGATACTCAACAAAACGGACATGTTGGCATAATTGTGTGTTATTGTTTGTTCAATCGAGAAAGAGAACTCGATTATAGCACGCTGTCTGTGCCTACGATACTGGCTTCAGACAGTTCTTTTGTCTCGTCGCAGACTCGCGCTTGAATGGTTTAAAAGCATTTGCATGAATAAGAGCGTGATCATATAATGTAACGCTAGCCAAATGATGAGAGAAAAAAAAACAGATGCTGCGTTAAATATTTTAACGCGTTAAACTGGACAAAAAATGATCGCATGCGTTGACAGCACTAATATAAATACAAATACACGTATTGTAACAAGTCCACTGTAGGCGAGTTTGCAGAACCCAAGTGCAGTTTGAGAATCCCAACATGAACAAAATAAACAAAAGACTTGGCTTGAAATAACATGAACTCACCAAACAGCAGATTACATGACAATACCAGACAAGAGACAAATGAAACATGAGGGCTATATATACACAAAACTAATGAGCAAACAAGGGACACCTGTGCACAATCAAACAAAGAACCAAAGAGAACAGAGCAGAGTATCACATGACAAGACAAACCAATGAGAACATGACACAGACAAGAGAAGCACAAGACATGGGGCACGTTCAAGTTCAAAACGGTGCGCAATGTTTTGCTACGGTTTCCGGGTTGAATGTCATGTTTCCTGGAAACGGCGTGCACCGGTGTGCAACGGGGTTTGAGATACGTTTTCTCTTGTTTGGTGGGTGTGTCAGAACTGCAGTCCAATCAGCAGCAACATGTATATAAAACACGTGGTATTAAAGTGAACTCGCACAATGGGTTCAAGGAAAGTAATTTACAAATGTGTTCGATGCAGCTCGGTATACGCAACAACTGAGGATATTAGAAGACATGTTTGTCGTAAGTTTTATTGTAAAAATATAGGATATCAACATAATGATGTAGTTGTTTATATTTTTTGCGTCATTGCAAGTGTATGACATTTGGTATAGAAATAAACAATGGTAATTAAGTGCTTTTCCTAAAAATGAGAAAGAAAATACAGGGTATTAAAACAGTATGAACTACAAATAAAGTCAGTATGTGAGGCTAAATAGATGTGTTCTTGCGTCATCAGAACAGTGTGTTCAACGCATCACCATTTCTGTTTAAAAAACGTTGTGCAACGTTTTGTCGGGGCTGAACGCAGCCATGATCACATGAGGGCAAGGAAGTCACATGACAGGAAAATTGAAACAAGACAAACTACAAAATAAAGACATAAAAACAAACTAAACCCAACGTTACACATATGAAGCATATGTGATGCATCATAGATATGTATTAACTATGCTTGAGTGGCAAAAGGTCTAGCTCTAGTATATTTAGGAAGCGAATGTCAGTTTAGTGAGCAATACGCATCAGACGGTCCGCAAATGGACTGTGGGCGCATGTGCCGTCTGAGGCTAGAGTGACATTGAAGCTCCAACATTAAATCACTGAAAGCAAATCCCATCATAATGAGCTTCACTTAAACCAATCCAAACAGATAATTTAATGTAAGCAAGGAGCCCATAGGGACAACTGCACAGTTCAGTGGGGTTAAAATGAGTCAAGACCCTTTTTTGGAGATGTTACATCAGCCTAATCTAGCTGATGATGATGAGAAAGCATAAAAAGCATGAATGGAGATGAGAAAGAGAGAGCGCTTTGTATCATTTTGGACTCATACCAGAGCATATGCGCAAGTGCTAATCAAAAAGTGTGTGTGTATGTGTATGTGTGGTTGTCTCTCCAACTGTAACACAATTGTCTTTGCTTCACACTGGCAGCCATGTGAATGGTTGCATCGCAGCGTTACTGTGCACAACGCAAGAAATTTGGCACAGAGGGCAATTCCACCCCCATCCTCTCTTCCTTTTTCTCACTCCAAGAGTTCAGTGAGTCATTATTGCACTTTTATCCAAATGTGAGTAAAAATCAGTTGTTCTGATTTGAGTGCTACAGTTTATGAGTGATTATCAAGCACGAGCAGTTACACTAGTAGAGATAATTAGTGCTGTTCACCGTGCAGAGAGAAAAATTATTTTTTGAAGTCAAGAGTTTCAAGTGAAGTCAGCTCAAGAGTGAAAAAAACAAAACAAAAACAATAAACACTTAAATACATACACTTAAAATGAGTGAGAACACCTAAAAGATTAACAGACTTAACCCTCTGGGGTCGGCAAACGCGCCGGCGCGTTTTGCTGGATTTTTTTCACATAGTAGCACAATAGACTTAAATTACTCCGTCATTTATGGTCATACAGAAAAAAGAAATATGAAAAAAGAATCTTTGAGGTGTCTACTTTTGTATGTGTCCACTTACAATCAAATCAAAACATTGTGCTTTTGTAAAATAAATAAAATAAACAGGGTGTGCTTTCTGCCTCTCCATCTCTGTGAACTTTTTTTTCTTGAGCACGTCTATAAACTGAAACAAAAGCGAATACTTGTCACACATTTATGAGCGATATATCTTTATAAACATTTAAGTGTAGATTCAAACCGAAAACAAATATTCTCTGTTTAAGTAATTTGTATAAAACCAACAAGATGTCCAGTTTCTCAAACCCTTGCTCATTAGTTTTAATTTGACCACGCCTACGCGCACAAAAGAGATTGACATGCAAATCGTCCACATGGAACGCGAACGCGCTCATTACCTCAAACACAAAGCACCAAACTTCATCAGTCTCTGCTTTTCGTCGAGTTTGGAAGACACGCCGTGAGCTTAGTCAGCTTACATTGGATTTACCTCAGAAGAAGAGGAACGCGATTTGAAGACAAGAAAGATGTAAGGTAAGAAATGTATTCTGAATTATATTAGTTAATGTTATTGTTGCATAAACTTCACATTGCAGTTGAACTGTTGCTAGATATATGGTGAATATTATAATATTTAGACCCATGTTTACTGTTAAATACTGTGTTTGTGGATATCTGCTCAAACGTAGATATGTATAATATGGTAACCATAATATTTCATATTTTGGAGCGCGCTGTGCATTTGAATGTTTCATATTCAAAACGTGCTGTGCGTTTGAAAAGCAAAATGCACCAAACATTAGGCTTCATGGTTTTACTCCAATCTCATTTCATAACATCATAACGAATGGAAACATTTGAAGTAACATATGATAATCAATATATTTTTCTCTAGCGTAGTTGTTACTGAAGTGTTCCTTTTGAAAGATTTAGGGCTATAGGCTGCCTGTTATAGGCTATTGTTATTATTATTTTATGCAGCACTGCGTGTAGCCTGCCTACAAGGCACAACAAACCTGGTGTTCATTATATATTGTTGGAAACATTTGTGTGTGTGTGTGTGTGTGTGTGTATTCTGTGAATTTTAAAAAGCAATTTTAACCAGAAAAATCTAAAATGTATTCCCAAAATCGTGCAGCTTCTCTTGATATCAGCATGTTCACAGGTTTTTTTGTTGTTGTTTTTTTACAGGGACCAGATGACCCACTGATGAGACCTGCTGACTTCAACATTCAGTACAGAGTCTCTGTAAATGAAAATGGTAAAGTGAAAAATCAAACACCTTGGAAATGAAAGGTATGTACAATGTTTTTAGGAATGGCACAAAGGTCTCTGTCTTTGGATCATTGTTTTCAATAATGTGCTTTTTTGTCATTTGTTGTGTATCTTTGGATTATGTTGTGTTGTAAATAAATCCAAACAATCAAAAAGCCATTCTTTTTTAAATCTCCTCATTCTTTGTGCAAGGTTGCTCAGAATGATAGGGCCTGATAGCACCTAATAGGGCCATTAGGGGAGGGTCTTTGTCTTTTTCAGGTGTGAAGCCATAAATATTCATGATGTGTTTATGCCTACTCGCATAAAGCTTTCTTACACAGAGGGTTAAAGTTGATATTAGAAAAAAATTAGGGCTGCCCCCTAATAGTCTACTAAAGTTGACAAGAAGAGGCTTTGTCGACTAAAATTGTATTAGTCGATTAGTCCCAACAACAACAAAAAACTTCATAGGAAGTGGCGAAGTCACACAGTCCGTGAGAGACAGATTGTTCACAGGGGGTTCTTGTGGTAATTACAGCAAAGTCTGGAAGGAAATCCAAATGTTCTCCGATCATCCATTGTTGATCATCCAAAAACTGCTTATCATTTGAAACATCATGTAAGTAGTAGCAACATTACTTGGATTACATTACATTACGCAACTTTTTAAGATTATAAGCGCAACACTTTTGTTTTTGCCCCCATTTTTCATGAGCTGAACTCAAAGATCTAAGACTTTTTCTATGTACACAAAAGGCCTATTTCTCTCAAATATCGTTCACAAATCTGTCTAAATCTGTGTTAGTGAGCACTTCTCCTTTGCCGAGATAATCCATCCACCTCACAGGTGTGGTATATCAAGATGCTGATTAGACAGTATGATTATTGCACAGGTGTGCCTTAGGCTGGCCACAATAAAAGGCCACTCTAAAATGTGCAGTTTTATTACACAGCACAATGCCACAGATGTCACAAGTTTTGAGGGAGCGTGCAATTGGCATGCTGTGTATGTATATGAAGACACACAAGCTTCTGCACATACTTGCACTTAACCAATTCAAATGCCGAATGCATTCATGTCACATTCCAAACTCATTTACAAAACAAATGCAATCTCTTGGAAGAAAAGCACTGGAAAAGACACAGAGTTCTGCAGCAGCGAGGCTTTCCATTTCTGAGCATGAGCCTGTGTCCATATAAATAAAAAAAACACAATAAGTGCATGCAGCAGTAACCATATGGAACTGAATGGGTGATGGAAGTCCTGCAAGAATGATAGCTTGCATATAATTATTTATGATGATGTATCCTGGAGAGCATCATAATACATATTCAGTATATAGCTATATCACATATTTACCCCTAGGAAAAACCATCATCTTTCATGATTTAGTATCTGATTAAGTTTGAAATGAACAAGGCTTAATTTTAAGCATTACCATGTGGATCGAGAAACCACAGTCTAAAACAGATCCTATATTTAAAGAACAAACATTTGTGTGTTTATATTTGTTATTTGTTGTCTCACCATCCCCCAATAAAAGTGACCAAAAACAGAAAATGAGGAAAGGGAAATTCAAAAGTGGCAGAAGGATTTTTGGGAGGGTGTGCTGACATACAGGTTCTAATTTACTTCAGAGATGAAAGTGTAAGATAAAACACCCTGCCACACATGCAGTGCCTACAAGAGCTGAACATCCTGTAAAAGCCTTCAAAGATCCCCTGCATGACACTTGCCAAAAACAGGATTACTGAACAGGATTTCAGCATCTCTGCAGTTCCCGGGCCCTCCTCCCTACCTGGGACTGAACCTACCACCATAGTTTTGAAGACTTACATCCTTAACCATTAGTCTCAGACGGATCCACTGGGCCATAAAGGGCAATGGCAATAAAAACATGTCTCATCTTGTCAACTGCTTCATAACTGCTGACAATGACCACCTTCTCCCAGCCTTCGCCTCCCCACTCAAGGAAGACACCACACATCCTTCTGATTTCACTACAAACTCTTTGAGAATACAAATATAAAACAAAGGGGTTGCGTGACACACAAATAATCTATAAAACTGAATCTGGATTCCCAGATGACCAATTACAAGAACAAGAAGAGACAGCAGTTGATGTCATTATTTGCTTTATTTATCTGTCAGTTTTATTCATGAGCTATTAAAATCATCCTTGAAAAATACCAGTTAATTTTCAATTAATGAGCCAAGTTTCAGTTCACGCTGGTGCCAGCTGAATCTGAAATTACATTGACCCAGGCTTAATTGATTTCGTAAAAAGCCATTAGACTTTGGATTAGAACTGCCCTGATGAGAACGGCTCTCCTCTTCCCAAGAGAGGATTGATCATATCTTCGCCGGAAACATAAGCACAACACAAAAACTCCAAAAGAAATCAGTCAATGTAACTCAGCTCATGCTCCCTTTGGTCCCAAATTTTTTTTATCTTTATTTACATTTGTTTTTAAATCTTAAGAGCTAGAAAATAATAGGAGTGGACCGAATAAATGTACAACAGAACTACTGTTAATTGCGTAAACAAAAAGTATGACGAAAAATGTTCATCAACTATCTTTTTCCATGACTAAAAAGAGACGATGGCGACTTGGCGAGACGACACAAGGTCATTAAATGATAACTGTAACTACAGTATATTAACATGCAATATCGTTAACAAAAAAAGATGACACTTTAAAAATGTCAAAAAACGTTGTCAAAAAAAAAAGAGGAGACAAAATATTATAGACTGCTTTCCAAGCCTCTAGTACTAGCTCTCATGCTTGAGGTTGCCAGATGTCACAAGGTTAAATCCCCGAATCAGAGCATATCAGTTAAAAGGATATATTTTTCTGCCCAATGTTTTACTTAAACTTTCCAATCTGGCAACCATACGCACACAGAGTTTATTGATCCCCATTGAGATATTCTGCTTAAATTAAAGTGTCGTTCAGTCAGTCTGTGCTCCTTCATGAGCCTCTTGCGCTGTTTGCTACGACTGAATCTGCAATCAAACCTTCTCAGTGATAAACTGTAATAAATCCAAACATGGATCTCGACTATACTCAATTAAATTACTGAACTACAGGATGGGATTAAGCACTAAAAGGTGAACTGACAACCACATTTAGCTGCGGTGTGTACGTGGCCTCTGAGTAAATGCTTTGCAAAGAAGGTGCACATACAGCTGCTACAGCCAAAGCTTTATGTTGAGCTAATAGTGGGTTAAAACTGTCTTCCTGTTTCTCACTACTTTATGTAACACACAGAAACACATTGGGTATGAACAGTACGCAGCCAGCACCATTCCCATCTCTAATGCTGAGTAATGTTGGTAAATGGCTAATTATGTAAGGCTTTGTTTTGACCACTGCTCTCAAGAGCTCAGTTTCCACTCAGTTTTGAAGGGCATCTAGTTTTAAAGCCCATTTGTCTGATAGCAGCATTGAGACATTCAAGCCAATTACTGCATCACACAGCCCAAGAAACCCACAAATTTGTTGCTTAGCTCTCTGCTGCTCTTTTTATGCTCCCCCAGACAGGACCGAGAATCAGCAGAAAAGGCAACATACAAGATTCATGTTAATTAGCGAGTCTTGTGGATCAGCGCTAAATTTATAAAGCAGATGCAGCCGATTAAGTGATTAGGTGAAATTAACTTTTGTCGTCACATTTTAATGCTTCATACTTTCTCCTTTTTCATTTCAAGCTCAGAGGAGTCGTGAGTATAATTGAATTTTTCATAATACACTCACAGGAGGGGGATTTGTGATGCTCCTCTACATACTGAGACATGACCAGCTTTGAAAATAACATTTAATTATATATTCCTCAATATTTCGGCATCTCATCGCGTTGCGTTGTGTGGACTTCTGTTTTTAATAAAAATCACGCCTCCTCTAGGCTCCATACATTGACAGACAGCGAGTGAAACAAACAACATTTCAGGTCTGTAAATATTTTATAAAAGTCACCAGTGTAATATAGTGCAAAAGCTCATTTGTTTTGGGAGTCACGTTTATGCATGCATGAGATTTTCGCTACATGTCTTTTTTCCTTCAGATCATCTATATCCTAATGAGAGCTGGGGATCCTCCGAGCATATAATGCAATAACCACAGAGTATGAAACCATGAGACTTCAGGCTACAGCCAGAACATGCAACATATAAACAAATTTGGCAGCACAGCATGCCACGCATCATCATGTGATTTGTTCTGGAAGAGATGTATTTGGATCAATAATAAGAGCAGATGTGTTACTACTATTCTCCAGTTGTTGCTATCAGTCGCATGTTCCTAACAGTACAGATGGTGGTGAAGATGATGGTGGTCAGCAGGGCTGCCACTGAATGCAAAAACACCATCTAAACC
Source organism: Rutilus rutilus (assembly GCF_951802725.1). Taxonomy (NCBI): domain Eukaryota; kingdom Metazoa; phylum Chordata; class Actinopteri; order Cypriniformes; family Leuciscidae; genus Rutilus; species Rutilus rutilus. The sequence goes on along the minus strand of NC_140226.1, from coordinate 20,989,695 downwards.
TCTTTGAACATTACATTATCTGTGACAACTCACTGAAGCTGATAATGAGGTGCAGAAAAAAATTAGCAAAGATAATTGCAGATTAATGAATCCTTTTACATCTGCTGTTGATCTAAGAATATTTTGAAAGGGGTCATGACATGGATTTTTTTTTAAATATGTTCCTTGAGGTTCACTTATGATGTTAGTACAGTTGTTTGCACAAAAAAGGCAAACAAACAATAATATACAGTATGTGTGGAAAACAGTATGGGTGGCACCTTTAAGGCTTGTCAGGACATGGCTACTGTTATGATTGGCTAAGATCATTGCGTAGGAAACAGTATCAACACCCAGAGGGGGTATTGCATGCGAGTGTTTTGAACACATTATCCAGTCATTCAAAGACAAAGCATTATGAAATCGTTACCTTACGGTTTATGATGCAGCTGCTGGCAGATCCAGTACAGTTGGCTGCTTCATGTTTCAACAAAAGTTGAAAACCATACACTTGTTCTTGATGCTGGTAATCTTCTGAAGTCTGTACAGACACGCAGATGAGATGTTTAAACTGGACACGTCAAAGCAAATGTCCTTTCACTCTTCCATTTGTCCCGTTATCGACAGACTCAAGTGCGTGGAGTATGTCAGAAACTGAACACGTATCTGTATACTGCAACCAGTGTAGACAGTATCAGTGATTATAATGGGTTCTTCTTGCTTTTGACGTGATGCTCGCATCCAGTGTTGGCAATTGTCAGCCATTAAGTGACTGAATGCCAGTGGACTGGCACACTATGGTGTAATGTTGTATAACTATTTGTTAATGTCTTGTACTGGAGAAAGTAAAATTCAAATGTAATTGCCCAAGTGACATCACAAATCCCACAATATCCAAGCGAGATGTTTTTTGGAGCTTGATTAAATAAATGTTTTGTTTATAATGAGGAAGACATTTTAAACGATGAAACTTGCAGGATGTTTTAATGGTACAAAGACCATGCCATAGGATCAAGGCAAATTTGATTTCTCATGTCATGACCCCTTTAAAACATTTTTACTAAGGATGCATAGGAGTGGCATCAATTCACCAAAAGCCAAGGTATGGCAAACTCTGATAACGAGCTGATAACACATATTGAAGCTTTTTGACTAATTGAAATGCATGAAATTGCAATTATTGCAAAGGTATAGCAATAACAGAGAGAAAAACAATCAAAATGCTGTTGACAACACCACCAACTTCAAAAAAAAAAAAACTACAAGAGTGTGTGTTGTGCGTCCAAAGATGTATCACATAACCCAGCAAATTAGACAGTTATAGATCACTGTTATAAGAATAAAGGACTTTCAGGTTCTTCAGTTCACACAACTTTTTTTAGCACTTCAAAGCTCAAAATCTCCTACCGTAGTTTCATGTCTCTCTTGCATTCCGTAATCACATTTTCTTCTCACATTTTTATTTTATTTATTTATAAAGGGACCATGAACAATTTTTATCATAAATGTTTCCATTTCATGCATTGTACGAGATTTAGCCAAAGGCTAATTTTCATCCGCAGTCCCCAGGCAGGTCAGCACTCACAAATAAATACCAAACACAAATAACACAGACAATACCTATAGGTATACGTACAATAAAAACATACATATACACACACATACTATCACATCACATACTATCGGGGCCCCCCCAAAAAAACTACAATTTCATAACAAACAATTTCAACTCAAAAGATTATTCCACGTCCATTTATTTCCTAAGTAACGGAATAATTAGTGGAATAATGTACAGTCAGTCAGCAAATATTGTAAAATAAAGCCCATCAGGGTGATGAGAACCCCGAAATGAAGCAGAGAGTGGCTGTACATGATCCCTTAAAGAATAAAGTAAGGGACCTTTTAAGTGTATAGAAATGAGCAGCAATCCATTCCCTACATGCAGAGAGAATGCTTGCCAGAGCTTTTACCGACAAATAACTTTTTTTCCCCCAATGAAATCTCTCTGTTCGCTCCTGTAGCCCAGTTTGACCTTTTCTTTCTGTCAGTTCAGTGTGTACTTGTGTCTTTTGATGAAGATGTCAGAAAGCCACGGCCTCTCAGATACAGAGGGCATGATCTGCTGCTTTGTAAATCACTGCAAACATTAAGGGTGAAATCTGTTCATGTTTATGCTAAAGTTAAGTGCTAAGAGAGGTCAGGCCTTTCAAAACATCTAATGTAGACTTTACCCGGAAGGAGCGATAATAATAAATGCCAACCTATTGATTCATAGCATAGGAGTGAATTCTAACCATCAGAGGTCAAAAGTATACACTTTTTACACTGACCTTGTCTTTTGAGTTTTTGAATCTCATCTTATCAGAAAAATAGGCTAACAGACTGATTAATCTAGAACTAGATTATTCAGTAATGATCAGGCTTGAACATTGAAGAAAAATAAGATTTTACTTTGACTGAAGCAAAGGAAGGTTTCTGAAGCACAGGAAGTTCAGAGCTGTCAATGAGCCTCTTTCTAACCTACAGACACAATGAGTCACCTCAGTGTGTCTGATACCCAGCGTCTGACAGTAGTCACACTAAATTCAATCACATTACAAGCTACAGTCTTGCACTGGACCAAGCAAATGCTCCAAACCAAATGTTTTCTGACTCCCCATTAAATTTCAAGATGACTCATTCTGGGGAGCTTGGAATGAATGCTAAATGTTAAAAAGCATTTAGCTTGGCACAACTAGCCTATGATTTTCAAACAAACAAATGTTAGACCAGTGGCTGACAACGTTTGCTTTATTTTAAATATAATAATTTTTTTGTTACAACAGATCTGAATTCTTATTTATGCTTGTTAAAACTTTATTATGCTTTTAAAACTTTTATGCTTATTAAAGGCATATTGGATAAGCAAATGGAGATGAAATACGAAGTATTTGATGTTTTTAGAGAGCTCATGGCTGTTCGGCTCTCTGCTGTGTGGGGGATTTAAATAGATCGGTGTGAACGTTCTGCCTGTTACTGTAGAAAACTTAGCAGGAAACATGAAATTCTGTATATTGTATATATACATGTATATTCTTAAACATGTATTTTGTGAATGCATTACTCTACTTTTTAAAGAGAAACAAAGAAATCTCAAAAGAATTTCCAAAGCCCCTTCTGGGGCTGATTATAAAGTTAGACAAAGAAATGCTGAGTGGGTTGAATTCAAAGCTAATGCCTGCGGACACACACGTACACAGTACACACTTACTTAGACGTAAACGTTCCCCTCCTGGCGTTTCGGGCTCTTCCTGTGCAGGGAAGCTGTTTCTCTTTTATTCAGCATAACCACTGTTCAGAAATTCAATGAATAAATGACATGCATCTTCTCTCATTTTTACCCTTTCGTCCTCTCCACTCTTCCTCTTTTCATCTTTGCCTGCTTATTTTCATATCTACTAAATATATCTTCTTAAATATCCATCCGGATAGATAGATAGATAGATAGATAGATAGATAGATAGATAGATAGATAGATAGATAGATAGATAGATAGATAGATAGATAGATAGATAGATAGATAGATAGATAGATAGATAGATAGATAGATAGATAGAATGCATTTCTTACAATGTCAGACTAATTCTTCTCACGTGTGTCATCAGGGGGTTCACACTTCAGATGTGTAGGCTGCACAGATTCATTTGTCAGTCTCACAATGCTCTGAGGAGATTCTCACCTGGCAGACCAAAGCCAAATGCAAAACAAACGACCATTACATTCACAGAGAAAATGGAAGAATTCGCCCTGTAAAAGGTCCACAAGAGGTCACCTGAGACATGCACAGACCATTTCTAAAACAATTGAACCTACAGGGTGCAGTTTTCTACTGATAAAACCAATGCTGCACAATGCCAGCCACAAACAAAGTGCAACCGTATCTGCAAAAACACCATATTCGAGGTTGTGATGAGTACGGAATCACTCACTCTGTTATCAGCGATGTACCGCTCGCTTCATTACCCATGCAGACTGTCAGACCGTGGGTCGCGTACAGCAGACAAACAGCCATTCGGGCCGTGTATCATCAAGGTGACGCAGACTTCACAGGTTTGGCAGGTTTTTGCAGGTGAAGACATGAGCAGCGGGCGCCTGTTTTGCAGGCCAGATGGCATTGCTTAGTTAACCCTCCTCTGCTAGGCAACCCATCGCAAGGTGAAAGAGAGCGAGAAGGTAAGAGCGAGCAAGAGAGAAACGCGGAGCAGTGCGGTGTGTCCAGTGCCAGGGGTTCATTAGAGGCCAACCAGATGACTCAAGAGGCTGCAGATGTGTTTACATGAAGGCTGGAACTGTTTGTGGTGCAAATGATTCTCAGAAATCAGGGTGCATTCAGGGTCAGTGTGGGCTTGTGGGTAATCTGAGATCAGCTTTACATATACAAATAGGCTATTGTGATGCAAATGCATAGTGTAGTTTTCTTTGCAATAATATTTCACAAATTGCATCTTTCTTTCATTCTGACTTTTTATCATGCATTAACACCAATTTAACGTGTTGAAATCGTGCTGCCATGCAAATGGGCTGTTAACACGTGTTATAGTAGTGATAGAGTGAATACAAAAACTCCTTGCTCCAGGCAAAACCATGTAACTCTGCTTCATATTCTAGTGTGAGAGAGAGAAAAGTGAAATGTAAGGTCTAAGTAGCAGTCTGGTCAGCTATGTGATCTGATGCTAGTAACTGATGCAATTTGGGTTTCAGGATAAATGACTGGTTAGTATTGCAGCACAGTGAGATGGGAGTGGGAGAATGGCGAAATTGAAAGTAAAAAGGACAGAAAGAAGCGAGAGAGAGAGAGAGAGAGAGAGAGAGAGAGAGAGAGAGGCCTGCCTGAAGCGCTCTGTAATTGCAATGGTTTACAATGAATAAGGCCATTACTGTTAATGTCTTTAGGGATAGTGCGTACCATTTGTCATTCTTATACAGTCAAGCAGCAACAAACCCTTAAAATGTGGCGTGGTCATAATCTAAACCGCTTCTATAGGCAAAATCAACTGTACGTTTGGTCAATACGTCATGCTCTGACAGCTGTTACATATAACACTGGCCCAATGAATAATCAATCTCTCTGTCAAATAAGACAGATGCTTATTATTTAAAGACTTAAGAGTCAGTGTCGAATCAGATGTAAAGCTTTATTAAAGTTGACCATTTTTTTCATTGCAAACAGTCCTTAAAAGCTAATGTGACAAAAAATAAATAAAAGGTTTGTTACGACCAGATGTCCTGTAGTCGTTCAGTCACTCAGAACTAACATATCATACATATTTTACAGGGGTCATATACATTTATACATCATATACATCATGCAATTTTCTTTTCCTGGGGTCCTTATGGTATTTGTTTCTTGTCTTTTTCTCTCTGACCCTTAGAATTAAACTTTTATTTGTTGTTGCTGTACCTTAATGATTTAAAATAAAGTAAGTGATTTAAAGTTTGGCTGGTTAGCATGGCCCTGTTAGCCTCTGCTGGTAGATGTCGTAACTACACCATCTGGACCCAAGCACATATCAGCACATGAATGTGATTCCCAGTGCCCAAGAATTTAATAACCATTCAAATAAATAAATCATTAACTGGATGTTTTCTCCAGAATTGGAGAAATGAATTGGAACAGCTTTCTCCAGATATTATAGACCTCACTGATACACCATTTATGTAAAATGAGCAACAGTGCTTTGCTGCGTTCCAATCCAAACATAGTCCAAATATAGTTTGCACTGCCCCATCCTTCAATAACAACCTCTTTGCAGAGCCTGCATTGACAGGTTCACTGAACAACCCACGCTGAAATGTGCCGCACACACTATCAATGTTGGGCTTAAATGTTTTGGTAGATTGTTAAATAAAAAAAACTTTCAGAGTGGCACGTGACTCACACACAGCCAGGGACAGCACAGGCTTTGTCTTTACTACATACACTTTATACTAAATAAGAGTTGTTGACATGTCAATGGGGCAGTCATGAGTTAAGAAAATTGAAAAGCAGTACAGTTAGTCTTTTTAGACTGGGGAGGAAGATTTTGAATGTTTTCATAGCACATAAATCCCTCTTGTACGGCCCATTTAAAGGGTTTAGCAATCTTAAAATGTCATGTAAACACTTTGTCTGACTGAAATCGTGGCAATCACATCAGCTACATTTTCTACAAGTTTGTTAGTCTGACTTTGCATTGTGTCATGTATATTTTGACAGAGGGATTGTAACCAACCATAATTGTGTATGTAAACATACTGCTTTAGCCTGACTTGTTTCATTGGTTTTCTCACATCTTCCTGTTAGATTTGAGGGTTAAACATTCAGAGGGTTCTGCCTGAACTGATGACCCAAATAGAAACAATGCCCTTCTGTGGCCTGAGGCCTGCCCAGCAACACCCCGCTCCTGACTTGGCTAGAGGAAATGGCTTGGGTCTTCAGCTAGAGCCATATGTCCGGTGACAGACCTCCCAGCATTAGGAGGCCAATGCTGTGTCCTGCCATGACTCTGATCTTGGGGCGTTCAACACTGAGCCGAGGACAGAGCAGTTTTGGGCGTGTACCGTAAGATTCCCCTGTTCTGGTTATAGGAAATATTCATGAGGATGTGACTTAATGGAACTAATGAATGGACAGATTCATTCATGCAAGCATCATCTTATTGGGAGCACTTCCTTGTTTTTAATAAAACACTACAGAAGGAATCTGTCAGTTCATATGAATAAGGATAGTTATGGGAATTTCATAACCAATGTTCCATTTGATAAGCTGAAGAGAGCTTTAACATTCCAGCCAAAATGAAGTGAAGCTTATTTTCTTTGACAGCCATCAAGAACGAGTGTGAAACACAAACCAAACGCCGAACCATTCCTGCAATTTGATGATTCACCACCAACCTGTAGCAAATTGCATATGCACCATGGGAAATTTAAGTGGATGGAAAATTCTTCCCGAAAAGAAAGAGAGCTATCAGCACACCTTATCCCCTCTCTCCACTCCTGATTTGAAGCTAAGCTTTTGTTTAATTGTGCAGCTCTTTGATTGAGAATAAAGCCTACCATTTAGAAACATAAAGTGTGGCCCACCCTGCTGTTCTGGTTGGAGATGGGCCCACAGATAATTATTTTGGCCTTGAGTTTCTAATTCATCTCAGACAGCATGAGAGGTGCTTTTTGACTGCCTCCAAAAACAAGTTCCCCTCGTTTGCTGAGTCTCCTTGCTATTCTATTTCTCGAGGAAATGACTCCATCTTCCACACCCGCTCATCTAGTTCTGTCCTTCCTTTTCTCCACATTTCCCTCCTCAATCTTTTCTGAACCCTCCCAGCTTTGTGTTCTTCCCCAGGCCAAGAGGAGCAGCTCTGATCAATTGTGGCCTGTTATTTCACAGAGGAAGCCGCAGCACTTCCCTCTCAGCTCTCATTATTCATTACGAGCACACAGACAGGCCTGCAAGAGCATGATGAAGAGATGCTCCAATACACCACAAAGAGGTCTGGAAACTATACCGGCCACTGGAGGAGCCTGTTTGTGAGCATCTGGAGTGTTCTGAAGCAAGGTTACAGTCCCAAGGAGAAGGGTTTCATGGCAATCAAACCGCAAGTCAAGAGAGATAATGAGAGAGCAAAGCCTTTAAAATCCACGTCTGTCAACCAGTTGCTGGGCATTTATTGAAAGATAACTACATGCTATGGCTCTGTTCTACACGCGAGCCCTGTCTGGCACATTAACCGTGGCTCTCTAAAGGGAGAAAAGGATGTCTGGATGGAGAACAATCAAACTGCTGTTTGTTTGCTTTGGCCGGTTTATAATTACCAGCTCTTATCAACCTGACACATGTGTACAAGTGCTGCTATAGAAATTATTTATTGCCTCTAATCTACCTCGGGCTTGTAATGAACTTTCAGATCGTAATTGGTACGATTGAAGGCGAACATTTTGTTGATCTGATTCATAAAGCTTGTTAACATGCGATAATGGAAGGTGGTGCAGAACATGCGCTGGTTATCGGCCTTGATCAATAGTTAACTGAAAAATCAGATAAAATCACTGGCCCTTCATATTCGATGTGAAGCCGCAGAGCTTGAAGGCTGTCAGAATGCGCTCTGATCACTGTAAATCACATCTAATCTGTCAATCACACACAGTTTCTTTTATGCTGCCTGGAGAGTGGGAGAATGATGTGGTCTACACAGTGAGCTGTCCTAGCAAGCACTTTAGCTCATATCAGGCAGCCGCATGGCTGAGGGCGCTTTTACAATAGAGCTTTTGGTGCAGACCTGAGTTCGACAGAGTTTTGTTTGTATGGTGAACTTGCATACGGATCTTGTGAACCATGGTTCCCAAGTAAATTTAATGCAATCTGTCTTAAATCTTGGAGGTGAGCAGCTAATGATAATGTTTCATTTGCATCATTGCTATGAAGGACCTTTACTGCCACTTAAAATAATATGACGTAATCAGCTAATGTAATTATCAGTGTAAACTATTTTTAATTAATTTTTAAAAGTGCAGTTAAATGTGAATGTGAAACACATGAAGAGTAAATAAAGAGATTTAATATATGTCTATTTATTTAACGTAAGTTATTTAACACATTATTTTTTATTTTATAGTTACATTACTAAGAATAAAAACTATTTAAACATTTACATTCATTAATTTATTGGTTTTTTGAATAATAAATAAATAGCTTATTTTCAAAGTAATAAATTGATAATTCGGTGCATGTACAGTGACTAAATTATTTATACAACAGTGAAGCTGCCATCTTCCCATCCTGTGTTGTAACTCTAACCTGTGTCTAAACTGGTACTCAGGATGATGAAGCATGTATAGTGGATTGGAACCAAAAATACATTGTGAAAAGGGACCAGGGGTGGTATCGAACTCTGGTTCAGACCAAGAAAATGCGAAAACAGCCTAAAGCCTGAGAGGAACACGACCTTAGCAAAGCTAGACATCACAGTCTTGGGAAATCAAAAGTTAAAGGAGGGGAAAAAATAGCTAAAATCATTGAGAAAGATCTTGAGTGGGAGGGTTGTGGTCAGCGCTGTAAGCAGTCAGTACAGTTCCGTGTGGTGTGATATACAGATTATTTAGAGGTGATGGTAAACATCTGTGATTCAGAGTATAGGAGAGAAGTGAGGTCTGAGCTGTCTCCATGATAGCACTGCTAGTTCCACACATTTCTGAAACACACACATACTATAGCTGAGATCAGATACCTAGTTAGCTACCTACCTAGACATCATTTAGGATGGCCAAACTATCTTCCAGGCTGGCCAAACTATTTCTAGCTGGATTAGGGAGTCAATCACCTGGTTAAGCACCCAGAACCCCTCAAACACACCACCTGATCAGTGGACATTAATGCTAATTTCTACAAGTGTGGTCCCATTTACAATTTGTGACATGGGTCAATTTTTTTAAATTCAGATTTATACATCTTCTGAAAGCTGAATAAATAAGATGGAATTAAGGCATGGTTTGTTAGGATGTTATTTGGCCGAGATACAACTATTTGAAAATCTGGAATCAGAGGGGGCAAAAAAATCTAAACTTTGAGAAAATTTAAAGTTGTCCATTTATGTTCGCGATTGTGCTGCATTCACTCACAAAAATAAATAATTAATATATTTATGGTAGGAAATTTACAAAATATCTTCATGTAACATGATCTTTACTTAATATCCTAATGATTTTTGGCATAAAAGATCATTTCGACCCATACAATGTATTGTTGGCTATTGCCACAAATATACCCGTGCAACTTGTGACTGGTTTTGTGATCCAGGGTCACATTTGTTTGGCAAATTTCTGTGTGCAAAATCCAGTAATTTCAATAGGAATCCACACTATCGTGATTTTTGCATAAGGGAGAAAGATTTCTCCACTCAGGTTTTTCAATGGGTTCAAACTGGTCATATAGATTTGACAGATTTATTTTTTTAAATACACAGAAATTTCGCTAATGTGACAGCACCTAAAGATACCATGTCTCTGCCAAGTTCAGCCAAGGCAGCATCACATTCATTTCAACAAAAATTTCCCTAACGAATCGGATGAACTTTGCACTGTGCAGTGCAAAATCCCAAAATGCAATGCAACAAATTTTTCACCAATTTTCTCAAAAAATTTAGAAATGATAGAATGATATCATTTTAATGATAAAATGATATTTTATACACATTCAATATTTAACTTTATTGATGAATTACTGCTATAAATAATGTATTTTTTTCTGTATCTTCATCTAATATACTACAGTGTTTACTATGTAGTATCATGTTCATTATAGAATTGGTAGGTTAAGCTTAGCTAAATCAACCTATTGGAATCAATTAGTCATTAGCTTTGCATGAAAAGTCCTATGTTGTGTCACATGGAGTTGCTGCCTACAGCAAGTGTTCCAAATTAGCCACTAATAAGTGACTAATCAGTTAGGATGCTGCCTTACAAGATAAGCAGTTCACTAGGTTTTTGCAACAGAACTACTGTATAAGGCGTAGTACAAAATTCAGAAGTAACAATTGTTGACATACATTGGACAATTGAAATTCAGAGAGAAAAGATCAGAGGGAAAGAGAAGTTAGTCATTTCTGGATTATATAACAGCGTGAGCGCATTGGACAGGTTTAGGGGAAAACGGAAAAGTAGGGAGACAAACATCAAAGACATTCCCAAACAACCTACTCGTCTCTCTCTCTTTCTCTTTCAGTCATGTCAATACGCTGTTTGTGAACATTAATCAGAGGGCAACGGGGTGACAAAGTGCAAGAATAAAAAAACGGAAAGAAAAGGGCCGTCGCTGAGAAGAGGTCAGATACTCCAGGCCTTCTTTTATTCTTTGTGTTCAGCATATTAAAAAGAATGTCACAAAGCCGTTATTATTATGCAGAGTACATGGACAGGATGAGCCCCTGTGTAGAGATTCATAGAAAACCTGTTTAAAATGCATCACCCGTAGCAGAGTTACCACGGATGGGATGATCTCGTTCACAAACACCCAGGTGAGAGGGGAGACTTCCTTCAAAGTCCTGGTGCCACATAAATTAGCTTTGTTAAGAGCGTATATGTTTGAAGACGCATTAAGCAAAGGACTGAAGTCTTTTTAATGTCCCTCTAAATGAAAATGAATTAATGGGGAGAGAGACTTGGGCGAGACTGAATGAAAGAGAGACAATGTGAGTAGCTTCCCAGAACAATGAGTTATTTTCAAAGCATACTGGCATTAACTCCCTGCACGAGTATACTTGATTCCGTATAAAGGCTATGTATATGCACAGCATCAAAGAGTCTATGAGCACAGTGTGTTTGTCTCTGTGGATGTTCTACTGGGGTTCAGAGCTGTCAGTCCAATTAAAAGGTCAGCAGTATTTGTCCTTGATTAGAGGCAAATGTTAGACTGGCTATTAATCAAAGAGCAGCTGCACCAATAACAAAAAAACACACAAAAAAAAACAGAGGCACGCAATGAATGAGCTGATGTGCTTTAACTTTGCCTTTCTCTCGCTCGCACATACACAAAAGATAAATCTAAAGATAATACTTTTTAAAAAATCACTCCCAAATTCGTATGATTGTCTTTCCTCTGTTAAACACAAATGGAGATGTTTTCCAGAATGTTTAGCGTGCTTTAAAACGAAGGATGTCAAAACACAAAAATCAAGTTTGCCATCACTGATATCAGTGTTTTTTTTGTGTGATTGAATGCAAATGAATATAGTAACAGTGAATAATAGGGCTGTCAAATCGATTAATCGTGATTAATCGCATCAATCATAAAAGTTTTTTAATTAAACACGATGATTAATTAATTAATTAATCACGTGATTAATATTATGTGTGTATATATATATATGTGTGTGTGCATATATATATATATATATATATTTATATGTGTGTGTGCATATGCATATATATATATATATATATATATATATATATACTGTATATATATATATATATATATATATATATATATATATATATATATATACACAAACACACGTAGATACAAGTAAATAACAATTTAAGCCAACACAAGCTATCATTTGACATCTTAAGACTTGGACTTTTATGGTTGAACTTGGCAACATAAATCACCATAAAAAAATTATTTTATAAAAAAAAAAAAAAAAAAAACCTGTTTGGAAGTTTTGCATCTGCATTTGTGTTTCATAGAACAAATTAATATGGGGATGGGCCAACATGGAGGTGAAGAAATTCAAAATTCATCTACTGTAAGTGTGTTTTAAGAGAATTATGATCGCATATCCATTGGGTCCCAAAAAATCCACAATGAATATCTGGAAATGAAAATTTAAACCTGCACTGTAATTTAAACCTGTAAAAAAAAAAAAATATATATATAATAATAATAATAGTGCAACATAAAATGAATAAAAATATGTAAGATTGTCTATTATTTCATTGATCATGTGACCATGTACATACGGTCAGATATTCTTGCTTCCAACAAGATGCTCTTTGGATCATTCTAAAATCATGCTGGAGAACATGACAATCAAATGTCAAAATGTGTGTGTGTGTGTGTTTGTGTTTGTGTGTTAAGAGATAACAAAATGTATGTGCCCCCAAGCAAGTATGAAAACACTGCAATGACATTAATTCTCCTCACACTTTCTGCTCTAAAGCACCAGACCTGAAAGAAATAACCCTGAGAAAACCACTTCCAGACAGGGCTGATCCTCTCACACATGAAGTCTCAGCTAGTGGCTTTAGTGGCCTTGAACACAACAGAGTAATAGGACAGGAAGCGATGCATAAGCAGGGCAACCAAGAGGAAACACAGGGCTGAGACCTCCTGACGTGTTCAGGCTGCAGTTCTTCCTAGACAAGCTTGTATCGTATCTGGGACGTTTGTTCATGCCATTAGACTGGTCCTTTCATACTGAGCATTTGTATTATGCAGAAGCACCATGTCCGTTAAAACTGAGGGGGGCACGTGCCCCCTAGTGTCGCTCTAAAATTATGTGGAACAATTCATGAATTTGCAATCTAGAATCTAAATGATTCATTTTTAAATAAAAATTAGCATCTAATTACCCTCATTTTGCTTGACACTTCTAAGACTTTTCGGATGAAACAAAATGTCAAAGCAGCTGTTTCTATAGAATGAAACTCAAGTTGCAAATTTGGTAACACTTTACAACAATTCGATGGTTACAAAGATAACACGAAACAATGTATAGTCATTTTAATTCATTTTCATATACCAATTAACTTGTTACAGTTCAATTAATATTAACTAACATTAGACATTGTATTATAAAAGAAAATTAATAAACATTAGAAAATAATTTCTAATATAATAAACATCATTAGGCTTTACAAACTTATACAATATACTATTATATAATATAATTTGGATTGATGGATGGAAGGAAGGAAGGAAGGAAGGAAGGAAGGAAGGAAGGAAGGAAGGAAGGAAGGAAGGAAGGAAGGAAGGAAGGAAGGAAGGAAGGAAGGAAGGAAGGAAGGAAGGAAGGTAAACAATGAACAATCGCATATTTATAAAAAAAAAACAATTATATATATAATTAGTAAATAATAATATAATATAATATATAAAATATATAGAATTTTTGTCATTCTTTTTTTTACAAAATAGTATAGAATTGTTTTGGATATTGGCCATTAATCAGTTATCATCAGTCAGATTATGACAAATATATTATTATCTTATTGTATTAGCCAGAATTTAATATCCCTACATTTTACATTTAATATCCTTTGCATCCCTAAATGATACCAAATCTTCTAAGCAAACTAAACTTAGCAAATTTAACCTTATTGTAAAGTTTTATCAGAAAAACTATGTATGAACCTGTTTGTCGCACCTAAAATTATGTATCTTTTTTTTTTTTTTTCTTGTTAGTCACCACGCATGCCACGTCATGCCTCATGACACAGATCTCTGTGAAAAAAACAAAACATAAAAGGCCTTAATTAGACAATTATGTGTGTGTGTGGGAGTTTAAGGGGGCCATGTGTTTGTGTGACCAGGTGTCCACATCTATGGATGTTTTTAGCACTCTTCTCCAAAGACATCACACCCACAGATATCTTAAAGTTGCTTGCCACTGCCATATGACAGTTCCCTGTGAGCCGGCCGTTATGCCAGATCTCCAAATACACACACGCACTCAGCGAGGTGCCATGCTTGCTGTGGGCAGAGCAGCATTTGTGACACCAGAGGGGGCACGCTTGGGATCCCGAGAGAAGAAAAGCATGGTGAATAGGTGAAAGCTCCTTGAGTTAAATATGTATGTTCAGGAGGGGTGCTAATGAAATTCAAGTTTGTATGTTTTCTTCACAAGGACACAATCCAGATTAACTCAAGATCTTCAGCTGTCTTAAGCAAGAGCTCTCCAAATGGATCAATAGTTGTTTTGGAAATACTGGTTAATATGCAGACATAATTAAGATAACAGCAATTTCAAAAAGGCTTCAAGCTGTTCTCCATCCGCCGTGTGTGTGATTTTGCTTGTGGTACTTCCAGCGCTCTTCATTTTCACTTTAATGCATTTTCTGGGTTCCAGACATGGATTAAAATTAGTTCTACATGAAACAGCCTTTTTCCAAATGAATCTACTGTGGAAAATCCTTTTGAGGGTAGAACTAGGCTTAATACTGAATTCACCAAAGAATCAATCACTGTTTTTGTTCTTTCGCTCTTCAAACAGCCCTCGTCTACCTATTTCCTTGAAAAGTATATTCTTTCTGTGAGATGCCTTTAGTATTCACGTTGTTTTTGTGCACCTAAATAAATCGAAACAGTTGGTAAACTCAGAACAGCCCTTACAAAAAAGTCCTGTGGTGGTACCACAGCGCAACATATGGCACTTTGAAAAGTAAAATTCAACTGCCATTTATATTGTACTCCAGGGTACTTCCAAGAATACCATGGTACTGCCATGTATCCATGTATCCATGATAGTTTGTGGGCTGAGCCTGTCCTCCAGATGTACAGAAGTAGGAATGCAGTAACTCTACTAATCTCAATTAACATGAACATAAAACTGAATGTGAAATAGGTTTTTATTCTCCTCCCTCTCTGAGATATAGTGGTGACAATTCCTGGTCCAAAGCACCATATGCCGACCGTATAAATCTCTCAGACACTGAGAGCTGTAAAGGTAATGACCGTAACGTGGCCCCCTCTCTAATGAATTACCCAGGAGGGAATAGTTAGTGTGTTTAACAGTGTCATGTCCCTGAGGCAGCACTGACACACAAAAAAGTAGTCAGTTGCAGAAGGTCGAATATCAATTCCTTTGTAGTGATTCTTTATTCTTTCGGAGCCTTGCAGTTGAACTCTCCAAACAGCACATTTTAAAAATACAACACAATATTGTACAATTACTAAGAACTAGAAAAGGAAAAAAGCAAGAGAGAAAGAGAAAAAAGAGCTATCTAGTTAGTGGTGCTTTACTAACCCCTGCCTTAAAAATGTAAGGCAAAACTAAACTTCAACTTGCTGCAAAACATTTGTTTGAATAACTATATCTTTCTAAAAAAAAAAATTTATGCCAGAGCCATAGACTTGGGCATGTCTCGAAGCAGCGCACTGGGCGATTTCCCAATTCTGTTCCTATCTATCTTCACCTGTCACTTCTCTTCCTCTATTTGTGTTAGGGCTGCACGATTTGGGGAAAATGTCACATTGCGATAATTGAGGTCAATATTGCGATTGCGATATGCGATATAATAAACAAATGGTTTCATGAGTCAACTTGCTTGGTTCTCAAGGAAAATAAATGCACACACAGATTAGTGATAATCTGCCTGAAGAAAAAAGTTATTTAGTCAAGAGCAGTGAGTGTTTTTCTCTGTTCCCTTTGTTCTTTGATTAACTTTAGCGACAGATATAATAAGTGGCTACTGTGTACTGTCCCTTTAAGACCAGCCGCTGCTGTCAGAGACGCGGATCTCACACGCCTCATTCTCTCACGAGTCATCACAACTCTTCACGTTCATAATAAGACTACTCTTATGTTATGAAGATACTCGACAAAAATACATTTTGGCATAATTGTGTGTGTTATAGTTCGTTCAAGCTCGAAAGAGAACTGTATTCTGGCATGCTGTTTTGTGCTTGAGTCTTTCTGTGTGTCACAGTCAGGACATTCACAGGCAGCGCGTTCATTTTGGCATAAATGTGTGTTGTTCGTTCTACCGCGAAAGAGAACTTGATACTGGCGCGCGTCTATCTGTGGGTCGTGTGTGTGTGTGTGTGTGTGTGTGTCAGGAGGACATTCACTGACAGCGCGTTCTTTTTTGTCTTATCGTGCATGAATGGTTTAAAAGCATTTGCATGAATAAGAGCGGGATCATGTAACACTAGCCAAAGGATGCCAAAAATGTTAATTACATTAACAGCGCTAATTTGTTTATTTAATATAAAATCGCAGCATTTTGCGTCATATAATCGCGTAGGCTTGACATCGCGATTGCGATTGCGATATGATTAATCGTGCAGCACTAATTTGTGTCCTGCCAAATAAAAAGAAAATAGTTATAATAATTTAAATATTTCATTATCTACAGAACACACTGTAGAAACATGGGACAAAAGGAGAAACAAACTACAGTGCTTAATAATAGCAGATAGAATAGAATAGAATAGAATAGAATAGAATAGAATAGAATAGAATAGAATAGAATAGAGAACTGATTCTTTTCAATGAGCCTGTTAAATCGGTTTGCAAATCCCACCAAACGATTCATTTGTGAATTGGACTGATCCGATTGCATCTGTTCTCGAGTCAACAACTCACCGAATGATCAGTTCAAAGCAAGTCTCCAGTAAACTGAATTCATAAGACTGACTGAAAATTAGCCAAGAACCGGGAGATCCCTGGAACTTGAGTGCAAGCACGACGGATGGCAAGAAAAGTACGTTACAAATGCGGAATTTTAGAATTGGTTATTATAAATGAAAATCATGTTTAGGTCACGACTTTTAGTTGTTTGAGAACAAAATTTGCTGTAAAAGGGCGAGCTGTTTAAAAAAAAAAAACGAAACATAACATTAAAATAACGCAAATGAATGCCCATGCCTCTTCCTCGCAGCCGTAGCAGATCAAATGATATAAAACTATGATTGCATGATGTGTTCTTCTTAAAATCTTATGCATTTCACCCTTTGTGATATCTCTTTTTATATTTTTTGTCAACATGCATTTTTTTCTTTTCTTATATATGCCATATAATCTGGCCCTTAATATTTTGATAGTGTATGACAAATAATAAAATAATGGTAAAAAAAATGTATAAAACGTTAATCTTCTTACTTGCAGATCAGTACATATGTATCTGCATCCACTAATCTTCCATACTGACTAGTGCTGGCTACTTGACAATTCATAATGATGTCAGACCCAGAAACCCCCTCCCCCAGGTATTTTGAGCAGTAGCATTACATAAAATATGTACTATAAAATGAATATAAAAGTATACAAGTATATAAAATGAAAAAATAAACATTCATCTATCAGTACTTATTACTCTTATGTACATTAAAAATAAGTTGTTTTGTACTTTTACTCGAGTAAAATTGAAAAGGAATACTTAATCATTTTACTGGAGTAATATTTTAATAGAATATCTGTACTTTTACTCAAGTACTTGATTTGTGTACTTCTAGAGCCCTGAGGAACAACATACTAAACACTAGGAACAGCCAAAAAAGACCTTAGCAACCGCATAGCAACACCCTGGCAACCTCCCACATACGGCAACGACTTCTGCACAGGCAAGGCACTCACATTTTCCTCATAAAAAGCATAAAATCTGGTCTTTCGTTTATAGATGCAACTGAATACCACATACATCTGCATATCTTCACATTTGTGCGTGTGGAGGCGTGATGGCTTCTGTGGGTGTGTGAGCATTTAAACCACTTAAGATTCATTTTCAAAAGTAATCAATTCATTCACCAGCTCAAATGTGCAGCTCTGCTTTTGGTCTGAAATATTCATGGAGCCTTTCTGTTATCTGCATTTCGCCGCAGGCATCGAGCCCGTCATCATCAGCGGTTGTGGCACTTTTCAGGCGCAGACAAATACATGTGAAGGGTCACTGCAGTTCAGTCATTGTTTCACCCCCCCCAAATAGCCCTATCATCACAATGAAAGCAGTTAATACTTCTGTGTTTACAGACCTACACATTATGGATCATTTATAGATACTGGATACTGTATAATCCTACCACCCAAAACGATGTGCGTTGATGAAAGTAATACATTTTCAATTATATCTAAAATGTCAAACATGTTGTTTCTTTTCTTACTGAAAAAGGTAACATGGTATATTTGACATAAAAGAAACCAGAAGCACACGCACATGATAATTAGACAGAGGCGAGTGTCAAAAAGACTTCTTTGGTTTTTTGTTGTATTTTTTCTTTTTTTCCTCTTGCCCTTTGAGCGTAATTATGCTCTGGATCTGGTGCAAAAGGTCACAAATGAGATCTGACTAAAGAGTTCCCGCACCTGCCATGCTCCCGAAAGCTCGACGGAGACATTCAGCCCTAACCGAACATGTTGCACGCTTCCGCACATGCCATTTTACCAACTGATGCCGTATATGTGGCTTTGTGTATGATTTATTCCTCTTTGTCTGACTGCGCCCATGATATCCCAACATTATGGAGTATGAGTTTCCTCATCTAAATGCAGAAGGACGTCTTCTCAGCGTGAAGGCTGGGTGTTCGCTCTCAGAGCAGGAGAGGCTGAGATTAAAGATGCATGAAGCTCTACACATCCCCCTGAAGATGATCAGCATGGTTCCATATTCTCTCTCAAACTCTGAGCATGTGTAGATGTTCTTCACACACCCTACAGAATCATACACGCAAGCTGCAAACGAAAGCATCGCCGCAGTGCATTAGCAAGACAACTGAGCCTCTGTTTTCCAGAACAGCTTTGAGGAGTGCACACCTGTTTGTTTTTTAATGCTAAATGATCTCCCTCAAGTCTACAAACACAAAAAATAACAAATATGATCACAATGCATTAAAAGACTAGAAAATGCTCAGTTTCTCCTAACTGAATTCAGGCTCTTGAAGAATTCAGCTGAATCGGAGAATGGTTTTAGTCTTTTACTTGAACAACATTTGATGTGGCTCAGAAGAATTATGTTTGCCTTAAGTTAGAGAGGTTGTGAGTATGAATCTCATTCAAACTAAACTAAATAAATAATGGATTATAATTTATTTGATTCTTTTATGTTTTAATGTATTATTTATTTAACAGTCTAAAAATGCAAAGCACTCAAACCTGACAACAAAAGATCAAGATCTAAAATATATCTGCATGCGTTCAGCAGCCTAAGACACAAAAGGATTAAAACTGAAATGTGTAGTGATGGGACTACACCCTGTTGGTTATAGGGTAAATTACGTGTCTTATGATGTGAATCCTACATCGTGGCAAAGCAGCAGATTGGAATGGAAATCCATAATCACAATTGACAACAGACAAATTCAATGGCCTAAACAAAATAACAGAAGGATTAGTGCTACAGGAAAGAAGAAATGACTAAGTAATGAAGTACCAATGCACAAAAACACAAAGAGAGACTCACACAGACCCACACTCTCACATAAAGAGAATCCATCACTATTGCAATCAATGACACAAACGTGCACTAGCACTTGTTGTTAGCACTGCTTTTCAGAAACAAACAAACACAAACTAAAAAAACGTACAATATTATTTAAATAGGTTAAATTACACAATGGTTTTTTTAACACGTTCATTGAGTAAAATAATTAGTTTCATCTCTCTAAAGATTAAAGGGACAGTATGTAAGTTTCCCCACTAGAGGTCGCTTAAGGCCCGTTCACACCAAGCACGATAACTATAAAGATAACGATAAAGATAACTATATATGCGTCCACACCAACGACCGATAACGGTCTTTTTATTCTAAGCACGCGCGCGCCCGCCCCATTTTAAATGCGCGAGACCTTTAAAGGGACACTTCACCCATTTGCATTAAGCTTTGCATTGTTAGAAACCCAGTCATACTATTGAATGGTCGTGCAACACTCTCTCATTTTCCCCTGAGACGGGAGAAATCCTTTATTTACCTCTTACACTTCCTCCTACAATGACGCAAAAATCGTCATTTTGCGTCATTGTAGGAGGAAGTGTAAGAGGGGGGGATTTCTGTTGAGACTACAAGCACTAGTTCCTCATCTTTCCCAGGGGGCGGGACCCGCTCACGCTACAGACCTATTACAGATCAGTGGGTGGGACTTTACTCTGAAACTGAAAGCAATATCCTCCATCTTGTTTGAAGCTAAGCTAACAGGCGCTGTGGAGACAGATGTAAAGTTATGACAATAGCGGAGGAGAGTGCTCAATATGATATAGACTAGAGGAAGATGATTTCGGAAGTCTGATGCTTGAATCAGGTGTTTGTGGCTACCTTTACAAGCCGCATTATAGCGAAGAACAGCCGAGGCAGAAGACCTGCCTGCCGCGGACGAGGAGCCCGGACTGGCTCGGGTTAGGGCGGACTGGTGGCGCCGGTGATCTCACTATGCAACTACGAACCGCTACGAACACAGAGATAGAGTCCGTCTGCTGCAAATAATTTCAACGATGACCATTTCTCCTGGACGAAATCTCTGAATCAGACGAGGACACGGACGTTTGTGTTGTGAACTATCCTAGTTTCGCACCGCATATGTTCTGACTGAACATCCAGGTCCCATGCAATAATTCACCTTTTCGAAAGAAATACAAACGAGGAGTAATGCACTAATGAGTTCGCCAACTAACTAGACATTTTGTGTGAATGTGAAATGAATTTCAAGCTCTGGTGGTAGCTAACCTTGTAGACGGAAGAGTGATTTCTCTTATAGGCAGATATGCGCTTTCTGGATTAGTGGGAGTGGCTTGCGCAGCTGTGCAATGTGGTGCATTGTGGGAGTTGTTGTCTTTCATACAAATGCGTCCTGAAGTTATTTTTTGTCTTTTCTCGGTCACAAAGGCACCAAATTCAACATTTATTTTACATTTCGACTACATATATGACCCACTTTCAATAAAGATCAATGTTCCCATGGGTGAAATGACCCTTTAAATTAGAATGGATTCTGATTGCCTGTCAGTGTTTTATCGTTTGACAGCTGGAAAAAAATCGTTCTGAAAGTGATCCCAACGATATCGTTCCTCATATCTTTATCGTTATAGTTGTGGTGTGAACTCTG
Organism: Rutilus rutilus; assembly: GCF_951802725.1. Lineage (NCBI taxonomy): Eukaryota > Metazoa > Chordata > Actinopteri > Cypriniformes > Leuciscidae > Rutilus > Rutilus rutilus. Next base: position 20,968,451 of record NC_140226.1, on the reverse strand, counting down.
TTATTCTTTAATATGGAGAACGATTTTTAGAATTATATCTTTATCGTTATCTTTATAGTTATCGTGCATGGTGTGAACGGGCCTTTATTCAAAACAATAGCAAAGGCGTAGCTTGATGACGCCGTGAATGAGCATGGAATCATGGGAGTTGTCATCTTCATCTCCACAGCTGATGGAAAGCAGAAATCACATTCATGGATGAGCTAATGTATTCAAGTTATATTATTGTTACAGTGGTATGAAGCAGGGTAGGGCCGAGAGCCGTGGGAGTGGAACAAGACTAATGATAGACACCGGCACACCGGCCTCAAGTCCAATGGAGGAACTCAGGAGCTTTTATCATGGTTATATGCCGCAGTTCCCGTTATTTTATTTCATTCTAATGAAATAGCCGCAAGTGCTGAATTACTACTCATACAGGTCACTTTATTTGACAAATTAAAATTGTGGGGCAATGCAACACTGTTTTACTTGGTCAAAACAATCCTACTGAAAATACATTTGAGTGTGTTGAAAGTTATGTTATTACTCGACTTGTTGCACATTGCAGTAAGCTAGATCGATATTAAAATACTACAGTATATTAATAAAAGACTTGTGTTGAGACTTGTGCTACTAAATGGCATGCAATTTGACAAAATAGCGTTGTCTCTGAGGCATGGTACAAACATGTTACTCGCGTTAAATCAAGAAGATTCTAAAAATAAGACTAATTCTCTAATTCAGATTTCTCTTAATTTAAACATTGTTGGAACACATTTGGGATAATATAAGTACACTAGTCAACAAAATATATAACATTGTTCAAGTGGTTTTTGGATAATCTTACATATTGTGCCTTTGATTATTTCATTTTACTGACAGGCCTTTTTATATTATTTTAAAATTCCGCTTTGCCATCACATTTTATTAAAAAACAGTTATTTTAAATAGTAAAAACATTGCACAATATTACTGTTTTTACTGTATTTTTGATCAAATAAATGCAGGCTTGGTAAACATGAGAGACTTCTTTCAAAAACATTGCAAAATATCACCGACCCCCAAATGTTTTATGGAAAAACTTTGTAAAACATTGATTATTAATGTCTCACAGCAATATATTGTCTTTATAATATCACGTTTTTTTCTCATACAGTATCATAATATGTGGGGGTCTGTGGCATTAAAAAGTTTAAAAAAGCCCCTGATATAAATTGCATAACCAAGTAATAATGCTTGTTTTTGATAATCCAGGGAATTAAATACTGAAAGGTACTTAATCTCGTATCTGATTATTGTTGTACTGGAAACTTGATAGATCTAAACCAAAAGCTAAGATTATTCAAAATAAATTAATGAAAACACCTGAGTTAAAAACAAGGCAATACAAATATGATTAAATAATCCATGAAGCAGATAAACGCAACACATGACCACACGTTAGTTGAGTTCTATATAATCAACAGCGCCCATCACAGTAGATTATATAGTTTTGTGCGAGGGTTGAATTTTTTCCAAATAGCAGCATGATTATACTGCAGTATACAGAATCTTTACATCATCATAAGTAGCTGATAGTGTGGTTTCAAACAAGTTTCATGGTCATTATCGCGGAGAACCAAAAATAAACCAGGAAGGCTAGCAAGAACATCTTGTCTAGCAACTAAGAATTAGCTAGCAGATATCTTTGATATCATCAATTAACTGCTGCTCAACAGAACAAGCTTCAGACAGATTTCACCTTTTAATCTATTCAGATCAGACATGTTTCAAAGTCCAGATATCAAGGAATGTATCTTATCAAATCACTTGAGAAGTAGTCAAGAGTAATTCTGCAAGGAGTGTGAGACTCACTTCACACTTCACTGAGAGTGTTCATGATAAATCTTGTTAACCTCTTCCCCTCACATCTTCTCTCTCTTTGTATGTCAAGTATAGGGGCCGTCGGGTCTCAGGAGTCCCTGTTCGGTTTTACTGATGATGGAAGAGCTTTGTGCATCTGGACAAATTGAAAAACATCTGGGTCTGGGTCTTTGTGTATTTTGTTACCGAAGTATTCTAATCCCCCTACATGGGGACATCTGGGCACTTCTGTTCGTAATGAGCGCTGGTGTTGTTGGCAGACTCTGTTTGTCGCAGTTTCATATGTTAACATGTTCAAACGAGCCAAATCTAAGTCGAATTGCTTTTGCTGGTGACAGTCCATCTGCCGAATTAGCTTCTGTGTGGACTGAATTACCACAAAATTATGGCCTCTACAAGTAATGCTTTTTTGCTGTTAAATTGGGAGAGTCTGTATATGTTTCACTCTTTATTTATTCAGCGTGAATTCGGTGTCAAGAACGGGTCAACAAATTGCATAAATATGCCTCTCAGAGAAAAATTTACGCTTTCCATTAGACCTGCACGATATATCGCAATTATCAAAACATTGCAAATGTACGTGTATCATGCATATCACAACGGGTTGAGATAACTGCATGATTTTAATACTCCAAAAGATTACAAAAAGTCCAAGTTTTAGGTCAACATAGACAGCAAAGAGTAGACTGGACACGACTGTTAAATACGTGTGACATGCTTAATGTTATTAAATGCAATAAGCGAAGTACTCACACGCACAGAAAGCCACCTCTCGGACAGCGTGCGATTCCGAATACAGTGAAGACTAAGCAGTGTTTTATTTTTACGTTTGATAATCCAATTTCTGTTGTTAAATAAACCTAACGTAGGCCCCCTGGTTTACACTGACATTAAAAGCACACTTACTTTTTATGTAAGGCTACAGTACAACACTGCTTCACTTTCAGAAGTTGTAGGGATGCTTTCTTCATGCAAAAAGAATGTGAAATGTATGTTGGTTATTTCAGTTTCAGTTTTTAAATATATTTAAATATCATTTTAATTTATTTCACAAACTTAAAGCATTATCGTATCACATATTGAAAATCACATTACTTACAGAGTTATCGCATTTTTCTTCAATATTGTGCAGCCCTACTTTCCATGTTGATATTCATGATTTCAGACTTTCAATTTCAGCAGTATTTTTTCATGAGAGGTCCATTCATATTGAAGAGAGAGAATGGTCACTGCATATTCAGTGATGACAGTCCACATCCTGCCGTCAGAATCTGATAAATGTATATATTCTGTGCCGATGAGCACATTCAGGCACAGCTCGGTTTTTTGACATCTATACAAACATGATGTGATATTTTTTTTCTCCTCAGAAGGGAAAAAAAGGGACATTGAGACAGCCGATGCTCAGTTACAGTAAAAGCGATTTGACATCAAGCATGCTTTTCCACAGGCGCTGCGACTGCATATTCACATTCAGCCATTGAGCAGCATTTTAATGTTTGCCATTTTAAAACTGAGCCTCAGAAGAACAGATGACATCACAGGCATTTGACAACAGCGGATGGGGGCTGAGATAGAGGTTTAATTTCCTATTAGAGCGGCATTTACACATGAGCCCACTGGGAGACTGAGGTCGTCTAATAACCCGGCCACATCACACAGCGGGGCTCCACAAAGAGAGATCAGCCCTGAACTGCCTCGACAAAACCCAGTGTGGCCCACATAACTTCTGCAAAGAATACCGGTCTCAAGCACAAACTCTCTGCAAACGTTTCCTTGTGATTTATAAAGATTTACAGACAATCGTTGAGTAAAGCCAAGTGTGGCATTCTCAAAACCAGTTTAAAACCCCATAAATGCCTTTTTATATAGGCCTAGACCACATTTACATAGCATTTTTGCACACTGTCCAAAAGACCTGAGTGGGAACATGTTCACACAGAAATAATGATTCAGTTCACACTTACATTTAGAATATAATAGAGAACTAGCAAAAAACTATACATGCATAAATATCTCTCGGTGGCCATAGACATATGGAATGAGTTGCACAGAAATGATCTTTTTATATATTTAAATACAGTATGAAAGAATTTAAATAAATACAAATTTTAGATTTGAATAAAAATGTAAAATATATGAAAATATTTAATATATAATAAAAAATAATAAATAAATAAGTGAAAATTTAAATTCAATAAATGTGTTTTATAATAATAAGAATTATTATTATTTATAATAATAATAATACATTAGGAATTGAATAATTAACAATAATAATGAACCTAAATTAAGTATTATTTCTGAGAAAGAAAAATGTATTCAGTCTGGGATAGGCATTGAATAAAAAAGGCAGATCTAAATTTGGTCTATACGTGTATATAATAAACAGTTGAAAATATAACTATAACACAAGTATTATTAAATATAAAATGTTAAATATAAAACATATACATTTTTAAAAACTAAAATATATTATCCAAATATAAAAAAAAAAAAAATTTGAATAACACATTCAATCTCTAATAAAACAACAACAACAATATTAGGGACTCGATCATTTAAAAACAAAACCCTACATTAAGTATTATTTCAGAGTAAGAAATATTTGCCCTATAATTAGATCTAAATTTAGTCTAGGTGTATATAAAAGGGATTTTTTTAACTGACAATGGAATGTGTAGGAATACTTTACTCGAAGATTGTGCTACATGTCTTGATGCCTGCAGTTAATAATTAGCATGATACACATCCAAATTAAATAAGGATAAGAATAAATGTATGCATGTACGCACAGTTGAGGGTCATTTTCTGCACACAGGTTGGCAATTACAGGCACATATGAAAGACAAGTCACTGAGGTAACTGTCTAGGCTTGTGAGGATTATCTGTACCACCATGCCCAGTTTTAGGATTATCCATCTTGGTTCTCCTCCTGCTATTGGATGTCAGCACACATTGTTCTTGTACACAGGCATGTCAGATCACATGTGTGAGAGGGGCACAGCACTTGTCAGAGGTAATGTTCAACAGATATATCTTCCACAAAGTCCATCCCTCTCCTGCCTTCTGTGTTCCTGAGTAAATGCTGCATTCTGCCAGGGGGAATGAGGGATTCCCAGTCAAGTGCTGACGCTAAGCACTAAAATCCTGAGGATTTGGCCTGTGATTTACGCCTTTCATGCCAATTCTGGTTCATGGTGTTGCGGACTTTTGAGCTCCTCCAGGTGATGGAACCCAACAGAGAGTAATTAAGACTCAGGGCGGCTGCGACTGCCACAAATCCTGCTCATATAAGATCCACTGGACTCTGAGTCACATCTGGTAATGAGTGAGACTAATGGAGCGCTTTCATCTAGACCTTTTCAAAGGGGTGGGAGCAGAAATAGAAAGGGGTGATATATGAAAAGAAATCCATGTCAGCACAAGAATGGTACTCCTAATATACCGTTGCCATTTGTCTCTTACTCAAAAACATAAGAACAGATTTAGCATCTAATATAAGGCCATAGCAAATATGACTTTCTGTGTTCTAGATGTCCAGTGACATTATTGGGTAAGATGTGTCATGTCAAGGGGTATGTTGAATCACTGCTATACTGTATAACTTAAACAATTTATTAATTTAAATACATTTAATTTCATTTAATTTTCATTTATATTATGATTATATTATATTATTTATAGTCATTTATACATATTAGAATGATTCCTGAAGGATCATGTGAGACTGATATTATTGTTATTATCATATAATTTCACAATATTATTGGTTTTACTGTTTCTGTTTAAAATCAATGCAGTCTTTAGCATAAGATACTTCTTTCAAAAAAAAAAAAAATTAAATTCTAGTATAATAAAAAAAAAAAGTGGCTGCACATTAATCACATTTTCATAAACCAGCCAGGAAACGGTTGAACATTTAGAATATTTGAATGCAGAAAAATAATTTTAAATATTTTTTTGTAATTATATTTGCTGCATTTGAAGAAAAAGCTCTACTCTCGTCTATCAGAGTATTGTGCTGGAAATCTTTTCAATATCTAGTGCAAATTAGTTGATATTGAGGAGCTCACTCATTCCCAGTTTTAGGTGGATTGAGGATGCTTTCCAAGATAGAGGAAATATGAGATAAAGCAATTTAGGATAAAGAAAAATCAAGGAAGATATGTTTTCCAAAGGTTTAAAGGTGCACCTCATTAAAACACAATTATTTTGCACAAAGAAATAAACAATGCTTGTAGATGAACTGTTTTAATAAAAGCTGGGGGGGAAAACAACATGGTGCAACTGCCTCATGAGAGCAAACATACTGAGATCATATGACCAAATGCCACTCACTTCAATCTCTGTAATACCTGTTACTGGACACATTCACTGATGAAATCAATTGATCTTGGCTGACTGCAAATAGAGCGTTTCTACGATGATGTCGATAACTACATAACGCTACATGCACACATCAGTCTGAACCTAAGATATCCGGCCAGCACGAAATGAAAAAAAAAAATGACTGAGTGCACCTATAAAGTAAGATAAAGAGAGCTCAGCAACTTTCTCCATTTCTTCTAGAGAAGTACTGCAGAATACCAAAAGGAAAAACAATCTCCACCAGACTAGGGAGAAAAAGAAATATACAGCCCAAGTGAGATTTTCATTTTTGAATGGCATCGATTACCTGCACAAACACAAAGCTACAGAGGCTGCTGAATGTAATGGTATCCATATTGGAAAATACCAGCATCTGTGGGAGGACCAACTCTATTTCCAAACTAATGCTGGAGATGATTACTGTGGGGATGCTGTTGAGTTTCAACACAGACTTACTGGGCCGGACTGAATAAAATGATTGCAAACCAACAGATAGATTTTTCTGCCCCTTCATAAACTCACTATGCTGTCAACTTTTTTTCTCCAATTGTGATTCTCCACTGAATGAGTTGTGAAGTCTGTAGATGAGGTTCAGTGTGGTTTTGGCAAAGCACCTCTCCATTTTAATTGGATTCTGTAAGGACATACATTGGGTGTAAAATTAGTGCGGAATATTTTCCCTCAACTACAGGACGTTCAGTGGCGTGAAACAGAGCTGTTCCATGGATAGCGTATATTGCGTGGGTAAGCCATGCACACTCAATCGCGTTCAGCCCCCACACACTCAAAGCACATCATTATGTTGGCCTATCTGGCGACCCCTTGCATCAGGGGATGGGCGGTGGGGCGAGAAGGTGATTTTGAATCCGATCAGCCGTTTATCACATGGGAAGCAGGACAAATGTTGGCTAAACCAGAATGAAACTCAATCCTTGATCCGTTTTTCTGCTTAAAAAGAGACTATGAACACAAAACCGAAAAAATGTATCCATGTTGTACTCCATTAAAATGATCAAAGCTAATGCATCACGTTCAAAGCTCATCGCAGCTAAAAGCGGCTTTGTATGATATGGGATTACTGTAGTATTCTAGGCGCATTGTAGGTAGTAAATTAATCCGGACTCTAGTGGATTTTCTTTATTTTTTAGGTGACCCACACTGTTACATACACAATTATGTAATATCCTGCCACAGCTAGAACTGGAACAAAGGCAGAAAACCTCTTGACATAATGATTCAGGTTAGGGTGGATCCGGCATGAAAACAGCAGGACGTCTTGGACAGCTGGGTTGAGAGCTGGGCTTATCACATATTTATACATATGTCTAACTCAAGAAAGATGTTAGACAAGCATTAGTCTAGCATAGCCAGAGATTTCAAAATGACAAAGTTACCAACCTACAGTATACTTGTTAAGTCGCAACCGACTCTGGACAAGAGCCGCCCACATAGACCATCTGATCCATGTAAATCCAGCCATGATTCATTTTTGTTTTTATGTGACATTTTGGGGTGGCGATTAGATTTAAATAAATAAAAGTAAATAAACAAATAATTTTTTTTTTATTTTTTTTTTATAAATTACATTATTATTATTATTATTATATAAAAATGTCATTTAAGAAATTACACAAAATAATAACAACTTTATTATACTTTTATTAATATTAATAATAAAATATTGATCATAATTTGTATATATTATTTAATCATAATATTTTAAATGTGTGCATACTAGGGCAGCACAATTAATCGCAAAGAAACTGAACGCGATTTGGAAAAGGCTGCGATTATTTTATGCGCATCGGTAGTAAATGCTGCTCCATCTGAACACCAGAGGGCGCTCTCACGCAAACACGCCAAATATGCCCCTCTGCTGAAGTACGATAAGGCACATCATTCCATGAAATCCCTATCGGGCATTGATTGATTAAACATGACAAAAAAATTGCCTTATTCTGTGTAAGAAGCCACATCATCTCACAGAAGGATGCTCAACTGACGTTATGAAGTGAGTTTGGAGTAAAAGCATGTTATTAAATGTTGTCTTTTGTTAGACAAGAGGTTCATAAATTCTTCTCATGTTTGGAAAGATGTTTGACGCATGTTGCTTTTTCAAATGCACGTTATAAGTGACTCAAACTCACAGTGCTTTTAGATGGAGCAGCGTTTACAGAGCCATACATTAATGACAAGCTGCGCATACAAAATAATCGCGATTATCCAAATTGGTTTAAGTGCGATTACATGGAAATTGCGATGAATCATGCAGTCCTAGTACATACTCACAGAAGCTGTGTAAAGTCAGCACAATAATAAAAAATTAAATAAAAATCAATTCTCTTGAACCCAGTACATGCCTGTCTCAAAATTTAATTCAATTACACACATCTGAACAAAGATCAAAAGGTTTCATTTACATATTCACATTTATACAGAACCACTGTAAACTGAAAACCCATAATCACTATTTTGCTGGTGTGTAGCATCTTTGTCATAATGTAGTATAAAAAAAATCCATACAGCATTTAAAGACAAAATGACATCCACAGCACAACAATAAAAGGTCATGATCAATACTTTAGAAAAGCACAGCATACTTGCTGACAATCAAAGCATGACTGCAATTTGCTTTCTCAGCATGTATTTATGAACAGATAAAGCAGATAGTCCAAGGTCATTTTTGATTGTGTTATTAGTGCAAACATTTGATTCTGGTATTAGTCCAACACTCCACCATCGTAGAGCAAAAATAGATAGATCCATTTTCCATAGCCTTTGAACTTCAGAAAGATGAAGAAGAAAGTGAAAAATGTGAGAAAAGAGTGGGAGGTAAAGAGGCAAGAACAAGAAAGTCGATTTTCTGTCATGTCTTCAAGTTCTTAAAGTCACTAGACAGAGAGAAGACCAGCGTATCAGAGTCCCGCAAAAGAAGTTCCCGAATAAACCAAGAGACAAATGTGTTTATTGACTCTCTCCACAATAGTACAAAAGGTATAATAGGTATATGGGTCAACTGTCAAACACCATTATGATCCCTGCCTTTATGTCATCCCTGTCCCAAGGACGTTTATAGGGACAATTCATCTAAAAATTTAAATTCAGTCATAATTTACGCAATTATGCAATTCCAAACATGTATAATGTACATTTTCCTACAGCCCACCATTTTCAAATTCAATTCAAAAGCTCTTGAATTAATTTGATTCAGATCTGAATTCATTTCAACAGATATACGATTCATTTAGGAATTTAAGTAATTATCTCTCTGCTAATGCTATAAAACATCTATGGCAGATTGATCCAAATCGTTAACTTATCTTTTTGAACTATTCAATAAACGAATCAGCTCATCAGAGTTATTTGGTCACCATGATCGTATGGAAAATGGTGAGCACGACCATTTTTATTTATAGGGTTACTATTCCTTTAATAACCTCAGCTGTTTGAAACTCTTAAGCTTCCTGATATCATCTCTGAGATATTTTATGCCATTCATTCATTCACTGCAGTATAAACCTCTATATATCACGTTTGTGTTTACTGCCTCTATTACAGCTGGGTTTATCTGACTAACTATGTATGTGATGTTTCCAGTTATGTATTAACATTGCTATCACAGTAATGACCATATTTGTTTCAAACTATTTCAATTACTGACCCGTCAAGCCATTTTCTCTCTCTCTTTCTCTTTCTCTGCCTCTCTGAGCAGTGTATGTTCTGCGATCCTCAAAAAATCATTAATGAAGTGTCATTTTTCTCAGATTCACTGATAATTAGAGTTGCTCTCTGACGGCAGTGATTAAAACAATCTTTCTGCAGAACAGGTCAAGGTGTTTCAGCATGGGTGGTTATCTTCGCATGATTGTGTGTGTGTGTGTGTGTGTGTGTGTGTGTGTGTGTGTGTGTGTGTGTGTGTGTGTGTGTGTGTGTGTGTGTGTGTGTGTGTGCACGAGAGTGTGTAGGCCAGGAAATCACTAACATTAAATAAATATCCTGGGTTCAGTACAAGTTCAACTCAATCGACAGCACTTGCGACAATGTTGGCTACCATAAAAATTAGCTGCTAAAAATTCAGCTTTGCCATCACAGGAATTAACTGCATTCTAAAATATATTCAAATAGAAAATAGTTACTTTAAATTGCAATAATATATAACAATAATCCTGTTTTTACCGTATTTGTTGTGATCAAATAACAGCACAGAAGATATATCTTCCAAAATCTTACCAAACCCATGCTTTTGAACAGTACTGTACAACAAAAACAAACAACTATCAAAAATCAGCTGATGGTGCAAGAAAAATGTGTGAAACCTATATCCTACCATTATCTGCATGCATTTAACAGAATGTGTGCATAAACCAACAGTCTGGTGAGGGTTGGGTTAAGGAGCTCATTGTTTTGTGATGCAGTATATCATTCTACACCTTATTAAGTTAAGATGCATCAGCGTCCCACAGAGACCGGGAACGGCTCCAACTACGTCTAATCAATGTCACACCATTCCCGAGACTTAAAGCACGCAGTCAATATGCTTTCATAATGACCAGCCGAGCCGCTACTGCATCCATAACTGTGGTGTTAATATTGCCCACTGTGCCACTCATATAGATTCACCCTGAATCCAATTAATCCAGACATTCTAAATAAGGTAAAGGGTTAAAAATCTGAAAACATGCAGTCAGTAGATTATTTCTGCATTAACAGGAGAAGATTTGTTTCTAAAGACCCTGCATGGCAATGCTTGGAAAACATTACAAGGGCTGGCAAATTAAAAATCTCCCAAACAAACAATATTGTGTGTAAGTGAAGGATTATTCGCATTAGCTAAAACATTGCACAAGTTCTCCATTAAAGCTAAAACATTAATCATTAAAATCATTTTTATGAGTTTATACTAGGGATGTACTGATATTTAAAGTATTGTCAATACTGATAAACCAATGATTGTTTTCATGTTGCCCGGCATGGCCAATATTTAAATTGTTTACAATTTTGTATAAATGCATATTCATTTAGATAATCAAATTTGATAAAGATTACACATTGATAAAAATTGATAAAGATTTTTAATGGTTGGCTTTCAGAGTGCATTAGATGATGTCAAAGGTTGAAAAGAGAAATGAACATGAACAATTATACATGTCATATTGCCGGTGGGGGAGGGCAATATAATTAAAATATTGTATCATATTTTGAGTAATTTTATTTCAAGAAAACAATTTTACAATATAGTTATTTTTACTTTAAATAAGGTTATGATATAAAAAAAAATTATAACACTGAAATTTCATAATTCTTGTCACAAATTTCAATATCACAAAAAACTATGACTAGTTTTCAAGTTTACTGAAACAAACAAAGAAGCACAAGCATTTAGAAAAACTACAATACAACAAAAACAAATGAAATAGACCTACCTGAAAATTTGGGAAATACTACATAAACTTTATAAAGAAATCAAATGTATAGTCTTCACTGTGTAAATTAAATATACATTTATTCTTATTGAAGTTACAAAAGTGATTCACCCATGAGCAGTGAGAATTTCTCTCTTTTGTTGTTTGATTAACATTAACGGGAGCAGATATATTAGGCTGCTGTCACTTTAAGACCGAATGCACAGATCCAATACACTGACTCACGTGTGTTGTCTTTCTCAACTGTTTACGTCCACTTAAGACATAAATGAATGTGTTCATGAGGATAGCAAAATGAGTTCTTTTTTGCTCTTTATATTTAGCTTCATTGGTTTAAAGTCACTTGTTTTTAAACCACAACGCTTAATAACAAATGCAAATGATAGGCTTTCATGATCACGTGAGCGTGTAACCGCGACAAAAAATTTACAAATTTAGTCCGATAGTCCGGTTGACAAAATTCTATCGGCTAGTTGTGTCTACCGGTATTTGTTTCGTTTTATTTATTTTCTATTATTTAAAAAAAAAAAAATTGTTCCATTTACAGTTTGTTTATTTAGTCATTAACTTTTGTGTCAGAGAAGAGAATACTAAAGACAGATTGCGGTATCCTGACAAATCTAAGCAGAGTTTGAGTTTGAGATGGTTTTGAGATATCTAGAGGATACACATCACTGGTGATTATTTTTCTCCCCCCAAAAATCTAAGAATCAGGAGACTCTTTTTGTTTTCCATTTAATCTCACTACCCCCCCCCCCCCCCCCCCCATTTTTTTTTTAATTGAGAGAAAAAAATCAGTCAAATTAATTACTAATGCAAAAAGCTGCCACCACATTACACCAAATGGCAAAGAAATGAGACACAGAGACAATCTACACCTCATAAATTATTTTCAATACATTAAACACTGCTTGTCTCACTACTGCCAACCCATTGCACCAAATCAGGCGCATGGATGTAACGCTCCCAGCTGACAGAGTGTACAGTGAACCTCTCAAAGCAGTCAGGCACAAACTCAAAAAATAAAAACTACTGTGCTTCTCCAGCAGCATTCAGATCAGAGGAATGCTCAAAATATGTCAATTTAATATGAGCTGTGATCCGGTTTAACAGCTTTGAGAGAAAAAAGTCAAAACAGTGGAAGTTTCGGAGATCACTGAGCAATCAGATGTAAGACGATAGAAAAGTTTTCTCCGTTGTTTTTCTAGACAGCAATGAGATTAAATGGAAAACAAAAAGAGTCTCCTGATTCTTAGATTTTTGGGGGGAGAAAAAATAATCACCAGTGATGTGTATCCTCTAGATATCTCAAAACCATCTCAAACTCAAACTCTGCTTAGATTTGTCAGGATACCGCAATCTGTCTTTAGTATTCTCTTCTCTGACACAAAAGTTAATGACTAAATAAACAAACTGTAAATGGAACAAGATAATAATAATATTAGAAAAAAAAAAAAACTAAACAAATTATAGTCGACAACAAAATGCTGAAGGGTTAGTTACCCCGAAAATGAAAATTAAGGTATCATTTACTCACCCTGGTGTTATTCCAATGGTGTTCTAATGGGTTTGTTTTTAACCAAACCCTACCATATACCCCCAGAACACTTTGAATATACGATACGTGATGCATCGGACCATTCTGTGATACTTTTGCGTCGTTTTCAAAGCTTGATGCTGGTCGCTATTCACTACAATTATATGGACAAGCACGAGCGGGACATTTTTCATTTTAGAGTGAACTATCCTTTTAAGGGAAAACTGCCAGTAGTTAACAATTATTTCATTTGCTTCTTTATTTATTTCTCCAAAGCAATTTCAAGAGAAACATCTTTCAAGTTGACCAAGTTGATACCTAAATGAATAACAGAGAATTCTATTGAGCCTCCTGAACTATGACAGAGCAGTCTCTCAGCAATAAAATTGGCCACTAAGTATCAGAAAAATCAGAAGATGAACAAGGCTCAATCCCAATTCACCCCTTGGCCCTACCCCTCCGTTTTGCGCGTTCCCGTGAAGGGGTAGGGTTGTCTCGATTCTCTTTTGGTTGGAGGGGTAGGGGTAGGGGTAAGGGGTAAGGGGTAAGGGGAAGGGCCAGATAGCCCTTGAAACGAAGATTTTTCGGGACCACACTTCAAACGAAGGGGTATGAGAAATATATCTGCATACACCGGCTACAGAGGCAACAAGACTGCCAATAATCATTTTCTTTATGTCACATTCAATCTTGTGTTCATATTTACAGTCATGTTCTTCAAAGAAACGGTTGCAAAAAAATCGCTAAAGTCCGTTAACAATATGACGTGTGCAAAAAGCAAAAGTTTGAAGCGAAGTGGACGCGCGAATGAGGCGAATTCGCGTCCACCGCGCCGCGCTAAACGCCTCATTCGCGCCGCAAGACCTCCAGACGTGGGTAAACGCGTCTTTACATTGACTTAACATTACTCGCGCCAGACGCTCTATTCGCGTTTGGTGTGAATGCAGCATAGATATCGTCATCTCCGTTGTTTTTGAGATGAGTTGAGATGACTACAGCTGACGACGGCATCTTGGAAGTTTGTGATAAACATTGGCGCATCTCCTGTGACATAGGCGCTAGCGACGACGTATAATGATGTGTAACGGAGTAGTAGTGGTGTCCCATTTCTTAGGGGAATATTTTCACCCCTACGCCTTGCCACTCTGTTTCAAGGGGCAAGGGTAAGGGGTAGGCGAAGGGTTAGGGGTAGGCAAAGGGGTATAAAATAGAATTGGGATTGAGCCCAAGTATACAACTAATGATGGAGTTGTGAAATGCATCACAGGTTTCACAAAAAAATATTAGCTGGCAGTCATCACCCTGTAGCCCAAGACTTCATCACTCGGTCTCCTCACCACTAATAAGCTGGTGCGCAATATGGCTGCCGTCGCATCATCCAGGTGGATGCTGCACATTGGTGGTGGTTGAGGAGATTCCCCCTTCCATGTAAAGCGCTTTGAATAACCAGAAAAACGCTATATTTTATAACAAATTATTATTATTTGTATTCATTAACTAGAACAACTGTTCAACATTGATAATAAAAAAATATTTTCTTACCAACAAAATCAGCATATTAGAATGATTTCTGAAGGATCATGTGACACTGAAGACTGGAGTAATGATGCTGAAAATTCAGCTTTGTCATCTCATGAATAAATTACATTATAAATATATTACAATAGAAAACAGCTATTTGTTATTTAAATTGTAATTATAAATAAAAAGCAGCTTTGGTGAGAATAAGATACTTTTTTCAAAAACATTTACAAAAATGACCAACCACAATCTTTTGAATAGCAGTGAATATACAGTACTTGTCATGCTACCTAATCTGTTTTCGTATGATACATCAAGATTGTGTCGCAAATACAACTTCTAAATTGACTAAAAGCCATGAGAAAACGAGCTATTAAGAAGGTGCACATTGTCTTAAGGAAGCATTCCCAAAGCTGGTTGTAGGTTGCAGTAGGATCAGAGGTGTACTTGAAAATTAATCTCTGAGGGTTCAGCCAACAGCTCAGGTACGAGTGAATAATTGCGCTTCGATATGCCTAAAGCATAATTATGAGTTTCTACCATATTCCTAAAGGGGTGCTCGATTAAACCCCTGAACAAAACAGGCCAAAGGAGTAAATCAATAGACAGACGACGTCTTCATGGCACGACCGTGCAGATTTTAAGCCATTAGACCTCTTAACACACATGGGGAAGAGTGGTAACAATCCCTGTGGGGAAAGGTTAGTATGTTTTCAATGCATGTATAAACACCCACAGGTCAAGCTGCTCCCTAACTGTGAGGCCTGCTGGCTAATTACAAGGAAAAGGTCATACAACAAGCTAATGGGCCTCACATGGTGCTAATGGGGCAGTGGACACATGTGAACACACATACTGTACACACATATGCACACAAAAACACCTACACACACATGCTACAAGATTAATTCTGCATGATTCTGAATAATTCTCATTAATAAATGTAAGAAATGCACATGCACAAACACCAGATCCCCCAGGCTGTGTGCAAAATACACAGTGGGCTGTCAATAAACCTGCCTAGAAACACACACACAGACCTCCTGTGTGTCAATAACTCTGCATAGTTTATGGAGCTCTGCTTGTGCTGCTTGTCTGCATGTCAATTTTTAGGAACCAATCGGCCCTGCCATACACAGAGTGTGGGGGAGCTGAAACAGACGTCAGGCCTGATTAGGAATCATATCAAATGAATCACCGCTCGTCATGTGTGCAAACACTCATTTCTATATCATGCAGTTTCTGAATTACAGGATATTTAAGGTCTATTGTAGGATGAATTGACCTGGGCCTTTGAAATTAATTGTTGTGAAATATGTGAATACATTTACGCTATCACGCACAACACTGGTCTGATTTCTGTTATATAGAGTAATCAGCATATTATGTGGATAACAAAGAGATTAATTATGGATGAACCCTTACGACTTCCAAAATGTGTGTGTGTGTGTGTGTGTGTTCTTCCCTAGCACTCCATCACTAGCATAAAAACTGTTAGTATGTTAATCATTCTTAGTCAAATTTGTCCTTCTGAACTGTTTGTCATTTTAATGACAAAAACAAATTGAACAAAGACCAAACACCCCTTGGGATCCCGAAACACAGTTTACGCAAATCCCTGACAGAATATAATGGGAATACACTGCAAGAAGACATACATTGACAACATCTGCTGAAAAATTGTCATTAAATGGGAAAAAAGATCAAATAAATTGCTAAACTTGCCATCAAATAAACAGTTTGCTAACCATATTAAATAAAGTATAAAAATGGAAAAAGGTTTCTGTTACAGGGTTTAGGGGAAATTATATATATACTGCAAAAATGAGTAAAGACATTTGGAAACACAATCGTAAAGACAATCGTTCAAAGCCCCTGAATACAATCACATGTAATGTGACATAATTGCTTATTACTTTTGACCTATCAGGGCCACACGGAATCTGCTGACTTTTTTGTGATTTCTTGTGTCCCTTTCTGTTCTTGTGGCGAGCATCGTTCGCAAATTCTTTTGCTCTGTCCAGTGCCGTGATTTTTGCAGACAAAAGTGACATTTCCTTACTTCCTCCACATTCAGTTTTATTTGAGACATTTTAAACATTCACTCTCTCATTAAAAAAAAACCTTACATCAATCAGCGCAGCCTACTACCCCTCACAATCACGCACGCGCAGGTTGTGCTTGTCAATGACGGGCACTACAATCTGCGGAAGTCTGCGGGCGCGTATTCAGTGCGGGCCTGCCAAAAGGTCACCAAATTGATCTGATGTGGCCAGTGTTGAGTGACAATTACACACATAAAGTTTGGTGTCAATATGTCAAATCTTTTCCAGAGATACAGCCTTAGATGCAGTTTGGCATTATGCCATCAAATTCATTGATGCAATATATGAAAAAAAGTTTTGTCTATCGATACTAAATCCATCACATTTTTGCCGACATAGGTTGAAGATTAAAAAAAGTAGGTTTTTAAAAAGAATCAAAATGGAGGACAGGATGTTCGGCCGACAATGGCATCTATGTTCTCAGCATGACCCAAGGAATCTATTAAGACCAGTTTCATTACAATTGGCATGCTGCGCTGAATCTAAAGAGACTTGCTACATCTCAATTCGCCTACTTATACAATGCCCTAAAAGAATGTACTCTTTTTGTGAAGAAAAAGTACATACTTTTGAGTGTGTAGCTGAAGAGTAGACAAGCTTAGGGACATACTATCAATTCATACAATTGCCACAAAGTCACTCAAACCTTTATCTAAACCTATCACCGTAGGCTGCGCATATACACCATATTTTGTAGTTTTTTTTAAACACTTTTTACTCGTGTTAGTAGTTCCTCCTCCAAAGCGCAATGGGTTGTGGGCAACATTAGTTGTAATAGTGAGCACGGATCCACACTTCGAAAATCCACCGGAAATAGTAGACCATCCGGGGGCTTCTGGCATACTCTTTTCAACATACTATGCTTTGGGACACACTTATTTCAATCTCACATTAGGATGGATATGGACATTGAGATGCCAGGACTCTCTTGATTTTTGGTCAAACTGTTCATTTTATATATCTCATGGCCACTAGGTGGCACTGTGCCGAAACTGTGCAGGTACCCACAGGTCATAGTTGTCATAACACACACCAAGTTTCGTGGAAATCAGAGCAATGGTCTAGGAGTTTGAAATAAAAAGGTTTTTAAAGAAAAATTAAATGGAGGACAGAAAGTTTGTCTGACTATGGCAAAATTGGTATATATGGTCAGCATGACCCAAAGAATCTATTAAGACCAGTTTCATTACAATAGGCAAAATTTATCAAAAGCGTCATTCCGTGTTAAATTAACCAAATTTCAGAAACTTCCCCAGCTCAAATTTGAGATTTTCTTAATATTTTTTTTACAGACATAAATGGTGATGAAAACCAAAGTATTAAATGTCATGAATGTTTACTATCCACTATTTTGTAGAGGAAGGTCAAAACGACTTATGGTGAAAGATCTTTAGAAAGATGGCAGCATTGTTATTCTATTTGTACACAGAGATAAGTAAAATCTGTTGACGTTAGCTATCTTTGTTGCATTATATACTAACGGTGACAGTTCAAAAATGGGAAAAATTACTTGTGTTTTTTGCCTGAAGTTTGCATGAATGTAACTCAAGAAGCATTAATGATATCTTAATATCCTTATAGATTCTAGTTCTTAACAAATTTTTCTTTTGGTATTCCTATTTTTAAGGCTCTATGGTGGTTAATTTCCAGAGATATGGGATCTCAATATGGCTCCAAGAGTAAATTCACTTTGCATACAGTGCATGGTTTGGTTTGGTTTGGTTTGGTTTTATTTTGTTTGCCTTTTGTCACTCTGACAATAGTAGGAAGAGCACAGAAAAGCACCATAGCTCAATATGCCAGAACATGTCCAGCTAAATTATGAAGCTTCACATAAAAACCCAGACAAACACTGAGAGAGAAAGAGAGCAACCAAAGTACTGTACTTTGTAAAAGGTTGTATAAGATAATAACAAGCGTCTCTGATAAACAAGTATGAAATGCATTAGTGGCCAGAGAGAAACAGGAGAAAGAGGCTACCCATTGAGATCACCGTCACCTCAAATAAAGAAGAATTTAAACCCAAACCACAAAAAAGGAGGGAAAAACAGGCAGCTACAGCAAAACCACAACAGCACCACAGCGTGGGAGACTGCTGAGAGAGCCAGCAGAATAGAAAAGAAAACAGAAGAGCCAACAAACAACAAACACACCTTAAAAAGGGTGAACGTCTGAAAATTTCACAAGAAACTGTTCTGTTTCTGTTCTGAAGTGTACAAAAGTATTGCATATCATGATATTTCACAGCGGATTTAACTGTCAAAAAAAGATTTGTTCATTTGATCATTAAGATGCCCAATTATTGTAGGCATAAAAAAAACCATCTGCCACAAATAATCTGCTTTCAAATGACAATTCTATCATGACCTACTCACCATTTTATTTGAAACTCGAGACTTTTCTAGAGAAAAACTAAAGGAGTAATTATCGAAGGTTGCTCCTTTTTTATGCTGCAAAAAATGATGAAAAATGTCTGACAACTTAATTTGCAGTTTTGCTTTATAAAAAAAAAAAAAGTGAAATCAAGTCCCTTTGTACTTTGAATGAAACCGTTCTACTAAACCAGGGGCTGTATTCACAAAACATTTTATCTTACCACAAAGAGTTCTCCTAAATAGCAGTAAAAGGTCTTAGGTGAGAGTTTCCTCTTAAAAACCCATTCACAAAACAGCTGAGACCAACTTTTGCTTCTTAAGCAAGTCTTAAGCTAAGAGAAAGGGCGGGGTTGACCTCATTGCTATGGATTGGCTGATAGGGGAGAAGTCTCTGTCAGTGATTTAATCATAGAAATATACAAGATTTTAAAATGTAGGCTAAGTGTCATTAATTAAACAAGTATATGCCTCTTACATGTCTGCATCTCGAGAGATTGCAGAATTCAAGTGACAAATTATGTTTTATAAAGTTGGGGAGGAGCACGTTCAAATAGTCTATCTAAACAGCTCGAGAGGAGGCATATATATACACAGTCGGCTCGCCTAGTTACCTCGACAGTTTTCTGCATCCCTCCGCCACCCCAACTCCTCACTCTCAGCTGGTTTTCTATTCCCAGCCAGGTATACGGGGGAGTACTCTGTGTTTGTGCTAAATTCCGAGCTTGAAGCCTCTCCTCGGACAGCACGTCAAACAGGCTTATTTTACTTTTTTACTATATTGGATCATTTGTAAGTGTTAACATTATTTTATTTATTTATTTATTTATTTCGTTATTCATTTTCAAAGATTTATTTTTGGTGATTTTTGCCTTTTTATTATAAAAAAGCGCAGTACAGAAGTGAAGTGGAAGAGAGAAAGGGGGACAGGATCGGGAAAGGTCGACGAGTCGAAAATTAACTCAATTTTAGGTCACCCAAGCTGCCCACAAGGCTATCAGCGCAGAAGATGAGACATTATTATCGACGTGACTGCAATGCTTTATTCTCCTTGATTCAATGCATTTTGCCTGTACATAAATGATCCTTTATGTTATGTCATTGCAGATTCAAATCTATAAATCTAAATATTTATTGCATTTATGAAGAAAAGGCTCAGCACCCAAGGCTCTATTGCCTATTGCTTCAATAGTGTACAGTGTCTTTGGCCAGATTACTGAGGCAAATTGCCAGCAACAACCATTATAGGATTGTTTGTGATTTGGTCTTAGTGACTTAGGAGTCCACTTGACTACCCCTAACTTTTCACAGATTTAGGAGCTGGTTTTAGCACTAAAATGCTTTGTGAAAAACTCTTTTTTCAAACATTTAGGAGTCCTTAAATTAGAACTGACACGCCCCTTATTATTTTTAAGAGATTCTCCTAAATCGGCAAGTTAGTAGCTACTTTTAGCCTTAAGATGTTTTGTGAATACGACCCCAGGGATTTTAGTTAAATTCTGATTTATTTTTAAAATACTTTTCATAATAAATTTGGTTCCAAAGCAGTGTTAAACTTATTGGTAACACTTTACAATAAGGTTCCATTTGTTAATATTAGTTTAACCCTCTGGGGTCTGAGGTGTTTTTGGGGTCCTTGAGATGTTCTGACATGCCCTGACATTTGTGCTTTTTTCAGTTGCTTATAAACATAGTAATGGCAAAAAAAAATTACACACTATTTAGCACAAACAGGGCTACCATAATATGTGAGCAACAAGAATGTACATGTCTGCATTTTTGAGAGAATAATGTTTATGCGTGGTTATTGAAAAAACTAAAAACTAAAGTTTCTGAAATAAGACCACAAAACACACACTAAATATGTGCCAATAAGACTTTTGTCTAATGGATGTCATCGCCTAGTGTTTTTTCTTCAAAATTATGTGAAAATCACCCTGCCTAATCCTTCACATAACACAATACATTGATTTGAATTTTGCAAAGCACTTTCTGTTTGGAAAGGCCATATGCGGAGTGGGCGTCACAGATCATGCATATGTAGTGGTTCACACCTGAGGACCGCATACTTAATGAGCCATTCATTCAGGTGAGTCACTGAGCCACAAGAATGCAAGAGCAACAGTTGGAAGCATCTCAATTCTTTTTTATTTTTCCACATATTGTGCTTGCAATTTGGCCTATAATAGCCAAGGAAAACATGTAATTGTGCCGTTAATTCTCATACTGTATTTTCAGTTTTGGAATATTTATCCTCTCCCCAAATTTGTCACTAATAAAACACAATAAAAATTATTTAAAGAAAAGGCTTATATTTACCTTTTAATAGTTTGTTTACATCTACCTTGTAAATATTTAAATAAACAACAATTCAAGTGTAATCTTTCTTTGTACAAACTAAAGTATACATTTTATCATACATATTTCAAAGTTAAGGATTTGATTGATTATTTGATTATTTTTGACAAAAAAATTGGCAAATAAAAGCTTATTTGAGGTGGCAGATATTTTACAGTAAAAATGTATAATCTATCCAAAACTAATCAACGAAATGTTGTCTTTCATATGTCTGTAACATAGGTCTTTCATTTTTATTATAAGGAATATAAATGCTAATTTGCAGTTTAATACGTTGCTTATACAAATATATATATGTGCATACACACACACACACACACACATATACATGTGTATATATTTATACACAAAAATAAATTTTATTTATATTTTTTATATACATTTTTTTTTCCACAAATTGTGCTTGTAAATTGTATAATATCCAAGGTAAACATGTCTAGTAATTGTGCAGTAAATTCTCATACTGTATTTTCAGTTTTGGAATATTTATCCTCTCCCCAAATTTGTTACTAATAAAACACAATAAAAATTATTTAAAGAAAAAAAAATTATATTTACCTTTTAATAGTTTGTTTACATCTACCTTTTGAGGGACATTTTCCCTTATTATTATTATTCCTCACAGCGCTGCGAGACGGTGTAAACAAGTAATGATCTGAATAAACTTGTGTTTTCTTGAGCTGATATGGGGCTCGAGAAAACACAGCCCCTCACAGGTTTGCGCCGTGGATTCCCGCGAGTCAGACGCGGATACTGTGTTTGTTTTAGGCTCGCGCAGTCTTCACTCGGACGCGCGCTTCAATCCGTTGTGGAGACTCTCTTTTCGTTCCAGTGAAATTACAAAACAAAATACACACACACACATGTCTCTGCCTGATATACAACCACTGATAAACATAATCTGATTTGACAAAAAAAAAAAAAAAAACTATGAGTGCAGATTTGAACTCAGAACCTTTGACACGCTAGGCAAATGTTCTACCACTTGATGATCTCCAGTTCAAGCACCTTATGTTGTGATTGCTAGCCTATTTACTTTTTATGTATTAAATCCAGGAAATTTGTTAATGAAAATAATATTAAAATTAAGATACAATTAAAACAAAACGAAATTCGTTTTAAAGAATGGATTTGTGCTTTCTGTTTTGAAGTCTCTGTGAAAGTTTGAAAGTCTTTTAGTGCTGCTTCAGAGCGCTCGCGTCCATAATGGAGAACTGTCACGTAATATTGTTTTTTCCTCATAAATGCGAACATGTGTCAACTAATGCAAGTAAATTTAAAAAGACTTACCCGAAATATTATCCACGGCTGGATCAAGTCGCTCAACGTTCGTCGCTCAAAATACAAACGTTCGTCGTCAGAGTCCTGCTCTTCTTCTGAGCAAAATTTGAACTCGTGTCATCTTCCAACAGCACAGGAAAGTGAATAAATGAAACTTGCTGGTTTTAAGGCATTTCAGGGGGCGTTTACCTTATTTTGCATAGATCACCTCAGCTCATTATCTTATGAATAGCGCGCTCTGCGAGTGGGTGTGAACTCATTACCGATAATTAGGTGAGACGGGAGAAACTGTACTTCTCTTTAGTTTCTTACAGATTACATTGCAGGAGAATATTTGTTTTGAATGTGAATTGTTTTATTTAAAAGTAGAAATTTAAAGCTTTCTTTAGACGCATGTTTCATGGTTGTGTGATAAGTATTAGCTGAGTTTCAGTTCATTTTCCAGACTTGTTTCAAAAAGATTTTTGCGGAGACAGAGTGAGCTGAAAGCGCACCCTGTTTATTTTATTTATTTAAAAATAAAAACAAGGTTTTGATGTTAATGTGAGTGTACACAAAAAAAAGAAGACCCTCTATAGTTTATAATCATGTATTTATTTTATTAATATGACCGTAAATGACGGACTTTTTTAAGTTTATGTTGCTGCTATGTGAAAAAAATCCAGCAAAACGCGGGGGCGCGTTTGCCGACCTCAGAGGGTTAAGGTACAATATGCAAGATTTTCTGCCGCTAGAGGGCGCTACATTTCAAACAACAACAACGGCGTAGCTTGATGACGATGTGAAGGAGCGTGGAATGATGGGAAATGATTTTTAAAATATCGGCATTGGCCGATAAGTTTTTCTGATTGGCCGATGTGTTGGAAGCGGGACTTTTATTTTGACGGGCGGCGCTGAGAAGAGAACGGCAACGGCAGCTCCTCAGATCACAGCGCTCACTCACATTCTCCATCTTCATTAATTTACGATCTCTGTCAGTCATATCTAATACTTTGTTAGACAGAACTGGTAAACAAAGAAAGTAAATGGTATGCGAAGTAAGTAAAGTAAAGCGTTTGCTTTTATATTATTTGCAACAGAAAAGGCAAACAATCAGGCTAAAATAATTTCTCATTTGCCATCAACATTCAGCAAATGCGCGTCTACGTCATTTAAACAAATCTCTGAATATCTAATAAACATTTAATTTCACAAACCTTGCAGATTTAATCGAATCCAGCTGTGATATCTTGTGAAGTGTGCATTACTGTCTGCAAGTGACGGTCGGTCCGGGCGAAGTGAGCAGGTGTCGCTCATCAGTAATCACGCCACCGGCCTCGTGCCGCTCTCTCACGGCCCTCGGCCTCGTCCTGCTCGCCACACTATATTTATTTACATGGTCATGTCTTAAACACCAGACGTGATAAACAATGTCAATAAACTAAACACAAACCTAAAGCAATAATACCCGTACGTTGTCTTTGTCGACAGAACCAGCTGCAATCGGTTAAGAATAATTGTGTTCCATAACGACTGCACGAAACAAGCTCACGCTTGTTGCTTGATAGACGCTACAACTACAACTTCCGCATTTGTCCAGGACTCCACGCAGTACGAGCGGAAACCGAGGGTAACGCGGATACGACGCCATTGACTGGCGACTCCCAGCTCACCCCTGCTCTAACGCCCCGTTTCCTTGGTTAAAATCGCAATTTTCTCACGATTTAAAAATAGTTGGAAACATTTGTGATATTGTAAGTAATCACCTTAACAAAATATATAACACTGGCCTTGTGATTTTGAGACATTTTAATGCAAAAATCTTACATATTGTACCTTTAACTATATAACTAACAATAAAAAAGTACTTCTAAATCTTAGTTAATTTCAACATTTACTAATACATTATTAAAGTTAAAAGTTGCATCTGTTAATACTTAAAGGACCTGTGCTAACATGAACTAATAGAGATCGCTAAGACATGTGACCAAATGGGCGGCAACCTCTTCAGAACGCAAAGAATTATGGGTATGTTTGGCCAGGCTGGCATAGCAGGCAAGTGTTCTGGCATGAAAATAATGAAAAATTAGCGTGAAAAACAGAATATAATCCTACAAAATGCAGGCATCTTGAACACTGCGTTCTTCCCTCCATGCAATGAAGTTTGGCGCCTTATGTTTGTGCCGCGGATTCCCAAAATGCTTTGCGTTCACCACTGGGAATATGTCATGATGACGTCACATTAGCAATCCTTATAATGAGCAGTTGTATTTTTTTTTATAACTAACGTTAACAAAAATGAATAAATACAGTGACAAATGTATTGTTTGTTGTTAGTTAATGCATTAACTAATGTTAACTAATGGGACCTTATTGTAAAAAGTTACCAACTTTATTGATAAATATTTTAAGTTTACAAAAACTTTGAAAGCCCTAAAACTAATTTTGTAAAAATCGAAATTATCAGTTTTCCCTCAAATTTTCCAAAGGCCCCCAAAACTCCCTCGTGGCCCTCAGGGGTCCTGGGACCCCAGTTTGAAAACCTCTGCACTAAGACATGACTACCACTGGTACTACCTCAAAAAAAAAACAGGTGCAAGATGCCTCTGGTCTTCCAGCATATTTTAAATCACAATATGCACAAATCTTGGTTAATTTAGATAAGAAATAAGGTTAATGCTCATGCAACATGATCTACTGAAATTCAAGTTGAGGTTTGTGCGTGGTGTTATGAGCATTCTGGCAGGAAGTAATCAGACAGCTTTATTCTAATTCAGCCCACCAGGGTCTTTCACAAAGAAACAAACCAAAATGTTCCATAACTTAACCAACATATTTTGAAATGGTGTGCGAAAGCAATAAGGGCTTGTGGTGGCCTGCAATGTAACTCCCTACCAGCACAAGCACTTTGAGTTTAATCAGGGGCAGCGCTCGACTCTGGCTGATCACTTTAAACCGTAGGACAGTGGGATATCGCCATCCCTCAAGCAGCCATTTCAGAGCGCATTAAATGCAGTTAGCATCGACCAGCTCCAAAGCTGTGCAGGTCACTTCAGAGCCTGTTTTATAAAAGTGGTTTTGTCTGGTACTGCTCCCATAAACACGATGTTTTGAAACAGACAAAGTGTACTTCTGTTAGAGGATTTCTCGTGGTATTGTTGAACTCCCTTTCTATAGTGCATTCTGGAATTTCATGTCATGGTTTCCTTAAAAGTACCACATCAAATGGGAAGCTTGGGGAGATAGATGATGAAAAGAAAGATAGCAGGATAGCAGTAGATTTATTGAGTTGGTTTGTAATATTTTGTCTGTTCAATAGCAACATTTCACCCAATGGCATCACCTCAAACATCCCATCTACTTCAGGATGATGTCATAATTTTTCACAGGTTTATGAATGTTTGAATAGACACTAAAAGGTGCACTATCAACACAGTGACAGCATCTAAAATGTAAACACTTTTATGTACACTACTGCTCAATCATTTGAGATCACTACAATTTTGTAATGTTTTTGAAAGAAATCTCTTATGCTCACTAAAGGCCCTTGCACACTGAGTCCGTGTTACGTCCTTAGGGACGTTTATAGTGTTTTTGGTGTGTTTTTGTGTTTCTCCTTTTGGTCTCTTGTCCTTCTCTCTTTCTCTTTCACTTTCTCAGGCATCGCTGATTGGCTGTTTTGCCTGTCAGTCATTCGTAATGAGTTGAGTGGGTGTGCCAAGTGAGGCGGGGTCCTCATCATTCTGATGCTTGACACCTGGAGAAGCCCTACTTAAGGAACATGCTACTGCCAACGAGGAGAGAGACTTTTTGTTTGGTTCTGTCTTATGATGTGTTTGTTTTCTTTTTGCTTGATTTAGTTTTGTTAAGTGTGTAGTGTCATGCAAATTGTGCCTTGTTTTTGGTTGCCCCAAAAACTTCTTATTTGTGAGCTATGAAAGAGTTAAACAGCTTTTCAAAGCTTGGTTAAGCGGAAAGGAGGAGAAGGGATCGGTAAGACCGTCACGAGACACACTTAGCAAAATTTCTGTATATATACACACTAGGTTAGGGATTTGTGCCACCCTCTGTATTTTTGTTATTAGTTAGAGTAGTTTAGTTACGACATCACGGACGGTAAGACTTTTTCTTTGATCTTTCTTTTTTCTAGTTTAGGATTAGAGGTAAATGGTTTAGTTCCTTTTTGATTTATATTATTTTTGTTTGTTTGGCACAATCCTGTTTTTCCTTTTTGCTCCTTCCGTTTTTGTTTTGTTCCTATGTAAAATATTACTTTTATCTTTTATTAAATCAATCTTTACTTGACTTTGTTGTGTCTCTCTGGTTCTCATTTCATTTAGTGATCAATGGTGACTGGTGTTACTGAATTGGTTTTATGTTCCCCTTCTAACGTACCTAGACGGTTCTGAGCCAAAGAAGGGTCGTAACAGTCCGAAATTCGCATCTGAAATTTTCGCACGTTAAAAAATAAATACGACCTCACATTATGTCAATCATGCTTACACACTGCCTCCGAAACTTTCGTCTGTCATAAAAAAAAAAAAAAAAACTGTGTTTTTCGCATCCGTAGCAAGCATTTTGAATGGTGTTTTGACAATTCAGAGCCACCGAATCACGAATATGAAAAAACACATACGAAAATTTCGGACTCAGTGTGCAAGGACCTTAAGACTGCATTTATTTGATCAAACATGCAGCAAAAACAAATATTGTGTATGTGTATATATCTATATATATATATATATATATTTATACTTCTTTTTTTTTTCTATTTTAAAATTTAATTACTATAATGGCAAAGCTGAATTTTCGGTATCACTACACTCTTCACTGTCCCTTGATCCTTCAGAAATCATTCTAATATGCTGATTTGCTGCTCAAGTTGTGCTGCTTAATATTTTTTGTGGAAACTGTGATACATATTATTTGAAGGATTATTTGAAGGATAGAAAGTTCAAAAGAACAGGATTATTTGGAAATAAAAATCTTTTGTACCATTATAAATGTCACTTTTGATCAATTTAATGTGTTCTTGCTGAATAAAAGTAATTTATTTGCAAAAAAAATCTGACTGATCCCAGAGTTTTGAGCGGTAGTGTATGTACAACTTTAGAGATACAAAAATGTTTATGAATATTTAAAGATTAATAAAATACTGAATTCATAGAATTTAATGCTAGAGCCACACTATACGTTTGAATACTAATGAGATCATGTTGTCCAATGACATCACCCCAAACATCACCCTAAACAACTCATTCAGTCGCCTCCTGCAACTATCTCGTCCAATCAGTTTCTACAATCAATGAAACCAGCCAGACGGAGAAAAATAGAAGCAGCAGTAGAAAAGAGTGAGAGCGAGAGAGGAATAATGGAGTTTTCCAAAGGACAGCAAGAGATCTAGGCTGAATGATGAGTGCTTGATTGACACATTCTTGAGCGTCTCTGTCAGTGTATAGGAAATGAAAGCAGCAGCATCGACAAAGCTCTGATCAATACTGCTCAGCCCCATCTAGAGATGATGGCATTAATGATAATGAGGAGAGAGGGAGAGAGCGAAAGAGAAATCCATACACACAAAGCCCATTTCCTAAGTTTTTGTAAGTGAAAATAAAAGAAAAATACAGTCTTTGGTCACATTTAATTGCTGAGGTTGTATCTGGGTCTATATGGGTTCAAGTTTACGTTGAAAATTTGGTCCTTAAAAGGTAATTTATACTTGAAAATATTATATCAAGGCAAATTTATGAAGTAAAATGAAACATTTAATATTCTGCATTTCTCAATTACATTTTTCACTCACTTTGTTATTCTGGTAATATAATTAAAAAGCAATACATTACAAAAAGAAAAAATGAAAAGATTTTCACAAGTGATTTTTTATTTTTTATTTTATTTTTATCTTGCTGACCCCAAACTTTGTAACAGTAGTGTAGTCGTCACACTCTGCTCATTAAAGCTACTGAGGTTATTATAGTCCCTGTGCCGAAAAACAGCCCAAACCGTAAAGCAACAAATGCACATCAATTGTGTTTGAAACCTTCAGCACCTGTGGTCCTTCTGATGCAGCTCAGCTGTTTGTGAAAAGAATATCTTACAAAAGACCTGCAGTGTTTTTGGCTTCATTTTTCATTGTCCTGAAAAGAGACAGCCTTTATCATGGATTACATTTTATGCAACCATAGGCTCGAGTCTTGCGGAGTCACAAAAAAAGGAGAATTTACATTATGTTAATTGAAGAAAAGACTACAAAAGAACGTAATTGTGTTAATGGCAAATGTCTGATATCCGTGGGAGACAGGAGGAGAAAGGGAACATTTTCACACATTTTTATATGCCAATGTCATAGATACTGAAGCCAAAAAATACTGTCACAGAGAAAGAAAGAACAGACTATTTTATGATTTTCTTTGGCCAATTAAACACTGCCAACAAGCACTGACATTAGCGAAGCACAGATACTATAAACGGCCTGTGAACCATTAATGAGCCGTGTCATATGCTTATGAAAACTGTACTACCTTCTGATTAGATGACATGTGTGGCCATATGTGTAACATGTGCATCCTGGACAGATGGAGAACACTAATCATATACTGTAAAAATCAATACAAGACAAATCTGGAGCCTGAACTAGCAGAATACACAATCTGCCAGGAAAAAAAAAAACATCACAGACCACATAAATGATAATGTGGTAATGCATACTCAGTATGCAGAAGCAGAAAAAGCTGAAAATGTAGCTTATTTCACTCGGATTACTGCCTTAGAAACAAAATAGTTGAACACACACATCTGTATCTTTGGTTATACTATCTGAAACATCAAGTCATTAATAACAAACATTATTGCATTATTTAATGATTAACCAATTATTTTTAAACAATCAGAGTTATTTTCATAAACATTCATGTTTAAGTATACTGTACAGTACATGAACTACCGACATATAAATCATCATATAATGTTTGTTAAAAGACTTGCTAATTAAAGTCAATGTAAGGTGTAGCACTGTCTTTTTACAGAAACATGAATCAGTGTTTTGGACTATACGATTGTGAGTGATTCAATGACTCCCTCATAAAGAGTCACTTGTTTCATTCTAAAATGAATCAGTGTTCTTAAAACAAATCAGCTGAGTGAAGAATTCAATGACTCCCTCATTGTTTTGTTCCTGAATGAATGAGTGATTTAATCACTTAAACACTGATACACTTAGGAACAAAATAAACAACTCTTTGAATTAATCATTGAATCATTTATTCAGTGACGCACACATAAAGAAAGTCTTTTGTCGCACCAACTGGCATAATGTAACTTGCCGAAAGAATCACTGAAAGACACTGACTGTGTGAAAGAAAGACAGAAAAGCTGAGTGATACAAATCAAAACCATTGTATACTGGTTTTTATAATGTTCTTGAATTCAGAAAATCACAAACCAGAATTCTAAACCAGCAGAACTGACCATACCACAGCGGAGATTCAACCTGCTCATTACACACACACACACACACACACAAACTGATATGAATTATGTTCACCTAATAGTTGCTTGACTGATCGGAATCCCGTTCTCTGGGTCAGAGAAAAATCACCCCGTGAAATAGACTTGGGATTTTCATTAATCTGATATGGGATGACCATTCCAGCTTCATGCTCCACTACACAACAAGCTTCAGCTCCACATGGTCAGTCAGCTCTCTGTTCACAAATCAGCAACAGAGAACACATTTGCCTGTTATCTCCTTAAGTACAAATTCAGTGTTTTGTTTATCAGACAAACGTCAGTGGCTTTTTTATCCAGTTATTTAGAGAGCTTACCGATCTTAAACTAATCAGCTTGCAATCCGACAAACCAGGATCAAGTCTTCCAAATCACACCATCCGTAACATTAATCCTAAAAACCATTCCGACCCCGAGATGCCCTCTGTCACAGTTTTAAGGAGGACTTCCTTAGCGTCAACTAGATGCACCGCTGCACTAATGAGACTACAAAGCCTATTTTAGAATCTCTTTATTGCTGGAGAGAAGAGAGGAGAGCAGGAGAGGGCAGTCACAAAGTGTGCTATAACAGGGCTTTGTGGGTAGACATTTATGGCTAAAGACCAAAGAATGCAATACTTACATGGCATTAAACACATCTAGCTACAGAGGCCACAAATTTACAGAGAAACGGAGAGAATGAGGATGAACATATCTGCAAGGGAGGGATTGGAGGAAATAGTGACATAATATGCCAATATGAACAGCTGAACGGTGTTGAACTCGGCAGAGGGAGGATGAGGAGGGCTTGATGAACTGACAAAGGCTCCCAGGGGAAGCAACGAGAGCCTGTGGGTCTATAAAGATGTGAAAACCTGATCTATGGATCTATAAAAGTGATACACACATGCACAAAACCCACAAATGCACTTGCCATAGTGATTGGGAGTCCTGAAACTCAAAATTACTCCAATCCAATTTCATTGTTATCACCGCATCCAATCAAATATGCAATTATGTAGGAAATCGACCTCATATTCAACATGAACTTGGCTAGGAGTACATTGGATATCACACAGGTGA
Organism: Rutilus rutilus; assembly: GCF_951802725.1. Classification (NCBI taxonomy): domain Eukaryota; kingdom Metazoa; phylum Chordata; class Actinopteri; order Cypriniformes; family Leuciscidae; genus Rutilus; species Rutilus rutilus. The sequence continues at coordinate 20,937,091 of NC_140226.1, read as the reverse complement.
GCCTGGATTGATGTGCAACTTACGGCAAAAATGAAAACATCAGATCGCTCCTCTGCACGCTCCGATTTGGTTTGGGCAAATCAAGCATGAAAACCCATTACACTAAATGTCAAAACAAACACAATGAGTTCAGTGGAATCATTACAACCGTTTTAAGCGAGGGAAGGATTTAAAAGGAACAGAGAAACCAAGAAGCAGAGATGTTTTCCTAAGGGATGTGACACTTTCGTTTGCGGTTGACCCTCGTGTGATCTGCTATCAGATCTTCCGTTGTGTTAAAAAAGGACTCAGGTGATGTAATATCCCATCTCTGGAGGTACACCATAGTACTAGAGGTGCTACACTGACAATCTAAATCAATAGATTACAAAAGTAATTCTGATTAACAGACAAATCGAAGGTCCTTTAATTTATGTCTATGGGATTTATGTGTGTACATCTGATTGGTAAAGTAAAATAGGAAAAGTAATGATTTTTTTTGGGGGGGGGGGAGGGAAAGATAAATACTTTCAGCAAGGCTGCATGAAATGTATCAAAAGTGACAGTAATAAAATATATCTATTTGAAATAAATGCTCTTCTTGTGTATAAATGTATATCATGGTTTCTATCAAAAATATTTTTATATTTGATGGAAATATTTATACTTCCAATAATTTATGTTTGCAAGGCATAACAATCGATGTACAAGATCAATAAATCTTCAATTTTTAGTGGCAGCTGGTTCAAAAGGGCCAATTTGTCAAAAACTCTCACATTTAACTTGGACAAAGTGTTTAGCCCTGCTAACAAAAACACATGACTATGATGCTATATGTTATTAAACATATTATCAACCATAGCCCCCCCCCCCCCCCCCCCCCCACACACATATTTTGACATTTTGCTAATCATTACGGGGTTTGTTTGTTTGTTTGTTTCGATTTTTTTCGATACTCATACTGACAGACACATCTTCTTTCTTCATTTACTTATTTAATCACAAAGGAAAATTGATTCATGGCAAGATCTAATGATAGCGGAAATTGAAATGATCAAGCACTAAATCTCCTCGTCTTTTGTGGTCATTGAAGACCTTCTGTAATAATCTCTTGTATCTGCCTCAAATCTTTCAGAGCAAAGCCACCTCTTCCATAGGAGGAAAAAAGCCCATCGATTCATCTGTCAAACGATGAATAAAGCATTCTGCGATTCTGTCAAGATGCTGCTCCTCATTATTGATTTACAAATTCAGAAATGACAAGGACCTCATGCATATGAATGTGAAGATTACATTAATATTAAATATATTCTTCAACACAGTTTTAGCCGTTTAACGTTTTTATAAGCTAGAGTCCATTTTTAATGAAAAATATGTAGTGTTATATCTTGTGTTATAATACATCTTGTTTCTAGAAATGTTTCAAAGTGCTGTGGTTGATTTTAAATATAATACATCTTTCTCTGATGTCAGGTAGAAGTTCTTTCAAATGTATTGAATGAGCGATTGTAACCATAACAACCACCCATAGGTTAGTGGCAGCAGAGCACAATTGTTTAAGTACTGTTTTACGCAAAACCAAGGGACCAAACACTCAAGCTCTGACACTCAAAGAAAAGAAGAAAGGAGACAAGATTAGACGAGGCAAGACAAGATCCCATTCTATGTTCCACTACTCAATAAAATGGTAGCGCAAATCGATTTAATTCTCCTTTTCACAAATTCACACAGAGAAACGCACCTTTTATAAAGCCTATTCATAAAAAGACACGTTCCAATGTCTAAGAAATAGCACAGTCGAGTCTAATCCTATTCTATGTATTCTTTCTTTGTCTCTTTCTTATTGTCTCTTATTCTCTCTCATTGAGACAGTTAGTAAGTGTTTAAGTTCGTCCTTGATATTTATAAGATTGTGTGTACATTAGCCGTCTTTAAAAAAAGGTTCTGATGTTGTATTTATCCTCTGAAGGTTGTATTGAATTTTTGAGACTTTGAGAGCAATTTTAACATGATAACCAGGGCCTAAAACTTAAGCCTAAAGTATACTTCAAAAAGTATACTAAAGTATATGTGCACGCTAGCGATAAACCATTAAACTATTGACATCACATTAAGCCATCAAAACTAAAATATGATCAAGAAAATCATGATGGATTTTATGTCTTAGTGACAGGTGCAGTCTTAACCATCACAAATCACTGGTCAGGATTGTACAAAAACTGTAGATTAAGTAACTTGCAGACAGCTTTATACAGGAAGAAGGGTCATTGTTGTTCCACTCAATGTTAATGGCTTTAAACTGTTCATGAGTAGTTGAAAAATATTTCCCAGTTTGTTTGAGTTTAACGTGAGACCAAATATTCACTAAATAGTTCAAATCTGGACTCTGACCAGTCCAAAACATGAGCCTGATGGACTTGTTCTCAAGCCACGTCTTGGTTGTCTTTGCAAGTTTGGCAGGAGCGTTGTCTTGTTGAAAAATAACATGATCATTTCTCTTCAGATAACAACTTTTCATTTGTGGGAAGAAAGTCATTCTGTAATATTCTCCTGTAATCCAAAGCATTAAATTATTTTTTACAGTGAAGTAGCTTGCCAATACCAGCAGCACAATGACACCTCTTCCTCCATGCTTCACTGTGCTAGAGATGCATGTATTATTATATTTCTCCGCAGATTTTCAAAGACACCTCTCTGGAGCAACACCATGCAACTCGTGCTTCATTGTGATTCATCACTCCACACAGCAGAATGGCAATAAAACTCACTTGACATTACTTGAAATAATGAATTCTGTAACTTAACATTTTGGATAAATTAAAGAAAATCTAAAAATGTAAAAAGGTTTCTGTGAGGGTTAGATTTCAGTCAATAGAAAGTCCCACCAAAATAGAAGAACAAACACAAGAGTATGTGCATGGAATTTAAAGTATCAATTGCAAATTCAATTACAAAGGTTTCCGAGATGACTGATAATTTTACCCGGAAAAGCATGTTCAACACACACAAACACACACACACATCTTGTGGTAAGAAGATCTAATTTAATCTTCCGGACACACTTTTGGACAGAATCTCTGAGAGACAGCTTAAACTTCATGCTAAACATGCACAGTAAGGTAGCAATATGTAATCTGTGCTTTCCTTCCTCAACCATAGATGTTTTATTCATGAGTTTATGCATAATGCAGACATTGACATATGTATAAGATACTACAGCTCACTGCTATTTAAGGTGCAGATATGTTGCAACTAATGAGGTAATAAGCAAGTCTCGAGGGTAGGCCGGTACTGCGTTTAATCCTAGTGTGTGTCTGTTTTACTCAGGCATAAAGGAGTTCAGTTACACCATTGTTAAAAGAGTAAAAAGTCAGTAAGATATAATTTGTTAATGGTGCCGAGACAAATACGTATATTCTGCCAAGACGCTTCAGAACATGCCAATATGGTGGACAGCCAACAGATATAACTGTATTCCATTCAAAGTTGGAAGAGGGTTGTTCATAAAGTCAAAAGGTTTCAGTGATTTTCCCCTGCTGCTGAATCTATGCTGTCGCTGCTGAATCTTCAGCTCAATGGAAAAAGAATAATCATATTTTGAGTTGTGAAAACTGAACCCCGCAGTCAGCTTTGAATACAATGCAATAAAATGCTGCATGGAAAAAACAACACACAAAAACTAGTGTAGTCTGATTTACAAACAAATTACTTATGAATACATTCTTTTTAGAGAATCAAAAACATACAGAGCGCACATACAGAGCGACTAGTGGAGCTGATCAAACACAAACACACACACACAAAGCTTAAGATTTGTGTGTGTGTGTGTGTGTGTTTGTTTATATTACATTGTGGGAACCAAATGTCCCCACAAGGATAGTAAAACATGAGATCACCTCCATTGTGGGGACCAGCCAGCGGTCCCCACGAGGGAAATGGGTTAATAAACATACTAAATTACATTTTTTTGAAAATGTAAAAATGCAGAAAGTTTTCTGTGATGGGTAGGTTTAGGGGTAGGGTTAGTGTAAGGGGACAGAATATACAGTTTGTACAGTATAAAAACCATTACGTCTATGGAGAGTCCCCACAAAGATGTGTGCGCCTGTTTGGGTGTGTGTGTGTGTGTGTGTGTGTGAAACCAAATGGAGTGACCAATGTAGCTGAATTTGTATGATTTTTGTGAACCAGGTCTTTCATTGAATCAAAACATTACATCACAACCCCGAAATAAATGATTTGAGCCATTTCTTTTCCTTCAGTGAATCAAAACATACACATACAGTACACCTAGAATGTGCATGTCCAATGTAGCCCGATTCCTAAAACAAATGACTTATGAGCTGGTTCTTTTAATGAATAGTTTAAAAGACAGGTTCCTGATTTGAATCAGTCTGAAAACAGATAATTGGTCTCAATAGCAAAATTGTAACTAAAAAATACCCAAATAAATCAGTCCACATCAAATTGAGAGCTTGTGAATCGAAATTGCATTGAATTTGGAAATCTGTATCCATATCTAATCTTAGGTCATTTTGAGTCAGTACCAGGCTGTCGCTTCACACTTGCGGTGTTTGTTTGTCTTTTCTTGTTTTTCTCTTTATGAACTGTATTCCAATTTGTATCCTACAAATCAATAAAAACTGACATCTTCAGGCTGGATCCAACTGAAGCTTCCTTTTGTTATGTGCCTCCAGTCGAGGAAGAAGATGTTCCACTGGCCTGCCATGGGCTCTCTCCCAGCTTCCTCTGAAGCGTTTGCTGAGTGGCTTCTGCCGACGGGCCGATCGTGTCTCGGATAGAGGGCTTCTGTTGCATGGTAACTGTTACCACTGGGTGTTCACACTTACCACTTGGGAGCTGTGGGTCATCTCGGGTTGCTTGCCGCCCCCGCTGCACTTGTCGCTCCGGCAAAGAAACTTCATCTATTCCACTCTCATTCATTCTGTTCGGACTGGTGAATTGGACACAGTCGGATCAACCCCATCAAGTTAAAAACCCGACATCATGCGGCGGCCTATTCCACTGAAAATCCAGGCTTGCAATGGTTCACAGTATAATCTCCATCTCCTATTTGTGTTTGCCTATTTTCGCAAACTCTCAGTGAGTCACACTACAACTTCAAACAGGACTTAAACAGGTAACTGAAACAGACTTTTAAATTGCAATGGAGAGGTAGAGTGCACTCGCTAATAGCGCAAAAACACTACTATGATCTTGGAGAGAATAATTATGAATAATTTACATAGACCCGGAGTTCTTAAAGAGACGCAACAAGGTCTTTTCTCTCCCACACATATATTACTGCGAATACGATGTTCCTCAGCCAATAGAACTTCTATAAATCATTCATGTTGCTACAGTAAATCTTTGTCACCTCCTGTATGCGTTCCCTATGGGTTTCTAAAGAGCGTGGGGTTGTTAGGGGAAAAACACACTTAACAAAACTACAATGCATCAATCTTTTATCCTAACGTGCTCTCAAACAGTGCATATGCAAACTGCTTGTGACAGCCAAGAGGTGTACACAGCACATGGCACATTGTTTTAATGAGCACGTCTGGCGTCCGGTAAAGGAGGCATGGCCCTTAGCAAACATGCAAACATGCACATTTAAGAGGTGAGATGCACCTGACAGGGTCAAGGGTTCTGGTGGGGTTCTGTCACCCAGAGCCATATTTTTGAAGAATCAAAGAATCTATTTTCACCTGGCTAATTACTAATCCTGAGTTAGAGGACACTTTTATCCAAAGTGACGTTCAGGGACACTTAGTACAGGGACGTTCCCCTGGAGCAACCTGAGTATAAGTTTCTTGCTCAGTGACACAATGGTGGGTTGACTTCTGTCCGACTTCATCTAGTGCAAATCATGGATAACCCTTTTGGGGTTTACTACTACTACAACAACCTTTTGGTTAGCTGTACAGATTTCGACTACAGGCTATAACAGGAGAAGAAAGGGATGGCCTGAATATGAGTAACAATTTCATTAGAATAATAGAAAAAATATTTGTTAGCCTGATTATCCAACAGGCACAAGGATAAAGCAATATTTTTTGTTGCGAGTGAAACGGATTATTGAATGTAGAGCTGGTCTTGGTTCAGTCCATCTGTGGTGGATTGGATGGAGGCATATCTGAATGCAAGCTTGTATTTGATAGTAACAAAGTGGCGGGGTTTAAGAGGACTAAATGATTGGAGAAGTCCGGTATATGTCACAAAAGAGCAGTCTATCGTTTCACAGAAAGATCAATTTGTCATTTTTGATTAGAATGTCATAAGGTCGAGAAAAAAAAATTAAACATGCATGGACGAATCATTTACAATAAGATTTAACATGCATTTCGAGTTTCGACTTTAATGAACATCTAAAATTACAACTCAATGGTGAGTCATAACCTTTTTTTATTTTTTTCATAATCTTTAAATTAAAAATGTATCATTTTAAATAGTACATAATTTTACTTTTATTATTTATTTGAATCATTTTATTAATTATACAAGGCATATTTGCTATTTGAAAACAATAAATGGAATAGAGTAGCATAAAAAATTGTCTTTTCAGCATAGAATCAGACACTATTTTAAGCACTGCCCACATCCTGTTCTATCCAAATACAGATACAGACAATTTAGTCATTAAATCAAATACAGAATTATATACAGATAATGGCTTCGCTGCACAAACCTATTAAGCAGACAGGTGCTGTGACAGGTGTGTATCATCAGCGTCTCAAGTCTGCGCTGAACTGGAGTCTGTGTTGAAACACATTCAAATCCTTCATCTTTCAAATTAACTGTCAAGAGATGAAGGTATAAAAAAAAGAGATTTGGTGGCAATTAAAATATATTAATACTGAAATGATAGACAAAAAAAGGTGATTTAGAACACAGGGCTTGAGACTCTGATGATATTCATCATGACATCGCAGATCAGACGGCCATGTGAGAGAGCAGATGGCATCTGTGAGAGGTGTCATGCACAGACGTGACACTGCCAAAGATCTGTAGAGTCATGTTGATTGGCAGGTTTTAGCTCCATCAAGCTCCCAAAACTTCTCTCATTTTCCTTTTTCTACATTCCATCAGTCAGTTCAGTATGTTGACTGACTGGTGGTAGCTGTGACCAACATAAGCTGTACATATAATTGGCCTCATGTTCTCTTTTAAAGCTTTATGATGTTTTGTGATGCCAATGTATTAGATTTCTTTTAATAACACTTTCAAATAAGTAAGCTAGACCAACGTGCTTGTGTGGGCGCTATACACCGATTACATTACTTGCCCACCACCCCACCGTCGCTTTGCATTTTTATAGAAATAAGACAGTTCAGTTGGACAAAGGACGCTACAGTTATAAAGTGAGGCGCGTCTGCTCCATAGACCAAGAGAAGCAGCGCAGAGCTGCAGGAGTCACGTTAGTTAGTTAGTTAGTATACTTTATTGTTCTTTTTCAGGAAATTTGTCTTGGACTAAAAGCTGCAGTAGTACACAACATACATACACACACAACCAAAGAGAACACAACATACATACACACACACAACCAAAGAGAACACAACATACATGAAACGTGACGAGAGTGACAAATGTTTTGCCAAAACATACAGGATGATCTCGTCGAGACCTCCTGAGATAATCACTGAAAGTGGGATCTACAGGAATATGCCGAGAAGGATCGTCAAATACTTCTGAAGATAACCCAGCCGATAGATCGGTTTACAAACACAGATTTAATGCAGATAAAAAAAAAAAAACAATGGACCCTTTTGACTTTAAATATATACATAATCCTTCAATATCCTGATTCAAGCATTAAAATGTGTCTCCACTGACTGAGATTGAGGAGATAACCTGATCAGAAATTGATATTATTTTAACCTTTGTCACCCCCTTGGACTTTTCCCGGTGCCACCGTCACCTTCAATCTCTGTAAAGCTGCTTTGTAGCAAGTGCCATTACTTCAAGTATTGCACAAATGATTCAGAATTGAATTAAATGCATATTTAGCTGAGGACTGTGACTATAGAGGTTGTTTTACTCATTCACGCAGCAGAGTTTGAGTGCAGAGAGTACAGCCTCTCACAGCCGTGGTGAATGAGAATGACGTAACCCGCTGTAAGGTTTCTGAAAGCTGCACGGCTTGATTGGCATGAGAGATTTGGGATTATCTAAGAATATTTCTTCTTTTTTTTTCAACTCTGAATTCCATTAATGTCACTCCTCTCACTTCCTGAGTAGCTAAAACACTCTGTCTCGCTCTGTCTGGGGTCAAGTAAACAAGCCGACAAGAGTGGAAAGAAGATCAATAGGTTAGATTCTGAACCAAATCTCCCTGATGAGTTTGACCTAGGAGTCAAGATTACATCTATTCAGCCTTATATTACTCACACACTCATGGCACGGGAGTTCAAGAGGTCAAGCAACCAAATGCACAGAATTATATCGTATCATAACAAATACAATTTTGACCTTTTGAGGTACTTAAACTTTATGTACTATGAAAATACACCGTAAATTTCAGACCTCAACCTTAATTCCCAGTCTAAAAAGAGCTTTAATTGAAACCAAACATTTAGCTTAATCAGAAATCCTTGGATCCTTTGGAAACCCGAATACGTCAGCACAAGTTAATGTGTGTGCAGATCCGTAAAAAACTAGACCCGTTTCTCCCTTCACATATGAAGGTGTTACTTGAAGTCATAGCAGCAAAAACAGACTAATTCTAAGAGTCCATGAAAAGGTGAAACTATAGAAAAAAATTATATAGTATATCAAAATAATTTGTAGTAAAAAAAAGAGAAAAAGTCCTGAAATGTATCCAACACCTCAGGGGGATCATAATAATAATCCTGACTTGAAAATGATAGAATCTGTTAGAATATGACCATATGGACTGGAGTTTAAACACTGGTATTGCATCTGCAGGACATATAAATATGTGTCAGGTAAAAGAGAGGGGGAGAGAGGGAGAGAATTTGCTTTGGTAATGCAAATGTAATTGTTTGTCATGCCACTTAAGCACACTAAATAGAAAGTGAAAATCTAATTGAATTAAGAGAAGATTATTATAAGATCATTATGACAAGAAAGTTTGTGTTCATATTTGAATCAATCACAGCCAATAACACTGTTCATCATGCAAGACATAGGACTGGCATGTAGTATTTCTCCTCCTTTTGCCAAGCTGAGCCCAGAAGTTCAACGAGCTTAGGGCTAATGCAGGATATAGCAATTACTGTAGGAGGTCTAGTTGAAATCCAAGCTGCTGGTGACATTTGGAGAGGAACTCTCACATTGTTCAGAGCTGAAATATCTCCAATGATTCTGCAAAGCAGAAAAGCGGCAAAAGGAACAAACGCATGGCATCTGTGTTTGAACAAAACTCCAGTTAGTACAGTATATTCTGAGGATGTCCATTGATTTTTTGAAATGCATACTGCACTTTCCACAGGCAGACTTGAAACAAAGTACAGTCAGAACATACACTACAGTTCAAAAGTTTGGGGTTGGTAAGATTTTTTAAATGTTTTTTCCCCCCATCAATAATATTATATTATTATAATTTAAAATGGCTGCATTCTAATTGAGTATTTATTCAAATGTAATTTATTCCTGTGATGGCAAAGCTGATTTTCAGCATCATTACTCCAGTCTTCAGTGTCACATGATCCTTCAGAAATCATTCTAATATGATCAAGAAACACTTATTATTATTATTGATGTTGAAAACAGATGTGCTGCTTAATATTTTTGTGGAAACCATGATATTTTTGTCAGGATTCTTTAAAGAATATAAAGTTTTTAAAAAAAACAGCATTTATTTGAAATTAAAATCTTTTGTGAAATCAGAAATACTGTCACTTTTGATCATTTTACTGACTAACGGCAATGAATCGCAAAAATGAATGAACGTGAAAAACTAAGTGCTTATTAATTGAGATGTATCACTCAGCTTTGAATGTAGGCAACATGTTGCTACTGATAATGTCCATTAGAGACAGATTTTCCACTGAACTTGTACTTGTACTTGTAATGAGTTGAGTATTTCAACCTGAGTATTTGACCAGTAGCTTTGTAGGAAAGAGTGTCTCTCTGTCCCATCAAATCCCTTTGCGGTCTGAAAAATTCTGAGCAGATTTGCCAATTTAGGCTCTTCCCTGTCCACAAACAGATTTGAAATGCACCAACACACATGCAAAAGAAAACCCAGAGTGTATTACCTCATAACCACAGCGCGAGGCAAAATGATGAAATATGATGTATTCAATTTAAAAATCACCCAGACAGCCCATTATTCAATGCCTGCTGACAAAATAATCAGAGCATCTCTCAAAACTACTGCACTGCTATAACAGACAAAAAGCACAGCTAAATCCATTTCAAATCCAAAAGTCCTGTAGTTTTTCTCTCTTTAGAGCTGAAAAGAACACTGCATTGTGGCAGTTCTCGAACTCAGCACCATTATGCCATTACCCGTGTTGGCAACAAGATTTTAGATAGACAATATATACCAAAAAAAATATTACAATAGCAGAGTTTCCATCTACATATTTAATGGCAATTTTAGGATCTTACATTTAAAAAAAAAGCTGGATGTAAACGAGGATACAATTTAAAACCCTCTCACTTGAGGTGGATTTATATTCAGTAAGAGGAGTGTAAAGTATGATAGAAACCAAATCTACCAAATAAATCTTTAGACGCGCTTCAAAAAAACTCATGTGACTTTGCCTCAACAAGTTTGTCTGCGTGCTCTAAACCTAATGTCATTTATTACATTCGATAAATGAGCAACAGTGGCTTCAATTTAATTTTACTTTTCCATTTTGCACCACTTTCCACAGAAATTACTATATATTTCTTTTGAACCCATAGGATGGAACCTCTGATTTAAAGTGCTGTCACATTTCAGAAAAATGTTGTGGGCAAAAAAAGGTCCATTATCTATTGTCAAAAGTGGAGCAATGTATGAAGCACAGCTCACACAGAAATCAAACCAAGCATCTTTCTTTTGCTCAATGTGGTGTATGTTCATGACCAACTGAACCCAATGCGAAATCTGCACGGGGAAATATTTTATATCTCATGGATTGCTATTGAAATGGCTGGATTTCACCCTCAAAAATGTGACAGCACATTTATTCAAATTTTTTTTTTTTTTTTTTTTTTATATACAGAAATTGATTTTGCAAATTGGATGAAAACATCGCAGCTATAATTGCTTTTGTTTACTGGTTAACAGCCCTGATCACACTCTCACATCCACATCTGGATTCTCGCATCGCCCGTTTGCACGCTCTTCCATCACTTGCATCACTGCAAGGCCATTTCAAGGACAATTTCCTTCATCCTGTAGAATGCAGCAGCTCAAACTCTCTGACCATTAACTCTCCCAACTGTTTCAAAAGAATGTCTTATAAATCACATGACTCGAACCGCAAGCTTACCCAGACCACACCACTAGAGAGACAACTATAATCCTTTTAGCCTAATAACCATGCAATGCAAATCTGCTTAATGAAAGCATATCAGGAAACTGTACTTATTAAAGACAGAGTGAGTGAGAGAGAGAGAGAGAAAGATAGATAGATAGATAGATAGGGGAGGGGGACTGAGGCAGCTCTTTTCTCCAGGCAGCTAATTATCTGATGGTTGTTTTTTATTCATTGTAAGCGAGAGCAGTTCACGGCCAGTAACCTGGTCACTCGACAATGATAGGAGAGGCTCTAGGGCCCTGAGTGGATCTCACCAACCGTTCTGTCTCCAGAACTCGCTCTTATTAAACAAGGTTCTATCTATATTCGTCCTTTAATCAAGCATGCTGTTTACACAGAGATCATGGTGCCGAACGCCACAAGAGGCATGAGCTTTGTCCTCGCGTGCACGTGGCCTCTGTGAAAAGCAGGTGATTAATACTCACTCCTTAGTGTGTACTCATGATGACCTCATTATATTATTCCCAGGGCACTCATAAACATCTAACACAGAGCACTCAGATGGAAATATTCATAAGCGACGTAAACTGAGACAATATCAGTAATGATTGTGTATATTGTTTTCATTTATTGTAAGAGTTGCACTGCTGTTAGCTGTAACTATGTGGTCTCTTAGTCTGGTGACCACTAGAGGTACACAAGGGGATGCTTAAACATGTGGTCAGTGAAAAAAAAAAAAAAAAGGCTGTATATGTGTTATTTAGGCCTGTCAAAGTTAACTTCAAGATATTTGTTAAACAAATTAAACAAAATGTTAAATTACCATTCTTTCTGTCATGCGATTAATCATGGTATTATTGTACTGGCAGGTACATAAAAGTAGAATAAGTAAATAATATTATAATAATTTGATTCAGTACATAAAAAAGTCAATTATGGTATAATGAGACTCTGTAAATATAATTAATATCTGTAAAATATTTTATTAAAATGTAATCTGAATATTATCAGGAAAATATTTACTTAAATTAATTTGGAAAATATATTTACAATTTTTTTTTATTTTTATTATTATTTTGAAAATCATTCAATAAAATCTTTTTACATTTTCTCTAATTTTCTGGAGACCATTGAGGCCCCCTAGGGGTTTGTGGGTCACAGTTTGAAAACCTTCAGACAAAGCACTTTATCTAAAATGTCCCAGTAGCACAAAAAAAAAATACTGTAAGTTGCTGTGGTTAAAAAATATGCCGACTAAATCAGAGTAGACCATTGAAGGTGGGTTGTTAACATAAGCATTAAACAGAAGACTTCGGTGGCACTTGTAGAATCAAAAGGTCACTACGCCGAGATCAGGATACACTTCATGCCTTAGCAAAGCATTGCTCTCACTTAAGGAGTCTTCAGACTATTACAACAAGCAGCTCTGATTATTGAGACCCATATATAACCTTTTCATTGTTGTCATTTAGTTCATTTACATGCACCCTCATTATTTAGATTATAATGTTTTTTTGGCAATATTGCGATTAAACTTTACCTTACGTAAGCGCAATACTTCGATCAAACTAATGCGATTAAGCTCATAATCGTAGTAACCATATTTGCATTAAACTATGTGGTGTATGCCGATTTTAATCGCAATAAACAGGCATGTATACACTTCAAACTCATTATTATCGTTCAGACCATAGTGTGCATGTGCTCGGTTCTACACTGATTCCGTGTGTTGTTCACACAACTTCATGGATGAACTGTGACAATATTCTCAAGTTTTCTCTTCTCCAAATCACTAAACTCTGTCAACACAACTCGCTGCGCAGTCTCTGCTCAGTATCTTCATCCAGACGGTGCAAAAAACGAGACGGCAGCGTAGGCAAACCCGGCATTGCAATGTTCATCATGACGCCGAGTAATATCCAGTACGTCTATAAAAAATTATTTTGAATTTGAATAATCAGAATAATGAAAATTGCATACAAACTGGAGTGAAGAGTTCTGCTCGTGTTATGTAAACATCTTACAGCGATTAAGACATCACTTTGATTATTAGAAATAATTGCATTTTTGGTGCACATACAAACATTGAGTAAATACTGTTTCCCATCTGAGGCAACAGATATTTGAGATCTGATATGAATGAGATGTCCAGTAATTTGAGGCTTAAACTACATTAAAAATGAAACTGAGTTCCTGACAGTAGCCATTTTGTATCTCATTAATATGAGACACTGGCCGTAGCTGCACTGGGGACCCGGAGTAGACAAGCAGCCATTTTGAAAGGGCACGTCAGAATGTGAATTGCCAACTAAGACCACCTCCTGACTCAGCTTTAGATAAGACACAGTGAAAGCGCAAGAGCGTGAGAGAGACAACTTGAACCCATGGACCGTGTTCTTGTACAGCCGACTAGGAAACTTATCTCTAATAGTTCAGTTACCAAAGAATCTTAGGTGTCATTTGAATTTATCTGTGTGAATACGTAAGAAATAATGTGTGTGTGAGGACAGGTTTTCATCAAAGCCCATTTCCGTCTCGAATTCTCGAAATTGTGACTTTTCTGTATATCTGACAATAATTACATTTTTGTCTCTTTATTCCTCACAATTGCACATTTACAGTTCATTAAGAAATTATGACTTTACTGTATATCTAGCAATTGTGACTATTGTTTTGAAATTGCAATTTTATTCCCCACAATTGCAAATTAATCATTCGAAACTGCAACTTAACTACATATCTAACAATTGTGACTTTTTTTTTATTCCGAATTGTTTTCTCACAAATTCCACTTTATATCTGACAAGTGCAACTTCATAGCTCACATATCTTATAATTGTGCCAATATGCTTGGTGAATGCTGCATTTTACTAGAATGAGGCAATGTGACAAAATTTGACCTGTGACGTTTAGCCAACATGTATCAATTGTTACTTACCCTCACACTCAGTAGCGGCTCCTGACCGTAAATTTAGGTAGGGCAGATTCTGGGTCTTAGCGCTAGTTTATGATAAACATTTTGTAAGCTTTATATTGTATTCCCTGAACACACGCCTAATGCAGTCTAATAGGCACATAGCTGAATCGGACTGATGTCGTTTGGTCTGGAGCAAGGTTTACGTAAGGAAAGCACCACAAACAAGAAGAAAGAGGAGGAGACAGAGCAAAGAATTAAGGAGAAATCTGTGATCTTTACAAGGGAGTGTCAAACCTTTTGAGCAAAGAAAGATCTGACAGCATCCAGAATGACCATTTCTCTTTCCTGAGGCCTAGAAGCCAAATAGTTCAGATCAGGGCTTTAGAAAGGCTTAAGAGGAGAGAAAAAGCAGAAGGGGTGAGAAATTGAAAGGGACAGGATAAATAGAAGAAGAAATAAAAAGAGCCGTTCAGAGGACTCCAATGTGACGTTAAAAGTTGTTTTCACGCAGGACGTGACCTTTTTCAAGCGATTTCCCCTTCAGGTGACTCTATTTCTCCATGTCAGCACTTTTTCCCCAAAAAGCACAGCAGGACATAAGGACACTTTTGCCTCTTGAATTTTAGCTTGACTCGTCACAACAGGAATCTGCTATCTTGCATTATTGTCTCTCTCACACACACAAAAAAAAAACTGCACTGGTTCATTGTTATGCAGTAGCACAGTCTCTCTCACACACACCGGGGGAAAAAAAAACCTTCATCCTCTACTACACACACACACCTCTGTACCCACACACACACTGACCTACTGTGTGAGATGTCTGTGTGGGTGAATGATTCAGTCACACAGCTGTAATGAGTAATTAGACGTAATGCCCATAGCGGCACAAATGCAAGTGAGATAAACACACAGCTGAGTCCTCGCAATACACACTCTCACCTGAGCCTCAAGCTCATGCTGTGTGTCATCTCTCAATATACAGGATCTTAAGTCATTTTATTGACTGGTGGGTAAAAGCCTGGAACTATGCTTTGCCAAAAGCCTATGTGTGTTGCTGATATAGAAGATTATGTGGCCGTATGTGACTGTGGGTGTGCACTTGAGTATTTCTGACAGGTGAGTTTCTTCTCAGTAGGGTGAATGTGAGCTAAAGAGCAAAGGGAAAGGTCATCACCACTCAACTGTCACTCAAAACCAGGGAGGCTAATCGATCCCAGAGCCCCTGGAAACAAGACAGAAGAGCAATACTCAGTGTCCTCAGGATGGCCAATCATTCCCATTGTCATCTCTAAACACTCTGGAGCCGGATTCAACAAACATTCTCAAGAACAGAATTCTGCTATTTTCTTCTTATTTTCTGACTTAAAAGTGACCCTTACTATGCTTTTTCGGATATTGCTTTTCATGCATGTTACAGATGTCTGTAAATGTAAAATGTCTGCAAAATTTCAAAGATCAATGTGCACAAGAAATTGAGTTATTTTCTCCCAAAAGAAAGAACCAAACTTCCTGAAACAAGCTGTCAGTAATTCCAGTCTTAATTCCTGCATGAACCTACGTAGGTTTGTAACACATTTGCATAATGCCAGCCAATGGGGCCTAGAAGAGTTTGGTTGGTGTTGTCGACATGTCGAGAAGACCCTGTTTTCTGCACTGCGAGAGCTAATCCACTTTGCATTCACTTCCACTGGATGAGGACTCAAGCTCAAATAGATACGGTAAAATGCTCAGGAAGCCTCTGGAGCAGAAATTCAGATAGTGGGCGTTTCGTTTCCAACCTGTGGCGTAAGCAGTAGACTAATCACAACAGACTGGGCCATCTGACCAATGAGAGGAGATCAGGCTCTCGGAAAGTGGTTTAGAGAGCAAATCCATGATCGAACTGTTTCAGACAGTTTCAAAGTAGGTGAGGCTGCAATGTATATCATAAGAAAATGCAAGTGTTTTTTGACCTTGGATGCATGTAAACCTATTGTAGGAGAAAGTAGCGAACCTTGACTCTTGTACCTTGGCCCTCTCACCCCTTCCCTCGTCTGGAAAAAGTAAATTCAGCCTAGCTTACTGTGTCCTCTTCTGTAGTGCTGCATACATTACCTTTGACAAGTAATGCAACAAGCAAACAGCACAGTGAGTGTGAGAGTTTTCACCAAAATAAAACAAAGTTTAATAAAATGCAAACCCTCATTACAAATAATTGCATAATCTCACAATTGTTAAGTGCATTTCATTGCATTCAGAATATGATGACACCTGGCTGGGTTGCAAAATGTATGACACACAAAACCAATAAAATATTATGTAAGCTGATACAACATGACAGCGATCAGAACAGACACTTCCGCATCATAGACAGTGAACAGCGATCGTGGCATTTTGGAACCCACCACAACAAACAAGCAATGTTGAACATAAATAATATCATAAGACTGGCACAGCAGCCGATTACATGTACTGTATGTAACAGACGGTAATCAACTTATGGTTTATTTTGGAAAAAAATGTAACTATTATGCAGATTTACAACAAAAGGTTGTTGAGTTAATAAATTTACAGACTGACCAGTAATTCCACAAAATCACTGTTTTCTCAAATAAAGCATAACATATATAAAACAGTGGCAGTGGCGGCCAGAATAAAATCAGTTGGAATATGACCGATTCGATTTTAAATAACTTACCCAAACAGCAAACAATTCAAGCAGTAAAGCTTTAGCTTCTTAGCCTGGTAATACCAAACGCTGCTACTTCGCTTTGCTTCGTAGACAGAGTCTGGCATGGCATAATTGAAAAGCGTTTTCTTTCTCGCGGGGAGGCGCTTGTCTGAAGTTTAAAATCATTGGTTCCCGTAAGCCAATCACATAACGTTTGGTTATGGCGTGTGTTATGCGCATGCTCAGCCGCATCTGACTTCCACTGTAAACACATGTATGATGCGAAAACAAAACCATCGAGCGAAATACCGGAGAGAACATGGCTGTGAACGACTTTTGCAGATTATGTGAAGTAAATCTACGCATCCACGGTACAATCAGTGTCTACGTCACGGCTCTCAGCCCGCCCTCTGTTCGTTGATTGGCCGGCTGTTTTCAGGCCGGAGGAAAACGAAAAGCTATTACGCTGTCTCAGACTGAGTACAGAAGCGAAATGAAATTGAGCGGAAGTAAGAAGTCTGATGTAGTCAGGCTATTAGCTTCTTGGCTAATGCTGTCATCCAGGGGTCTCGCTTGTTATTGCTGGGGTTGAAACAAGTGTCCCGCACATGTCCTGAGATCTGAAGCCAAAACATTTTGGTCGCCCCCTGGTGGCTGGCTACAGTATAGGTCTTAAACCCCGCCCTCTCAATGTAATCAAATGGGACACTAGCCAAACTAAAGAATCCAATTACACTTCAAATCCCTTTTTTCCAAAGATGGCTCCTGTCATTTTAGGTACTTATCGTGCAGACATATTTTTCCAATTAGTTTGGTTAGTTAGTTATTTGATGCTATAAAAACAGGGTATAACGTCATGTTTGACATCTATGCTTGCGACTGAGTCTAAGGGTGCGGGAGTGTGGGCGGGACCAACTCATGCCGTTCCAACTCGGGCTTACTACTGTGCAGAGTCGGGCTCCGAACGACGTAATCGGCAAGGACCGTTACTGGATATTTTGGCTTCGTTTTTCTACAGTGAAGAGAAAGCAGAGAGGCGCAGTCCATCTTTTTTACAGTCTATGGGTTGAAA
The DNA here is from genome assembly GCF_951802725.1 of Rutilus rutilus. Classification (NCBI taxonomy): domain Eukaryota; kingdom Metazoa; phylum Chordata; class Actinopteri; order Cypriniformes; family Leuciscidae; genus Rutilus; species Rutilus rutilus. Next base: position 20,919,032 of record NC_140226.1, on the reverse strand, counting down.
TGATTTCATTTGGCTTTCTACACCAAATTAAGCTCTGGTGTATGTCTTCCTTCAAAATGTGCATTTAAAGTTAATCTTGAAAACAGCACGGATAATAAATTAGCAACAATGTCCTTCTCACTAATGTTATGCATTTTATCAGAGTCCCACCCATTTAGAGGGACAATTCGACTGGTCAATTTTCCTGTCATTTGCGATTGTCTCTCATTGACTAGCTATTGCTTGGCCTTCTGTATTTTCATAGCTGGACCACCAATCACTGAGCTAAAAACGTTAGGCAAAACGGTCATCTTTCATTTAACCCTTCACATTCCAACACAAGCTGAAAAGGCAGATTTGATAGGTTTATTTCCTCAAGAAGATTTAGATGTTTAGATGTCAAATAATGAATTCCTAAAATAACATTAGAACTGATGACTTTTTATTAAAAGTTTTTACTTTTTAAAATGTTCAATATAATTTTTACAATAATGTAAGGCGCTCTTTGAGGGAGATGACGGTTCCCCTCTGGTAGGAGACCTCCAAAACAAAACTAGGAAGCTTAATAATAGGGGCACTTTAAAAATATTTTATGTTCCCAAAAACATTTCTTAAGAATGTTCTTATCGTTCTTTTTAACATAGTTCTAAAGACAAAACTAATACAAATACAAATTTGAATTCCTGAAAAGAATGTTCTTAAAATCACTGTAAATAATTAAAAGTTATTTAAAGGTATTAAAGTTTAAAGAATTGCTTGGGTTGTTTCAAATATGAAGCATTACAACATAACAGCTACTTATAATAAATGTCTTCAAGTACTCTTAAGTGACAAGGCAAACAATGATCATCATTATTATGCGTGACATAACTTACTCAATAGCGACCTTGTTTTAAATTGTATAATTACGACATCATTTACTCAGAAACTCTAGTAGACACGTTTGGAGATACCGGACACATTCACTCTAGAGAGAGAAAGGGAGCGCAACTGAAAGCAACAGACCACTCCAATTTGAGGCTCTTTAAAAAGAAGTATTTAAAATACATGCCGCATTTTTAAAAAATGCAACGTCAACGTCAGAACTCCCACCAAGCCAATTGCGCCAAAAGTAGTGTGCGTAATTATAATGATTACTACGATAATCTCAAGGAAGTGCAAAAAATGGCCTTTGAGGTGTTAGGCCAACGTCAGAACGTTGAACTCCCACCAAGCCAATTGCGCCAAAAGTAGTGTGCGTAATTATAATGATTACTACGATAATCTCAAGGAAGTGCAAAAAATGGCCTTTGAGGTGTTTTTTCATTGAGTTTCACTGAGTTTGACAGCAATTCTGCCACACAATCAATACAAGCAATCTATTTCATTCGAAATTTCTCAACTTCTTCAGAAGATTTTCATGAAGCCAGACCGTGGACCCTTTCTGTAATATGAGAGAAATTTGTTGTGATAATATCTGTTTTTACAATTAATCTCAGGTAGCCACGATCAAACTGAAGATTTGCTTATATGAGGAAGGGAATGAAAATTTCTGAACTGGACAGATGAAGACAGCTGGCCTTCATGCTTGATAACATAAATCAAGTCCTGCTACATTCATACATCACTGTCTGTGAGTGGCACTGCTGATCCAGCTTGCTTGTGTGACACAAACACCCTCAGCATGTTACCTCATATGTTCTCAGCACATTTCCACATGGGTACACTTCTACTGGATTCTGATTCAAAGAGGTGCTAATTTAGTTTGTTTGAAAGGCAAAGAAAAAGATTTTAATCGAATTACAGACAGAGAGGAGGAAATCGACACTTGAAAGCCCTGGAGATGCATAAAAATAAATGGAAATCCCACACTTGCTGCTATTCTACTTGTTGACGTCAGAACCTCATGAGAAGGTCTGACGATATCGGGAAACTGCTCAAGCAAGCGGATCGGACAGAAAGATAAAGTAGAACGGTGTGGTTAATCAATTGCTGAGAGATCCCAGTCACTCACTCACCTTCCTGTACTGCCTGGAAGGGGTTGTTGGGCTCGATAAGTTTGATAGAATGGGTAATCCTCTCGCTCTGTAGGATGTCGTCATTCAAACTCAGGTCTGAAATGGCAAGCTGAAAAACCTCGTCGTCCCGTACGGCGTTTTGTTCAAAAATAGCTCCTGTTGAATGAAACAGAATGTACAGTATGTAGCTATTAATATATCATTCACATTGGAAACCATTTCACAGTTATTACAAACTTGCCTATCAATCTCAAGGGTAAAGATGGCACAGGGGATGGTAAAGGGGGCACAGATTCATAATGTGCATTAAAATGTTGAAACTATTTTATACCCTTTCAGGTTATAGAGAATGCACCATATAACCATCAGACACAATTTACAGCAACTTCCTCACCTGTCATTAGCCAACAGCACTTTAGGAGTGAGTTCAGCACCATGGAGAGCGCAATCACTGGAAACGCTGTAAATATTCTATACGCATCCTTAATTTGTCAAGGGCGTTTTACAGTCTGTGGAAACACAGTGGGTTGTAGGCCTACGGGAAGATATTTTATGTCAAGGGGATCTTATACATGATAAGGTGCATCCGTGGCAAATTTGAGCTGTTTTTATATGTTGTTAGAGATTACAGAGTCCTTGAAAAATCATTCAAATTCAGAAAGTGGATAGGCCATGCAAAAATCCTAGACAGATGAATGAAATGGAAAAATAAAGAAAAGGATTGTACTCTTACTGCACAGCTACTTACAAAATAAATAAAACCCTGGATATGAAGTATTGATTTGAGAAAATTATTTTATTATCCTACTGGTAGATTAGCTTAAAGCTTCCATATATGAAAACAATTATCCTAGCAATAAGACGAACACTGATGCAATATTACAATATTAATTTAGATACCATTAATTTGCAATCTAAATGTTTTGAATTGCATGATTCTACCAACGTTCAGAGACTGGAAATAATACAATATACATGGTTTGAGCACTAGTTTGTTGCCATGGCCAATGAAAATTGCCATTACTGTTTAGAGGTCATTATACAAAATTGCTCTGTTCAATGCCACGATTGACCTATCAGATTCAAGAATTTCAGAGGGCCATGTACTAAGCAGGGGATTTTTGCAGCAGCAGCAGCTTACAGATTAATACTAAACATAATATTGCACAGAGCAATTTAAACGTTGACTGAGTAACCCATTCTGTTTCACTAACAAGACCATGACACTTGGAAATACAGCCCAGTATTAAATTAAAGTGTGTCTGGATGCAATCAATAAGGCTGATTTGTGCAGGACTATAAACAGTGACCCATCAGTGATATGACACATTGAGATCAAGGCGACAGTGATAAAATGCACAGAGCAGCCGGCCTGAAGTGCCAAAGGTGTAGGAGAAGCAAATAGGGCTTTATTCAAGCCATGCACTGAGGCAACAATAGCACGCTCATTTTAATCACTTAGCCAACACATGCAGGTAAAAGACAAATAAGATGTTTAAGGAGAAACCTTTTCAAAACCTAGTTAAAAACACATGCGTTAAGCTTTTATACTGCATGCAAGCTTTGCATTTGTATATATACATACATATAATACTTTCCTTTAAATACAAGTTCATTCAACTTAATTATTTTATTTTTTACAAATTAAGGTATTTTTGAACAAATATCCTAAAATTTTGAATCATGAATAGCAAGACGCTTTCTTTAAGTCACTCTATTTGACATGAACAAAATGTCTTGCAAATAGATCAAAATACACAATCGTGAGGGTCTAAAAGTGAACTCTATTTTAGTTTTCTTGTCACATGACAACAAAATGGCTTAATGGCTTTAATACGAAATATATTTACTTCTTAATTTTAAGGATAAAGGATTAGGTCAATTTGTGCCAACATTTTCTTTTATTTCTTTCAAATTGAATGCCTTTTTGAATAAGGGTTACCTCATTTGTCTATACAGTAGCCTAGACAATTAGAAAATAATTGTCCATCACCTAAAACCACCTATAGCCAGGATAAAGTTATAATCTATACAAAGGATAAACAGTTATTAAAATAGTGTAGACCAAACCTGAGAAGAATTATAAACAGGTAACAGGTAGTAACTAAAAAGGGGTCAGTTGAAAAACTCAGTTTTTCTTATAACAGTGTCTATGGGACTTAAAATCCACCCTTCTTTAAACTAAGCATCAAATCCAATTTTGAGTGATCTTTGCGGTGAGGAGAAGAGCCAAGCACACCGGATGATGGAGAACATCCACTGCATACAAAAGAGAGCTTCCCTACCAACAGAAGAGCACCAGAAGCACCAGATAAATCATCAGAATACGGCAAGAACCAGTTTTATTTATCCTAATGCTAACCAGTTTTATTTACCCACATTTCTCAAAGTAACATATTTACAGGTGTTTTGAGCCAATCTATTCAAGTCAGCAAGCAAACCAATTCCGTTCCCAGTGCAAGTTACCGGAGAGGACCGAATGCAGCATCTAGGCTGCTAAAGCTTACTAATACAAACGATTGATAAAACAAAAGCGTCTGAGAAAAAGATTATTCGATCTATAATAATTAGACAATAACACAAGTTGAAGTTCAGTTAAGAAACGCCGAGCAAACATGCACGAGAAGAGACTTGTCGCGCGCTCATACCTCACTGAACGGAATTAACATTTCCGTCACGTTCAGCAGAAAGTTCAGGCTTAAGGGTGGGGAGGGGTGGACTGGAGTCAAAACTGAAAAAAGACTGAGAATAGACGTCTCGATTTGATTTCGTCTCGTGTAGCTAAAATCACTACGCGTTCGCCACCACCTGAAATGCACTTTGTGGACCTGTTTGCCAATGTTTCTTGGCAAGTTAAAGCCATTTCTCAAATGACAAACTGTTCAGGGGAGTGGATGTGTCTTCTGTCAAGTCAAATTTGCACGCTTTAGACTTTAAAAAGCGATGTACTGAAGAAAGTCTTCTGTGAATCGGCGCATCTGTCCACCATACTTACCGATGTGAATAATGGAGTCCGCGCGAGCTGAGCGGCACTGCAGGATCCATAAGGAGAGGCTGATCACGAGCAACTCCATCTCCAGTTCTCGCCTCGGTGTATCATCCACGCGTCCACGTCTTTTCAAAAATCCAGTTCCAGAGAAAAAAGAGCGTGCGCGAGAACGACCACTGTGGAGGAGATCAAGGATGCGTCACTTCTATCTTTCTCCGAGATCTATTAAAATTGAGAGTGAGAAAGGATATTTCGCGGAGGGAAAAAAAAAGCTCTCAAGGGTAGGAAAGCAGAAGAGGAGGGGTAGGAGAGCAAGGGAAACGACGGGGGTACCACGGTCAGAGGCAAAGCAACGGGTCCGCGCGCTCCAGCTCTCACTGTGGTTTGGATACTGCTAACTGCAACGCAGAGAGTCCCCCCTCTCTCCCCCTCTCACTCTCTCTCTCTCTCTCTGAAAGCTCGCAGATCTTTGCGTTTCGCTCCACCACGTGACCTAAGAATCGAAAGATCGGGACGGTACGGTAAAAACCAAGGAGAAATGAAATCTGCGCGCGCCAGAGAGAGTCGGCACAAGCGGAGTGGCGGCGGGAGGTCTAGCGCAGCTCTCAGCGCGTGAAGTTCAACCGACCACCAGGAAGAAGAATTTCCTCAAATATTTCATTCTAAACTATTTTTTCCTATTGAGAGACAGACACAAACCCTCACTAATTTTGAATTAGGGGCTGCTGAAGGGAAAGAAAAGTTGTACGGACGCTTAAAATCCTCCAGAAGTTCACCGCACTAACAGCGACTCCAGAAGTGGTAAGAGAAGAAAAAGGCGACCTCGGGCTGGATGGTGGATGTTTTGTCCGGTAGGCTACTGAATAGACCCCGCTAGCACACTGAAAAAGAAAAGAGGTCTGTAGCAACCACGGAACGAAGGAAAACACGGGAGATGAGGCTGAAATGACTGTGAATAGTAAATGGTTGACTAACGTCAAATCTATACTATCTATGGCATACGCATGTAACGTTATACAAAAACATTGCACCGATAATCAGGTGAGTCGTTTGAACGAGTATGGCAGCTCATTGAACAATTTTTTTATCTCCAACATTTAAAAAACATGAAAATGCAACTCTCAAGTTTTTTTTCCAGCATACGTTTCTGATATTTTCCTCTATATAGGATGAAGAATGATAACCTTCATCTTACAATTAAAGGATATTTCTTGAGACGACACTAACAGAAATATCTCTTAATTGTTTGGTGAAGGCTATCAGATCGTCAGCTTGGATCACTCGGACGTGGACAGCGCCACAGCGCCCCTATGGTGACTCAGACGAACTGCTGTCGCGAGGCTCTGAGAACCCTATGATTAGAAATGAGTTCATCTGTTTAATAAACTGAGCAAAATTAAAACTTTTGTACGCAGTGAATGTATTATAAGGTCATTGACGGGATTTTCAGGTAAATTATTATTTAGTTTTTCTTTTCAGTTTCGTTTCCTCAGGTAATTCTTAATCATCTTATAATAAAAATAATTTGCCATTTGAAATACCATATTAGCTAAATGACAGAAAATGAATGATGATGTGTAGATCTAGTTCTGTTCTAGTAGAACATTTTCACTCCCACAGAATTATTCTTCAATGTGCTGAATCTATCATATAAAAATCAAAATATGTTGAATGGAATTAGAGGAATGGGAACTAAATTGACAGCATCTGTGGAATAAAAATAATACAATAATTTCAATTCATCCCTTTTTTTAAAGGGGTGGTTGATTATGATTTCACTTTTCTAACTTTAGTTAGTGTGCAATGTTACTGTTTGAGCATAAACAACATCTGCAAAGTTACAATGCTCAAAGTTCAAAGCAAAGGAAGATTTTTTTTTAAGGACTACAACAAACGGCTGGTAGGGACTACAGTACATTCCTCCTGGGTTAGTGACATCACTAACCCTAACATTTACATAAACCCTGCCCCCAGGAACACGCAGTCCATGTTGAGAAGAGGAAGAGTTGTTGTAGTAGAGCACATTTGTGAGTCTGCTCAAGCTGTCGCATCCGTCTTTTCAGATTTATTGCAATACAGTACGTAACACAAATGCAATAGCATGTCACTCTGTAGGCATCTTACAACAGTTCCCACACAAGCTATTTTATAGATAATCATGACAGAATATGCTAATCAAAGACCTGAAGATAGTTAACTCCATATCAGCAACATAAATTCATCAACTAACCATTCAGAAACGTCCTGTTGCATTCTACATGTCACTTCTTCTTGAGTCTCTCCATCATTGTCTGACTCCAGTTTAAACATAAAAGGCAGAACAGTTTCGGACATTTTAGTGCTTGTCTGCGTGAGGTAATCAGAGCTGCTAACACACATGAGCTGTTGAAGCTCCGCCCTCTGTGCCGGGAGCAGCAGCTCATTTGCGACAAGTTTTTACTGATCCTCAAAAAGGGACAACTTTAACATGCTGTAAAAATTATCTGTGGGGTATTTTGAGCTAAAACTTTACATACACATCATAGACTTATTTTACATATTTTACAATAAAGGCACTTATAATGGAAGTAAACAGGGCAAATACATGCCACACATGTTAACATAAAACTAGTGTGAATAAAATCACTTACTAACCATATATCAAATATATTTGAACTTTATTGTCATGACAGTGTAATACTGGTGACATAACTTCCTTATTTGCATGGAGCTGAGCAGGTAGTCTGTCAGACCGTTGTCTTGAATCAGCGAAGGACATCAGCTTGTCTCATTTTTGTTGCCTGCACATATTTGAAATATCTGATGACAAAAACAAGACATGCTACATCTTTACCTGACACCGGTGGATGACGGCCTCTGTTGATGTACTGGAAACACCTATAGGAATTACATCAGTGATGAATGTCTAGATAAGTTGTAGATCTGGATACAACAGTAGTTTCTGCAACAAAAAGAGAGAGAGAGAGACAGAATTTAGACTTTACATGTGAAAAGCATACACTACTTTAAAAAATTTGGGGTCAGTAAGATTTTTCTTTTTAGAAATGAATCCTTTAATTTAGCAAGGAGGCATTAAATTCATCAAACAAAATATTTCTATTTCAAAAAAATGCTGTTGAACTTTTTTAATTAAAAAAATTAAAATACGTCATGGTTTCTTTCCGCACAAATATTAAGCAGCACAACTTTTTTCAACATCAATAATAAGACATTATGAAAGATGAAAGTTTTATTGTAAAATATTAAGAAAGAAATAAAACAAACATGAACATTATATTAATTATGTAATATAGACATAAAAATTAGGTAACATGCTGACAGTGTTTACTTCTAAATGCTTCCAAGTAGGTATAGCTGCAGAGATCTCCAAAATATGGCGTGAACTCCAAAAGGGGGCAGGATCCCCACGCACAAAACTTGCTCTATTTGGCTCTGGCTTCAGCCAATTTTCATTGACTTACATTTCAAAATAAAAAATTGTAAATGAAACATTGTTTCTAGTTGATCTAAAACAAAACATCATTTTTACATGTGGTAATGTTTTAATCTGTTGCTTTGTTCTAATCAACGGGGCGTCCCGGGCTCGAGATTCAGAAGAGGGCAGTGACACTGGGTGCAAGGTCCCATTGTCTGGTGAGGTCCGGTTGAAGAGTTACAGACGGCCCGGCTCGGCGATCTCATTTCGTATGATCTTATTAACTTCTTTAGCACACTATTCAGTGCAAATCCCGACATGCAGTCAATTTCATTAACAAATTCAACAGAATTTGTTGAAGCATTGTGTAGGAAATCAGCACTGTGATTGACATGACCAATTAAATCTTTAGAATCGGCCGTGGGGCGGAGTTTGCACTGAAATGGTTTGGGGGGGTCTGGACTTACACATGCATGGCATGTGTCTGTCTGTCAATAGGAGGAAGCCACGCCCTATTATGGAGCTCCCACCCTGTTTTGGAGTTCCCACCCGATTTGGAGATCTCCAGGCTACAGCTATACCCTTCACAATGCTTTACTCTAAATCTGTTTTTCCTTTCTTCTTTGAATCCTGAGTTTCTGTGGAAATAAACATTATGCAACAAATGCAGTCGATTAGCTTAACTTGTGTTGAACCGGGAGCATTCCTTTAACATTCCGTTCATCCCTACATAGAAAAGCCCTCTCTCATCTTAATTGAATCGGCACCTGATACTTGTGCAGATGAATATGTGATTGTAATCTGAACTAATGATAATGAAGAGCTTCCCTGTGTTTGCTGAAGCATGTGGTGAGTACTGAATCGGACTCAGCACTGCTGATTGTTAATGAGACCCTCCATCCTCAAGCCTCAAGGTTGGATTAGTGTACTATTCTGAGTTTTGGCTCCACTCCAGCCAGACTCTGGGTGTTAACCTAACAAGATAGAACAGCGTGTGTCACAACTTTTTTGGTCAATACTAGACTCCTGCCACTGCAGGGACTTTGTGAGAAGGCAACGAGCAGAGACCAGTCAACAATACACAAAAAATAGGATTTGTATGATCTAATTTATGTTCCAAAGGATTATGATAATTGTAATTGCTGAGAGAAAGAACAGCTGAAGATTTATCGTTGTTCTGTGAATTTTCACCGACAAACTCCAGTCAGTTCAATAGGAATCACACGATTGGAATTTCTTGAGGAAGATTTCGCAATAGTTTCAAGTTGGTCACGATGCATTGACCAACAGAAAGCAGCTTGATTTGAATGTGACTTTTGTATGAGCTGTGCTTCATTCATCACTAAACTATTGACTATAGACAATGGACCTTTTTTGCTTAAAACTTTTTGCAGTTCTAAATTGTGTAAAAATGCATTAAGGCAAGACACTACAGGAAAAACGGTAAAAACTCTTTTTTCAGACTGGTTAAAAAAACATCCAAAATACACTTTAAAGTGTATCTTTTATAGCACTTTATCTATTTGCATCTGTACATTTCAATTGCAGTACATATCTTTAAAGGCCATTTTATCAAAATAAGTTTTTTTTTTCCTGCACTGAGCCAGACATTTCCACTTCAGTAGCACTCACATACAAACTTTACCGTTTTATTCCTATCTATATTCTGAAGGTTTTTACAGAGGGGGTTGTTCATAAATAATTTGCCTGATTTTACATAACATTTTATTCCTTAAAAAAATGTGAAAATGTACTTTTCTCTGGCTGTTGAGTGCTAAAAAGAGATATCCAAAATCTCCTCTGTAAAACCCTTTAACTCTAATCTGTAAAAAAAAAACGGATCAAGAATTTTAAACGTGACTTCATCCAATGTTCAGTTTTTTGTTCTAGAAAATTATGCAAATTAGTGCCTATTTAATTAGATAACACCTAATTTGCATATGTAAACAACATTTCAGAAAACTTGTAATACAAAAAATGTTTGCAATTCTTAATATAACCAATCAACTGGGGAAGTATGGTCATATCAGTTATTATTTTTTTACCCTATTGGGGTGTCTTGCCTTAAGATGATCAAACCCTGACAATCAAAGATAATCAAAAAGACAACAAGAGCATGAAATCAACAAGACTGGCTTTAAAGGGTAAGATCAACGCCTCGAATTCAAACCCAAAAAAGGGACGTGAGAAAACAAGCAGCGAAGATGAAAAGAAACAGAGAATATGGTGGAGATGAAGTGTGTGAGCTGCTGTCTGACCACTTGTCAGAGATCTCACGAGCCGTGACATGTACATAATTAAAGCCGATCAAAGGGAAGCAGACATGTTCAGCTCCCCTCCAGCTGTAGCCTCATTAGTGAACTACCATTACGAGAGAATGAAAACATTATAGTGCATATTACCATGATTACACAAAACACAAGAATCTCAAACAACACATTAAACAGTCACAAAACGCTGGTTAAAATTTAATTCAGGTCAGACGGTGACTAAATTTGAACATTTGTCTTATTTGGGGCAAGGACGTCACACGCGGTTTGAGGGGAAAAGAAAATCAAAACAGCGGAAATCACTGCAAATTACAAAGGAACACAACAACAAAAACATTAACAATGCTTAATATAACCTTATGCAACAATGTGGCCACACAAAACTCACCCCAATTAATTTATTGTCTGGGCCACTGATTATGCGAATTATGTGCTTGACGACATTTGTTCAATTAAGCCCATTATTTTTACATCTCATCTTGCCATCTGTAATATAACGCCACATTTTTTTGTCCCACAATGGTTTCAGATAGGTAAAAATAGTAGAGAAACACAGTTTATGTCACACTTCAACCCAATCCCTACCGTACACTTAACTGAGATGCTAATTCACAGATAAGGCCATTATTTGATTTTAGTTAAACTGGGAATGGGAATGAATAGTAAGTGTAGGAATACTGCAAGTCGTACTGGATAAAAGCAACTGCCAAAATTACATATTAGTAATTAAAACTGGGGTTAGCAACAGGCAACCAAGATTAAGTACTTCCAAACATTCAAGTTCTATGCAGTCTGTTTAACAGGAAGCCTGTCAGCTCTTGTTAGTGTATAACTGTACCAGCACAGCGGTTCATCTACGCACGAGGCAGGAGCAGAGAAGAGATCGTTGTCACATGTGCTCCAGTCAATGACCATTCAGCACTCAGGCAGCCGTTTGAGAGAGAATGCATAGTTCCTCTCTGTCTCATCTTCAGACGACAGCGTGAAGTCGTGATTTAGATGAAGAGAGACTGTCACTTCAAGCTCTCAAGATTTCCTGGAGAGAGTAAATAAAACTGGCATTTGAATAGATCAAACATGCATGAACGACCGCTTCCAGGTACCAGGGCCATTTTTCCAAATGATATGTCAAGCATTCCAGCAAATGAGCGCTGCCTTGCGCATCCCAAAGTCTCAAGCAAGAAGGCTGCAAATAACATTAACTGTCATGAAGGTGAACTTTTTAGAAACAATGTCAGATTCCTTTTTCATTCTTTGAACATCTCTGTCTGAAACAACTCTATCTCATCACTTGTGCCTTTGTTCTTGGCCTCTGAAATACCTACTGTGTAAATCGGAACTAATAGCAATATTACCATCAACCCTAATTCTCATAACAATAATACTACTATGATGACAAAGAAAAATAATGGATGCAAACACAAATGGATGAACTAAATGGTTTGTTTAAAATTGAGATGCTCCGGGTTGTTCAAAGTTGATTTGAGACTCAACAAAAATGATTAAACTGAACAGAAAGTTCTCCAGAACAGAAAGCACTTACTGTTATAACTCTTAAATGCACAGTATACGCCTGTACTAGAGGTTTTTTTTAGAAAATGATGGTCTAAAATGTTCTTAAAAGCACACAAATCAATGGCAAGCTCATTCTTTTGTATTTGTGGTGCTGTTTCCTTAAACACTCAATATTAAAAATAGGTTTGCAAAAAAAAGAAGGTCAAAAGTCCTAAAGAAGTCTTGTCCAGGCACTTGTGTATTTACCCTGAGTTTGATTTCACAGTGGAATAGTGTGGATGAGTTCCTGTGACGTGCCAAACACATCATTTAGAAGTAGCAGCAGCCAACCTTAAAATCCTCCTTGTCAGAAATGAAGTGTGTCCAGAGCACACAGAGGCAGTTCACCCGTACTTGTCAGGTCCGTAACAGAATCTGACAGAGATCAGATTCACGCACAGCCCAGCAGGGGAAGATTGACGCCCATATGTTATTATGAAACTAAAATACATACTCATAGCCAGTCATTTTTCTTCCTTAAAGGCACATAATATAGTCTCCACAGACAGAGGAGGATGATCATTGGGCTAATTATCGTTTATTTTCCGCCAAAGCGACATCTAATGAATTAAAATGAGCACTTCTAATAGCTCAGTAAGGCTTTGAGAGTTTCTTTGACTAATTTCTAATGTCTAATCTAAGAGACTAATTAGTCATCTCAGTCTGGGAAGAGGCCAGGCCTGCAGCTAAACACAAGCACATCAGCAGGTCAAACCCAAATGGACCAGTGCTCTGACAGACAGTGAGAGATTTAAGCAGTATTAATTCCTTTTTCAGTCAATAATTTTGTTTACTTGATCATTTTTCTTCTTTTTTGGGGGTCTGTCAGCTTAAAACAAATTACATAAAATACAAATAAAATATCAGAATGATATTGTGAAATATTATTACAAATTCAAATTTAAAAAACTTTTCTATTTGTAGATATTTTAAGATTTCATTTATTCCTGTAAATGAATTATTACTTCAGTTTTCAGTGTCACCTGATCCTTCAGAAATTTTTTGTAATATGCTGATTTGGTGCAATTAACATTTCTTATTATCATCAAAGTTGAAACAGTTGTGCTGCTAAATATTTTCATGAAAACTGATACTGTAAACTAAAACTGATTTTTAGCGCAATTTTCCACCGGACAAAATTGCGATTAACAACTCATGATTTCTGTTCTGTTCTGTCTGTGCGCACCAATCTTGCACTTCTATCTACTCCTCAACCAGACCACCTAGAGACTTCGGGTTTTCGGCATTATGTTAAGGAAGGTCTAATCTCGGGAACGCACAAAAAAAATCCAGGAAAAGATTTTGGATTTCCTGGAAATTCCAGAAAAAAATCTGTTTTTTGCAAATTTCTCGGCAACCATAATAGCTATCGAGTTGAAACAAATTGAAATCGATAGCTTCTAAAATTTACAATAATATTAGAAAAAAAGAATTGATCAAAAATCTTTCCTTTATGCTTCAAAAATTAATTAAAACTTTATATGAAGGGAAATAAGAAAAATATTGCCTTTTCACCTATAAAACTATTGTTCCACAGAAATACGTAAGGAAGGTATTCACAAGAGTCATGAGCACAATTAATTCCACTGAATTACGGCAAGAAATCAATGAAGGTATCGATCAAGATTTGGAGAAGGAGCAAGAATATATGAGAAAACGACAAGAGGTTGTTGCAAAATAAATGGAAGAACGTTCAGCAAAGCGACAAAAGATGGCGACATCCACACCAACGGCTTCCTCATCAGGCGTATCTGATTTCTACGATGACTCGTGGCTTTCAGAGGATGTTTTGGCAAATATCTCAAAAGCAGAAGAAGAGTTTACAAAGTCACAAGCCAATAGTCAAGCAGAAAAGAAGGAAGAATCTGAAGAGGACAAAGCAGAAAAGGAAGCTGATACAGAGAAAATCGAGGATATTGAGTGAACACAAGATGTAAAAAATAATGAGCTAATAAAAAAAATGATGTTCAACTAGTCAAGTGATTGTGCCTTTTTTATTATCCATTGCTGATTTGATTTCAGAAAGTTCATTTGAATTTCAAGAGAAAGTTATATTCTCGAGCAACTTATTTTCTCTTTCATTTACTATCTCTTAGTGTTGTGATCCCACGACGTGAGAAAATTGCGCTAAAACACTCACTGAGTTTTTATTACTTGTTTATTACAGTTTTATTAATGAATAAATTAGAAAATAGATGTTTAATACACGCATTACACATTGAAAATGTATTAATGTAATTTTACTGCACATTACTGTTTAAGTTAAATTTATTTTAAATAAAAAAATAATTTTTCATTTATCATTTAATTTAACATAACAAAACATGTATTTGTATAGTAAAATATTGTGAAAATAATTTTAAATTAAATGTCATTTTAATTCCTTTTTAAATAAACAATAATTCCAACCTAAATGACATACTCATTGGACAGCTTCGGGTTACTTCCGTCATCTGTCCTCCATCCCAAGTCTCTCCTTCATTCTTAATAGTTCACGTCCATGTAGGGCCCATCGAACGATAACTCATGGACAAGCCACACTTGTCAATCTTTTCCTCATTCTTCTTCCACATTAACACGGACGTGAGATGCTGCTATGAGATCAACCTTTCAGGCTCACACTCGAGGAATGATTTACAATCCGAGATGCCGAGGCACATCTGGCGGGACATCTAAAAAGGAAACGTGACCTTGACGTGATGATGTCAGCGACTGCATGTTTGACGTGAAGTCATCTTTAGCGTTCCCGACTCCCTCTTTTTCCCTCTTGATGCCACTAAAACTCATCTCCTGCTGATCCTGCTCATATTTTGCACACTAATTTCATTTCAGATTTGTCTTTAAACATGCTTCCTTCTCTCTCTTTCCCTCTTTCTCTCTTTCTGCATAAAGAATCCCGACAGCGAGAGGAAAAGTGACAGTATTTCATCGGTATTGTTGCTTAGGCTCCCAGCATGCAATTGCATCTAAATAAATTAACAGCAGAAAACACACACAAGAGGAGTTTTGCAGGCAGTGTGAGATGAGGTGCACCTGACGCTAATAGCACTTTGTCGCTGGCGCTTCGGCTTTTCTATATTCTGAGAACAGGATACATTTCAATACATTTCTGCACTCAATGCATGTTTAAGTGTGTGGCATGCTCCAGGTTATGATTGTTTATGAGCTAATTTACACTTCATTGCATGTCATTTCATGCATATTGTAAACAAACCGCTGCCTAAAGCAGGCCACACTCAACTTGAGTGGTAAGCCAGAATTAAGCCCCATTACCGGGCACTTCATTAATTCACCATGGAAACTCGGGCAAGAAGAGAAGAAAGTAAAGAAAAAATGAAGCCAAGACTTTGTTTACAATGGCAAACTGCTGTTTTATCTCTGTTAAAACTGTTCTGAACTGAACACTGAGGCAAGACTCTTCTACATTATTGATGAGGTTTTTGCTATTTTCAAAGAAAGCACATGAAAAACAAGATCTAAACACCAGTTTCAGTAATCCCAAACTCTCTTTAAAATTTCTGGGGATAAAATGTTCTCACAGTTTCTGAGCAAAATGCACTAAGATTTAGAAAAATCATAAACTAACCTTCTCTTTTTATGAGAGCTGAAGTCTACAGAGAGTACCTTTGCTACCTTCACAACCTGCTAATTTGCTCTGCTCATCTCTCTGAGGCCACGTCTCACTTCTCAAACAGTCCAGGGGCTGCTGTTGCCAAAAAGTGCTAGACTAAAAACCTGTTAATTGGATAACTATAATTCAAGGGCAGTACATGTAATTATTCTGAATATTGCTGTAGAAAATGCTAAGTATTTCCACCTTCCTAATATCGTGTAGGTCCCCCTCACTCTGCCAAAACAGCTCTGATGTGTCAAGACACACGAGACTCCACAAGGCGTCTGAATGTGTCCTGTGGTATCTGGCACAGAGACATTAACAGCAGTCCTGCAAGTTGCGAGGTAGGGCCTCCATGCATGGAGAGAACATTACCCAGCAGGGCATTGCCCAGAGCGTAACACTGCCTCCACCAATCTGCCATTGCGGAGGAGTTTACCCAGCTGGTGGAGGACCGGATGGCAGTGCCAATCGGACCCAAATTTTTTTTCCCTTTTCCTCTCTCTCCTCTGGTCCTTCCTTATCCTTCCGTATCCTTTTCTTTCGCCACGTCTGCCCTTACCCCCCGGTACTGTGGTCACAGGTTTGTTTGTTGTTTTACCTTAATGAAATCTAAATTAGGAATCAATAAAAATCGAAATCGTTAAAATTAGGGGTTTAACAATATATCATGTCACAATATATCGCAATACAAAAATGCAACTATATGTATCGTGGATAGTGACAATATGTATCGTGGATAGTTCACCCAAAATTAAAAGTACTGTGTGTGAAAAAATTTAAGTTTACAGTTTTCGTGTCAGTACTACATTAAACTACTAAATATATAATGTTGAATATAATGTAGAATGAAGCAATGGGGGAATATTTGTGGGTCCTGATAATGCCAAATGTCTGTTTTCAGCTTCAGCTTCAGAATCATGAATATTTTTATTCTGGTGTCACTATAGCCCCTTGCATTGGATTATCAGCACCAAGTCCAAGCCTATTCATTTACACAGCCAATGTAATACCAAATTTAGCATTTAATTATTTTTTAACCATTTACCATATGTCTTGGAGTATCACAATAATATCGTATCGTGAGTTCAGTATCGTGATATGTATCGAATTGTGACAAAAGGGTATCTTTATACCCCTAGTGAAAATTCAAATGATACCCAACCCTAATCTTGAGTCCCACAGAGGAGCTCCGGAAGGATAAAAGGAGAAGTGAGGACGGTGAAGGACGAGAGAAGACCAGGCCTGGGACATTTATGTTGGTGTTCTGTTTTAGTTTATGCGGCAGTCGTCTGTGAGGTGCTGCCACTTTACATTCATTTTGTGGTTAATGTTTATTTAGTACTAAAGTTGCGCATAACGTGTGCCGGTTCCCGCCTCCTTCCCTTATCAACAAACCAGTAGAAATGTTAAAATGATATTCACTTTAAATGATGCCAAAATGTTGTCTCCACCATATTTTTATGGTGTATTTCTGGCAATCACAGTTACCCATTTATTTGTATTTTTACCCATTTATGTTTTTTGCAGGGTTTAATCATGCTTTCCTTTGCCCTCTTGTTGTATTTGACCCTCTCCCTGTAAATGTGAGGCTGCTGTTTGGACATTTCTTCTGCTCTGCTCTAATGAGTGTGAAATGAAAATTACACTCAATGTGATTGATGTATGCGCGACATCAAAACTGTGCTTAAAACTGAGGAAAGAAAATGTGCAATCAGATCACCCAGTGACTAAAGCGAGAGAAACTTTATAATTAATCATAACATTGACCTACATAAACACTCAAATATGAATGTTTAATTGTATTTACATACTCACTGCAACCAAAACTACATTATATTTGCCAAAAGCACACAGCCTCTGAGATATGTGCTAATATATAATGCTATATAATAAATATATTACCCATATATGGTGTATACACCCATGGTGAATGTGATTTCACCAAGTACAACATGTTCCTGCATGGAACAACATTCCAATCAAAACCAATCAGATTTGAGGGGCAAGTTTAGGCTTACAACCAGTGTTAGGTGCTTCTACATTAGTGTCATTCACCTTATTCACCTATCCCTCTGATTTTAGGGATATGTTATGGGTAGGGTTAGGTTTAGGGGTAAGGATATGGTTAGGACTATATTTTCGGACAGGAATGTTGTTCCAGGATCAACAAAATATGTTGAATATGCCTTACTTGGCCAAATTACATGTGTTTGTGTGTGTGTGTGTGCGCATGTGTGTGCACTGTATTTTTTAAAACTATTAAAACAATATACAGGATCTATACAGGATATATTTATTCTGTGCCAGCGGAGAGGAAATGTCAGGTTTATTTGTGTCTTGTCCAATATCTTATGACATTCTTATATGAGTCATTGTTTATGTGTGTGTGTGTGTGTGTGTGTGTGTGTGTGTATATATATATATATATATATATATATACAGTGCAATGCATAAGTGAATTAAAATAGCCCCACATCATCACATAGCCTTCACCATACCTAGAGATTGGCATGGTTTTATTTCAGTTAGCCTAAAAGCTAGTTTGATTTGCATTGAGAGATGATCTTATGGAAAGTACCCCATGCCAATCTCTTGGTATGGTGAAGGCTATGTGATGATGTGGGGCTATTTTAATTCCAAAGGCCAAGGGAACTTTATCAGGATGCATAGTATCCTAAAAAAAAATATAAAAAAATACTTAAAAATAAAAATCTGCCTGCCTCTATGGGAATTTAACATAGGGGTGTACTCACTTATGCACCATGTATTTTAAGGAAGAACATTTATTTATTTACGATACATTATTCATTCACAAAGAAAATTGGTGTCCTTAAAGGTTGGATTTTTCCTATAATTTTTTAAATTAAGGCATTAAGTTCAATTTCCAAAATATGATTTTTTATTCCTCTTTTTAGTCAACTTTAGCATGGGTGTATTCACTTATGCATTGCACTGTATATATATATATATATATATATATATATATATATATATATATACACACACACACACACACACACACACACACATAAACAATGACTCATATAAGAATGTCATAAGATATTGGACAAGACACAAATAAACCTGACATTTCCTCTCCGCTGGCACAGAATAAATATATCCTGTATAGATCCTGTATATTGTTTTAATAGTTTTTAAAAATACAGTGCACACACATGCGCACACAAACACACACACACACACACACACACACAAACACATGCTTGTACCATATGGCCAAGACAGCACATTGCCTCCTAAACTTTTTAAAACATTTATGATTGCAGACTGTATGGGCTGTAAGACACTAAACACAGACGTGAGCAGATTCTAGGACATTTAATCTGCTTCTGTGACTAAATAAGGTAAATGCATTGAAATAAAGAATTCTTCAAATATGTGACAAGATATGTATATCTTATTCACAATATATTAAGATTATCACAGGTTGTGACTCTTATTTGCTACAGCATAACAGACTACATGTTATGAAAGGCCTTATAGTAACTAGTAACTATTATTAATAATTTCAACTCAGTCAAATATTTTGCATAGAGCAGAGTGTGAGTGGTGTGTTCATTTTCTCGGAAATCAAAGAGATCCTCAATTTAAAACTGAAGTAGAATGCTTTAAGAATAAAAGACTTTTAAAAAAACAGAAATTAATTAAATGCATGTGTGTAAGATGTTGGATTTCTCTTTCTATGTATACATCTAACTGTATGTATTATACAGTTACTATTTAAAAAAAAAATATTACATTTAACAGTACATGTAATTTATAGAATATTACTGTAAATTCTTTTTATAAAAAGTATGGACTACCTCATCATTTATAGTAAAAAAATAAATAAAAAATAAAAAATAATATATATATATTTAACACACATGTACACAACCATTCAAACATTTTGGGTCAGTAAGACACCTTTTTTAGGAAATTAATAAACTGATCAAAAGTCTCAGTAGACATTTATAATGTTTTAGAAGATTCAAATAAATGCTGTTCTTGTGAACTTCCTATTCATCAAAGAATCCTGAAAAAAGCATCATGATTTCCACAAAAATGTAAGCAGCACAACTGTTTTCAACATTGATAATAATAAAAAATGAAATGTTTGAGCACTTAATAGCATATTAGAATGATTTCAGGAAACAGTTTTTTTAAAGCTAGACTAAGGACCATTACCTTAAAATAATGTTTCCAAAATCGTTTCAGTGGTTCATCAAGTCGTAACAGGGCATTAGCTTTGCAGCCCTATATCTGCTATAACCGCACTATGCAAGTTTGCCAAACCGGGTCACGTTTCTGTAGTTCGAATGAGACATCTACAAATTTGACTTGCTTTACGGCAAGCATTACAATAGTCATTATTTAGTTTTTCTTCGTTTCTGATGTCGCAATACATCATACTTTCATGAAATCATGCAACATACTCTACCTTGTCTGTGGACATCGTTAATTCCAAAGCCGGTGCTGGATAAACAGCGAGCGTGCGTGCGACAGTAGGCTGCGGGCGGCGAAATGATTTACGACAGCGGTAATGGACAATTCCGCTTCCAACCTGTAGGGCGACCGAAGAGGAAAAGTTCCTTAGTGTTGCTTTAAATTGTAATAATATTTCACAATACTATTGGTTTTACACTATAGTTTTGATCAAATAAATGCCTTTTTGGGCAACCTTGCCAAATATCTTTCAAAATCATTTAAAAAAAATATATTTTTTTAAACATCAACTTTTGAACAATATTGTGTACTTTTACAGTAAAATATGGTTAAGATGTTAATATTTGTATTATTTTATCCATTTATTTTAATCTATTATACATTACATAATATCATATCAATATGGCATCAGCGAACAATTGATGCCAGGACATGCTTCTCATATACCATGTCTGAATATTCTGTACTAGTATGCCAAAAGCAGTGTCAAATAAGTATGTCTGAATATATAAGACAGTTAGTGAAAAATCCACAGAAATAATCTCCCTTATTAACAGTCAAGAAGCAAGTTCTTCATGAAATTCAGTTTACACAAATAAAAAATGTGTATGCTGCCATACAAACTCTGAAAACCAGGAAGTATCCAAATAGTTTATCTCAACTTTGAACATTATATCTGTTTTATCCTTTAAAATCCACATTGTTTAAAAGTTTTGTTTGAAAGGTCTTCTTTTAAATAAATGCCACTTTCTTTTGGTATTATTACCAGCTATTAAATGCAGTGACATTCACACATTTTAAGTGTGACTGAAGTGGTCGAACTCTTTTTGGGACAACTGCATCTGAATCTCACAGTTCAAAGGTGGGAAAAGATGACAGAAAATGGATTTCTACAGGCTGAGGAAATATCAACCCATCATTCACAACTTTTGCAGCAGCTGAAAGCAGCCATCACAGGGTCTCTAATGTTGTTTTTAAGTTAGATTGTTTCTTTTCCTTTCAGAGTCCAGCTGAGATAAATGGTACGCCTGTGCCCAGCATGCGACTGAATTGCGAGCCAAATTTTTTTATAATAAATGCATTAATATTAGGCTCTCGTTTCAGATGCAGGAAGCTGTTTGTCTATTTCTTACAGAGAAACATAGCTGAAAGTGGCAGGCTGTTAACGCTATTGAATTGCAAATCTACTTTCACCAGCCCTGGATTATGAAGTGAATATAAATCTTCACTTTGAACAGATCTGTGAAAGTTTACTCTTAACATACTGTTGAACCCTGAACTGCACTTCCAAAAGACCTAGTAACCACAGAATAACAAATGTACCTTTAATGCTTTATTGTTTTATGCATCTGAAAGCATTTTTGTACTCACACATGCAGGTTCCTGTCTAATGTTTTACCCGAGGGTCTCATTTTATTTATAGAACTGTGTTGAGTCAGGTGATTTTGTATCTCCATCACACTTTTCACTGCTACTTCTTTATTGTGTATTCATTTCTTTCTCTCTCATTCATTTGACCTTGCCTCACTGAGCTGTTTGGCCTGAAGTCCCAATAAAAGTTTGTAAAGGCTGATTATATCTCTCCTCTCTCCCTAACGTTCTCTCAGTCTCTCTTGCCAGTATACACTCGGGATCTCAGTCATTAATTTCCTCTGATGGAATTCCTGAATCAGCTAAATGAGCAGAAATATTCCAATCACCATCTCCACACGGTTATTTACATAATAGCAATTTGGCTTGTGCATAATGGCAAAATAGCTTTTTTGCATAAGTACAAAAGGAATAATCTTAATGATTTTGCAGTCAAACAATTTTAGGCTTAATAGTTTGGTGATATCCTCAAATTTCAGTGGAAAAATGTAATTGCTTGCAGGGAATATAAATGTCCTTTCCACTTGTCTTGAGCAGTATAATAGTAGCCCAGCCAATCACATACATACACATATATGGATACAGGTGTTTCTTGAACACCAAATAAGCATATATGAGTTACACTGAATAATGGAGTAATGGCTGCTAAAAATTCAACTGCCATCTCAGGAAGAAATGACATTTTACAATATATTAAAAAAAGAAAACAGTTTATTTATTGTAAATGCAACAATGTTAAAACTGTAATATTGTGGAAAAAAATTATTAAATATAAAATAACAGGACATTCATTAATTAAACCTATAATCTAAATGCTATAATCCAGTGAGAGATTTTTTTATGCACAAGGAGTCTGACAACAGCCGGTGTGATCCACACGGAGATCTGATCTCACCATCATCAAGTCTGTCTGTGATTACATGAAGAAACATTAAAAACTGAGACAGACTAAATCCAGAAGAACTGTAGCAACGTCTCCAAAACAATTGAAGAAACCTTCCTGCAAAGTTACAGTACTGTGAAAAGCTTTAGGCACTTTATGCTGTAAAGTGAGGATGCTTTCCAAAATAATGCCATAAAAATTTAGTGTGACCACCCTTTGCGTTTAAAACAGCTTTTGTCCTTAGTACACTTGCACATACAGTAGTTTTTCAGGTACTTTTGCAGCTTGGTTTCTTTAAGCCTCTTGGAGACGTTGCCTTTAGTCTGTCTCGGTCTTTTCTAGTCTTTTCCTGTTTCTTGATGTAATCCCAGATCGATGTGATGATGGTGAGATCAGATCTCTGTCTGGAGCAATGGCTGTTGTCAGACTCCTTGTGCATACAAAAATCTCACTGGATAATTACAATTAATGGCAAAAGGAATGTTTGGAAATGTAAACTGGTATACATTGGTAAAAAAAAAAACGTGCAATGGAAGGTGGGTACTGTACAGCTGAAGACCAAAGGTTTTGATGCATTGGCTTCTCAATGAGATGTTAAGAAAACAATACCAACAACAGGAACGACAATGAACAGAGACAGAACAGTGTGAAAAGCTAAATCGATTGCTTCCAGAAGATTCATTGTTTTGATGTGTCATGAACAAAATTTCAACCTAAACCCCTTTTCCAAATGTCATACCAGTCTTTATTTAGAAATGAACGGTTAAAGCTATTGGTTTTTACAGTTGAGTGTGTTCACCCCAAAAAAAATCCTTGTGAAAGTGCAGCATGTCGTGTCAAAAAAATGGATTATCCTGGAATCTGAACACCCAGCAAGCTGACAGCAGCGTTTGAGCGCATGCCCTGATCAATGTGACCTGATCTTAGAAATGCCATGGCTTTTTTTTTCCCCACAGCACACAAATATCCCTTAAACAAATACCCCTGCTTCGGCTCATCCTCACAACATCCACATTTTCATCTAATTGTCACATATTTGTATAATATTCCTTTGAGCTCCTCCAGATGAATTGTGAAGTAATTGCAAGCTTGACATTTACCTTAATTAATAAATCATATGATAAACGGACGGGTCACCGTTCTGCTGTCAGCCAGACCCTGGACAGTATTTTTCCGAGTTGAGCCCTGTCACTGAAGCACATCTAGAAGTGCCTGGGTTTTATGTTTGCAGTGTCTCCGGTCCTGCTCTTGCTCTTGCTCTTGGTCTTGGTCAGTATGCAGATCGATACAGGAAGGCTCATGAGAGTCATTTAATGTCTGTGTGTCAATTATGTTTGGCTGTACTCCAGTGGCTGAAAGTTGTTTGTGACGATAATGAAATACATAATGCATGATAGGAAGGGAGAAATAAAGAAGCTACTGTTCCCTCTAACACCGTGTCCTAACTACAAGTGAAGCGACGCGCAATAAAAGGTATATTTTCCATGTTAATCAGAGTTTTTGTCCTAACCAGCCGCGACAGCGACAATTCTATTGTTTTAGTAACTCAGTAGCCTATGTATTTTTCATAATGTTTAAATGGTGTAATATTTGTGAATTTGATTATTAAGCCACTTTTTTTTTGCGAGTGCCGTCAAGATTACTCTCTGGTGCTGTGGACGTGCCACGAGACTCCGCCCACACGCTGTTCTGATTGGCTGTGGGTTTTGATTGATTTTGACGCATCTCGCAGTCGCGTCGCGTCTAGTATGGACAGACACATTATTTGCATAGACAGTATAAGAAATGGACACAGCGACCCCATTGGATTCAACGGAGAAAAGTGAAGTCAATTAGAAGCACTCACTTCCTGATGGTTGACCGTACTGCGCAGACTCAAACTGAGCTTGACGACGTAGATGTGACGTGAGCAACCCGTCTGTCTTCTAGTAGCTGTGCCAAGAGAAATCTGAATCATTCCCTTCCCAAACTTGCAGAGACGGAGAGTGTGAGTAGGAGGTGTCCATGAGCTAGAAGCAGGAGAAACTTTTGCTAAATATTCTGATTAATTATTTTGTCATTTTGCCTCCACGTCCCCCCGATTGCCCGCGAGCTTCTCCTCCTGTCCATACGGTAATTTCTCTACTGTGCGACAGAGAGTCGCGTGGTTATGACGCAATCGTTAGCCTATTTTTACAAAAACTGCTTCTACGGGGCCATAACGTAAGATACAAGGTAATGGAGCCTTTTATACATTTTCGTGTTTCTTTAGAAATAAATAATGGACAAATGGAGTCTTTAAACGCCTCAGATGTAAAGTTATTCGCTGTCAAAGTGACGCCAAAATGAATGGGAGTCAATGGAATGCTAACAGCAGGTGATGGTCTGCTAATCAATGGCAGCGCCCAGGGAAGCTTCAGTTTATTATGAAACATTGCCCCCCTGGTTTGCACCTACGTCACGATTTGGTCAGTTACCCGGATGCGCGGCCATCTTGGAGGATGTAAACAACGGCATGGATTGCACTGTTGTTTATGTACTACTGAACACATTGTTACACTAATTTATGATGTCTAACCACGGAAAAAACACATGGAAGCTGCGAAATCATATCGTAAATTTGACAAACTTAAGTTAATATGTGGTAAAGATCCGAACGAGCTAGCTTCTCTAGTCCTTATTGCAATTCTTCCTTCTATTTCTAATCCCGACATTGGCTACGTTCAGATTGTCAGTCCAAAAAAAGCACATGAAATCCGTTTCAAGCTACATCCATATGTGGTTTGAAATCCTATTCAAATCACATATCAGGAAATCCACTTCAGTCTGAACGCTCTGATCGGATTTTGCTTGTTTTATGTGACTTTCTCACGCCACGTAAAATGTAAACATCAGATGTTGTTATAGGGAACATGCTTAAAGTCGCTGCCGAAACAAGGCTGTGTTGTTGCAAAGTGCCGGACGAGCAGAAAATTACTATTTTTGAAACCGGCGCGGAAAAAGAGTTGTGCATACCAGTCTCCTACAGTTCTGCAGTAGTCCAGCGCGGCGGCTACACATTTCCATGTTGTAAAATTTAAGTAAGACAACATTTCTATTGCAAATGCAAACCCCTCCATCAAGGGTCAGATCAAATAGAAATACAACATTCAAGTTAAAAGTTACAACTGCATGATGTAACCACTTTTTGTGTGAACGTGCGTTGTACAGGTCTGGTATAAAAAAAATGTTTTGCTCAGGTGTTCAAAATGTCCACACAATATTGAAAAGTTTTGCTCAGCAAGGAAAAAAATTAGAGGGAACATTGATGTGGTCTCTTACAAGAGAGGAAAGAGCTGGAAGGAGAGTGAAAGAATGATGGAGAATGCCATACTTCTAATCAGATGTTAATAATGTCTTGAGCGAGATGAGAAATGCAGACACGGATCAATCTGTTCTTAGCCATTTGTGAGGATCACAAAATGAAAACCGATACAGAAATTATATTACCGAACACGTCAACTGGCCTCCATCTGTTCGCATTTAATTATTCTCACGTCGCGTATTAAAAAAACGAGCAAAATAATGCAAAACCTCATAACACAATTGAGCTTCCTGTGCTTTGAAAATGATTAAATATTCTTTTATTCTCCTTGGAAGACATCCGCCGAATCACTCTGTCCTCATGTGACCTAATTTAGCCTCAGGGCTCTGAATCCTCTGTGATTTGCTTGCTGTGCAAGGGATTTGATGTGTTATAAATTAGTCAAATGCTAATAAATACGAAGTTAAAGTGTGACATATTGTGATTTTGCTGCATCTGAAAGATCGTAGACGCATCAGTTTCTGCTTCCTTTGGTATTTAATGCTATCTTCGGGCAATTATATTTATTCATTTGTATTGTTTGTTTATCTATTTATGTATTCAGGGTTGTTTTTCTAGTGAACAATAAGGGAACTAACTGATGTGCTTTCTTATATGTCAGAGGAAAATGCAACAAACCAACACAAACACACACACACACACACATTATAAACTGTCTCAAGGGAGGGAAAGTGAGAGGAAACTAGAAGAGAGGATGAAAAAATTTAGATTCCCCCTTTTGAAATCCCTATCAAAGCATATTGGTTTAAGTGAAGCAACTCTAAACTGCATGGCCTGAGATGATCCCCTAAACCTCAGGAGAGAACAGGAGAGATGAGGGGATTTAATAGACACTGCAATTAAATTAGGGTTCCCTTGTGGCACTGGTTCTAAATTTTTTATGGTGATGCCCCTTTTTAAAAAGTAGAAATATTTTTGCGGCCGCCCCCCAGAATTTGAAATCATAAAAATGTTGAATAATGAAAAAACACATCATTGACATTTATTAATTTGGCTGATACTTACAAACACACACACACACACAACTGAGAAGAAAAATGTATGGCGAGGCTTGATTTTGTCCATCGGGAATTGATTGAATCATTGGATGGTTGTGGTTTGCTATTGATGTGATGATCTCATGCGAGTGACAGGGAACGAATTCCAAACGGCGTTTTTGCACCCTTGAAGGGCACTTCGGGAAGGGGACGCCATTTGTAGGAGGCAAATGGGCCCTTCCACAAGTCCGTTAGAGAAGGGAACACATGCGATGGTCACTTCAAGAAAGAATTTAATCATTTATGGTCATGTGACCCAGGGTGACAATTTTAAATTTAGGTCTGGCAGGAGAGTTGGAGTTAACGTATAAAAAGAATAATTTAAGTAGTTGTGATATTACACACATTTTCATCATGCATTTCATATTAAGTTTAAAACAGTTTCATAGGTAAGAAATGTGTTTAATGCTTAACTTATAAAGTTAAGGGCAGATAAGGAAACCACACACACATATATATAAAATAGATTTCAAAAACTAAAACTAAAAATGTACATTTATTTGTATCATATTAACACCAATAATAAGATATTCCTGATGTCGCTGCACAGCCACGTTGTCCTGGTTACATTCCATGTGAAGCTAATGAGGAAATGACGTGGTCTTTTATTGCTCCCTTTGCCAAGTGTGTTCCAAGCTGCTTCATCGTGACACACAAGTGCCCTGCTCCCTCCAAAGTCGCCACTTCAAGGGCAACAAACTCCCACTCTGAAACGTCCTGTGAAATCCGTGCTCGCAAAGTCTGTGAATGAAATCCGTTCTGGATGATCCTCTTGTTTGTTAGATGCTTAAGTCTGAAACAGGCTTGAATTTTACCACTGAACATTGAACACATTTTTTATTTCGGAAGGAGGGGCTTCATTGAAACCAAAACTAAACGGCGCGTTCAACCAGACTGGGGAGAGGGGTGCTGTAATAATGTAAATTATGTGGAAAATAATGTGTTTTTTGAACAATCAAGCATGAAAGCATATTCTAGTTCCGAATTCTCCGATACGTGCATGCCACGCAAACGCAGGTCAATGCAGAAACCAAAGGGTAAAGATGGCTCCGAAGAAAACAAGACGCTGTGCAGTGCCAAATTGTGAAACAACACAGCCTTTGCATTACCTTCCTTCTGATCCCAACATTAGGAAGGGGTGTATTAACTTTATTTTTAATGTAAAATGTAAAAGTTCCAGACCGCGTCAGTAAGAATTTGGTAATTTGTTCACTTCATTTCACCGTGGTTTCATTTACAAACAAGGCACAATTCGACACAGGATTTTCAGAAAGATTTAAATTAAAAGACGATGCTGTACCGAGTATTTTGGATCTGACAGTAATATCGCACCACACTGCGAGTAACTGTCTACGTGGTCACATACCTGAGTATGTATGCGTTTTGAGTATGTATGCGTTTTTAACCTGTATGGCTGAATTTCACCGACTGCCATTTATCGACATTGAAAGTTTTAAAAACAATCCCACAAGTGTACTGATGGGGGTGTTGAAAATATTTAAATATGCAAAACTGTTGGCCAATCATACCAGTGGGCATTTACTTCCGAGTCTACAATCCACCGTGTTTCTCGATGAGGGGGTCAAAACAGGAAAGAATTATTACTTCTAAATTAAGATGTTTTTTTATGTAAAAATCTTGACAAGTGGACCTCAGAGAACAGTTCAAAATAATAGAAAAGGGCAGTTTAAAGTTTACTCTGTTTTAAGTGCATTTTACTCAAACAATACACTGAATTAAGCATGCTTTTGAAGTACATGCTTAAAGTATCATTACTTATTTTTTGAAGTACCAACCTGTACCTACACAATACACAATAATGGTAACATTCCTAAATTTTCATATGGGTGTATCCCTTATTTTGATTAAATAACGTGATAGCACAAAAAATTATGTGCATGGATAAAACATTTATAATAAATACTGCAATATTCCATAAACAATAAGAATTGTCAATTTTGATTTTATGGTGACTTTAAGTTTATATATTTTTTTCCTGATAAATAATACAATTTAAAATAAATACAAATTAAAAAATGTTTTCAAATTTTTTTGTAAATAGGCCTGCATTACTCTGTCATTTTTGTATACTGTCCATGTTGCAATAAATAAATAATACTACAAAACGGTTCCTTCAATGCCCCAAAATAAATTAATAAAAACAAAAACAAAAATTTTGCAAGAGCATTATGAAAGAAATATATTTAACTTAACACCACATAAGGAAAAGGTGGTGGAAGAGAAGAAATAAATATCATTGGCTCTTGGCCGTCAAACATCAACAGACTGTGTGTGAATGTGTGAAATTTCAAAAGATTTGAATAAACACTTTGAGGACCACTGACTCAGTTTTCCACACTTTGAGGACCACTGCCCTAAGGGTTTTATATTTACACTCCGTACTATTACAACCAAGTTACACTACAGGACTGCTGAACCGGTTTTATTGCCATTTATTGTCAAGAAAGTTCTATCGCCCCACTTGAAATATCTGGATACGGTACATAAAATAACATTAGGGGACAAATGCAATTTTCTGTTCATTTATTTTTAATGCACAACCTTTAACGTTGCTCCTGCTAAAAGATTAAAAGATATTTGAATTTAAATGTTATGTTTTTCTAATGAAAAACTCTGTTTGGGTGACATATTTTTATGGTGAGGGTAATGTCACTCTCTTATGTAGCGTTCCTCATGTTCCATTAAGGGCCAAGTTCTAAAATGACATCCAGATGTTTCTGAGAATTAATGATCTCATTCAGTTTAATGCTCATAAGACCTTCTTTGTTTCTTAAGAGCATGTATAAATGATAAAGTAAGATTGATTAAGCTTTAAAGTGTGTGTGAGTAAACGAGTGTGTGTACTTTTATGTGTGCTTTTAATGGTAAAATGGTAGACTGTTAGATAATATCTTTTCATAAATGAAAGAAAATGGATGGAGGGGGAGAGTAATAAATAAATGGATAGTTCCCGTTGAGAGAAGAAGAATGCTTTATGGCTAAAAAACAATCCATTATAGACAAGCCCCTGTGATGAATGCATACTCACGTACAATGTGCCTATATATATATATCGCCCCACTTGAAATGGAATTGCTAGTGGAAGGAGGCAAACTGCAGATTATAATGTATGTAATGTATATAATATATAATGTAGTGTAAATTCCGTAACAATATGCATGTTTTGCAGTACATGTGAATCTGATGGATATTCTCCTGACATAATCCTGACATATTATTATTAAAGCAGAAGAGACACTACCTAAACATATGTTTGCAAATATGTTTATATATGTGTGTTGTACTAGCAATTTAAGCAGTGTATGGTGTTTCTTCAACTACAGGCACTTTTAGGGCTAATTATATTTAAAAAAAACTAAAAACCTAATTTCAATTTCACTTATGCATTAAATTTATCAAAACATTTACAATAAAGATTTCTATTTCAAACAAATTCTTTTCTTTTTTTTTTACTTTTTATTCTTCAAAGAATCTTGAAAAAAGAAAAAAAAGTATTACAGTTTCCACAAAAATATTAAGCAGCACATCTGTTTTAAACATTGATGATAATAGGAAATGTTGCTTGAGCACCAAATCAGCAATTTTAAATGATTTCCGACTGGAGTAATGATGCTGAAAATTCAGCTTTGCAATCACAGGAATAAAATATATAATAAAATATATTAAAATAGAAAACAATTATTTAAATTGCAATAACATTTCACAATATTACTGTTTTTATGTTATATTTGATCAAATAAATGCAGCCTTGATAATCATAAGAAGCCTCTTTTAAAAACATTAAAGGTATAGTTCACCCAAAAATGAAAACTCTGTCATCATCATTTACTCACCCTCAAGTTGTTCCAAACCTGTATGAATTTCTTTCTTCAGTTGATGTGCTCCATTAAATCCCATAGTAATTTTTTTTTTTTTTTTCACACTATGGAAGTCATTGGGGTCCATCAACTGTTTGGTTACCAACATTCTTCCAAATATCTTCTTTTGTGTTCAGCAGAAGAGAGAAATTCATACAGGTTTGAAACAACTTGAGAGTGAGTAAATTATGACAGAATTTACATTTTTGGGTAAACTATTCCTTCTAAAAAAAATCTTACTGACCAAACTATATGAAAGTATTCAAATGCTTAGTTGGTGAGTAAATAATCACTTGTGAAACAATTATTTTGTGTTATTTCCAGTCTAGATGTGACTGTAAAATTATTCTAAAAGTGTGAAAATGTTTTTTTAAACTTTATGTGCATTAGGAAATTTGATCTAGCAAGATAAATAAATGTGCCATTTATTTAAAAAAAAAAGTTCAAAATTTAATTTCCAGCACAGAAGACAGAATGCTATTAAATATAATACATCTCTTGAGACGTGGTGGAAATAAAATTTGCTGGTTAAAAAAAAAAAAGAATTTTCCTCTAATGCATGTATGTTTAGTCTTATATTGTTAATTTGATAGTGGCCATGTGATATTGTAAAAAGTGTGGTTTCTTTTTTCAAGAGTTCACACAGCCAAAAGTGCCCATTGTTGAAGAATCCGCCGCACAAGTGCAGTGCCAATCAAATCTGACACCTCCTCCTGCTTGTGCACCTGTTCGGTGTCAGTCAAGTTGTTACAATAGAGAAGATTTTCTGCCACTGACACCTCACACATTCACATAGGCCTTCATACATAAGTGAACACCAAATGCTTGAGTGCAAAATAAAAAGAGCATAATTAAAATAGCATAAATGCACAATGCATTTTTATCGCATCTAAACCAAACCTCAACATAGCTGCTGGAAAAACAAGGTTATACTCTCTTCTTAAGCTGGTTTTAACATGCAAGCTGGTTTGTTGCTAGTCCAACATGGACAGCTTGGACCAACTAAAAACCATAACTGACCAGCTTGAATCAGCCAGAAACATATAAAACCATCAGGTGAGGTTAGTTAAAAAGTTATAGGCCTACTAGCTAACACATTTTTAATGCAAGCAACATTAAAAATGACTAAGAAAAATAAGCCAATTCTCTTGCATTCTACCTAACCAGTTGTTAGCTACAGAAAACAATGGGAGAACAAAATGGCATGAACTATAAAATTATCCCATCATTCTCAATTGTCAACAAGTCAATAACACCAAATGCACAGAATGAAGAAAATACTAAGAGAAAATCAGAAAGAGGATGCTAATCAAACAAATGTACAGTGAGAAGGCAAAGTGTTGCGTATGTTACATCATGTCTTCAGATCTTCACCCGAATCTCACATCTACCTTTGAAACATGCTTTTATCTAAGAAATTTGGATTTGAAAGCAGTTTATGAACGCAAACGGTTTATACAATCTGACTGCATGTGAAAGTTATAATTATCTCAGAAAGCTCTGCCTTCTCTTCCCGCAGAAGTAGAAGCATCTGCACTTGCTTGAAATAAACAGACTGGACAGATGAAAGTGATGTTTTAATCAGGACACCTGCAGCTGTCACATCTGTGTGATTTAAAGAGCTGATATGCGGATCTGGATGGAGGGGGAGGGAAGGCTGAGGCAGATATATGTGTGGACACCACATCAGTTCAAATGAGGAGAGACTGAAGACAATATCTCAGTCAGCTGAGGACGTCAGAGACAACTTCTTCCTCAGACCAGAATACACACAGAGAGGTCATGTATTCACCCTCATGTCGTTCCAAACCGGTATGACTTTCATTCATCTGTGGTACGCAGAAACAAATTTATATTCTGAAGCACTGTTTGTGACCGTACAATTAAAGTCAGTGGGGTCCAAAACAACCCAAACCCTACTGGCTTATTAAGACATTAAGTCATATGGGTTTGTAACGAACTGAGTAAATGATTAAATTAACTATTATTTTTGAAAATGACCTTTCATGTAGTGTGTAACATAGCTCTAAGTAAATGTTAACATCCTGCAAAGTTTTAAATCTGAAAGTACACCTTATATAAAGTTATTGTCTTTCAAAAGTAAGAGTCGACTCTGAGTCAATGAAATGAATTGTTTTTCAAACGAGTCATAAGCCGCTTCGTTGTGACGTGAAGGCGAAACATTAGCATATTGCCCGCCCACTTATTGCGCACGCAGACACCAGGGAAAACTTGAACCTCAAACTGGCAGCTGATTCCTGTGGATACTGGATAGCATCATGTCGTTTTTTTTTTTCACTGCCAAAGGACGAGCATGTGAAGAATCAGTGGTTAAAATTAATCTTTACCACGATATCACAGCAGTATAATCCTAAACTTTTGCTGTGTTCCCTTTATTTCACTGACGACTGCTTCTCA
Organism: Rutilus rutilus; assembly: GCF_951802725.1. Taxonomy (NCBI): domain Eukaryota; kingdom Metazoa; phylum Chordata; class Actinopteri; order Cypriniformes; family Leuciscidae; genus Rutilus; species Rutilus rutilus. Next base: position 20,885,836 of record NC_140226.1, on the reverse strand, counting down.
AATCTCAGAGTTCAATGCAGGATTCACAAAGCGCTTGCTCTTGAAATGGTGTTCAAATACTTAGTTTTGAGTTTTATATTATGTAGGTCTCCTGCTAACTGGCTAACTCACGTTATTACTGTCTTACTTAAATAATTCTGCTAATCAGTTTGTGGGCCACTATTACCTATAACTGTGTCTATTAATGCAAATTGTCTGTCACTCTCACTACTTTGAGGAAAGATTAAGCATGGAGCAAGATTTGTTTTACCAACGTTTATGTTACACCAGTCATTCACATCAGTCATTCACGCTAGAGCTCGGCTACATGCACTGTTATTGATAGTTTCCACGTGTTCACCGCAATATATTACAAAAATAGTACAAGTAAAATAATCGGTTTGTTGATGGACATGCATTTGTTAATGCTGATGGTGAGAAATTACAGTTGCAACATTTTATAATGTACCTCAAACTGAATAGTGTATGAGAAACGTCCCGCTCGAGTCGTCCTTGCGACGGAGGTTTGGGTTGAATAACTAGTTCTTCCAGTGTTTCATCGTCGGACTCGTCCTTGCATTGATATGGTAAAATTGACATAATTGTTCGTTACTGTCTTTATTTTACGGTGTAGGAAGCCTCAGGACAACTGACGTTGTTATGGCAATGGGCGTTTTGGTTTTCGACGCGCGCGCTGTACGCGGTAAACCAATCACAACAGACTGAGCTGTCTGGCCAATCAGAGCAGAGTAGCTCGCGGAAAGGCGGGATTTAGAGAGATTGATTCATTTGACGAGTCGTTTAAGAATCATTGAAAATGTGGTGATGTGCAAACGTATATTATGAGGAAATTAAACACATTTTTTTACCTTTGATGCATGTATACCTGTTGTAAAAGACTCCAAAACAACATTAGGAAACTTAAAAATAGGGGCACTTTAAGTCCATAAAGTGAAGAAGCTGAAATCATGTCAATTAATACTCTTGCTGGTTCTGTGCTTTGTATTTTAAGTCTCTCCATTATTCTTGAAAATCTCAACAGTATAATTTGTACAACCTTGCACCCACAAAATTATAGTGTTCTGCCAAACCCCTGTGGTAAACATTTGATGAAAACTCTCACACATATTCACATGTAAATGAGCTTTTATAGAAAACTCTTTGGTAGAAGCAGCACACTGCCAATTCTTGCCAAAGGTTTGCTGCAGGTTCACTGCTAACGCTACCTGAATGCTTTTGGCAATCAAATTTACCACAATTTCCCTACAAGTTTGTCTTCACCAGCTTTTATTGTCTGAAAAACCATGTGGTTTGGATTATTGATCAAATTAACGGAACATGAGTGTTTCCTGAGAGAGTAGCACACTGTTTATCTGTAGTAATGCATGTGTGAGAGAACCGTGTTTGGCTCAATAATTTCACAGTGAGCTGAAATTTGTTTAGTGTTGACGTCATAGTGCAAAATTCTGCTCCCTCCCCTTTATCCTCTATTACTCCCTTACCTTCCAATTTAGAGAAGCAGTATTGACAGGAGTATCAAAACGCAATAGTGTCGAAGCAAATTAGACCATACTGAAAAAAGAAAAAAAAGGAAAAGGAGGAAGCAATGAATAGTTCTTATTACATTCATAAAACATTGTGCATAAAGGAGAGGATAAACATTATATTCTATCAGAAGAGGTCCACGTTTATTTCTGCTCATAGAACAATTCTCTTCACATGGAAACTATTTTATATTGTGAAAAGATTCTTAGATTAATAGTTCATTTTTATTTTTCAGTACAATCATTTTTGACTTGTTTTCCAATAAAGCTGCCCAAACAAAAATAAAACATCAATTTATTTGAGAAGTACATTTTCATATTACAAACAGAGAATATATTTTGAATATATATGAATCTCCTACCCCAGTGGCAAATTGTTTTGTTATTACTTTAACCATAATCCTTACAAAATTTTGTTCGATTTATGCTAAAACAAGAAAGAAAAGGATGTTTAGATATCTTCTACTGGAAAACAAGTACTTAAGGATTTTTTTTAAATGTTCTTCTGGTTCTTTCAGTGCCTTTGTGTTGTCAGCTCCATTTCTAGACTGCATCACAAGCCTTATTTTAATTTATTTAATGGTTTGGTAACTTGCCATTCTGTGGACCTGTTCAAGGTCTGCTAACATTTGAGTTTGTTGGAGGTAAAGGGTAGGTCTAATTCATTTTTCCAATATTACATCATCATAGTTTATTAAGTTTTCATTAAATTTGTTTAATTACAATTTTGAGGTTGCATGTGAGGTCTGCCTGATTGATTATATCACTAATTAAAACATAAGACCACAAGAGACGTGACTCTTTTCTGAATTCTCATATTAAGATCCAGTTCTGTCTTGCAGACTTGCAGTTTATTGCAGCCCTTAACACAAATTTGTCTGTTAAACTTTGACCCAATTTTGAACATTTGAATCAGACATTAGATTCATTATTACTCAATTTACTTTTATGATTGAATTAAATAACTGAAATGTATATTTGGCCAAGATGCTTATGGCCAGCTCAGTGCTATAGTCCTTCTTAGAAACACCTTTCCACATGCATGCACTGGTCCCCACCCCATTGCCTACCTTCGCATTTCTCCCCCAACAGCCACCCGATCCCTGCTGTTTGCTGTGTCTGAGTGTGGTCTGACTCCACAGCTCTGTGTGTGTGTGATACGCGAGCATGACTGCAGTGGAGAGTGCTGCTGCCTGTGGGAGGTCAGAAGCTGGAATCTGGTGTCATGCCATCAGCAGCTATTAAAGCACTGAGTCCTGGAGCGAGAGAGTCAATGAGCCCGACACTCCACTGTCAGCCTCTGCTCATCAGCCTGGAAGGGACAGAAATACTGCTGGGATTAACACACACACACAAACACACCTGCAGTAGACCATTTAACACACACACACACACACACACACACACCTGCAGCAAAACGTTTAACTCATAAGCACACGTATATACACACACCTGTAACATACCGTTTAACACTCACACATACCTGCAGTACACTGTTTAACACACACACACACACACACATATACAGTAAGTAAACATGTCCATGTCCCCAAAAATGCTGGTACTCAAAAGCGCTTCCCTTCACGTTTTCTGTTGTGCATCTTTTATTTTTTAGCACACCTGCGCACCAGTTATGTGCACCCCTGTGTATATGTATGTATATATATATATATATACAGCACGTTTCAGACAGCACTCGAACACCGAATCGATTCCTCTTTCGCGCTTACTTGCGCTTGAACGGACACATACACACAAAATGATATATATATATATATATATAGGACTTAACACATTCCAAAGTTTGGCTGAAATAAAGAGGAGCTGATTTTTATTTAGCATCATTTAAATTAGGTGTTAATAATTCAAATCAGATGCCCACTACAATATTTATCCCTGTTAATTTAATAAATCACTAAAAGTAGGGTTTTGGCTTAAAACAAATAATATTAATTTAAACCTACAATACATATTTTATTAGCCTGGCAAGCCAGACGTACATCAAGATGTTTAGTCTGGCAACTCACCATAGACACGGTCAATCTGATGGGCGGGATAAACGGCTGACTTTCAAATTCACTCTGCACGCAATAGGACAGCGCTTCAACCAACCAGAGCGTTTTCCCAACAGCGGAGCTAACGTTAGTTGATAGATTCAACTTTTAAATCTGGCCGACAAAACTACGAACACATCTTCCTTTTTTTAAGAATGACTTAAGTGCCGTTTTTTGTTCTTTTCTCAAAGAAAAACTTAACTCCAACTCCTCCAGAGTTGCGGCCAAAGCCGATTCGAAAGACCGTTGTTCTCCATCCGCAGCAGCCATTCTTTGTTTTCAAGTGGCAGGGAGCCGTCGCAACTCTGTCGTCATATGTTAAGCCCGCCCCCGCCTACTCTATACACGACGTGATTGGCCTGACCCAATTTAGGTTTTTGCAGCAAAAAGGTCTATTGAGAGTTGCTAGACCCACCCTGGCTGCAAAATAATTTTGCTGCCGCTAGGGTGCGTCTAGATTTCTAGGCTAATATTTTATATAAATTCATGTGTAATATGTATATAATATATTCAATTAATATTCTCAAGTATAATAATTTACTTACACAAGTATACATTATGTCATCATACCCTGGCCTAAACTCCTAATCAACAAGCTTTGGCTGCGTTTAAAAATTACCCATGAGCCTTTGCACATTTAAATGTGCCGGTCATTCAAGACAAATCTAACTATAATCACCCAGACCAAGCAATCAAACACAGAAACACTAATTAGCCTTCATTAACCCATACATTATATAACCTATACACTACACATTATAACAGCACATGTACAGTGGGTACGGAAAGTATTCAGACCCCCTTAAATTTTTTCACTCTTTGTTATATTGCAACCATTTGCTAAAATCATTTGCTTCTCTGGGGCTCTGAGATCCTTCTACTGTTTTCATCTTCACATCTCTGTGCTCTGTGTTTAACAGGGTTCACACATTACATCCTTTAGCTACTTGCACATGTTGTTTACACAGAGATAGTCAGTAGACGGACGTACAGTGGGTACGGAAAGTATTCAGACCCCCTTAAATTTTTCACTCTTTGTTATATTGCAGCCATTTGCTAAAATCAAGTTCATTTTTTTTCCTCATTATTGTACACATAGCACCCCATATTGACAGAAAAACACAGAATTGTTGACATTTTTGCACATTTATTAAAAAAGAAAAACTGAAATATCACATGGTCCTAAGTATTCAGACCCTTTGCTCAGTATTTAGTAGAAGCATCCTTTTGATCTAATACAGCCATGAGTCTTTTTGGGAAAGATGCAACAAGTTTTTCACACCTGGATTTGGGTATCCTCTGCCATTCCTCCTTGCAGATCCTCTCCAGTTCTGTCAGGTTGGATGGTAAACGTTGGTGGACAGCCATTTTCAGGTCTCTCCAGAGATGCTCAATTGGGTTTAAGTCAGGGCTCTGGCTGGGCCATTCAAGAACAGTCACGGAGTTGTTGTGAGGCCACTCCTTCGTTATTTTAGCTGTGTGCTTAGGGTCACTGTCTTGTTGGAAGGTGAACCTTCGGCCCAGTCTGAGGTCCAGAGCACTCTGGAGAAGGTTTTCATCCAGGATATCCCTGTACTTGGCCGCATTCATCTTTCCCTCGATTGCAACCAGTCGTCCTGTCCCTGCAGCTGAAAAACACCCCCACAGCATGATGCTGCCACCACCATGCTTCACTGTTGAGACTGTATTGGACAGGTGATGAGCAGTGCCTGGTTTTCTCCACACATACCGCTTAGAATTAAGGCCAAAAAGTTCTATCTTGGTCTCATCAGACCAGAGAATCTTATTTATCACCATCTTGGAGTCCTTCAGGTGTACTTTCATGTGTCTTGCACTGAGGAGAGGCTTCCGTCGGGCCACTCTGCCATAAAGCCCCGACTGGTGGATGGCTGCAGTGATGGTTGACTTACTACAACTTTCTCCCATCTCCCGACTGCATCTCTGGAGCTCAGCCACAGTGATCTTTGGGTTCTTCTTTACCTCTCTCACCAAGGCTCTTCTCCCCCGATAGCTCAGTTTGGCCGGACGGCCAGCTCTAGGAAGGGTTCTGGTCGTCCCAAACGTCTTCTATTTAAGGATTATGGAGGCCACTGTGCTCTTAGGAACCTTAAGTGCAGCAGAATTTTTTTTGTAACCTTGGCCAGATCTGTGCCTTGCCACAATTCTGTCTCTGAGCTCTTCAGGCAGTTCCTTTGACCTCATGATTCTCATTTGCTCTGACATGCACTGTGAGCTGTAAGGTCTTATATAGACAGGTGTGTGGCTTTCCTAATCAAGTCCAATCAGTATAATCAAACACAGCTGGACTCAAATGAAGGTGTAGAACCATCTCAAGGATGATCAGAAGAAATGGACAGCACCTGAGTTAAATATATGAGTGTCACAGCAAAGGGTCTGAATACTTAGGACCATGTGATATTTCAGTTTTTCCTTTTTAATAAATGTGCAAAAATGTCAACAATTCTGTGTTTTTCTGTCATTGTGGGGTGCTGTGTGTACAATAATTAGGAAACAAAATGAACTTAAATGATTTTAGCAAATGGCTGCAATATAACAAAGAGTGAAAAATTTAAGGGGGTCTGAATACTTTCTGTACCCACTGTACGTCCATCTACTGACTATCTCTGTGTAAACAACATGTGCAAGTAGCTACAAGGATTTAATGTGTGAACCCTGTTAAACACAGCCAGCATAGAGACGTGAAGAAGAAAACAGTAGAAGGATCTCAGAGCCCCAGAGAAGCATTTGAAAGACACCAGATTGAGTAAGACCTCAAGTAACTGCCCTAATGCAGAAGAAGCTCATCCAAAGACAGACAGACAGAGATCTTCAACTGGGAGAAATGTGAGGATCTAAGGATTGTAGAAAAGTGAGGAACATGAACAACATAAGTATGTTACTCACTTATGAATAGTTTTTGAGTGGCATAAACCTGAAGAGGACGTTATTGTCAGAACCTGCTGAATCTCTCTGAATCCTCCATGTCTTAAATTTTCTTAATTAAAATGAGCTAATTTAGCACAAACATTAACTATTGCTGGGAGGTGCAGTCCCATACCGCTTTCAATTTCGGAATCACAGAATCCAATCACAAACGGAACTTACGGTATAAAGCGTAATGTCACCGAATTTTTGGATGAATAAATCAAAAGTAGGACTGTACAATAAATCAAATCAAATATATGTACTAGTGTCTGTGAATATTAAAGCTCAAAAAGACTGAAAAATCTGAAGTTTGCATGTTCTGCGTGTCTGTGAATGCATGCTGCAGTTTCATCTACTACACACACATACTGAAGCATGTGTGACGCTCGTGGTGTTTTCAGAGTCTGCTATCTCACATATCCACACAGAAACTCAAAAGACTTCACGACAACCTTTCAAAACAAAAGTTTGGTTTAACTTTTAAGAAATGACAACATAAAATATAGCGTACTTATTCAAGTAGTAGTAGTACTACTACTTGAATAAGTATGCTATATATTTTGTCTGTTGTCATTTCTTAAAGTTAAACCAAACTTTTATTTTAATACTAATAATATTACTACTACTATTAATAATAATAATAATGCAGTTTATTAAAACACACAGAAACTCAAAGGTCTTCATTACAACCTGCCAAAATAAAAGTTCGGTCTTACTTGAAGAAATGATGAAAGAAATATATTACTATTGCACCGTAGAATGTAGGCTACTTATTAAAGTAATAATAATAACATTTATTAAAACATTATTTTTAAAGAATTTAATTATAATTTGATTACATTTTAAGAGGTAAACTAAATTGATTTTATTAATTGATTAGATTTTAATTTTAGATTTTAGATTTTTAAAAAAAGTACATTTGTATTTGATATTACAATGTTTTTATATTCTATATACGCCTGACAGTAAAATAAGCCACTGTAAACTTTCATAAAGGTCCAGTGCATGAAAAGAAATCAAATACTGTGATATACCATACACAGAATCTTAAAAAATACTGTGTTACAGATTTTGGTCATACCAACCAGCAGCACTACATTGAACATTTTGTCACAACTTAATTTCAATTACAATCCACTTTTCTTTTTACTTCATCTGTTTGTGTTAGGACTACATGAATAATTGTTGTTCTTCACTGAACTAAGCAGGGGACTTCTAGTTCACAGCATGTTTTGCAAGCTGAATGGGGACAATAAATGTTAAAAGTGTTTTTCAACAAGATGAGAAACTTGTTAGCGTTTAATGTTCTGTTATGTTGGGAATACAAGACTTTCTGTTCATTTATGCCTCTAATGCAGGGGTTGTCAAACTGTTTCGTCATGTAGGATTGGAATTAAAGTCACATCATTATAATTTGTTTTACTTCATGTGCCCTCATAATCTTTAATCAAAAGCAATAACTTTCCCTTCCCGTCAGTACTGATAGCCTCCTGGGCAGAACTCATAGCCTATAGCTCAACTGCATTACTGGGGACCAGAGTTCGATTCCTGGCTCAAGATCCTTTGTCAATCCCATTCCCCTCTCTCCGCACCTTGCTTTCCTGTCACATCTGAAACTATCCTTTCCATTAAAGGCATGAAAAAGAAAAAGCTCTCCCTCCCCCTTGCAACAACATCTCAACCGCACAAAAATAAGTATTTATTAATCATTAAGCTACTCTTTAATCCTAAAATGTGTGAACAGGAATAAAAGTGGTTGGTTTCTCACTCCCTCTAGAGCTAATTTCAGCAAGAAACTGCAATGTATAGGTGTGTTTTTTGGAGTTTTGCGAAAATGTAGGTAGAGGCACGTCCAATTAGCCTAGGTTTAAATTGTTTGGACACGGTATAACTCATGCCTATATTGCAGCCTACATGAGACTGACCCAGAAACCAGGCCAGATTTGTGAATGAATCTACCAGCACCTGTAATGTCAGATTTATCTTATTAACGGCCATCGTGTGACTGTGAATCTCAACCATCACACACACCTCTACATTTGCCTGGGAAGCTGGAAAATTCCCATGCGTAAGAATTAGTACACTGAACTTCCACTGAAACCTTATTGTCATAAAGCCTGCAGGTGATATTAAACTAGGACAGGAACTCTGCATGAACTTCCTAGCTTTTTATAAATGAGCTGATTCATTTCACAAGAAATAATTTCCTAAACTGTAATGAAAGTACAGCCATCTGTCACACCCTGAGTTGTGACAGCAGTATATTCAACACGGAAGCAAACAACGAACCTAAGTATGCAGTTTATGAAACTTGCATGACTTTATTTGCATTTGTGTGTATGTTTGTTTAAGGGCATGTGGCAAATCTTTTTTATCTGGGCAGTTCTGCTGAGAGAGAGAGGGAGACTGAGAGAGAGAGGATGCAGTAAGATGGAGCACTTTTCTTCCAGATTTATATTAATTCTTCTTGAATCACACACCTTAATATAAATATGAGAGCCTTCAGTCCCCAACCACCGCTCTGTAGAAACCCCTCTATTAACATCACTCACGTCTTATTTCACCCGCATTTATCATCATCATGCTCATTGCTCACACTCTCTCTCTCTTCCACTCTACCCTCCTCTTTAAACCTGCAGTATGAGAAACAGGAGCCATTGCAGCACACAGCAATTGTTCAGAATTGCTGCATTTATTCAGAATTTACTGCAGTATTTATACCATTTTAAACAATATATGGCATTTTCTGAGGTATTTTAATACATTTTAAAATAACTTTTTAAATAAAAATAGTTTAATTATGACTGGTTTCATACCATGTTAAAACAAAAACAACACGTTTTCGTGTTCGTATAGAATTTTGACTTTACCTTCAAAATACTATTACTTAAAAATATTTTTCTTCAAACTTTGTGATAAAGCTTATGATTTACTTAATTCTAAAAATCCTACATTTTTATTTTAATGTGGCACTAAAACAGCATCATTTTTTTTAAACCACTGGCATGTGTTCTGGAATCATCAGTCGGTCAATATTGTATGACAATATCTAAATTAATAAAATAATAAGTTTCCTACCACTTTAAGGTACGTTTACAAAACAACGATGTACTGAAAACTTTTTTCTTTGCTTTTTTCACGTACAGATAACAACACTGTCAAAACGGTCCTGTTAACAAGGATCCGTGAAAATGACTAAAATTGCTGTGTTATGCATGCCAGGCCAGTAGTTGGCGATGTCACTTTGTAAAGAACATTGCGCGCCTATAGACTGAAGACGTAATACACATGCGCATGACATCACCGTTTTCAGTTTTCACAAATTTGCATTTTTGTTGTTTACATGGAGATGATAACGGTATCGTTTTCAATAACGTTCTTTGAAACACGATTTCAAAAGCTTGTGTTTTCAGGCCGCCAAAACGTGTTGTCATGTAAATGAATGGGCAAAACACAAAAAAAATCAGTTTTTAGTTGAAAACAGTGTCATGTAAACAGCCCCTTAAAGTCGCAATGTAGAAGAATAGTGACAGTTTTTTCTTCCATGTTGTGACGTACATCTGAGCGAAATTGATTACCAAGAAGAAGAAAAAAGTAGATTGGGGACTTGGTCATATTCATCGGTTGTCTATTGGATAGAGGCAAATCTAAATGTGAGCTTAAGGTTGATTGTCAGAAAGGGGCAGGTTTAAGCGAACTAAATTACATTTAGGGTATGTTCACACTTGTACTAGTTCAGTTCTCTTGGTTTTTTTTTTCCTCTGAAAAGGTTCTCTGTCCGCTTATTTGGTGCACACCAAGGCATTCACACTTATTCAAATGAACCGCACTAAGAGAGCAATAACACCAGAGTTTGTGACCCTAGAAGTCCAGCATACGTACCAGAGAGAAGTCTTTCATTTACAATAAGATGGATTTAAAAAATAGATGTGTGAATTTCCATTTAATTCCGACCTTTTTTAAGCCCATATATGCATAAAACTGCTCAAGTTAGTACCACATCAAGGAAAAAATAACAATATTAATAATAAATATTAATGCATTAATAATATTCCTTTGAGATGTGTTCTTACTTGATATATAGTGAGATTATACTACAAATGCCCTGAACCACCTAAAAAGACTTATTAAATACTGTATATTCAAAGCACTATTACTTCAAGCACATGTGTCTTACAGCAAAAGATGCCATCTAGTCTGCCCAGCTTCCCCTACATAGTGCGCTCTGAGGATTATTTTACTTCTGAATGCTATATAACACAGCTGAAGGCTAGCAGAGGCTTCAAACGCCCCTCTACTTCAAAGATCCTCTAATACTGCCCCCTCTCACACACACACACACTCCTGACCACTCTCTCAGAGATCACACACTCTTTAGGAATGGAGAAGGAGATTCGTCTCTTCCTATCCCCCCCTTGGTCTCTTCATTAATGTCTCTCACTATCTCCAGGGCCCTTGTTCTACAGTGTTCATTTTTTGTGCACTTGTCCACTGTGTGTTGCTCTCCTCCAGTGATAGTCATCTTTAAGCTGTCCACACAAAAACCCTGTTGTTCCTTCTGTCATATAGCTTGCTCTTTACTTCCTGTCCTTCTCTCTCTCTTTTTCTCTACGCTCCAGGGCTGCCAGTAGTCTCCATTGGGAACGGGTGACTCACAGATGAAGGGGGGCTCATGGGTACAGGAAGTAATGAGGGAGCTGGCAAGGGCAGCTGATCAAATTAATAAAAGAAAGGAGTGAGACAGAGGGGAAAAAAACTACCAGCTGTGATGGAATGACTACAAATAATCAAGCACAGAAAAGACCGGGGCTAGTTGTCACAGGGGCTATAACTCAGTCAGTAACCACACTACACGGAGGCAAAGTATATATTGCAAAATAGATTTTGAAAATAGATTGTATCCCCCCAAAAAAATGTATTTTAAATTTACTGTTGTATTTCATATTATCGTTTATATTTCATTAAATTAGTACTTTATATTATTTATGCTCTTTATTTTATAATGTTTAATATGTATTAATAAATTATTAAATATTATAAATTGGGGCATGTTGTCACAAAAGGTCTACAGTACCACTCAAAAGTTTGGGGTCTCAAAAGAAAATGTTATCAAAAAAGCATAAAAACTAATATTGTGAAATATTATTACAATTTAAAAAACAGTATATTTTTATATATTTTAAAACGTTATTTATTCCTGTGATGGCAAAGCTCAATTTTCAGCACCAATTACTCCAGTCTTCAGTGTCACATGATGCTTCAGAAATCATTATAATATGCTGATTTAGTGCTCAAGAAACATTTCTTATTATTATCAGTGTTAAAACAGTTGTGCTGCTTAATATTTCTGTGGAAACTGTCCCCCCTAAAAACAGGAAGAAAGAAGAGATACAAAGAACGAGAAATAGTAACCACAGTTTGACTACCACATGAAAGAAAAAAGTAAAAGAGTACAATACAAATTATTTTTCCAATTGAGTTTCCATCAATAATATACACACTAAAGCAAGCTTGTCCCCAAGTTGCAAAGATCAATACAACCTATTACCCCCTCCCTCCCTCTCTGTCTTTCTTTCTTTCTATCTTTTTTTCTTTCTTTCTTTCTTTCTTTCTTTCTTTCTTTCTTTCTTTCATCTGGCACCCCCTTCATTTGAAGATAAAGTCCTAAAGAGTTTAATTTCTGCTATTTCTGGGGACCAAATGTTCCCACAAGGACAATAAAACCTCAAATTACCATTGTGAGGAGCAGCCAATGGTGCAACAGCTTAATAAATGTAGTAAATAATGTCTTAATGAAAATCTAAAAATGCAGAAAGGTTTGTGTGAAGGTTAGGCAATAGAAAATATAATTAGCTTGATATTAAAACAACATAAGTAATGGAAAGTCCCCACCAATGTGTGTGTGTGTGTGTGTGTGTGTGTGTGTGTGTGTGTGTGTGTGTGTGTGTGTGTGTGTGTGTGTGTGTGTGTGTGTGTGTGTGTGTGTGTGTGTGTGTGTGTGTGTGTGTGCACATCCCTGCTCCGTTATGGTTTACTTCAATATATCCCAGAGGATCTTCTGCTGCCAAGCAACAAAAGCTGAACAGAGGGTCATAATAAGGTTGAGTTATCAGTCACATCTAACGCTATTAAATACCTGCATGCACTGAAAACATGTGCACATATCCATATAAACTTAGTTATTCTCAAAGACAGACAATGGCTTCCAGTTCCTGTAGAGCCACACACACATGGTGTGAAAGGTATCTAGATGGACATCTTTGATAGAGAGCGGGATATTACAAGCAGGGCAAGTCATGGTAGAGCTCTCTCCTTTATGATTAAGCCTGTGAGACATTGATTTGAAGATTTTTATCTGCAGGTTTGTGTGAAGAAGGTGTGATTTCTGATAGACATGGCATATCTGCCTGGACAAGCTTGCTCATTTTTGACAACCTCTGCTTCATTCCACTCATCTGCATTAATATTTCACTATATAGTTATGAATTGAATCTTTAGACGTTCTGTGACTTAAAATTTGGTATCTGGAATGTAGTATTCCAGTAGTGAGCTGACAGTCAAAGAGTTATCCAGTGAGCCCTATGGCCTACAGAATAAGGGAGCTCTGTGTCCGCAACCTAATGAGCTGCTCAGTGCCAGCCAACATAACTTACCTAGACGGCAATATTATGGCCTACGTGCGCCCAGCCCAGACACGAAGGTTGAGCCAAAACATGCATCAAAATTGCGTATCCTTTAATAAAACAGCAATTTTAGTGTTGGATATATTTGTATTTACATGGTACATCAAAGTAACTTGCATGTCCAAAATAATGCCATACAATTTGGTGATTTCGTTGTAGGTTACTCTTGGGGACAAAGGGCCTTAGTATTCGATGATGTGATGGGGAAGAAAAAAAAAGTTTACCTGCAGTATTGAGTCGTTGCTTCAGACGCAGTGCATCTTTATAAAGACCTTCTTCACCGCTGACAAACGATACGATGTTTTTTTAGGTTTATTTCAGTTCGTTGAAAGTAAATATCCACTTTATCCATTGTTCATCGAGTTCTGTATTGATTTACTGACAGCGTTTACTGAGTAAGAAATCGTTCCAAACGATTCAGTTTGTGAGTGAGTTGTGTGAATGATTCTAAATCGCCAGCGACAATTCATTGAAAAGAACCGACTCAAAAGAGTGAATCAGTCGCGAATCGGGCATCGCTAGTTCCGATTCTAAAACAGTCGACAGAAAATACGGACACAAAATTTCACTCGATTTAATAAATGTTGTCATGAAAAATGTTTATCTGCTGTGCCCCTCGCAAACATTGATTTGTGAGTAAAATCACACTGGGGCACCAGGCACAATTTAAACGACACGTATGTTGAATTTCTGATTGTTAAATCACCGCGCCCACCAGATGGCGCTAGGCGATTCTGCACAGGTAAATGCCGTAACTGGCAAAATCCATGTCGCGGCTAGACCCTTAATATTACTTATAAATCATTGTCTGTGCCTCAGTAAAATATTACTTTTAAATAAATCCTTGTCTGATTATAGATTATATCGTTTTTAGAACTTCCCTTAACGGAAGTTCCAAAGCGCAAAACAGGCCTAAATGTGAGCCAAATCACTACACATCATAATGACATTTGGATTTATTTAAATACAAACCATTATATTTCAGGATAAACATACATCGCTAGACAAGTAATGAACATTTAGCTAACATTTAATTCATTTACGGCTGAAATGTTGCACGTATATGTAAGTATTTATCGTAGGCCTACTTTAAATAACAAACAAATAGGCTAGCCTACTGTCAGTAAGATATCATAGCTGATGTTGTACAGTTGTGCTAATGATGTTGTACAATGAGGATGTTGCAGGAACAACATGACAATCTTACAAGAACCTTATTGTCGTTACCAGTGCCCAAATTTGTGTAGGCCTACGGATTGGGAGCTGATTGACCCATTCTTTGGGCTTGTGCAAGTGCTCTGGGCCCCGCGTCAAACGAACGCCACTGAAAGTATCCATACACTGACAAAATCACAACTTATAAACACAAAATAAAACAAATATTTCATGATATTATAGCAGTTGTTTTACCAATGACCAGGGGCTACTAGAAACCAGCTACTTTTTCAAAACATGTTCCAGATACCAATTTGAGCTGAATTTTCCAGTAGGGTAAAATACTGAAACAAAACATCTACTTTCTGAGTACTGCCAGTCTCATATTTTAACATCTTTTACCCGTGTCCAAAGAAAGACAGAAAAAAAGGATGGTCAAAAGGACTGATTAAATCAGGCTGAAAGAAAGATGGCTATGATAAGGCTGGACTGAGTGAGTCTGTTTCTGTTTCTTCATTAAAGTTTCATCGCCAGGCTGCTCTGATTTATTCCCTCCTGCAGGACAAACAGCAGACAGCTCCATCTCTCCTCACATGCACACACACACACACACACACACACACACACAAACAAGCAAGCTTCACCTGTTAAGCAGCAGCATTCATATGTTTCATTCCCTTCTGCCATCCTTGGGGAGACTCTGTATAGTCTTCATTAGACACGCAGAAAAAGGCCGGACAATTAATATGACTCTGTGCTCCTGTTGCGGATACAATATCTGCTTTCTTCATGTTAATGAAAACTCTAATTATTATACAATAAATATCAGACCTGCCCACAGATCAGTCATTAAGCTCTTAAGCTGAGGACACACTTTACGACTGTAAGGCCGATTATGAATGTAATTTGATACTTACAACTGATCATGCCCAAAGAGACAGTTGCGTTCAGTCGGTGTTTCAGATCTGCTCCAGTCGTTGAAAAGTCTGTGTGTTCAGTTCAGTCTTAGAATGTTTCAGCTAGTCGTGACTAACATCACTTGACTAACACACATGGCATTAGAGGTTGCAATTTGCTGCTTGGTTTCATTTAATTCCCCATTATTTAACAGGCTTCAGTGTAAAACCTCTGGACTTAAATATATACAGTAGGGTCCAAAATTGAATTACATTCAAATGTAATGCTTTTCATTACAAATTAGTGCTGCCAAATCGATTGATCACATCTAACATAAAAGTTTGTGTTTATATAATATGTGTATGTACTGTATGTGTAATATGTCATTTGTTGTTGTTCAACTGAGGTTGTATTGACCCCATTTTAAGACCTATAACGAGCAAACCTACCGGCACAGGTACCTAAAAAACTATGTGCAAGTGCACTAAGGACAAAAGCTGTTTTAAACGCAAAGGGTGGTCACACCAAATATTGATTTGATTTAGTTAATAGAAGGTAATTGATAAATAAACTCTATTTATGACTTTATTTTTGAAAGCATCCTCACGTTACAGAATTTTTCCACAAGTGCCTAAAGCTTTTCACAGTACTGTATCTTTGCAGGAAGTCTTCTTTTAAGCGTTTTGGAGACGTTGCTACAGTTCTTCTGTCTCAGTTTTTAATGTTTCTTTATGTAATCCCAGATGGACTGGGCTGTTCTTGTGCATGCAAAAAATCTAGCTGGATTACAATTAATGTCAAAAGGAATGTTTGGAAATGTCAACTGATTTCCTACTGACACACTACAGCAAACTGGCTTAAAACCATTTTTGGGCTGAAAATACTAACATGCCTAAGACCTTTGCGCATTAGTGTGTGTATATATATATATATATATATATATATATATATATATATATATATATATAGCCTATATGTACACATATATTATATAAACACAAACTTATGTTAGATAAGATTAATTAATTTGACAGCACTATAAATTATATTATCAGTATAACCATTTGAGTAAAAAATACAAATAAAATAATGTGTCAAACAAGATGATCATGTGTGACCATATGTGCAAAAAGCTGACCTTCATTAGCTTACCTAAATTCTGTAGAAATTTTAATGTTTTTTAATATATATCATAATATTACAAAGTGATCAACATTTTCTGTGTATATTTAGGTTTAGAATAAAAAAATCAAGAGTTAATATCTCAAAATCTTTAATTAATGAAACAGCTTCCCTAGTGTTCCAGGAATGAACTGCAAGGCACAACAAACTCACTAAATGAGAGACAAAATGTTTGACAGAAGGCCTGCAATCTACTGTGATTGACAACTGTTGTAGGCAAAATATTCTAGGCCTATTATTTATTTAAATTGACAATTATTCATGTTACAATGTTTGTTACAGGGTTTCTCAGACTATACAACGGCCATTATTCAGAAACTGTCTGAGAGGTGAAACAACGATACAGCTCAAATTATTATCTCGCATTCAGCGGAATGGTAATGTTTCTCAGCGCTACTTTAATGTCTTTATTTTATCACACCATGGAGTCGCTTAACGACTTAGCGATTATGTTAAGTAGCTTAATGATTGCGAAAAGAACCTCAGAGAACTTGCGATAACAGAAGTTGCGATAGTCTTTTCTTCCCTATTGTGACGGATATTGTGACGAGTGAAGTGGTTTCTGGAACAAGATAATCAAGGGTGGGATTTTCCAGATTTTGTCCATCAGGAATTGACTCGATCATTTGATGGTTGTGGTTTCCTTTTGCTGTGATCTCATCAACATGCGTTTACGCCATGTAATTACCGTAACGATTCAAAAAGCCTTCACGTGCTTGATGAACTTGCATACAACGCGCATAATCGTAATTTTCCGAGAGCTACGACTTGCACCAGTTGACCACTGCAGATTTAAAGTGTGTTTGACTAGAAACGGCGCTGTGCCGTCGCTGTGCAACGATCGGTGAATGACATCAAAGTACCGCGAGAGCGATTCGAAAGCATACAGAGCTTTATTTACGGTAATTACGACATGGCGTGAACGCAGCACTGTCTCGCCCTCATGCCAGTAAACACGTCATCAGAGAACAGATGTCGCTGCAAGGAGGGAAAGATATTTTAATTAAAGATTACGAGGCCACAAGAATTAAAAAATAATAATGATGTTCACGGTTAAATCATTTATAATGAATACCGCAATATTCCAGAAAAAAATAAGAAGTGTCACTTTTAATTTCATGGTGACTTTAATATTACTGCAGTTGTTGCTAGTTGTTCACCTTGTTGCTAGGCCAGTTTGTATTGTACTGTTTTTCTTTTTGGAGTATTAAACACTATACAGGTATCATTTTAAAGCAATTATAAACTGAAATCACTATCATGTCAACATATTTATTTATTTATTTGGCAAGTAGTTTCACATTGACAGGCTGATCACCCTGTCTGGGTTTATTTTGCGATAATGACCGGCTGACTGTACATGGTCCATATGGAATTAAAAAGCAACTTACTGTTGAATGTCAAGTAGGCCTATTAAAACAGGCAGTGAAACTGACATTCCAGTCTTATCTGCCACAGTTTTTACCTGACATCCCCCTACATAAAACGATTTCACGCACAAGAATATATTTCACAAGAATATGCGCCTAACAGAGCTCTAGAAATCCATACACGTCACTGCTACGAAAACACAGCGCAGCCGCTACTCCCCGCAGACCTGTTTAAATTCACAGAGAGAACAAACAGCGCCTGGGAGAACTTCTAGTGTTGAACCCTGGAGTAGGTGACCCTACAGTGAGAAGCAGGGTAGAACAAGCCTCTGGCCCTGCAGCACAATATCTGATCCAAACCAGTCCTGCTGCTGAGTGTCACGCTATAACCTCAACCTCTCCGTTCTGCACAGTGATGTGGAAGCTATTCCTGAGTCTTATCAGGGTAACACTTTTTTTTTTGATGCTCCCCCAAAAGACATTCTACTGACTATAAGCAACTACATGTCAGCTTACATTTATTCATTTTGCAGACACTTTTATCTAAAGTGAACTTATTAACCTACCAGTCTACTAATACTCGACTAACACTCTAATGCGAGTTAGTAGACGTGCAACGTGAGTCAACAGAATGTGTTAAAGGGACCATCAAAATAAAATGAATAGATGCTTTCAGAAAATGAACATCAGTGTCCTCACTGACAGCCATGAACTCCACAGCACTGCCAGGTAGAGACAGCTCCTGTTTTTTTAGTTTTTTTTTTTCATCAATGTGGAATAGCATTAATCATCAGCATCACTGTATTCAGCAGAACAGCATGAGACACTTAAAAAAGTTCTTCATGGTGAGCATATCAGCCATCAGCAGTAAAGCAAAGAGAACACATTTCTTTAGGACATGAACCTGAGCGGTAGTGCCCTCTTCTGGAAACCAGCTGTGGCAACTGTCGAAAACAGAACTTAAACTGAGAATGTCACAAGGTGAAACAGATTGTTTGGCAAACTTGCATCGTGACAGAACCAGCAGAAATCTGTTTCTCGCAGATGTGCTTTAGGACAAAAATATTCAAACATTTTTAAAGGGTGTCAATACAATTCTGACCTTCAAGTTGAGCTGTCAGAATATATACACACACACACACACACACACACACACAGGTAGAGCTCACAAAGCAGCACATATTAAAGGCCTTGAGCACATTAAAGACAACATTCATTCAGAGATCACAAGATATGACTTTTTTATGATATGACAAGATAGAACTTTTTTTTTTTTTTCGAAAAGGATTTTGCTTTTTAATTGTGAATGTCTTTTCTTTTTTGTGGTAAATCACAGTGGTCGTGCATAAAGCCCCAGCATGACACGTGACAATTTTTTAAAAATCTACATTCGATTTAAAATCTTTATCTACATTTTAAACAAATTGCTATGAACATAAAAGTATTTTATAATAAGGCTAAAAAATATATCATAAATACATAAAAAAAAATTTTTTTACATAACAGCCCTGGAGGTTGTAGGTGGTATTTAGATTATTGAGAGCATTTAATCTGACACAAATATTTTTTTGCGCAGGATGTCATCATCAACATTTTTGGTCTGATTTCCAAGCACAAATTTGTCTATATATCTATAGCAGTGAAGATCCTATAAGTAATGACTATAAGTCAAAAACCTTATATTTAGATTTCAGGGAGTTTCTAAACATGGTTGTATTTTCACACCAACAACCTTCGACCATGTAGGTTGGAATCACTCAGAAGACGCTATAAAACAGTCAACAAGCACTGAAAGTAGCAAGTATTTATTCAAGGTAAAATTATTTACATTGTAACCAAAGACAACATCCTGGAAAATGGTACAAATTGTTTGTCCTTTAATATATATATTTATATATAATATTTATATATTTCTTGTAATTGTACTTTTACCTTTATCTAAAATAATGCAATAAAGGTGGGTGGGGGGAGAAGTATAAAATAAACAAAATTCAGGTTTGGTGATTTGAAAGTATTCTAGCAGTCTAACATCAAATATGTACAGAAATATTTACAATTAAAAGAAAAACTTCAGATCTGTAAATTAACTTGTCGTAAAACTTGCTTCAGTTTTACAAAATAGAACAAGCTCTATTCCATATGGCTCTGCTTCAGTAAAAGATCTGAAAGGAATAGAGGACACTTTTGCTTGATTCAGTCTGAAAAATGATGCACTGCTTTTTTGTCTTTTTTTTTTTTGTCTGTCTAAGACCTTTCAGCAGCTTCCAGCCATTCTGCAGACGCACGGGATAAAGTAAAAAAAAAAAAAACAATGGAGAAACATTTTCCTGAATAACATCAACAAGTAAAGAAAAACAATTATAAAACAATAAATCTCAATTGTTCTATTATATTAAAATCAGAGTGTAATTAAATTAACAGAGGATGAGTCATTCATTAACACGCTAAAACACATTGAAAACACTTTTCAAGTGCTGTCTTTTTTTCCTTTTTTAACAATAAAATGGGCCTCACACAGCCCAGACTACAAAACTAAAATAGATTAAAAATGGGAAAAAAAATTAATGTTTTTTTAAATATTTTTTTATCATTGGTAATGTCAGGTGATGATTCTTCACACAGAGAAAAACTAAAACTACAGAAACCTCTACAATCCTTCCCACATATCCAGGTAAATTCATCAAAACTTCTTGCTTACTGTTATCACTGTAATTTTAAAAGAAATTAATCATAATAGCTTGGTTTCAGTACATGTGAAATTAACAATGACACTGTCGTAAAACACCATTCTTTAAGCAGGACAAGAACATTTTCATGTTTGCGTTTATCTTTGGTTCATCAGGCATCTTAGACTTTCTTCAGACCGGCAACAATATTTTTCCTTTTTTTTTTGCAGATCAGATTGGTTTTTTTGCAGTCAAAAACCTGATCTACACCACATCCATGTGGCACGCATCTGTCTGAACGGTCAGATCGAATCTTTCAAAAGTTTGGGGTTCGTAAGATTATTTTTTTTCTCCAAAGAAATGAATACTTTAATTTCTCAAGGATGCATTGAATTGATGAAAAAGTGACAGTATTAGCATTAAGCGGTAATTAAGCAGCACTACTGTTTTCAACATTGATAATAATAATAATAATAAATGTTTCTTGAGCACCAATTTTCTTCTTTAAAGGGGCTATATGTAGTTTTTCTACAAAAATTAATCCTTTTTTTATTGCCTGTGTGTGAAGGGGTTGTAATCCCACATTAAAATGATCCACTTGGCGGGTTTTGCTATTACCTCTGAAAGCAAGTATTCCTATTTCTATGTGAAGGCTCCGGGTCGGATTTACCGCGAAATCCAGTGACGTGACTGAGACCTGCATGCGCGCTCCCGAGCTTCTCGCCTGGTCTACTGACTTTGCACTCAACAGCGACGACACTGCAACGTATGACATGGAGTCTGCTAACACTAAGAAACAACCTGCTCCCAGCACAACACAGACTCCAGCACAAACTCCACATAATGATAAAAAAAAAGTTTAAAAAAAAAAAGTTTTATCTGCTGAAGCTCGTCAGGCCAAACGTGAATCGGATCAACTTCGGACGAAAACACGGATCAACATCGGAAGGGATTTTGAATCATGGAGAAACCTCCGCTTTGTATTGGTTGCAATCTGAAACATCACCGCTAGAGGCCGCTGAAAACTACATATAGCCCCTTTAAATGATCACAGTTGTACTGTATTTTTGATCAAATAAATGCAGCCTTGGTTAGCGTAAGAGACGTTTAAATGGTAGTGTACGTAACACCAGGTTTGGGCGCAGTATATTCATCAATTATGTCCTGAGAAGAGGCAGAGTATCCAGTTTCTACAATTATCAGTTACTGTAAGAGAAAGTCTTTCGGGATTGTGCTAACGCTTACATCACTACTGATGTAAATGCATCGGATACCGACTGCACTGTCTGAACAAACATCATGTGCAAACAGTCAGTCCTAAAACCGTGAACAAAGCTTCAGACCTCAGTGTTTGAAATATCAATAAGTTAGGTTTAGTGTAAATGTTTACAATACAAGCAAGGGCAACTAGCTTAAAATCGCTTGTTTCAAAACACAGCTTAGTTTTTGTTTTACATGGGGATCAGTGCTTCAAAAACCAAATATTATGCAAACACACCGCTGAGTGAGTGTGTGAGAGAGCATGGGAGAGAAAGACAGCATTTGAAAAACACACAATGTAAAAACAAGCAAAAAGAAAGAGGGGGAAACAAAAGTCTCTGCAGGGAGTCGCTCGGGCAACGTGACCGTAGCGACGCTTAACCACCTTTACCACCGGAACTGCTGCCTCTTGTCCTGAAGGGCCTAAGGCACGTTGCCAGGTCCAGATTTATCCCACGGAAGATCTGCGACACCTCTGCTAACAGTGCTCCAAATAATCAATCACCCGTGAGATAGATTTCTGTCCTGTGGTTCCAACAGAACACTGGTGTGATGGGAAAGAAAAGAGAGAAGTAAAATACCGATTTCAAATGTCATTGGCCAGATATCAGAGCACAGCCACACATTTTGCATCAATGGTCACCTGGCATTACATTGCTAACCAGTTGTGATCTGGTCACATTAAAGGGGACATGAATTGAGAAATCAAATTTGACATATAAGAGGCCATCATACTATGAGAATATCCTGTAAGTTTCAGAAATGAAAACTCCCTTGTTAGTCCAAAAACAGCTTTTATTGAAACCAAGCCCAGAGAACGACTCGGTTTGGAATAACATACGCGGCGCTAACACTGTATCGAGCAGTAAACGTGCCTTTGAAGAGTGCAAAATGTTGTGCAGTGCCAGGTTGTGGAAAAAGAGTCGCTTCTTAATCTTTCTGATGCTGGATCTGCAGCATCAGACTGAAATAGAAAAAACAAAAAAACAATGCTGTGCCTTCTATATTGGATTCTACAGGTATGGCCCAACACTGTGAGTAAAAAAGTTTTTACTATGTCACTACTGCTTTGCTACAGATCGTTTGATATATTATGTGCCGATTATGTGTACGTGTCTAACCCAAATCACCAGTAATATGTAATATGTACAGTCAGATGTTCTTTGTCTCAAAATAGTTTATTGCGGTTTATGTGTCAGAAACAATGTGAAGTTGACCGTTTAGTCACTGGTTTGATTTACTCTTAAGCTATGTTCAGATTGTCAGTCCAAATCCGATTTTTGTGCATATCTGATTGAAATCCGATCAGATTTAGCTTGTGTGAATTGCTAAAAAAAAAATCAGTTTCGAGCTACAATCATATGTGGTTTGAAATCCTATTCCTATACAGTCTGACCGCTCTGATCGGATTTCTCGTAGTTTTTGTGGCTTTCTCACACCACGTTAAAGTCAGACGTTGTTAGAGGAAACATGCTGAAGGTCGCTGCAGAAACAATGTTGTGTTGTTGCAAAGTGCCAGAAGAGCAAAAAATGACAATATAACGGAGACATGTTTTGAAACTGGCAGAGACGACAGCGCGGAATAAAGCCACGCATACCAGCCTATGCTTCTGCCACTGCCTCAGAAGGCACAGTAGTCCAGCACGGCAGCTATTTCCATGTTGTAAATAAGACAACATCTCTATTGTAAACCACTCCATGTTGCAGTTGTTGTTATTGGCGTATACCTACCAACCATAGCCATAGAAACCAATTCAGATATTAAGGAAAACGAAAGAACAGCATGAACACACAAAACTCCCGTTATAATCAACAAATCTCTTATTTACATTGTGTTTGCATTGTTAGTTATGATGAAAGCATCCGTTAGTGTGCAGAAATCGAGTTGCAAAGATGAGATCACTGCATTCATGTGCTCAACGTGATGTCTGTGATCGACTACAATGCTCATCACTGCAACCTTTCATGCCACGATCTAAATATGATGCTATAGATCTAAATGTAATGCTATAATCAACACTTTTCACGAATAGTTAACCTTGAGAGCTGTAATAATAAAAACATGCTCAAAGTTGAGAGAGTTCCACATGTCATACTTAGCTATTTCATATGCAAAGATGTTAGAAGTCTCACAGTAGTCACACCCCTTCAAAAAGAGTGTTCAAATAAGGGGGCTAAGATCAAGATAGGAAAAATGCCTTTTATTTCTAAATAATTACCATTTTTTATTTAAAGGGCATATTGCAGTGAGTCATCTGCCGGGCTCTGCGGTCTCGTATCTCTCACGGAGGAGCGGAAGCATAAAGGGGGAGCGACGACAGTGAAGATCAAGAGAGGAACAGGCCTGGACTTATGTTATGTTTTATGTTTTATTATATGTGACAGCAGTCGTCCGTGAGGGGCTGCTGTCTTTTACTTTCGTTTTGTATTTGTTTATTTTATTATTAAATTGTGTGTTGAACGTTCGCCGGACTTCACTTCTGCATCTGCTTCGAAAAACGCAGTAGTGTGTAGTATTCACTATAGACCGGAGGATTATAATCCCGGCGATATGATGGGGTTCACCATGGGATGCCGAAGCAAGAACCAAGTGAGACTCCGGGCTGGTGCAGTTCCTTCGGTGCTCACTGTCCCAGCTCCTTCATCAGGTCCGCCGGCAGCATGTGGTTCGG
Organism: Rutilus rutilus; assembly: GCF_951802725.1. NCBI lineage: Eukaryota > Metazoa > Chordata > Actinopteri > Cypriniformes > Leuciscidae > Rutilus > Rutilus rutilus. The sequence goes on along the minus strand of NC_140226.1, from coordinate 20,861,449 downwards.
GCGCCGGCGGGAAACATGACGGTCACGGATCCGTCAGAGATCACTTAGTATACATCTGTTTTACAAAATGTGCCTTGTCTTAATTTAATTCATGAACATATCCTACATAAACTTGTAGGCTAATGTAATGCATTTATGTGTTTGTAGTCTGCAGCCGAAACTTATCATAAATAGTTCTATAATTCATTTTCAATCTGTACAAAACCACTTTAATGTTTGTGTTGTCTGTTTCTACATATAAAGTTTTTATACAGTAAGACAGTTGTGATTGTGATTATTTTTTTATTCATTGTCACCAAAACTGGGCCATTCAAAGCCTTTATAAAGTCTCCTAATGGCTGACACAACATATGGAGGTAAGGGTCCAATACTAGCTTTGCTATTGCCTGATACATGATAATAATCTGTACAATATTGTGATCTGAGCACAGTGTTAGATATATCTATAAGCTAACACTGGTCTCTCATCAAGACACCTGCCCTGTTCTCCTCACACCACAACTCAATTTGTCTCCTCTGACCATTGTTCTGTCTAATCCTGGCCTGTCCCTGCTCTCTTGGCCGCATAGCAAGCTGATAATTATATGGCTGAGATCCGTCATACAAGTAAACATTTAGGCTACAATTTCATCAGCATCCGAACCGTCATTGCGATCCATTGCTTTCCTATTTTTTACTTCGACCGCACTCTCTCCCGTTACGTCACTTCCGGTTTGGCGGTTTTCATGCGAAAGTAAAACTTTCTCACAAAAACGACTCCAGAAGCCTTAATAGCGCTTTAGAAGTATATATTTATATTTAAATCTAGTTCCTACATTCTTTTTCTATACATTGACTCACTGGGTACTCTAACCTGCAATATGCCCTTTAAAAATCTTTAAATATATTGCAGTTTATGATCCCTGAAACCCTTTTTGGATGCTTTTTTCATGATCCCTTCATGAAGTAATGTGCACTATAGAATTTGCACTACAATTAATCATCTTTTACTTACAAACTGGGTTGTACATTTTTGTCATGCTGTAATATTCAAAGGTCAGTCAAATATTGTAACACTTGCCATTTTTAAATGTGGAATGCAAGGTGCAAAATGCACTCATTGTAGCACTTACCGTCAGGTTCATGAAATTAAGGAATTTCTTCAGCATTTCTGCCATGATAGAGAAATCTCCCTTAGGAAGATTTTCCCGTACGGTTTTCACATTCATCTAAGAAAGAGATAGAAAAGACATTAATTACATTTAAATATTTTTATTAAGTATTTAGTTTAAATATTTTAACAAAAAAGTATTTTATTTTTTATTAATTATTTAATTCTTTTTAAAGCATTCATCAATTATTATAAATTGCATTTTCATTCTTCATGTCATTATCATATGCGACCATTCAAAAGTTTGAGGTCGTACGTTTTTTTTTATGTTTTTGAAAGAAGTCTCTTATGCTCACAAAGACTGCATTTATTTATTTTTTAAAATACAGTAAAACATTAATATTGCTAAATATTACTACAATTTAAATAATTGCTTTTAATTTAATTTTAATTTATTTTAAAATGTAATGTATTTATGTGATGTAAAGCTGAATTTTCAGCATCATTAACCAGTCTTCAGTGTCACATGATCACATGATATATATATATGCAACATAATAAATGTATTTACTTTGATCAATTAAACACATTCTTGCTGAATAAAACTATTAATTTAAAGTTTAAAAATCCTTGACCCCAAATGGCAGTGTAGATTTTTCACACTTCAGTGATCTTCCACACGACACCCATGGATTTTGTATTTTACGACACTGATTTTGCAGACTTAATTTTGCTTTTTTGTCACTGATCAACAGAAAAATACAATAAATGTCAAAACAAATAAATAACCTAAATTATCAGTGGTATGATCAACTGTGTAGTCACAGGGTTTCAATTGATTATAGTACAAATAAACATCTATCTGCAAGGTTCAACTTCTGGTGAGTCGTTATTGTGGCAGATCATAGACCGTGAAGATAAAAAGAATACTCCAAGTATCTCTACGAAAAGGTAATTGAAAAGCACAAGGCAGGGGATGACTACAAGATTTCGAAATCACTGAACATCCCTGGGAGTACTGTTAGATCAGGTAAGAAATGGAGTATTGACACAGCTGTAAATCCACCCATGACGACCCTGAGGGAGCTACAAGCTTCAGTGGAAGAAATGTGAGAGGTTGTGCAGAACCGTTACCGAGGTGCTGCACCACTCACACCTTTATTGGAAAGTGGAAAGGAGAAAGGCACTGTTAAAAAATATCGACTAGAGCTTTCCAGAAAGCATGTGGGAGACCCTGAAATCCAGCTGGAGACGGTTCAGTAGACTGATGAGATCAAAGTCAAGTTTTTGGCCATCAGACTAAACATAATGTTATGTGTAACCTACACACTGAGCATAATCAGAAACACACCATCACCATCGTGGACCATGGTGGTGACATCATCTTGCTGTAGAAATGCTTCTCTGCATCAGACCCATGAAGGCTTAGGGTAGATTTTATTTTCCGCGTTCCGCTCCGTCTCACGCACAGTTGAGCATTCAAGCCTTTCAAAGTATGCTCCTTTGGGCATGAGCACGGAAAGAAGAGTTCAGCACTATCTAGTGAACTTTGTAGTTCACTAGATACAAAGTTTGTAGTTCACTACATACACAACTTTGTAGGGTCACTAGACACTAGATAGTAGATAGTTTTCAAGCGTTCAAGTCACTTGTACATGCACAGATGACAAAAAATTACATCACACGGACAATCGCGGAACGCAGACGGCTGAAGTATACTTTGAGCTTTACAAGGGTCAGATGAATGCAGAAAAAAAATAAAAAAATAAAAAGAGGGAAATTCTGAAGGAAACCTTGCAAGACACCAGTAACCTGGGAGAAGATTTGTTTCCCAGCAAGACCCAAGCTTAAAACCAAAGCTAGTGGAATGGCTTAACATCATCAATGACAACAGCAACATTAATACCCTGCCAAGTCAAAATCCAGATTTTCAATTGAGAATTTGTGAGTGGACCTGAAAAAGAGTTTTTTCTACTGCAACCTGACTGAACTGGAGCAGTTTTAGAGACCCATTCCATCTGAAGTTACGTCTACAAAATACTTGTATACGTGAATACTTTTTATATTATTATAATATTTTGTATTAACCCTTGTGTGGTGTTCATATTTTTGTTATTCAGCCAGTGTTCGTGGGTCTGGTGGACCCGCTGCATTTTTGGGTTTTTAATTCAACATAATCAAACAATTATGTTAAAATACTCAACAGATGTTTACTTCATCCCAATTACAAGCAATATACACAGCATTTATGGTTAATATTTTCCCTTTACCTTTGTTAGATCACATTAAAGAATTGCAACCTTGTGCGGGAACAGCAGGGGTAGAAACAAAACTCACTCTTGGACTCACACTCTCTCACACTTACACACAATCTCTCTCTCACACTTACACACAATCTCTCTCTCACACTTACACACAATCTCTCTCTCACACTTACACACACACACACACACACACACACACACACACACACACACACACACACACACACACACACACACTTACACACACACACTTACACACACACACACACACTTACACACACACACCAGGCCCTGACAGGAGGAGGACAGAGTAAAGGTACACAGTACCTAAAATTTCCACACTTTTATTAGCCCCGGGTCCAGTGGACCCGAACATCCTTTGTGTAATATAAATGTGTAGGCGGGGGTGTACAGTGTGTGGTCATTGAAAATGTGTTCTGATATATGTTCTTCACAGAAAATGAGCCAAGGCCAATGAGTCTGGGGTTGAAAAAATAATTAATCGTATAATTTTTCTTTTGATAAAAAATGAAAACGGGTCCTACAGACCCGAACCATACAAGGGTTAAATAACTGCAATAAAGTGACCAATTTGTAGTAATTTTTTAAATTTTTTTTATATATATATATATTTTGTTTGCTCACGGTCAAAATATAATCCTTTTTGGTTCAAAACTAACCAACTGCTCTTTAGAGCACCTAAAGAGTGACAGGAAGTGATGCTCACCGGACTCTCCTGACATAGACACCCAAGCAGAAGAGCTGAGTATGACGCCACAATGCTGTCCTCCATGTGTTTCCCAGCATGCTGCAGGGCTGAAAAAGGAAAGATTAGACAGGAAATTAGCATAAAAGCTTGCTCTTTAGTAAACAACTTGTTCTCAAATGGTTTCGTCATGGGACCCTCATTTTCACATGATCATTAAGCTGCAACTAGGGATGGGACGATTACCAGTTTCACTATAAACCACGATAAAATGTACTGACGGTTAGTATTATCGTTTCAAATTTAATTATCATTAAAACCGTGTTTGATTATTGCAATTTAATAACTCACTGTAAATCCTGTCCAGCCAGCAACAGTCGCAGGCGCAGCGCGAAATATTGTTGTAGTTTTTTTTATTCGAGAAGGAATGGCGGAAGGCAGTGACCGTGCTCGGGAGATTTTTCAGCCTTTTAAGAGGACCAAATCTGAGGTGTGGTCATATTTTGGCTTTTACAAAGTCCTGAGTGAAACTTAATCGAGGCTGGTCACTACAATAGGGGTGAAACACTTCAAATCTGCCGAGTCGTCTTGTGTGACCATCACCCACTGTAAATAGCGAACGCAAGGCAAGTTAACTTTGACCTCAATACCAAAACTACGCCTGGGAAATAATTGGGCACAAAATGTTGTTTTGAGTTGAAATATTTGATCTCACTCACTTGAAATAAACGTGAAGCTTCCGCGAAGAAAAGTTCGCAGCAAGTAGCTTTGAGCCAAAGACGAACGAACAAGTTCAAACAAGACTATTAAGAGTGACATTTAAGGGATAATAATGTAGCATATCATTGTACACTTATTACACCGACTTTTTTTTTTACCACATAATTACGGGGACATATTCAATTGAGATTGTTTTAAATCTTACCTGTTTATAAATCCATTTTGTACAGCGTACAAAACAATCGTCCAAAAACGGAGACGCAAGACGGCAAGTTGTATTTGAATGAAACGAGAGAGCGCGTCCGTTGCGATACATGGATGTGCGTTGCTATTGACGAAGGTCATTATAAGGAAGGAAATGCCACAGAATATAAAATTGCTTAAAAAAGTGCATAGAGCTGCTTGTTTTATTTATTGTTTGTTAATTTTCAAATATTAAACTGTTTTTAGTTTGAGCATAAGTTCTTTTTGAACACTTTGAGAAATTTCAGTGAAATTCTGCCAAAAAAAAGGTTAATTGTCCACTGTCAATGGTGTAGTGATTCCGAAGCACCACTTACACAGAAATCACGTTCAAACCAAGCAGCATTCCGCTGGTCAATATGGTGAATTCACGCAAAACACCTGAACCCGATGTGCCCTTATGCGAAATTTCAGATAAAACAGATTTCTATTGAAATAACTGTTAATGTGTCTGCACCAAGTTAAATCCAAACAAGTCATGAAAAGGGTTTGTTATATATTGTCAATTGAGCAGTGAATAATTGTTACCTTTATTGAGGTCAAGCTCCTCTTCCTCCTCCTCTTTCTTGTCGTTTGTTTCATTTGTGTCATTGGTTTCCGAGGCGACCCACTGGATCTCTCCGGATGTTTCCTTCCACTCTCCGCTCTGGTCTGCCTGAGGTTTGGGCGCCTCGCTTATGAGATCATCAGTCTGCGCCTCAGCTAGCACAGCTGCTTGCTCCCGTTCAAGGAAGAGCTGCACACACAGAAACACTTGTATTAAGTGGCTAATATTTATCAGATTTAAGAATAAACACTTGAAGCAGGCCAATCTCGCAGGTCAAATGTGGAGACTCCTGCTAGTCACCTGAACCAGAGCAGCCAGGGCGTTTGACGACTTTAGTGTCGAAGGTCCCTTCTCGCCCTCCGTCTTACTCTCCTCCTCTCCTTCTGTCTTCACGTCGTTCTCCGTCTTCACGTGTACCCCCGTCTCCATCAGGTAGCTCAAGTCCAGCTCCATCTCCACCAGACAGTGTCTGTTTCTGGCACTGTACTCCACCAGATTTATCAGCAGACCAAGACCCTGCGCACACCCATTCACATTCAAGTTTCGCCACACATCAGTAACTAAGCAGACACTACACAAAATAACAATCCCAGTCAGTAGTACAAACTCTGACAGTTGGCTTCAGTGAATGTAAATGATGACACATAAAGAACAAAAAAAATAAATTTCAATGTTTCGACGTTTAACTTCATACTGCTGTTAGACATCTATAAAACCTTAAGCACTGTTGTATTCATTTGCATTTTTGTTCTGCTGTTTTTATTCATTGAAAATTTAATAAAAAGTAAAACAAATGACAATGCATGTATATTTTATATTAAATCACTGTTTAAATAACTGATGACAACTTACTGGTGTTTTAATTTTATTTCCTCATATTAATATGAAATTTGTACTTTAACTTATATTAGGGCTGGGAAAATGATGTGTTAATTTCTGTGATTAATATTTGCATTTTAATGTTTTAATGCATTAAAATAATTACCGCATCATCCATTTTCACGTGATGCAAGAGCAGGCAACTAAGGATGGCCCACATGTACCCAGCCATTAACAAATTAAACAAATACTAAATATTGATCAAAAACGGTAGTATTTGATATTTTACATATTTGTATCATTTCCACATTAATTAGGAGATTCAATATATTTATAATTGCAAAAATGATTCTGAAAATATATTTATGATTTCAAAAATGTCAGGTGTGATTCATTGTGATAAATTATGGATTATGTTTGAAAAATATCTAATAGACCAACAGCCTAAACTTATATGATTCTTTTTTTTAGAAAAAGAAAAGCGCCATCTCACCAGGACACGGATGTCGAATCTCTGCTCCTGAGGCAAATAACGCGGGACCTTAAGAACGCAGTCCAGAGCCGTCATTAGGAGGCCATCCTGCTCACCTGTTTTAGTGCTGCCCCACTCTGAGGGGTCACAGAGTGTGTTACATTACATTATTTTTATTACATTAATACAATTACAGTTATTTTATATTGCTTCATTCTCCAGTATGTGTTGAGGAAGGCTTAAATTCTTTGTTACACGTCTCACCGTTATCATGTGTGAGGTTGAGCAGAACTCCGATAACGGCTCTCATACAATCCTCCACGGCCTTGCCCACGTTGCTATGACTACTGTGCGGGAGGGCGGAGCTTGATGAAGGGACCTCTCGGCTGTAACGCTGTATCATCTGCTCACAATGCTGCAGGGCCCTACACACACGCACAAAGCACAACCTCAGAATGACAACCGTCCTGCCACACAAAGCAACACTGTGACTACACTTTCCATATCATCACACACACACCTTGCTGAGGACACTATGAGCTGGGACTCCTTGTAGGCGATCAGATAAGCCTGGTTCTCGAGGTTGTGAAGTGTAACCTGGATGTGAAAGAGAAATATGTTTTAAATAAATTACACACGAAAATAACAAGCATTTTCTTCAAGGGCTGTCAAAGGTAATGTTAACTTGCAGTAAAACATTTTTTAAAGCTGTTAATTAGCTTCTTTCTGCATTTATTAACTTTTACATCATATCATCCTGTTCGGTGTGATTTCTAAAATCTGATTAGATTCACAGTGTTTCAGAAGTCTGTCGGTCTGCGGCATAATTACATTTAAAATTGTCAATAAAGTCCATGCTATAATTGAATTACTGCAGGTTATTTAATTATTGCAGGTCTTTCTTTAAAGGAAATCAATTCAAATTATTAATCTGGTGTCCACTCACACTCTCCAGAACTCTTAAGCAGCGCTCCGCTCCCCAGAGTGACGCCACCAGACTCTCTTTATCTTCTTCTTTACTTAAGTTCTCCACACACTCTTTCACTAAAGGTAAAAAAAACATTTCTAGGCATTTCCTTTAACAAATGTACAAATCAAATACAGATATACTCAGGTAGGGTACCTTTATCTACGATGTGGTCCAGTCCCCCAAGTAAGCGCAGCTCCTCCTTAAACCAGTCTCCAGCTCGCTTTGACGTCAGAGATAGTAGTGTTTCCATCGCTAAGTGACCTGTCTGAGATGCAGAAAGAAACAGTTTGGAGAATTGCATTCAAGCAGATGTGCATAAAAAGTAAAAACTCCAAAAAAGGTTCAGGCTATTTTTCTTTAAATAAAAGTTTTCATTTTAAAACCAAAGCAGCACTTATGACATAAATAGAAGCTTTTTTTCTGAAAGGCCTGTCAGTTCTGGAATAAACACAATAAAAGCATTTATCATTTTGTTATTTTGATCTTTCTGTCTTTACTGTATTTTTCATCAAATAAATGCAGCCTTGGTGAGCATATGAGACTTGAACTGTAGTGTATGTAAAATATGTAATGTTTATAAAGGAAAACCATTTCTGAAATAAAAATCCCAAGTTGCAAAGATCATTTGCATTTCATTTCCTTAGCTTTCTTTGCTGTACAGACTACAAACAACTAAAAACAAAAACAGATTTCTGCTGCCTGTCTGAACAAAGCCAAGGTGACTGGAAGTACATTTCTTCTCAAATATTCATAGGTTTTCAGAACCGAAGGTTCTGACATGTAAATGCGAGAAACAGGAGTATGAAGGTAAAAGAGTAGCAAACCCCGAGAGCATTTAGATGTGAATTTGAGAACTTGTACAACTCAACATTCACCTTCAGATTTGTATTTGACATGTTTTCACATTGGAGCTGTGAGTGAAAATTTTAGCGTACAAGTACGAATATTTATTGTACAAGTTCTCAAATTCACATCTACATGCTCTAGAGTTTTGCTACTCATTTACCTTCATACAGGAGTCACTCACTGTGATGTTCTCCAGGTCCAGATGCTTGTTGTGGACTGTTTCGCAGAGTTTGCGGATCTTCTCTTTAACTCGACTCATCTCTTTAGCTGTTAACTGGTCCGCTACAGAGTCATCCTGCTCTAGTTCCAGCAGCCTGATCATCAGCTCCAGACAGGAACGGTCCAGATCCATATTCAGCCGGTCTCGGCTCAGTATGTACATCAGAGACGCCGTGCAGAGAGCCAGATTCTACCAGATCCAGAATAACGGGGGAGAGAGAGAGAGAGAGAAGAAAAACATTGCAAACATCTGACCGTAACTCATACACCAGCATGTAGATAGCCTCGAAAGCTAAGAGAAATGAACTAAAAGCAACAAAACTTTGGATTATAAAAAACATCCCCTTAATTGTAAGGCATGGCCTCATATGACTTATTGCTTCTAAGCATCTGTCTTGACTCTGGACTCATTAAATGGATTTAGTTTATTTTTTTATTGAACATCCTTCAATACACAAATAAATTCAAGTCAAGCCGAAAGAGTCAAGGCAAACTTTGTGCACCATCTGTGTAAACTGAACTAACGAGATTTACAGAGTAACGACTGTTTGCATTTCTTCCTTGTCTGCCGGCGGAGATGATTACATCTCCAATTAATGTATACTAATTAAGTAAACAAACTGTTGTTCCACACAGCATTGTAGCTGTGTTCATAATGATAGAGCTGTGATTGTTTAGAATGATGCTTGGTAATACAGATTAGTTAGTTTGTTGGTAAATTAAAGACAGTTTGGGTGATTGGATTGGTTTGATGGTTAGGTACTGGATGAGAAACTCACTGGGTGCTGTTGGGCATCACTGAGCATCTTAAAGACCTGGGCCACCTTCCCTCTGGCCCTCAAGTGCATGCGGAAACTTGGCATGGCACAGCGCGTGGCCAGACTGATTATACTGCAGTCAAAAATGGAGGGGAAAAAAAAGATTAGTGGTTGTGTGTTATAAACATGTCTTTGTGTGTTAAAATTCGTCTTAAAAATGTGGGGCTGCTAGTGTTCAGTGTAGTTATTGTTAACTAAAACTATTCAAAATAATTTTCATTAACTAAAATAAAGCTGAAATAAAATAAAATATAAATATTAAATTAAATTAACATTTGAGCACTGAAATAAAAAATAAAGCTAAATAGAAAAAAAAGACAAAACCACATAAAAAAGGCTAAAACTGAAATAAAATGAAAGCTTCACCAAAAGTGAGAAAAGAAAGATTGAGTTGTACTGAGACAATTTCATAGTTGAAATCATTATGCATGATAATTAAAAGAATAGTTCACCCAAAAATAAAAAAATTGTCATGAATTACTCACCCTCATGTCTTTCCAAACCTGTAAGATCTTTTAAATTAAATCTGAGATTTCTGTCATTCCATTGACAGTCTATGCAAATACCACTTTGTCGCTTGAAAGGGGATGTCTAAGGCCATTTCATGCATTCTGACTCATTTACACTGTTAAAGAGGTGGATTCTCATGCTAAACATGGCCAAAGCTGTCGGCGCCGATTGCCTCGTGGGCAAGTGCATCGACATGTAGCGCCGTTGTGCTTCGGGAGACCCAAGTTCGAGTCCCGGCTTGTGGACCTTTCCCGATCCCGTCCCTCCTCTCTCTCTCCCACCTCACTTCCTGTCTAGCTACTGTCCTATCCTAATAAAACACAAAAACGCTAAAAATAAATCTTTAAAAAAAAACATGGCCAAAGTTTTTTTTTTTAAACGAGTTGGAGTATTTCTGTTACTCCTTCAGTATATGAATACATTTCAGAAAGTTTTTTTCGAGTATGGCCCTGTATGATGTCATAAAGGGCGGAATACCCACCAACGTGCTTCGTTCGTTTCTTTGTTCGTTGCTCGAGAAAGATTTGTCATTTTGTTTTTAGATCACAAAATCAACAATGTCACCTGATGTCACCAACAATGTCACGGCACGCCTCCAGGAGCTTGATTGTTTTCGGAAAGAAGCGGTACAGCTGTATCTTTTATAAATCTGGAGGATGCAAGAAGGATGCAAGACTACTCTATAGGTACTAAAGATTAACATGAGATTGGCAGAAACTGTGTGTTATGTCCCCTTTGAATTGAGCGGTTTAGTCAAAAAAATTTGAAGAGACACAATCGCTTTTAATGATGAACAGACTGAAATTAAGGCTTTTATTCACATATAAACATTGATCAGCAAACATAAACAGAAGCTCAACCGAACCTGCTTGACGTGTGAGAACAAACATCATTGGTTCTTGATGAAGCTCAAACGTGCTACATAACACATGGGAATGAACCTCATTGGCTCCCACACATCAAGCGAACATGATTGAGCTTTTTTTTACCACAACTGATGTGTGAGTTGATGAATTTTTATATGTGAATAAAAGCCTAAATAAATTCAATCGGTTGCAAATCTAAAATATCTTCATTTGGGTTTCGAAGATGTCTTTAGAAGTCTTGCGGGTTTGGAATGACATGAGTGTGAGTAATTGATGACAGAATTTTCATTTTTGGGTGAGCTAACCCTTTACAGCTAATCACAGCTGCGGCACATATAAATGAGGTTGTTATATGCAAATGACCCAGAACACTCCTTTCAGCGTTTGTCTCACCTAAGGCAGCGTGTGTTGAGGGGTTGTGTGCTATTCAGGCCCGTCTCCAGATACTCAAAGTCATCAGTGAACTCCTGATTCTCCCCAAACTCCACCACATCATTAAAGTGCTTCACATGTTGGACCACTGTGTACAACTACACACACACAGGACAAAAAATAAACATTAAAATATAAGCATATCTTTTGTTAAAGTTAGTGTTGTTATTGTTAACTAAAAACATATTTTGCTAATAGAAATAAAGATGAAATAAAATAAAAATTAGATGGAAAAACCTGAATGAAAATTAGAAATGCTGCTTTTGAAAACTGAAAATATAAAAATAAAAGATAATTAAAAATATGAATAAATGCTATAATAGTATATTTTATAGCTGGACAATGAATCGTTAAAAGATTGCGATCTCAATTCAAACACCCACGCGATCTTATTACTAAATGTCATCGATTTGGAACGAAATGTCTATTAAACCTTTGAAAAGTACGATCACTGCGGAACAATTCAAGTGAGCCAGAGACAGCAGTTATCATGTATAGATAGAAAACCTAACAAACAGTCTTTTCAACCACATAGTATCTTACAAAAATTATTTTCACAGAAGTACTGGGATAAAAGTTTATAGTTCAGTAGCGATCAAAATAGTAAAGCACCTTTTAAATATAAAAACATGACGCTTCAAATAAAGATTGTACCAATTAAATTGTTACACCAGCAAAACATTTTTTGCCATTGAATCATTCATTCAAGATTTTTCTCAGAACATGCTGATTCATCCAGTAATGAAACAAGTTAAGTCTTTATGAGTGAGTCATTTAATCATTCATTCATTCATACCGATAAAAAAAAAAGAAATTTATTCAAATTAAATACTTTTTTTAAATGGACTTTTGTTTAGTTGTCTATTCAGAACCATTAACTCTATTTTAAACAAAAACAATAGTGATTCTCAATTTATCCAGAATCGTGCAGCTCTGTAGTTTATAAATAATACTAAAATAACACTGGTTTAAGTGAACACATTTCAGAAAGAATCATTTACATTATTTCTCAGAGTGCAGTGCTCACCTCTTTGTGCTCCTTCCTGCATTTTAGTGCAGTGACGATGTCTTGGTATGGCACAGTGGGAATTGTGACAGACTTGGTGACTTTAGGAGGAGGGGGCGGAGCTTTAAACACTCCATCATCTTTATGGGAATTTGTTTCTTTGCTGCTGCTGGACACACTGGCCTTCTGTAAAAATAATTAAATAAAACAACATTATAGTGCACAAAGGCAAAGAAAATGTCAGGGTATAAAGTTAAGGGTTCATGAATGGAGTATTTTACGTACAGGTACAGCCACAGTATGAGAGGAAGCAGGATGAGGCACTTCCTCAGGCTCGGGTTGATTCCAGTGACGAGCATTATATACGGCTTTAGCAGGAGACTGCATTAAACACACACATAAAACAATTAAATAACAAATTAAAACAGTAGCTTTTTGATAAAGTTAATCTGCTTCTGTTAAAGCTTTTTTAGCCATACTTTTTTTGGCCCGCTGAAGATCTTGCGTCCGATCTCCTTTGACTTGTCGGTTTGCTTTCCATGTCGTTCCTTCTGTGAGCCTGAAGCTTCCGTCTCATCCAGCGACTCCTGCGAATCTGACAATAGGTAGAGAAAAATATATATATTGCTCTACAAATTATCATTATTTATAACCCTTTAAATTTCCCATCTCGCTAAAAATGAAAAGATGAAATTGTGCATTTATGAGGAAGCGTGTTTGTGAGTACCTGTACTTAGGGTGCTTTGACTCTGTTGACTCTCCTGCGAGTCGTTGAACTGGGGACTGCCCGCACTGGTGGCCAAAGCTTCCATTGCTGCCTTCTTATTCTTCCGTCTCTCTTTAGCTGCTGAGTCGTCCTCATCCTCGCTGTCACTCTCACTCAGCTCGTCAAAACCAAAGTATTTGATCTTGTAGCTGGTGCTGCCAGATGCAGTGGCGTCTCCATCTGCGGCCTGAGCCTCAAAGCCAAAAAACTCCAGTTTCGTCTCCTTTTTGCTTTTACTCTGAGTGGGTCTGAACCTAAAAAATGTTTTGCGGATTAAAAAAAAGAAATAGATGACAAAATAAACAAGTTTTTTGTGGTCTACAATTTTCTGTACCATAAAACATATTAATCCATTTATAATTGAGCTCATAGTTATGAGCAGAATTGCAATATAAGACCATGCACCTGCTTCCAATACCAGCCTAATCAAACAAATTACAAATGCAAATAAAAAGGCTTGATTTGTACCTGGAAGGCTTGGCAGGTTGTGTGTCCGTTTTCCTCCTGAAGGTTCCCGCCTCTCCTATGTCAGCTTGCACTGGGGTGACAAAATCATCCACGCTCCTTTCAATAGAGTCCTGTATGGTCACATTACACACAGACACACAGGATGGGTGAAGAACCGTGTAGTCCCTCACCCGACCCCGACCTGCAGGCTTGACCTCAGAACTCCCAGCGACCCCTGCACTGGCGCTCTTCACCGGCACAGAGGCTGGTGTTGGACTCACAGCAGGAACCGGCGCATCACCGGCTCCAGAACTATCCGCCCCTTTATTTCGTGGTCGTCGGTAGACTCTGTTGCTGGATGGTTTGAGAAGCGGAAGCTGCTCAAAGTCAACAGGTTCCACTGTAGGATCCGGTTCAGCGGTGCACTGCTCTGAGCTCTTGAGCCCATCAGAAGAGTTCCCATCTTGGGTGGAACTCCCCTCACCAGCCCCAGGAGGAGAGTCCTCCCCGAAAGAGTCCCATTCATCGGAAACGTTACTACTGTGGGTTTTCAAGCTGGAGACCTGGGAGACTGGTTTGCTTACTGTGACACTGGATTTGCTCCAGGCTCCTACAGTGCCAGTGACATGTGATGAGGCTGGATACGTTTGAGCTGCAATTGAGATAAAAAGTGTTGGATTGTTATGAAAAAAGAAATTGGTGGTACATCAAAACACAACCACCAATATTATATATAACAATATTGTTTAAAAACATACTATAACATTATAAACAATGTGCGATATTATATAAAAAGTGTTGTTTACATATAAACTATAGCAAAATATAAAATAGTATTATTTAAATGTATACACATTTATATATAAAAAATAGTAAATAACAGAGTAAAGTTTTAAATTTAAAACAAATGCTATTCTTACTGGGATAGTTCGCACAAAAATGAAAATTCCACCATTTAATGCCAAACCCATATGACTTTCTTCTGTTGAACACAGTGAGAACTCTACAACTTGATTGTGAATTATTCATTCAGCGGCTTTGTGAACTGAATCAACCAATTCATTGAACAGACAGGACTTAAAAGAACAACTCGTTCACAAATCAGAAATCACTACTTTTCTCATGAACCCATCAAGGGGGAAAAAAGGATTTTCAGTTAACAATGACTTAAAATCCACCCTGTAGTCAATAATTGTATCCCTTAAAACTCATCTTTGATCACCAAAAAGACATATTTTAAAGTTTTTTTTCTTTGAAAAAAGTATTCATGCCTTAAAATTGCTTGAATGTAACTACACCCTTGCCTCATTTAGTATACACGGTTCTATGAATATGCAAATTAGCCCCGCCTCCACTCACTCAGGCCAGTTTAGAGATCCACTCGTTGAACTGATTGGTTACAAGGTAGTTTGTGAAGTCTGAAACACCAGCGATTTCAAACCGTGTTTTTGAGACTGCAGTTCAAAAAGGTTCACTGCAGATTTAAGGAGTTGACTTCTGAATTTGCACTAAACACCACATAGAAATATAAACAACATTAAAAGCAAGCTTGATTTTCACCACAGGAGAACTTTAAATTTAGGTCTGTTCCTCACACAAAGACACTGGTCATATGGACCATTTTATAGTGATTTTACTGCAACTCCATGAGGAAAAAAGCAACCAGCATATTCTTCAAAATATCTTCTTTTGTGTTTCACAGAAGAAATAATGTCATACAGGTTTGGATCAACAAGGGTGAGTAAATTTCTTTCAAACCCCACACTAAATGTTTCCACAGTCGGATGTAGATACTAGATATAATTAATATTACTATTAGAAGTTTAATGATCCTTAGAGGGTCATCGCAACCTGAGCCCTTGTTTCACTGCTCCTCTAATAGGCGTAATTAGCCTTGCTAAAGAGCCAAGGGAAAGTGTGGAACTGCATTGGGCTGAAAATATCCTGCTGAGCCCCAGAGTCTATGCCAGTGTGCTTACATGAGCACCTCAACTTCAGCAGAGCTACTGCTATTCTCAGCACTGAATAAAACCAGTATAACCTGCTGCAGAAAAACACAGTGACTTCATCACCCCACATTACACAATGGTGTGAGATCGTTGTAATGACTCAGACATCATAATATGGGTCTGACTCAAGTGATCTAGAAGGTCATTTTAAGTAGCCAGTATTAAGACCAACAAAGCACCCTAAATTACTCTAAAGCCAAGGGCTTGGACTCATTACAATAGCAGAAGCACAATAATAATTGTGTCATGACAATTTCTTGTGTGATGATGATGATTGTCCGTGATCTAAAAGAAACTGAAGTCATAATGTGTGGTCACCCCAATAGTTCCCCTGGCATTATTATAGACACACTCAATGGCACCTGTTTACACCTGGTTTTAAACTGGGATAGTTTACTCAAATGAAATGTCTGCCATGATACCATCATTTATTCACCCTCATGTCATTCCAAACCCAAAAGCTTTTTTTTTTTTTTTTAGAACACAAATTAAGATATTTAGCATTCTCTCATTTTTGCAAAGCGATCGTGTCTCTTCAGAAGACTTGGATTAAACTGCTTGATTCTTTTTAATGTATTTATGAACATAAAAATTTTGGTTGCGTGGACTTTCAATGAGTGGGCAAAAACCTTAATTTGAGTTTCGAAGATGAACAAAAGTCTTAGGCCTGGTTTCAGAGACGGGGCTTAGATTAAACCAGGATTAGGATTTACTAGTGTCCATTTTGAGACAAAACAATGGCACTGACATATTTTAAGATATATTAGAGATTTAAGATATATATCTAAGATGAATTAGAGAAGTAGCCATGACTGATTTGTGAACCGAGTCCAGTTCACAAAACCTCTGAATGGATCATTTATAATCCAGGTCTCACCGTGTTCAACAGAAGAAAAAGTCATATGGATTTGGACCAACATGAGGGTGAGAAAATGACAGCATTTTTGGGTGAACTGAACCATCCCTTTAAGATTTGCTCCGGTAATGCACTCATAAGTATTTCAGCATGAATGAGGTGCTCCACAAAAACAAACTTTAAGCATTTCATTTCTTACCTGGGCTATTCATACCAACCACCCCGCTGCTGATGTTTGAGCTGCTCCCCAAGGAGAAAGTACCCATACCGGTCACAGCTGTGCCCCCACTGGGAGTATTTATCAGGTCATTCCCAGATCCTGTTGCATCTGAGCCCATCTCAGATTGAGGAGTACTTCTGGAAGTGACCGTTTTGGACTCATCATCGCTGTCAAAGCCAAATGGGTCCTCTGAGCTGTCATCATCATCAAAGCGGGGTCGTTTAGTCAGCTCAGGAACCTCTGGCTTGAACGAGGGCCGTTTGACCCCCAACTGTGCCTTATAGGTGGTCTCTCCCCATTTGGTGCTGAGCGTAGCCTTCTTATTAGAAAACACCTCGTCAAACTTCGAGCTGGCCTCTCCTCCCTTACGTGTATATGTTTTACTAAATCTGGACGTCATGTTGACGTTTGTTACATATTCTCTATAGGAAACAAAAGACATGGAGAAAATAAATGTAACGTCAGCATCTCAGCATGTAGGAACAAATAGAAGATTTGTATGTATTGCACCTTGTTTTAAATGCTACAATGGAACTAAAGTAGATAAATATGCAATAAAACATTCATTTTAACCATATAAAGCCTACTGAATCAATTGATACGTGGTTTTCTAAAGCGTCTAAATGATCAAAACTTAGCTGAAAAATCCTGTTGTACATGCATTCTGCCCTCTAATTGATATTTCATACTTTAGTAAGTAAGTTTAGTATAATTCTAAACATTTCCACCTTCACGTTGTGGTACACGTGTCTTTGTGCTGTGAAGTCTTTAATGATTTTTAGTAACATTTCAAGATAACTTGAAGCAACTTTTCTGCACTGAAGCAACATTTACTTGATTATCTGGTTAAAATGTAAGAATCATGATGCAACAGGCTTTTGAAAATGTTTATTTGTACATTTCTCAATCATCATTGTATTGCATTACATTATACATTTTACCCCCCACAATTAAAACAGAGCTTTGATCATAAAACGATGCATTTAAAAGTCATATTACTAATACATATTATTGAGAGATGTAAAGTGACAACTGATGTTTGCATTTCATGTAATAGTCAGATATACTGTTACTAAAAATCCCAGTAATTTACATTACAAGCTATTACAATTTCATCTTACTTTTTTGCCACATACATAACATCTGCACCAAACTGCTCATTTTCACTAATTTTGGACCTCTGAATAAAATTGAGATTTTTTTTTCCTCCTCGAGTGTGAGCTCCACATTTTAATTTTTCATCATATCATACTAAAAGGGCTATTAACGCCTGATGTATCAAATATGAAATGAAAATATGAAAAAAATGTTTTGTCTAAACGTTCAATAAACTGTTTTCTTAAAAAATTAGTTTTTTTTTCCCTGACTATTACTCCACATGACAGGCGTTACAGAGCTAGCATAGTAAACAGACTAAAGATGGTTTAAAAGATAAAACAAAACAAAACGAACTGGGGCATATTTCTAACACTCAACTTCTTAATTTCAAGAACGTTTTATGATGCACCTTCTGTAAATTAAACGGATTGTTCACCTAAATATTATTAATAATAATAATAATTTCAAACCCGTATGAGTTTTTTTTGAGAGGAGCACAAAAGAAGATGTCAGGAGGAATGTCAGTCGCAGTCACCATTCACTTTCAATCCCTAACATTCTGCCTAACATCTTCTTTTGTGTTCTGCCAAAGAAATTAAGTCATGCAGGTTTGAAGCAACACGGGTGTGAGTAAAAGATGACAGAATGTTTTGTTTAGGGTGAACTATCCCTTTAATGAGTAACGTTACGAGCAGAAACATTGTTCATTTACCATGTTTGCACACTCACCGATCCTCCGTCTTTCCTCTGGGCCTCTTGTGCTCCGAGCAGCCGCTAAAAAGAAGCCCAGCCGATCTGTTCAATGAGCAAAAGTGCAAAGAGCGGCTGCAGCGCGGTGGAACTGGAAAAAGTAGAAATTAGGCCAGATAGTGAACTACTGCTGTTGTTTATTTGTGGAGATCTGGATCGGTCGGACTGCGATGCGCCATTAGAGTCTCCCCTCCCTCTCCGCCCCCAACGTCGGCGTAAAGCCTAGCGTCACACCACAACGCCGCTCGGCCAATCAGACGTGTGCGCACAGAGCGTCCGTGCAACAAACGTAGTTCCGGTTGGATGAAGTTATGAAGAAGGAGCGTTCTAATTGGAGGACAACGGTGACTGGAAACAGTGGATAGCGGGGCTTCGTGGTGAGGTCGACAGGTCTTTTTATTTATATATATATATATATATATTTTTTTTAACTTTCAAAATGACAAAATTCAGCAAGATCTTGAAAAATGTCACATTTCACATTTTGCGAGTAGAAATTGAAATAGCAATAATTAAATAAAGCGAAACAAATAACGCTGAGCTTAACATTAAAGGGCATCACAAACACGTTAAATTCAGTTAACAGAGAAACAGTTCTTTGGAATTATTGGAATCTAAATAAACTTTAAAGGCTGTTTGAAAATGAGCGTTTGGGGCTTGAGTTACTCTATTTAGTCTGATGAATATACAATTTTCCTAATGACAAAAGACATATCGATAATATATATATATATTATCCATACATTTTTTTTTTTGTTGGTTGCAATTCATTTTCACACTTTGAAATTGTGATATCTCATACCAAAAAAAAAGATGAACAGAGATGTTTAAAAAAAAAAAAAGCACAATAGACTCTCTTTCACAATTACAAAAGAGCATTTGTAATCTATATCCTCTCTAATGTGTCTTTCACAGAATATATTCTGTTAACAAATTGGTTTATGTTAATAGAATTTTTAATAGAATAGAATAGAATATATTTCTATGTTGTAGAATTTTTGTTTTGTTTTCAACTTGTATTATAATTTCTGCCTTTGCTCACAGAGCTTTTAGATCATTGGGAGTTTCTTGTGTTGTAGTAACCAGACAGCCCTGTTCCACAGCCCTTAAAATAATGAGAAGGTATGGAATATTGCATGTTATTCTATGCTTCCTTTTTTTAAATAGAGTTTTAGACATAAATCATCTTTCAGAGGGGAAAACTGAAAATAAACAAATAATTTCACCTCTTAAAATCTAGTTAATTTTGTTCACAAATGGTTCACATTCTGTCTGTTTCGACACCTGTTGTTTGTGACTTGTTATATTTCATTATTTGCACTCATATTTTACAGAACATAGGACAAACAAACAAACTTAATTTTATACCTGCACTACTAATCTCTAATTTCTGATATTTTCTGCAAAACTAATGTACAATGATTTATTACTTGATTTATGTACTATAATTTGAATCACTTCACATTTAATTGCATTTATTTGCCACGAGACATCCAATATTCCCTATCTCAACGGGAGATGGCGCTAATGTGAAGCTACCGTTCTTGACCTGTGTGTGTTTATTGACTATTGCATGATCGATTGTGAGGAAAGTCAAAATTATTCGAAATTACCTGCAAGACATTTTGCTGCCGAGAGCAAATTTATATGAAAACTCATATCAACAAAGCCATCAGTAAACTATTATAGAAAGTTTATTAGGCTACTACACATGTACTGGCCTCTCAGGAACATTCTATGACTGATCCCTGAATCAAGCTTCAGTAGATTCAGATGTAGCTTATACTTTGGGATGGTTGTCCTGCAGGAAAGTCCATTGATCATCAAGCTTCAGTCTCATCAACATCTTGATGAGCAAAAAAGGCTTGATACTACAAATAATTCATGATGTCCTTCATACAGCCAAGATTTCCACGTCCTGCAACACCAAAGCACCTCCATAACAAGACTGGAGCACCTCCATGTTTGACCATGGAGATGGAGATGGTGTTCTTCTGCTCGAAAGCTTTGCCTTTTTTGCACCAGACACACCACTGATCAATGGGTCAAAAGTTCTAGTTTGGTCACGTTATTCCATAAAACATTCTTCCAGAACTCCACAGGTCTAACCAAATGAATTTTAGCATAATCAAGTAGGCCTTTATGTTCTTCTTGGTCAAGAGTGGGATTCGGCAAGATGTCCCAACATGAAGGCCATGTTGTCTAGTGTTCTTCTTATACTCTGCATCAAGTGTTTTTTCCTCCTTTCACCAGGTCATCTTGCAGGTCTTTAGCAGTAAATTGAGGGTTTTTCTCAGTTGCTCTGATCAAACATTTTATTCCCCTCAATGATATTGTGCTTTTTCTTTAACACCCTCAAAGGGTTTCTAGTACAACAGGTACTCTAGACTTTCTAATGTAATAAAACAATTTGTTCTCTATCGCTTTTGAGAGCTCTTTTGATTTGGCCATATTTGCAACTCAACTTTAGCACATGCATGGGCTAAATGTATGCGTGTGTAACAGCACAAGCTAATTCAGTTTCGTTATAAGGTTTCCAAAGGCTTAATTGTGTTTTGATGCAATTTTGTACCATACCATACAAATAAGTGACAGCAGCACTGAATAGGGGTTGAATAATTGATGAATAAATGACATAGCTGTATTACAAAAATAAATCCTATAACTCAAAAGCATTACATTATATATTGACATTATTACTTTTAATGTGCCATTAAACTGCTAGATCTTTAGAAAAGCCTACATTTGTAAATTATTATAGTCTCTGGGGGGTTGAATAATTTTGATTGCAACTAATAGTGCTTTATATTAGAAATTAAGAAAAAACAGACGCCATATAATACATTTAAACATTTTTAATGTTCAAAATAAAGATTTTTTTATTTTCAGAAAATACTAAGAATCAAATGGAAACATTTAGACTTCCACTTATAATATGTGAAGCATGTATCATAGCATTATGTGATTTTAGTATTGATTGAAAATGAATCAGTTACATCATGTTTATTTTGTCATAAACATTAGGAAATTAAGGCATAAAACTCCAAAGAGGCTTTTAAGAGGTGAGATTTACCTGAAGACAAACTGATCGAGCACCTTAAAAAATAAAATCATCTCTCATGAACAAAATACTGATGTTCCACAGAAAATCTCATCCAGTCTCTGCCTACAGGAAGAACACTGTGCAAAACGCTTCATGTTTAAAAAGATGTTTGTCCAAGTGGTACAAACCTCAAGGATTCAGGTGCATGTTTCACTACATATGAAATTGCATTTAACCTGCAATTTATGCATTCTGTGTAGCCAACATTGTTGCTACTCTCACATTCACACATTAATTACTTGTCATCACAGTATCATATTCATAGTTCCTCAAATTAAACGTGGCAACATCTCAACAGTCTTTTCCTACTTCTTGGTTGCTTGATTTTTGTAGTGTTTTTGTGCCTCAATGATCTCTGAAAGGACGGAGGGGTCGTCCAGCGTGGAGACGTCCCCCAGGTTGCTAGTGTCCTGCATGGCGACCTTTCGCAAGATTCTCCTCATGATTTTTCCAGAGCGTGTTTTAGGAAGACGCTTCACAACCTTAAAGAAGAGAGCAGAGATGCTTTCACAGCTGACAAAACAAATAAATCTTAAAACCATCTGTACAGACAGTGATGGTTTAGACAACACATTTTGGTTGATTCTATGATCATCAGTCATAATCGCTCTTTGTAAATACTCCTGATGTAAATGTTCTAGCATAAACATAATACATAAATATAGATCAAACAATTAACACTGTACAACAAGTTTAAAAAAAAAAGATGTTACTGATTTTACCAGGAAGTGATCAGGGACGGCATATTTAGCTATTTTAGTAGCCACTAGGAGTCTCAGCTCTCCCACAACAGCCTGCTGGTTCTCAGTAGCAGATTCTTTTAAAACTACAAATGCAAATGGAACTGGTGAAAGAGAAAGACAGGAAGATAAAGTGAGAGAAATGTAAACAGGCAAGGTAAAATCCCATTACGTTTGCTTTAAAAACTGAATATTTTGTGACAGTTAATTGTGTCTTTATTATTTTTGTTCTTTTCACAATGGCCAAGGGTGTTGTAATGCACACAATGAATTGTGGATCAAAAGGTCTCTGCTTGCTTGGGTGGGTGCATGCGTTCCAGATGGCTCATGAATGAAAAAAGGTGAGATCGTCGGGGGCCTTACCTTCTCCTTTGATCTCATGAGGAATTCCGATCACTGCAGTTTCAGGAACGTCTGGATGTTCATCCTGATGCCAGAGAAACACATAGTCATCAAAAACTTTCATCCTTCTCTTCCGTTCAAAAGTTTGGAATAAAGGTTTTAAAATGTTTTTGAAAGCAGTCTCTTATGCTCACCAAGGCTGCATTTATTTAATCAAAACAGTAATATTGCAAAATATTATATTAAAAGAACAGTTTTCTGTTGTTTTTTTTAACAGTTTAAAATGTAATTTATTCCTGTGATGGCAAACATTGGCAAAAAGCATTTTTATGAGCCATTATTCCAGTCTTCAGTGTCACATGATCCTTCAAAAATCATTTTAATATGCTAATTTGGTGCTCAAGAAACAATTCTTATATTTTTATTATCGATATTGAAAACACTTGTGCTGCTTAATAATTGTATGGAAACGGTGATTCTTTGATGAATAGAAAGTTCAAAAGAACAGCATTTATTTGAAATATAAATCTTTCGCAGCGTTATAAACGTCTTTGTCACCTTTGACCAATTCAGTGCATAATTGCTGAAAAAAAGTATTCATTTATTTTAAAAAAAGAAATTTCTGACTACAAACTTATGAACAGCAGTGTACATTTGCTTTAGCTCTGTAAAAGACTCTCAATAGAACATTTTAAATCATCATAATAATATAGGTCCCACTTTATGTACTAACATTTAAAGTAATCTCTTGATACAATGCACTTATTGTGTACATAGCCTACATGTTTTTACATTGTACTCAAAAACCTGCATATAATTAATTTCTGTAATTACGAATAATGAACTTCGGGTCTCACCAGTGCATCTTCTATCTCGGCGGTGCCCAGACGATGCCCACTGATATTGATGACGTCATCCATTCGTCCTGTGATCTGGTAGTAACCGTCTTTGGTGCGGTGCGCCCCATCACCCGTAAAATACTGACCTATGGGGCATGGCATCAGTTAACACCTTAAGATCAACTTATACCTCTGATCACTATCTGTCGACTTTGATTGCAAACTTTTTATGAAGTAAAAACTTAAATGGAGTTATTGTGAGTGCAATTCGCAACAACAGAAAGCACATTTGAAAATTCTAAAAGATTTTCCCAGTCAGGACCGTCACTTTAAAGACAAAGTCAGAAAGAACATAACAAAACTTTTATAAAAGAAGGAGCTTCACGAGCCCCAGGGATCTGGCTCACCTTGGTACGGTTTGAAATATGCATCGACGAATCTCTGATGGTCTCCAAATATGGTTCTGGCCATTCCAGGCCATGGTTGGCTGATGCACAGAGCTCCATTGACATCATTTCCTGTTATTATCTGCCCCTGTTGAAGAACCAAAAGGTTGGTGACTTTTCCACACGACTGAAAACACGTGCATTGAGATGTCTCTCAGTTGATCTTCATGGGAGGGGGTAAAAATCTCTGTCTCTCTCCCCAGAGTGAAACAAAAGAGTGCCTCAGAGGAAATTGGACCTGCTCCAACACACATTATTATTACCCCCCCCCCCCCCCCCCCCCCAGCTGCAGAAGAGAATTTGACGTCCATCAAGGTCTGTAATACAAAGCTTTCTTTAAACACAGCAGGAGAAGTTAAGTGCACTGGATCCAGGCAGAACCAGGCAGAGCAAAAGACAAATATTACCCTTGTTTAGGTCTGAATAGGACAGTCTGCTAACAATTACTGTATCTAGAACAAGTGTAGAACAAACTACTATAGAAAACACAGAAAAGTCATTGAGCTTGCCAGGAAGTAAAGTGCAAATAAGAACTTGTTTTTTATTTCAGATTATGACTATATCTTACAATTGAGGCTTTATATTTCACAATAATCTCACAATGCCACTTTATATCAGTCATATTACTTTTTTTGTTGTGAATTACAATTACATACATATATATATATATATATGTGTGTGTAATTGTAGTTCACAACAAACATTTTTTTATTGATTTTTCAAAGAGAGGATCACTTACAATTACCCAAAGGTTTCTTCACAATAACAGAACACACCCCCCCCCCCCCACCCCCACCCCCACTGATCTCTGTAATAAAATTGCAATCTAACCAATTACCAAAAAAAATAAAAAATTATAATATCGATCATAAATACAAAACACAGATACATACTGCTATATGAGAAACTTAGGATAAGTATAATAACACAGATTATCAGAAGTTTACAAGTTCAAATTGCCCCCCAAATTAAATTCTAAATTCTTCCTTGAAGCTTTCTTGTCATTTCTACATTTTTTACTTAAGAGTTGGCCATTTTTCTAATAGTATTGTGTAATAGAGGAACACAAACTGCTATAAATGCACCCTATGTTTCTAAACAACAAGTGACCAAGCCGTGAGTCAGGAAACAAATAAACAAGTATAAATCACCTTCTCCCCAAGCAGTGCTGGCTGGATGCCAAAAAAGGGTCTCATAGCCATGGCAGGCCGGATCTCTGCTCCCGGTTCAGCTGGGAGTGGGGCGATACACACACCGCCAGTTTCTGAAGAGAGAGAGAGAGAGAGAGCCTGGTGAACGATCTATTTATTTCTGAATAACGTCACACATTCACAGACGAGAACAGATGCTGTGATTTCCTTTTACCTGTCTGCCACCATGTGTCCACCAGAGGGCATCGTCCATCCCCGACCACATTATGGAACCATTCCCACGCCTCGTGATTAATGGGCTCTCCAACTGCCAACAGATCACACATTCACATGGTCATTTATATAGACAAAATCAGAGACCATAAACACTGCACTTAAAAACATGCTCTCTAAGTTGGTATGATGGAGTGACTTTGCAATTCAAGGAAATCTTAGCCCTATCTTTTCAAATGGAACTGACAGTTACTAAAGGGGCCAACAAAATGACTGGCTGTGCAGTGTGCACACAATCTAGTGTTCTTGATGTTTGGCGCAAAGTCAGATTTTCCATTGTATAACTCAATAGCTGTGTGACAAGACTCATTAAAATAATCTAGAGTAAGCGGGCTAAACTTTAACTGTGGCTGAATGTTCTCCCTTGGTGGAAGTACAATATCTGTGCTTGAAACACCAGCCCAGATATTGTACTTCTTCAGTTCAAACCCTGAAAATGGTGACCTTTGAACTGGAAGCTGATGAGTTCCCCATCCCCATTGTGCCATTGCAATGCACTTTTCCCTCTTACAACAGGAGCAATCCACCTCAAGTAGCCCTGGGTTAAGTCGTAATAAAAATTGTTAAATGATAAATAACACACTGACTTTCACACTGCTGTAACTAAACGGCAGTGAAACATTTAAGATGTATTTACACTGAGTAAAAAATCTTACATTTTCTAACTATATAATTAAAAAACAGTTTATTGGAATTTGAAATAGAATTTTTTTGAGTGTGATAATTAACAATACAATTCACATTGAAATGCTAATTTCGCAGGTCAATTTTGATTTTGTTGGCTGTGTGGAACTAAGGAGACAAATATCATAGTAAGCAATTCTATACAAAATGGGTATGTGTTTAATACACCCTGCCCTTTAAAAGTTTGTAGTTGGTAAGTCTCTAATGCTCACCAAGGCTGCATTTATTTGATCAAAAATAAACAGTTAAATTGTGAAATATTATTACAATTTAAAAGAAACTGTTTTCTTCTGTATATTTTTTTAAAATGCAATTTATTCCTTTGATGGCAAAGCTGAATTATCAGCATCATTACTTCAGTCTTCAGTGTCACATGATCCTTCAGAAATCATTCTAATATGCTGATTTGCTGCTCAAGAAACCTTTCTTACAAAAGAGAGATATATATATATAAATATTTTTATTTTTATTTTATTTGCCATTAAACTTTTGAAGACTCACCAGATGCAAGTGTCTTCAGTGATGACCTGTCATATTTCTTCACCCAGTTATCCTCATATTTCAGGAGTAATCTGATGGCAGTAGGAGCTCCATAAAACTGGTTTATTCTTAACCTCTGAACCGTCTCCCAGTAACGACCTAAAACAGTCACAAAACATAGTCAAGACAAAGATAATGAAGTGTTTGATTTACAACCGCATAGCACTTCAAACAAAACACATAAGTTATGAGATTACAAAAAATATGAACATCAACAGTAATTATGACTAATTAAAACCCAATATTACACAAGCACATTGTCTAATGGATACCAGCACAGAAACAGAGGCTTTCGAAGAGCAGGAAAACATACATGGAAAAGTTTCCTGCAGAGGTCACATTGTAAAGAGCACTGCTTTACGACCACTCATGAAGACTCATTTCCATTAAAATACACTCATAAAGGCAGATAAGGCACATTATACAGGTTAATGTGTCACCTGAACAAAAGAAGTTCCTTCATTCTGAAGGGCTGGGAGGGACAGTAACCCTATCTGACATGATCTAGAGGGGTCACCACCTCATTCAGAATGGACGAGAACAGGAACACGACTGACACAATTATAAACTTAAGGAATGAATAGTTGTGTCTCCCAAACACTTCTCATCTTGTTTAATTATCTTTGTAGAGATGCATTTTAAATGTTTTGAAAATGTAACTTTACTTATTGTCTGCAAATGCTTTGGTAATACGAATGCACATTTTTTTATCATGCCTATAAACCACAGTAACTAAAACTGAAATTAAAACTAAAAAAGAAATAGAGTGCATGTGCATTATACATACTGCAAACCATTGCTCATAAGCACATGTAATTTCTCCTGATATTTCACCTGGATTGGGGTACACGGGTGTACTCTCAAACAGGACAGAAGTGGCTCCATTACACAGGGGTCCATACACCACATAACTGTGACCCGTAATCCAACCGATGTCAGCAACACAGCCAAACACATCTCCAGGTGTGTAGTCAAACACATACTGCAACCACAGACAGGTATTCAGTTACACAAATGGACAAAAATTACACCCTCTAAAGCTATTCAGAAAATTGATTGCTGAATGTATATTCATTGTGCATTTTATTGTAAATGTGCTATAAATGTGGTATGTAAATGTAATATAAAACATTTTATGTAGGTTGTCAGGTTGTACACACAAACTACAATGCAGAGCAAGGAAAAAATTGTTAGATTGTTTTTTTTTATTATACTACAAAATATTACATTTGGTTAAAGACACTGCAGGTTTAATAACAGCTTGAGTAGCATTATTATAAATACCGTGGAATATCTACCATGTTACCACCATCATTATTCTGTTCAGATATTCGACAAAAAGCCTAAATATTATGACCACCTGCCTAATATGCTGTTGGTCCTCCATGTTCGGCCAAAACAGCAAAGGCATGGACTCCACAAGACCCCTGAAGGTGTCCTGTGGTATCTGGCACCAGGACATTTGCAGCAGATCCTTCAAGTCCTGTGGGTTGCGAGGTGGAGCCGCAATGGATTGAGCTTGTTGGGGTCCAGCACATCCCACAGATGCTCAACTGGATTGAGATCTGGGGAATTTGGAGGCCAGAGCAACACCTTGAACTCTTCATAATGTTCCTCAAACCATTCTTGAACAATGTGTGCAGTGTGCATTATCCTGCTGAATAAGGCCACTTACACCAGTAAACACTATTGTCATGAAGGGCTGTACCTGGTCAGCAACAATGTTTAGGTAGGTGGCACGTGTAAAATTTGGTCCACATGATGGCCGGACCCAGGATTTCCCAGAAGAATATTGCCCAGATCATCACACTTCCTCACTGGGACAGTGCATCCAGGTGCCATCACTTCCCCAGGTAAACGGTGCAAACATACATGGACATCCACGTGATGTAAAAGAAAACAAGACTCATAGGACCAGGCAACCTTCTTTCACTGCTCCGAGGTCCAGTTCCGACGTTTGCGTGCCTTATTGTAGGCGCTTTCAATGGTGGACAGAGGTCATCACAGGCACTCTGATTGGTCTGTAGCTACACATCCCCATTCACAGCAGAGTGTGATGCACTGTGTGCTGTGACACATTTCTCTCATAACCATCATTAAATAATTTTGTTTGACTTGTGCCACAGTAGACCTTC
Organism: Rutilus rutilus; assembly: GCF_951802725.1. NCBI lineage: Eukaryota > Metazoa > Chordata > Actinopteri > Cypriniformes > Leuciscidae > Rutilus > Rutilus rutilus. The sequence goes on along the minus strand of NC_140226.1, from coordinate 20,832,522 downwards.
TGTTGGCTTAGGCGAGACAGGATAGCCTTCGCTCCCCTCATGCATCGATGAGCCTTGGGCGCCCAATAACACTGCTGACCGGGAGGAACCCACAAACCCTGCCGTTTCAGAGATACTCTGACCCAGTTGCCTTGCCATAACAATTTGGCCCTTGTCAAAATCGCTCAGATCTTTATTCCGACTCATTTCTCCTGCATCCAACACGTTGATTATGAGAACTGATTGTTTGCTTACCATCAAATATACTCAGACCTTAATATGATCAATGATATTGGCTTCATCTGTGACTGGTCATAATGTTTTGGCTTACCAGTTTGTGTTTGTGTGTGTGTGTGTGTGTGTGTGTGTGTGTGTGTATATACTGTATATACACACACATACACATGCTGTACATATATCCATATGTATTTTTGCACTATAAAAAAACCCTTCCATTTCAAACTTTGCTCAGTGTTGTGATCTTCACCCAGTGTGACAGCATTAGTGTGATCAGAGAAACACAGTGACATACCTGATGTGTGAGGGAAGCGTAGAGCAGGTAACCAGCCTGTGTGTGCACGATGCCCTTGGGTTTACCCGTACTGCCTGAGGTATACAGCATGAACAGCATCTCCTCGCTGTCCATGGGCTCTGGAGCACACACTGGAGACTGTCTCGCCATCACCTGACACAGACAGAAAAAAATACACTCATTAGACTATTTTAAATTCTTGTTTTATTGTGTGTATTATAAAAATAGTTTATATGAAACAAACAAGTATGGTGTGTGTGTGTATATATATATATATATATATATATACAGTAGGCAACATTTGAAGTGGATCAAAAAAGTTAAATCAAAGACAAGAACGGGTATTGTTCAAAATTCATGTTTAACTTTGATGAAAGGTTTTGATCCACTTCAAATGTTGACTACTGAATACACACACATATATTTATATATAACCATAAGTGGGTGGTTCCATGTTTAATATTTTTAACAAAATTTATTGCACTATTTTATGATTAAATACAAAATATGTATCGCTGGAAAGGTCTAAGACTCAAGGTTTCATATTTGGTGAATGTTTTATGATAGAAGTGATATTCTGACAGAAAAGTATAATTTTTTTGAACACATCAAACTGGGTTGCTATTTTTGGTATAGCGCCTAAACAAAACCACATAGGAACCTAAATTGTTGTGATATCAACATCAAATTTGGAACACAACTTGATGAGACACATGGCTTTGATTTTAGACCAATTTTAGAGCCTATGACATTAATTATCAAGTATTAATTAGTAATTGATTGCTTTATTATGAAACTACTTTTGTGCTGTTTTAATATTTCATTTAAAATAAAATCATAACATGTTAGCTCAATAGGGGGAGGATGCGGTGTGAAGTTCTTCATCATCGAGGGGTGCTGCTGTGACAATAGCACATCTTTGATATGGAAATTACACACAGTAGGAAGAACAACTTTCCACACCTTCACAAGCAGCTGTGACTGCAGAGCTTAAGGAAGTGTCTATGGTGTTCTTCAGAACTGAATTAATAATCACTCAAATGCAAGCTAAATTTTAATAATCACCTGGATATCTATTATGCATTTTTCATGCTGGCATAAATGTGTTAACTTTCAGTTATGTGCTTTGTTGTTATTGGCTTTTATCTGTTGTGTAATCAAATTATAATCTTTGTACAGTCTAAATGGATTTTCCGCTTGTTTTACCACCATTAATGTTGAAGGCTAAAATGCGTTTCCTGCCAATAATGAGATTAAATGAGATATTGACCCTGCAACCAAAACATTATATCTTAAAACATACCTCTAAAGCCCATTTAACTGCATGTGGAGAGTTTACAGAGGCCCAGATTAATCTATCATGATTCATGTCTAATTCAGTATTTCCAAAAAACTGCCAAAATGGCAGAGCATGTGCCCAATATGTGACCAATTCTAGACAAGGACAATGTGTGCCCTTGAACAGAGTGGGTGAACATCACCATAGAGACAGGCAGACATAGACAATTCTGGCAAGACAAAACAAGACTACTCAAATGAAGTGGAAACAGAATTATAGTTCTAGTCTTCTGTCTTAATTGGGTACAAGTTATGGACACATTCCTTCCACACTTCACAAACCGAAAGCTTTGAAAAGTAATGTACCTTCTAGATGAAACCTTACTAACTGTAAACCTAGAAGAAAGTGACCTACACACTGCAGAGGTATAAAATAACTGGAAACATGTATGCATGTTTTGGCAAATGTAAACCATTTTAAAATTCTGCTTAAGCTAAACAACTTCTTTGTTGCAGTCATGTTACTTTTATCTTTAATGGCTGAACAAATTATCTTTCAACAGCACATGTTTTGTCTGGCACATTGGTAAAAAAAAAAAAAAAAAAACCCTGATAGAGCTCAAAACAAATAAAGAATAATTTTTCTTGCCTGGTCTAGCCCAGATAATTTTTTATTTATCTTTTTACATTTCTGGCTTTGAGTGTGTAATTTGTTGATTAGACTTTATTAATATTTAATATTTATTGTCATGTGTTGTACATATTGTTATTTAAAAAAAAAATGTATTTATTATAATATATTTTCCACACATAAATGTATCTTTTTTTTTGTTAAGTTTTCTTTATTACATTACATTGCAATAATAGATGGAAATTATAAGGTATTCTGCTGGCCTTAAGGGCCTTGCACACTGAGTCCGAAATTTTCGTATGCGTTTTTTCGTATTTATGATTCGGTGGCTCTGAATTGTCAAAACACCATTCAAAATGCTTGCTACGGATGCGAAAAACGCAGAAAATCAAACCCGATCCGAATTTTTTTTTATGACGGACGAAAGTTTCGGAGGCAGTGTGTAAGCGTGAATGACATAACGTGAGGTCTTTTTTTTTTTTTTTTGTGCGAAAATTTCAGATGCGAATTTCGTACTCTTTATTGTTGAGCTCTGTCAGAGAAAAATGCAACAATTCAGAAAAGATTGACTAAATGTTTCTAGTTCGGCTTCCTAATCTCTGTATACTGCAGGAGGTCATTGTTGTGTGATTTACCTCATCTAATGGAATGTCTAGTTTGCCCATTGGCAAGCTATTGTTAGTTCTCTTGGCCACAAACACATGCCGGACAGACGGACAGCTCTTCACTGCTTTGTCCACCGTGGACTTCAGATCGAAGTGACGGCCGCCCCTAACGCCTTGGTTGCATGTGATGACGAACTTGCACTGGGCTGTGTGTATTGGAGAGAAAGATAAAATGAAACAGACACTAGAACAGGCATACACTGACAGTGTACAATTGCTGATACAGCCACTAAGCTGATGTGCTTGTTACCACTAACTGGGAGCTAAATTTAGATTTGATGACACTGTATGTGTAAACATAATTAATTTAATGTCATTTATAAGAAAACAATTGATAAGTTTGCAAAATTTTAAGAAACCTCTCTCAACTGCAACGCTGTCGTTGGACTTTATTTGTTCATATTACCGTACATTAAATAAGATCAGAAAGAAACATCTGCTCAGTGTCTGTTTTAATAAATAAGATAAAGACAGGCAGGTCTGAAAACAAACGCCCTCTGAAACTTATCTCTGTCCAGAACATCACGTACACATACACATCCCAAGATGCTCTACGTAGGGTTTACAATGCTCTAATGTAGCATGTATAAAAACATTCATAACATGGAAACACACCTGACTTTTCAGTCAAGCTCAGTATTCCCTATAAAGCATGCAGGGCTTTTACTAGAATTGAGTAACTAGAAAATGACTTAAAAGTTTAAACCATGTTATGTTCAATCAATTCCAATAGTCAACAAGAAACTAAAATTGACTATGTTTTGTTGTTTTGTGAACATGTGCACAATTCACCAGTGTATGTAAGGGAAAAAATCATTTCAAAAGCCATTCAAAAGTTGAGTCGATAAGATTTTATTTTTATTGTAAATGTTGTTTTTGAAAGAAGTCTCTTGTGCTCACCAAGGTTGCATTCAATTGTTCAAAAATAGTCAAAAAATTATTTAAAATAATTTACAATAATTTAATACAATTTAAAATAATTATTTTCTATTTAAATTCATTTAAAATATAATTTATTCCTGTGATGGAAAAGCTGATTTGTTCAGTAGCCAATAGTTTCACATGGTCCTTCAGAAATGCAGAAAAAAAAAAAAATCTTATTGACCCCAAACGTTTGAATGGTAGTGCAAACTATTTCTAAAGATACCTGTGTATTTCTGTAGAAACCACTTTTTCACTAATAATTTAACATTTAACAATTCATACATTTTGTCATTAAAAATCCTCCTAAAAAAAGTTGTAAATGCCATTTCATGCTTCCTTTATAGGTGCAGTAAGCAGTTTCTGAGAACATAGTTAAACACTGTTGATATTTGAAATCAGTCCAAACAAACACACCCCTCCCTTCATTGCTCCGCCCCCAAAATGCACAAACATGTCATGCAAGAGTGGACGTCTCTTTATCATAGCTGAAGCGAAGCAAAATAATGCTTCTCGAAAAATAAAGTGAAGATGACGAATGAACGACAAGGACATAAAATGAGCATACAGTCCACAACAGTATATACGAGTAAGTGTCCATTGTTAGTCGCCAGCAGCACACCAGCTATAGACAACAATGACACTCAAAACTGTCCTGTTTTACTATAGCTAAAATGACAACAAAAGCATGTTTTGGTTCAGTGAAACATAGCTACTGCTGCTGATTGCAACAAATGTGTGGTGGTGCTCAGTCTGATCCACTTTTAACAGCATTTCTGTCAGGGATGAAGCGAGGACTCGATGCAGAAAATGGCTTTTTATTTAAAGCTGCAGTCGGCAAGTCTGGCAGATTGGGTCGACTAGCCAAAATTTTGAATGTTTACAACTCTCATGCCCCTCCCCCACTACCAGCGAGCACCCTCCCATCGAGGTCGTGCTCGTCAGTGCGTGTGCACCAGATTTTCTGTGAACGTGTCCGTCTCTTCAGCATCGATCAACACCATGGACTCGGAGGTAGGCTGCCCTGGCTAATCTATCCATAGATAGCAATAACCGTGGAATTGGAAGCTTGTTAGTAGATTTTCTCTCCGCCATCACGCTTCGTACAATCTTCCGGCGAGTCATGTGCATGTGATATTGTAACGTGCGCGAGGGAGGGGCGATCTGTGGCGTGCAGTGTTGCCAACTATTTTCAAAGGAAAGTAGCGTGTGCACGACCTGTGATTGACAGTCAGATCTCACACCCCCCTGCGCTGATTGGACCCGATGATCCGGGAGCAGTGGATTTTTGCAAAACAAATAAGTTTAGAAGCTCTTTTTTTTTCTAAAACCACCTTATTTATGTTGTTCTGTCGGATTATAGTGTCGATTTCACTGAATATGATCAAAAAAATGTTGCAGACGGCAGCTTTAATAAAAAATTAAACAAAAACACAAGCTGCATGCTGCACAGCACAAGACAAAACATAACATGAAAGCACGCGGCTGATGAAAACACGAGCCACGTGCGACAACGAAAAAGCACGCGGCTGATGTAAACACGAACCGCGAGCTACACAGAACACAACACCCGGACAGAAGAGCGTACGACCCAAGCGAACTCGAAACCGCACGCTCACACAACAAGATGGAGAATGAGCTCAACACAACAGAAGAAAAACACACAGAGCATGAATGTCTGAATCCCGACAGAACCGAAGGCAAACTAGACATGAGTGCCAGAATCCGAACATGAAACAAGGCACACAGACAAAAGAGCGCACGGCTCGAAACCGCACACTCAGACAAAGACAAGAAAATACAGTTTCAGGACAATCAGGGCCCTGTCACAAAACCAAGAATAAACTAGACCGGAGTGACAGAACCCTGACAGTTTCTCAGAAATCGCTTACTGCACCTTTAAATAGGCTGGAAATTTGAGCAACTGAACCCTTGTTAAAGGGGTTGTACAATACCCTTTTCACAAAATGTAAAAGTCTCTGATGTCCCCAGAGTGTGTATGTGAAGTTTTAGCTCAAAATACCCCACAGATATTTTTATATAGCATGTTAAAATTGGCACTTTTTGAGGGTGAGCAAAAACGCACCGTTTTTGTGTCTGTCCCTATAAATGCAAATGAGCTGCTGCTTCCGCACAGCTTCAACGGAGACTTCAACAGCTTGTGTCCTTTTACCTCACACAGACATGCACGGAAAATTTCAAAAACCTTTAGCCTTTTATGTTCAAACCGGAGTCAGACAAACAAAGATGGATAGACTCAAGAAGAAGTGACAACATGTAGAATGCAACAGGACATTTCTGAATGGTTAGTTGATGAATTTATGTAGCTTATGTGTCAACACATAAGCTTATGCTTGTGTGTAGCTTATGCTGATCTTCTAGTCATTGATTAGCATATTCTGTCTTGATAATCTATAAATCGTGTTCCGGGGGCGGGGTTTATGTAAATGTTAGGGTTAGTGATGTCACTAACCCGGGAGGAATGTCTTGTAGTCCCTCTACAAGAAATATCTCCCTTCGCTTTGAACTTTGAGCGTTGTAACTTTGCAGATGTTGTTTATGCTCAAACAGCAACATTACACACTAACTAAAGTTAGAAAGTGAAATCATAATCACCACCCCTTTAAGCCCTATTCTAGAACTTTACTGACCAATCCCACCAATGATGGCGCATCATTTTCTCAGTGCTCCTCTCCAATATCTGTGTTTAGATAGTTTCAAACATAATTTCACAAAAAAATTATCCAAATATACAAGAATTTGTTCTTGCCAGATCATATTTAATTGTGACACATGGTACCCACCCAGAGATTGGTAAGCGGTATAATGAAATAACATGAAAAAAGCTGTTAGTTTAAAAACATCACAATTAGTTTTGCATCAATTTGTAGTACCACTCAAGCAAAAATTATTTTACAGCTGGAAAAAAAGCCCTCATTATTTTACTCACCATCCTGAATTCTACCAGCCAGAGCCTCTGAGCTGAACCCTGCAAACACCACAGTGTGTACGGCACCGATACGGGCACAGGCCAACATCGCTGCCACTGCCATGGGAGACACAGGCATGTAGATGGCCACCCGCTCTCCCCTCTGGACTCCATGACTTTTCAACGTATTGGCAAGACGACAGGTCATCTCCAGAAGCTCCCTGAGATTTTAATGTTTTAAAGATATAAACATACTGCTGAGTAACAGGAAATAATGCGGGTGGGAAAGTAATCTGTGATGGTTCAATTTCAAGTGGTTCAAGTGCTGAACCGAAGTGGACTGAACATAGTAGTCACATCATGGTCATTATGCACATCTGATATCAAACTGCCATTTATGGGGTGTAGTTTAATGATGTATTTATTTATACTATAATAAAGTACCGGCAAGCTTTTGTTGGCCTGCTGAACATATCATTACGAGGAAACAGTTAATCTTCATTCACGTGTGTGTCTAAGCAGAGTACAGCCTGCACTGTACATATGTCACGCGTCAAGTTTTTTTTTTTATCTCCTCCATATGGTTGTGAGATCAGAATCAAAACACTATCACTTTCATACTAATGTGAATCAATGTCTTCTAACTTCCTGTTTACCCACACAAGCAGGAAAGTGACGCGTACATGCACTGTGCTAACGGTGTAATCCTTTACACACATGACTGACTGTGCAATCTGACTGCTGCTTCACAAAACACCCTGAAATGTTTCCCATCTGACCTAGAACAAGAGATACTGGGGGGAAATAATCTTCACATCTCCGTAATAAAAGATGAGAAATGGTTAATTTTCAAGGTTCAGTGATAGTGAGCAGGCTAGATCAGAGCAAGCTGGCCTGCTGACCATCGTGTTTTGGTAACAGTGAGGACAGTAGATCCTGTAAATATTTAGCCTACTGTTAACAGCAGTGATCTGAAACATAGCCAGGAAAATTCAATCCTTACTTCAGGCACTAGAGAGCGGGGGAACTCACATTCCATCACAGGAACCTCAAAACCAGCCTTTGTTCTCCACCAGAAAGTCCATGTGAAGGAATTCCCCCCCAAACTCTTCAGTAGTGTGCTCTAATACCACGTTAACCCTTTCTATCTCTAACATTATAAATAACAGTATGAATAACGGATATTCTTTTTTGAAATCTGCTAAAGACAGATTACATTTAACTGTCTTATTAATTAAATTATTAGTGTTTTTAAAATAACTTTAATCAAAAGGAAAAAGTAGGGGAAATGAGCATACTACATACAGCCCTACTCTTTTGTGAACAGAATTCGATAGCAAAATGTGTAATTTGTTCTCAATTCCAATGGAATAGTAACTTGCAGTGTTCTCAATTAGCTTGCATTGTTTTAAATTACTGAAATAAAGCTGAAATAAATATAGATATTAGATAAAAAAATGTAACTAAAATAAAATAAGCTGAAGTATTTAACTTAAACCTAACTTAAAAATATATTGGGAAAAACTAATAAAAATGACAAAAGCACATAAAAATAAATTACTAAAACTTTAAAATTTAAATTTAAAATATAAAAATAAAATCTAATTAAAAATATTATTAAAAAACTTAGTATATAAATATCGGATATAGTAACCAGAAGCAAAGCAACCAGCATGCTGTGATATGAATAAGCACTAGTGACTAACAGACTACTAGTCACTAGACTAGACTGCTAGTCACTACTTCAGTATATAATATGGTGAAAAAAATAATAATAAAGAAATAGCAACATAAAAGTTAGTTTAAAAAAACGCATGTTAAAACTGCTTGCTATAATCCCTGTGTGTAGAAAATGTGCACCTGTGGGTGGGGGGTGATAAAGGCCACATGTGAATTTCTCAGGAGCAAATGTACCTGTATGTGATCCTTTCCTCTGTGCCAGGCTCATCTTTCTCCCAAATCAAGGCCACTCTGTCTGGATCCTTTGCCACGTGCACATCCAAACAATTCACTGCCAATCATTGTAAGAGGAAATTACTACTGCGCTTACTGTTAACAAGAAAGTTGTGCTTTGTGCAAATACAAAGCATGGGAATATGCAAACAATTATCATCTCAGTTAAGATAAAACACACTCATTACGTTTTTTTCATTTAGAAAGAAATGTTGTTTCAGGCGTACTGGGAAGTGGAGTAACTTAAGAGTAAAGAAAAGGTGAGACTCACCCGAGACATTCAATTGCCCTCCAAGAAACCAGTTGATTTTCCCGCTAGAAAGATCACAGTCCGTCACTTGATGGAAAGGTTTGGTCCATGCCAGCCTTTCCTTGGCGATGGATCCCCAGAAAGATTCTGGATCTTTGACTGACAGTTCATATAGGTCTGCGTAGGTCTTTCCAGCGAGATGCGAGCTGAGGTCCGGTTGAGCCGCGCTAATGCTGCTGCTGCTGGACTGAGACCTCGCATGACACCGTGAGATGAACACAACACTTTTGCGCAAACATTTCTTGTTTCTAAAGACAATGTTTTCCCTGACCAAAGAAGTCAGCAAGCTTGTGCTCACACGTCCAGCCATTTTCCCGCACAGTCTGTGCTGGAGTGAAGTTTGCTCAAGTTTCCACAGCCCGTGACCGTGACTGATCCTCCGAAGAAAGAGAGGGAGGAGGAACCTTGTTGACAAAGAGCTGTGCTGTGCCTTTTACAATCGATTACAACACTGCTATTTCTTTTGACTGGGAGTTTTGAATGTTACATAATAATGGATTGTACGGTCGTCATGCACTCACACTACACAACAACCCGAAACGAATGATTCAGATTAAGACGCTTAAACATGTTTTGTTTTCAGTTTCTGTTTCAAAAGCAGCCGCATATTATCACATACCGTCTTTGTGTCACATAAACTGTTATATTTATTATGACGTTTGTTTCGCATGATTCACGAGCCTCTGAACGTTGTTGCCTACCTAACTACCCCATAGACTGGCTGCCCCCTAGTGAAATATTTACAGAGGGGCAATTCAGACAGACGTGGATGGATGCATGGAAGAACGAGAGAGAAATGCCTCTACTCGCTTTTCGTACAGACAGATGGATGGATGGATGGGCATTTCTTTAAAGATATATAAAATAAAGAGTAAGACCTGGAACATGTACTGCTACCACTCCTGGATCAGAACATTGTGAATGAACAATGTCTTCTCTCCCTCTTCTGTGTGTCCAAAACAAAACGAATTAAGGCACTTATGGGGTTAAAGAAAGCCGCTGACTCAGATATTACGTAGTAGTTAGAATAGCCAATTAGAATCCGGGGACGTGACAAATCTCGGAAGCATTGGGCGGAGCTTCACGGAAGCGTTTAGCGGGCACGAGAGTTTTTCTGTTTGTTGTTTATGTGAGTAACTGAAACTTAATGCAAATATTATGGTTCAGGAATTGTTGCGAAACTTGCGATATGATCATGTAGTTGGCTAGCTTGTGTAAAGAAACAATTTTATCTGTTTAAAGTCTTGAGTGACTGTTTGAGCAAATAAATCTTGATGGACTTTACATCCCAATTGAATTATTGAACATGATTTTCATTGTAACAGACCACAAGCTCCTCTTATTTCGGGGTTCCTTGATATATAATCGAGGATTTTGTAGAGTTAATTTCGGTATGGAGATAAAGTAGTTCATAAAACGCATTTCGTTTAATCGTGTTACTGGTGAATGACATATTTTAGATATAATAATCCGTAAATTTGACTATGCGGGATTATTGTCTATGAAACACCTTATGTCACATCCTCCTAAAATACAGTTTAAATTTAAAATTTGATTAACTTATGCTGCTTTATTTGAAAATCCTGATGTTTACAGGGGGAAAACTCCTAGTCTAGTGACTTACCAATCACAGTGCATCTTCCTAACCTGTAGGTTCAGTTTCCATGACACAAAAATGGGAGCTGGTGTCTCTACCTCGATGGGAGATGACGGCTTACTGGATTCTCTCCTTCTCCTCTCATCTCTATTCTTTCTACCAGCTGCACAGGTTTTCTAAAGGTGAGCTGCCTTTCTGTCCCAGAACAAAACACAAACGTCCCAGGTTTTAAGAGAGGGTCTCAGTAACTCAAAGATCACCCAGGTGTTCAACTGTACAGTTTCAATTAACAAGGGAACACAGATTCAAATCCCAAACCTAAAAAAATCCAAGAAAAATCTGTATATCGCATGCACAATATATGACCATTAGACAACCACCACTTGTCAGTTAGACATATAAAACATTATTAAATTGTTATTAAACGAGTATTATATACCTGCTGAATCATTTATTTGGATTTATCCAGAATGAATATAAAATAAAATTTTGCTGCATTTTCAGTGCACATATGGACTTTATTTTATGATGTGTCAGTTTGAAAAGGGCTGCTGTGGTGTGTGCGCGCACGCCTCGGTTAACTGCTGACTCTAAGGGCTCTGTAAAGGTTGTGCTGTCATGTGCTGAGGGATGACAGGATCTCAGGTCAGCAAAAGGCAACACACAGCACCCATTTTTATCTCTTTCAACCAAAATATGCCAGTCAAAAAAGTGCAAAAATAAAGCTTTAAAATGGGGCCTTTCCTCATGCTAAAAAAAAAAAAAAAAAAACTGCATAAATAACAACAATAGGTGAATCTGATAATACATTTAAAGCTAAGTATTTTTGCCATCAGAAAATAGCATTTTTAAAAGACGCTATTTAGATGACTTTAGGTTCAGTTTCCATATAGTTTTCATACTAGTAATAGTAGTAATTTTGACAAAATCCTGAATACTTGAGAAAACATTCACTTTATAAGTTTGTGAATAGTAAATTAGTCAGTGTTAAGTACTGACAGGCTATTGATATATTTTATATATATATCAGATAGATAGATAGATAGATAGATAGATAGATAGATAGATATAATATTGCATTTTGTGTCTTATTGTTTGGCCAGGTCTAATTTCTTCATCTTAAAGACACTTTAGGCACTATTAATCACATTGTTTCTGATGTGGGTTTCTATACAAAATATAACTCCAGATCGTGTCACTTAAGATCTGTATCACAGCAAACATGCCCATGATACTTCTTTCTGCAGTCTTTGTGTCTCAACACAGTGCGGCCACCAGATGGCAATGTGCTCTCACTTCTATTTCTATGTACACTTTCTTTTCTGGAAAAAGTGTGTTTATGACAGTGTGAATAGATCCTTGCCTGCCATTGCACCCTGCAGGAAAACCGTCTGTCGAGGTGACGAGAGGTCCATTCTAAGAAACTGGATGAATAAAGAGATGATGGGAGAGAGGGGAGGGGTGGGGAAAACAATACCAAACTGACACTGCATTGCAGGGGAGAAAGAAGAGAGTTAATGCATGTGTGCAGGGAATATTCGAGAGATCTTAGCCTTCATCAAAACTTATCCATGAAATGAAAGTGGAAAGGGCTGCCAAGTTTACTTTCATTGTAATAGTGAAAGTTCTGCTAAACGTTCAGAAAAAAAATTAAAACCATAAACGTTTAGAATGACATGAGAGTGAGTAAATAATCAGAGAATATACATTTTTGGGTGAACAATCTCATTGAAACTGAGAAGGTGTGTCTGGAACTGATGCAACTGGAAGTGTGCAAGACTGTCCCAGGTCTTAAAAATGACAAAGCTCGGTGCCCTTAAAGGAGAACTCCGGTCAATTTTAACATTGAGCTCATTTTTTTGTACATTTGGAGTGCTGTCAGTACAGAGAACAACGACAAAAATCGGTGTTGCCTACACCGTGTTATCCTCGTTTTAAAATTTGCACCCTGTTGACTTCAATGGGGCAAGTTTTAAACCTGCTTTTAGCCTCTTAACATCCTTGATGTGTCATTACAAGTGCACAGGTCATGTGAGTGATTCCTTCGGAGTGAACGCGGGTGAATCTGACTGCAGTAGATGTGAAAGAAATATATAAAAATGATGTGTATTCAGCTAGCGCACATACCTGTATTTACATCCTGTTTTCGGTCGAAGTCCACAGTAGTCGATTGTCGAGTTCACGCGCATAGGTTTAGTGAAGGTTGCCCCATTGAAGTCAACAGGGTGCAAATTTTAAAACGAGGATAACACGGTGTAGGCAACACCGATTTTTGTCGTTGTTCTCTGTACTGACAGCACTCCAAATGTACAAAAAAAATGAGCTCAATGTTAAAATTGACCGGAGTTCTCCTTTAAGTTAACGCACACTAAACTCACTATCCCGAATTCCACTTTATAGACATTCTACTGTAAGTTAAATGAATTAGATATTGCATATGCCCCCTGTTTCACAGACAAGGCTTAAGATGCATGTTTAAACAGTCTTAACTGAAAGCCTCTTGCACTGACATATCTTAGTCAAAATATATCAGTACCATTGTTTTTTCAAAGGCATGTTTATAAAAGCTACTTAAATGTCCTAATTGAACTATGGCCTAATCCTGGCTTAATCCTAAACCCTGTCTGTGAAACCAGGTAGTAAAACATAGTGTTGCACATTTTATTGGTGCAAAGATGAGTGTATTTTGTACAACATTTGCAACTGCTTTTTATCACTTAATTAGAAGCACCACAAGTACTAAATTATGTTGTCTGTTACATAGGTTCTACTGAACAGACATTTAGAAGTTTATTTTAAAATGCAAAGTATTGAAAATCAAAGTAAAACACTTGGGTCCCATCGGGTAATCAAAAGTTCTATTCACACACACTTGCAGTCTTCATGCCCATTTGAACACTCGGGCCAAAAACAGGAAATACGTTGTGTAAGTAGTGTGGTAGATTTTTCCCTAAACCTAACTATCTGGGTCATCTCCAATCGACGTTCCCTATATAGTCTACCTGGGTCGTCTCCAATCGACGTTCCCTAACGTCTCCAATCGACGTTTGATATATAGTCTACTAACTAACTTGCTTCCCTAACTAGCTTTCTTGCTGCGCAGCAATGATCGACCAACAGACTTCAGCAAATGTCAGCAGTTCTCAGGAAATCTCTCCCAAGAAGAAGCAAGGCCTGAGGATCTCAAACAAATTCCATTGAGAATCCCACCAGCTAAAATAATACAACAGTTTTTATAGAATAAGGAGGTATGGCAAAAATGTCATGCTGCATTACATAATTTCCCCACAATTTGATTTTCATAGACAAACCCTTCTGTTACTTGGTAAAGCAAACTTTGTTTTAATGATTACTTCATTGGTAATCACAAGGTTCAAACCTAGTCATCTGTCTAGTTTCATTTCCCATATTTGTTATTTTTACACTCACACAACCAAAGTAAAAGGGGTATAGCAACACAGCATACAACATTCAAAAACACAGGACAGAACGTTTTAGTACATTGTGTTTCAAAGTGTTAGCATGTTAGGCCTAAAAAAAGAAATAAGGTTAGATGTTAGAGTTAATATTAGTTTGATATACAGTTTACTATTTTATTAATAAAAAATCCACCACAGTAGACAAGTGGTCAAGTTCAAAGACCGCAGGTGTGGGTATTTGGACAGGCCCGTTGTGTGTTCTGTAGTTACTGTGAACTAGATGTTTGAGATACCTTGCCAGGTATAATTCATCAAGGTGTAAGCTAACTTGGCCAGTAAACCTGAATTCTGATTCTAGTTCCAAAATAGTCCCGTGTGCAGACTTTGTATTCCTCCAGAATATTGTGTGAGAAATGTGTTTTCCTATGTGTGATTGACAGAGCATGAGGTCAGTCTGGACAGAGAGGTGCAGCTGCAGAGAGGATTCCTTATATGGGGATTCAAGAAGGTGAGAGAACATGGTGATTATGTTAGTGACTTTAATCAGGATGGCACAATTGGCTGGTGCACCCCACCAAGGCCAATTTCCTGTTTCCTGCTCAATCAACAAGTTCCTTTTATACAGACAAACAAAACTCTTTGTGTGTTTTGTGTTTTTCTATCTGTTTGTGTTTTTAGGACCCTACTGATTTTGAATGGAGTTTTTGGAATGAGTGGGCATGGCGGTCTCTTCTGTGGTCTCTGATTGGCCACGCTGTGGTTTCCAGACTGGCAGCCTGTTATCTGCCTCAGGTCATTTTGATGCAGAGAAGATGAATTTGAGCAAGTCATCAAATGTTTGCATGTTTCATCATCTTTCCTTGTGCACTTGTGTTACAGTTCCGACTGGCAGTCTTTGCAGTGTATGGCTTGCTCTCTGCTGGTTGGCTTCTCGGTGTGTGGGGCGTGACTCTTTTGATGCTGCATCTGAGCATCTCATTGGTGGTTGCTCAGCTACGTAGCCCCGCCCTCTCGTGGTTTTGCTCCCTCCTGCTGCTCTCCACACTAAATGTCAGTGCCCTCCAGGATTTACAGGTGTGTGAATCTCTGTGCGCCTGTAATTGCTGTAATCCATGTACGTGAGGAATCAAAGTTGCCGCTCCTCTGAGGAGAAGCTGCATAAAAGTGTCCAATTTAAAGGGTTGTTCACCCAAAAATGACATGATGTGCTAACCCAAAAATGTCCTCATTTTACTCACTTTCATGTTGTTCCAAGTCCAAATGGCTTTCTTTTTTCCCCTCTAAGAACACAAAATGAGAAATGTGAATGATGCGCGGGTTGCTTTTTTCCATGAGCTTTTTTTTTCCATTATCATGAACGATGGTGAGATCTTTCATGCTTCAAAAAGGATGCAAAACCACCATAAAAGTAGTGTAATAGTGCAAAATCATAAAATCGTTCGTCATACTCCAAAATCATGCGGGAAGTAGCAATGCTTGTACAAATTGTTCTTTTAAGTCAAATCTTTTCAGTTGGTTGATTCCAGTGTTATTTTAGTATTACTTTTTATACTATTATAGTATTTATTAATTATTTGAATTAGTTTAAGGTTTAGTAATTTTGTTCTTTTGTCATTTGTTGTTTTTTAAAAATATTTTCTATTTATATATATATATACTGTATGTATATATATATTTCAATTAGTTGCCAAAGCAACTCAATTTCGTTGATTTTTTTTTAACGTTTTTTTACGTTTTTCATCTAATATTTATATTTTATTTAATATTTAATTTCACCTTCATTTCAATTAGCGAAAATAATTTTAATAGTTTTTATTTTAGTTAACAATAACAACACTGGTTGAATCAGTTCTGAAAACCAATCTGAATGGTTCATGCACAAATCAAACTGATCTGTTCACTTCTTAAGTTAAAAGCTACCCGGAGGTGATTATCAGTGAATAACTTCAATTTTGGTCGGTTTCTCACAGAAGACTTGGAATATAAAGCAGTCATATGAAGTGTCCTGTTTTCGAACACTGAATAAAAAAACTTAAGTCCCCATTCATTGGAATTGCATGGAAAGGTGTGACCAGCACAGTCTTCAAAATTTCTCCTTTTGTGTTCCATGATGATGATTATTAATTTTGGTTGAACTGTATACCTGTGTCCCTTTAAAGCTTTCTGTATTGATGAGGAGGAGGTGTGATGGACAGAGTGAGGGATTTGTCCGGTTCAGGATCAGAGTCTATGCTGTCTCCTTGGCTCTCAGAGCACATCTGCAGTGCTCCACAGAGAGAATTAGGATGAGACTGAAACAAGTCCGCATTAAATGTCACCATTCTCTTCACACAAACACAGTGATGCATACACTTTCAAACAGTCTCTCAAGCAAATATTCAAAGTCAAACGTTTACATGCACAACAGTGCTTGTGTATTTCCTTTTTTCTCACACAATAGTTACAACAGTACAACAAAAAGAGTCAGCTGGCTTCCAGAAGGTCCTGTTTTTGTTTGTTTTCTTTATCTGCTTAGTCACTTGACAGTGAATGATTGATTGACATCTGTCATTAGATAACTGACTGAAGGGGAAAGCAACGAGATCAACAAGCTCGTGCAGATAGAGGGGACAAAAGAGACTGATGGAATATTGATCCGAGTGACAAATGAGTTCCCTACTTTCCTTGAGTTTCTCCTTGATGAATTGTGACACCCCTTCTTAATTAAACCTTCATCTAATCATTATTTATTACTCAGAAGCATTTATTAACATACCCATCCGAAGAACAATCAACTATAATTTAATCTATTGTGATCTTCATTATCTTTTAATGATATTTTTTTGTTCTGTATATCTCTGTTTACCTCAGTTACTTATGAGCTGTGAAAAACCCTCAGGAAGACAGCAATACCCATGCAGCTGTACCACTGAGACTGCCATAATGACATACAAAGAAAAACAGCATCAGCCAGTGACTAATTTCAGAACGCTGCCCTGTCATTTAGTGTAATTTAGAGGTGGTTATAGCTTTATTTTTGAGTGGCGATAATGAGTTTTTGAATCTGCCTGCTGCTGTGTCGGCTGGCTGGATGCCAGCTGTCTTCTGAGCATGCCCAGTAGATCTTAGTAGTTTATTTTCAACACAGAGGATCAGTGGATGCTGGCCTGAGGTGGAGTTATTTAGAAAGATGGAGCTGTGGTTTACAGCGGTTGTTTATCACTTACAGTACATAGAAGCCTACTTAAAGGATAGTCCACCCAAGAGTGAAAATTCTATATTACAGTGACTGAGTATAGTATTAAAGTGATAGTCCACACAAAAATGAAAAGTCTGCCATCATGTACTCACTCTCATGTCGTTTTAAACCGATTTGACTTACTTTCCTCTGTGGAACACAAAAGAAGATATTTTAAAGAATGTTTATAACTAACCGTTTTGGTTTATTGAATGCACCAAAAATACAACTGGGAACCGAAACTGTTTGGTTACCAGCATTCTTCAAAATTTCTTCAATTTTGCACAGAAAAAAGTCTTACAGCCAGGTTTAGAATGGCATGAGGGTGAGTAAATGATGGGTAAATGACATACAAAGGACATTTTGGACACGTTTGGCTACTTAAGTAGCGGTGACATTGCATTGGAAACAACAAATCAAACTAAGTTGTAAATGGTTCCAAGATGATTTTTAGTAAATGTTTGAAAGTCCGTTATATCAGAGCAACCATATGTGTAGTTCATCTAATTAACTGGACATGTTCCACTAACATTGGACAACCAGTCTAACGAGGCTACTTTTTGTCTTCATTTTAAAGAATATATCCATTGTTTTATAATTTCAAACCTAACAAACTGTATGGCTGTGCTATATTTCTTCAAAATAAAAAAAGATAATAAGTGCAGCAGTTTTACAAGTGAAGTGTGTCCTTTCTGTCTCATCGGTGGAACTAAACAGAATTGGAAAAATAATGACTCTTTTCAAACACGCAGAGGACAGAGGCCATAAAATAAGTTGTGATCCTCAATAAACGGCTGAACGAATGGGATCGATCTTTTTTCAGTCTGCCATTTGCTTTTGCTATGAATTTTGTAGATTGTGGTCCTGCTTCACCAGTTCTGACAAGATTGTGTGGTATAAATGAAATCCGGACATGCTACATCTCCCATGTTGGTTTTGTCATGTGACCTTCATTGTCACTGTCTTTCAAATTTCCTTCTGGAATAGTAAAGTATCCACTGGATTTGCAATTCAGAATCTCTCCAGGTATTTTTTATGAATACAATGAATTTGGACATACCCCTCAGTTCACTAACAATTTTTTACTTACTATGTAGTAGGGAAGGAGGCGAATTCAGATGCAGGGGTAGTCTTCCGGCTGCTACCACAGTTTTATTTCAGGGCCTGTTCATTGTCTTTTGTTGCACATTTCATTTATTGTCCTGTAGCCACTGATTTGTAGCTTTTTGTTGTTTAGTTTGGTTAATTTAAATGTTTTTTCCACTCTTTTTTGTTCTCTGTCTCTAGCGTGGCTGGTGTTCTTCTGAGGACCAGTTCTACCTCTTGCTCTTCAGTACTGCTGTTTGTAGTTTGCGCTGCATTAGCTTTAGTCTGGAGCTGTGCTGGCACCCTCTTCCAAATCACCGCTCCTCTCTACAGGATAAAGGACTGAAGACTCTAATTCCTCAGTTCTACAAGCTCACTGCCTACTGCTTCTATCATCCTCTGTTCTACAACGGGCCCATCATGACCTACAGAGACTTCAGCGAACAGGTAGAAGAAAATGAGGTTCATAAAAGGGTGCAGGGTCTGTTCTTTATCCAAATGTACTGTAAATGTCTTTCTCTGCAGATAGAGAGACCGGTGTGTAAAGTGTCTTTGGTGTATGTCTTAAGTGGGATACTGCGCGTGTTTGTCTGGTGGTGTTTAGCCGAATTCATGATCCACTTCATGTACATGCACGCCATCCAGAGCAACGAAACCTACCTGGAGATGCTGCCGCACTGGGCGTTGGGTAAGTCTGAGGCTGCGTATGAATTCTTGTACTTTCATAGTATATACTGAATCATTGAAGAACGTCTTAACCGTCTTTTTAGGGATGCAAGTGTGTAGTGTAATACACACTTCGCTATTCTACAGATATGCTTCATCCATAATATTGGCATTGTCCTTTTGAAGTTTGAAGATATGCTAACAGCAACCATAAACACAGTCTTCTCTGTTAAATAAGTACATTTCCATCCAAAAGTTCGGGATTGGTAAGATCTTTGAATGTTTTTGACAAATAAGTCTTATGCTCACCAAGGTTATTTGTATTTGTTCAAAAATACAGTAAAAACACTGATTTTGTGAAATATTATTACGATTTAAAATAACCGTTCTCTATTTTAAAATGCTATTTTTTGCAGTGATGGCAAAGCTGAATTTTTATCAGCTTTTACTCTTCAGTTTTAGTCACAGTTTTAGTTTCACATGATTCTTTAAAAATCATTCTTGCTTTATGCTTATTTGCTGCTCAAGAAATATTTTTTATTATTATCAGTGTTGAAAACAGTTGTGCTACTGCTACCTAATATTTTTGTGGATTTCTTTTTTTTTTTTCAGGATTCTTTGAGTAGAAAGTTCTAAAGCATTTATTTGAAATAGAACTCATTTTAACAACTGAGCTGCCAAATTTGACGGCTCCTTGACACCTATTGTCTTGTGTCCAAACCTGCTCCCAGAGGGCCACTGTCCTGCAAAGATTAGCTCCAACCCCAATTAAACACACCTGAACCAGCTTATCAAGGTCCCATAAGCATACTAGAAACGTCCAGGCACGTGTGTTGAAGCAAGTTGGAGCCAAACTCTACAGGACAGTTTGCATACTCCTGTCTCATAGGATAACAACAAAGTGTCCAAAATCTCATGCAGTACGTCATCTGCAAATTATTGTGAGCCTATGATATTTATTAGTTTTCCGACATCATACTTTTGCGACATACTGCTGTTTGCATAGTGTGTAGTGGGGAAATATGCATACAGTTTTTAAGCAAATTCTGCAGTTTTTATC
The DNA here is from genome assembly GCF_951802725.1 of Rutilus rutilus. Classification (NCBI taxonomy): domain Eukaryota; kingdom Metazoa; phylum Chordata; class Actinopteri; order Cypriniformes; family Leuciscidae; genus Rutilus; species Rutilus rutilus. The sequence continues at coordinate 20,812,279 of NC_140226.1, read as the reverse complement.
CAAATTATGTATTTCAGAATTGATGCAGTCTGTCATTGTATATGGTGTTATTTTGGGTCTTAAAGTGTTTATTATATTATTATCGTGCACAGATGTTCGCAATGAAACACACACACTGAGTTTCAGCCTTGTGTGTGCGCTCTCCATTGCAGCATCTTGATTCTGCACTTGCTGTCTATTGATCTGTGAAAGTTGCTGATTTGTGCTGCCTGAACTTTGATTCATAAACACAAACTCTGCAAGAGAGAGCGGTCTGTGCAGCAGCACACTGGAACATCGAGTCATTATTGCCTTTTTGTACCTGTGTTTTGTACAGAAAGTGCTTGCAGAAATTGTCCTATTTTTTTAAAAGCTTTTAGCTCTGTAGCAGTGGGATATGGGAAAAGACAAATGCTGTTCTCAGTTTCCACTGACACACACAGAGACTGAAAAGTGAATAGGGAGATATGACTAGAAAGGATGACAGAACCACATTATGAAACCTGATTCTGAAATCTGATTAAAATCATTAAATCTGTGGTTCTTCTCAGCCACAATGGAATGAAGGGCCGAAATGAGCTTCACATACACTGCATGGCCATAAGTACTGTATGTAGACACCTGATGTGGCTGAAGAACCCTGTCAGTTCACATGTCTTTGTGAGATCAAGCACATACCGCTTTACTGTTTTATGTCATGTAACCGCTCTCTTTTTCACCTGCAGGTGGTTTGGCCCTCGCGTTAGTGCAATTTTTTTACGTAAAGTATCTGGTCTTATTTGGAGCGGTGTCTCTGCTCGTCAGGTTGGACGGACTGGAGCCGCCCACGTTACCACGGTGTGTCAGCATCATGTACAGCTTCACTGGGATGTGGAGGTAAATATACACACTTCTGTGTTTGTTCTGGCAAACTTCAAAAGCTCTGACCTTTTGACTTCTAAGGCACTGTGTCCTCTATAGCTGGAATGATTTGAGGTGGTTTAACTGTCATCTGCAGTACATCTGTGAAACAGCAGGGGGCAGAGCTGCGCTGCTGTTGCTTTAATTTATTTAAGCCATGATATGATTGGAACAGGTTTAAGACTCACTTACACCATCTAGAAGCACATTACAGGAGCATAACAAGATTCATGCTTTCTGTTTAATGCCACAAACATCTTACCTCTAAAGTATGGGAATGAGTGCTGGGCTTCTCTGATGGAGTTGAGCGCTCTGACGTCTCGTGAGACGATGTAGAACAGGCTCATACATGCAGGCTTCCTCCCAGACGATTTAATTTTACTCTAAAAGCTAGAATGCTTGATGAAGGTACACAGCATTTCAACTTGAATAGTCTTGAATGGTCTCCTAGACCTAGGCAACACCAGTCTGGAAACAAAAGCCTTTTTTTAAAAAACATTTTTTATACTTAGTAAAATGTTTGTTTGTTTACTACTAATTATTGCCTTCTATTTGCTTGCTTTTATAAATCCATAGTACACAAAAGAACTATGGATGTACCATGCTCTTGTTTCATGTAAATACCATGAGATATATACATAGTAATTATATAGTATATCAAAATCATAATCATTAAAGGAACATTCATGTCTCTCTCACACACACACACAGGAATATCTACTGTAAAATTATTTAATGACTGTGATAAAAAAAAAATTTTTTTTTTTTTTTTTTTTTCTACAATAACTATTTGATAAAATATTTTTACAATTTACAATTTAAATGAACAAGTTTTTTATTTTAATATATTTTAAAATGTAATCTATTCATGTGATGGCAAAGCTGAATATTCAGTATCATTATTCCAGTCTTCAGTGTCACATGATCCTTCAGAAATCATAATATGCTGATTTGTTACTCAAGAAACATTTTTATTAATGTTAAAAACAGGTGTGTTGCTTAATATTTTACAGGATTGATTGATTATTAGAATAACAGCATCTACTTGAAATAAAAATATTGTAACATTTATTGTTATTACTGTTACTTTTGATCAATTTAATGTGTCTATGTTGAAAAATTTACAAAAATCTTACTGACTTATATGTAATGAAAATGAAAGAAATAATAATAAACATAATGACAGAAATGTTCTGAAAGCTTTTTTTTAAGGAGTTAATCAATTTATCATTATTTTACAGTAATAAAAACATAAATAAAACTGTCTGCACACTTGAATCCTTTCAGCAAATTTAATAGCCAAGCTTTCGGTCAGACGACCATCCTCAGGGCCCATGCCCTGAGGATGGTCGTCTGACCGAAAGCTTGGCTATTAAATTTGCTGAAAGGATTCAAGTGTGCAGACAGTTTTATTTATCTTTTGAGATCTTCAGTTTTGTTTGTCTGGCACCTTGTTGTTCGTGAGTGCGGTGTTATCCTTTCAAAACAGTAATAAAAACAACAACTAACTGTAATAACTATATTCACCATGGTATTTTTATTTATTTATCTGCTTCGCTTCATAATACAAGCAGTTTTTAGTTATTTTTCTTAACCCAGTGGATAATTGTCACTTCCCGTCGCTTTGAGAGAGTGACTCTATCTTCTGTATCCTGTGTAATTGTGCATGTTTTGAGTGTATCAGCAGATCTACAATGCAGCAAGCAGCTAAAGCTCTGCGAGCCGGAAAGGTTAAGCACTAGTGTGTGTCTCTGAGTGGTGTTGAAAGTGATGGAGTTTAGAGTGTGATAAATGAGAGCTGTAAGGAAACAGATGTATGCTGGAGACTTTAGCTGGACCTGCTGTAAGACCCCGTCTGGCTTCAATCCCACATGGAGCAACAGAGATCAGCTCCTCTGAACCTGACAGAGCGCACACACGCATAACTTTTTCTAACTGCTCAGCATAGCCTCAACACACTCACACACACCGATACTTCAAAATCCAACTAACATGCTCCTCTCTGTATTTAATGGCTTAGAACCGCCGGATGCAACACACCACATGGAGACAGTAGCCCATACTGCAGGACAGCAAAGTCTCTGATTACAGTACAAATGTCCTACAGGGAGCGAATGAGATTGAGAACAACAGAGAGAGAAAGAGAGGCTGAGATGTTGCTCTCGGCTGCAGTTCTGGAGATTTTCTTAGTGTGTGTGTGTGTGTGTGGCTGCAGTTAAATCTGGAGATTTTCTTTGTGTGTCTGTCTGCACTCTGCACACGTGTTTGGCTGTGCGAGTATCGCTGTGTGTGCATGTATGTGATTGAGTACGGTCGGTTGCTATCATGGACTGGGTTTACGGCGGTTGAAAGGTTTACGGTTTGCTGTAAAGCACACACACACACACAATTTTGCTGATTCCTGCTGATAGCTATCTGCTCACTCAATGGATCTATTGTTTTTACGAGTCAATGACACAAGGCTCTTTATTCCGGATCTATTAATTTATTTCAAAATTTGACATTAAATCAAAATTGAATCTATTTGTTTTCTTAAATGCATGTTACTGGTCTTATTTTAAACACTTCATCCATGCATTTTTTTCTCTTATAAAATTTGTAAGGTTCTGTTAACCCTAAACCAAGATATATAGTTAATTCAATTGAAATCCGGTCAACAGCTGCAAATTTAATTTAAGCATTTATTCACATGTAAACATTGTTTTTTCAAAACCGTATGAAACACTATGAATACAAAGACTGCATTTCTAAAACATTTAAAAACGATGATTTAAAAAAATATATATATATATTGTGACCATTGTCATTGACCCTAATACTGAGCTAATGATCATTTCTGTCCTTTGTCCCTAAACAACCCTCACTCATGCTTATATTTTCATTAGGACATTATTTGGTATGTTCATTAAGACATTTCCTCATGGGGACTGTTAACTGGTGTTTTATTACCTATTTACCTTTGATCTCCACAATGTAGGCATAACCTCTCTCACAAATATGCAGTGAGAACAAGGCCAGGTTTTATCCTGATCTCTGTTCTCTTCATCAGCTCACCTGTAGTGGGATCATGAGGAAAACTCTGAGCTGTGGGAAGTGTTTGCACAATGTTCCATCAGGCCTGCTTTGCCAGATGATTTCTGAAGTACAGAAGCTCAATCTGAAGGAAACAGCAGAATATTGAGTGAATCTGTTCCAATGTGTATCTCACTTTCAGCTTCATGAATCACCATCTGACTCACAGAGCTCATGAATGACATAAGACATGAGATTCCTGCTCAGTATGTTGACTGCATCTGTTTTTATAGCTCCTTGTTTATGTGCCACACGCATCTAGTAGAGTCAAATTGGCATTTCAGAGGGATTGCTTTCTTGGAGAAGCTTTCCTACTGTGGCGTTTTAGGCCTGAAATGTGCAAACAGGCTGTAGTGTAATGTAGTGATTCCTTTTAGCTTTATTAAACCTATAAAATAGAAGAAAAATTGGATAACTAATAACTAATTGTATTTTTTTTTTTAGTTCCTTTTTTAAGATGAGAATTTTTTTTAAATAGTTTTGTTGACTTGTAGCAGAACTTTTACTGCTTGTAGGTTTTATGCAATTTTAATGATTTAATGACAATAACAAAGGACATAATTGGTTTAGTGTTTGTAAAGGGCTGCTTGTGCCTAGAGTGTCGCGTAGCCAGACCTTCAGACTGACTGCAGAAGGTCTGGACTCCATAGCAGCTTTCATTGGCCAAGGATCACCCAGATGCCATCTGACTGACATGAAAGCCACCAATCATAGTTCGTTTTGTTCCTCGTCATGTTTAGGGGCGTGAAAATGTAACGTCGTTGTCCCTACAATAACAGACCGATGTATTTTAAAGAGTCTATGCCACATGTAAACACAACGGCTTGCTTCTTCCATGAGGAGGTTTGGCTTCATGACAGCACTGTTTCCAGGCAGACCGTTAAAGAACGTGACACGCATGTCTCCCGGAAATCCTGTTTATTCAACCAATCAGATGACGACTTTGAAACAGTGTTTCCAATTTTGTGTGCCATGTGTATCAGACGTTCAGACGTGACGTTGGCGTGACATCTGAGGCTGAGACTGGCTTAAGCCCAACCGATAGTAAGAAAATTGTGACAAAAGTTTCATTGAGGACAACAAATGCATTGGACAAACATTGTGCGTTTCTGGGCTTAAACAGTAGAGACTTAAACAACTGCATGTCTCCACATAATGGTTTATTAATATAGAGTGTAATTTCTTCTGCCTCATCTGTTCTCCTGGCCTTTCCAGATGACTTTATTTCCCTAGAGCTGAAGCACATTTCATCAATAGTTGCTAATGAATGCTGGGAAGAGCTGGAATGAATCAAATGGTCCTGGACAGTCTGATTTAGGAGTCATTATGTATCGTAGACCCCTCTAGACACTCGTAAACACTCTCTCACTTATGTTTTGCCTCTCTTTCTCCAGATGGATGTTTTTTTTGTGGCACTGAAGTTTTTGATAGTTTCTGTGGGCTCATGAAAACTTCATGTCAGGGCTTTCTGACGTGTTAGCAACCATCTGCTTGCATGTGACTGTTTCTCCTCATCCAGGCCGTTTTTTTTATTGTTTTTTTTAGAAGCCTAGCGGCGCCAACTCTTTACTGCTGTCTCTGGGGTCTGGGTTTATTTGGACTCAATAAGTGACAGACTGAACTACATTTGAAAGCCTTATGGCCAGAAAACCGTCTGTTGGTGTCAGATTACGATTGTGTTTCCTCTAATTGGATGAGATGATGGTTTCTCTAGAGAAATCCATATCATTGTCCACTTCCTCATTTAAACCTTAATCCATTTTTTACTGTGAATTTTAAAATTAAAATTTCGACCTGTCTATTCATTCACCAATCCTTACCAGCTGATCTACAGAGGGATGAAATGTGGATAGATGGATGACTAGAAGTAAAGTGAGCATAACTATAAGAGAACCTGTGGCTATAGTGATGACTTGAGGACGTCTGTTCACACCTTATAAGAGGAACAGGTGGAAGAGAAAGTCCTGCAGAGAAATAAATTGAGAGTTACAAAGGGCCAAATCGATATTTTGGCTGTCATGATGGTTTACATGACAAACTACATGTCAAAGAGCGAAAGAGAAACCCTGTGTGATCAGTGAAACAAGAAAGAGCTCAATGTGGCTTTATATTGTTTGTTAGAAGCATACAGTATTGGATAAAGTTGAGATCCAAACCTGTTAGATGTATAGTTTCTAAAAACCAGGCTATTTTTGTGAACTATATTTACTTAAATTCGTTTGAGTTAAATGTGATTTATTTATTTATCTTTTATTTGTGTATTAAAGGCCTAGTTTCACAGACAGGGCTTAGAATAAGCCAGGATTAGGCCTTAGTTTAATTAGGAAATTTAAGTAGCTTTTAAAAACTTGCCTAAGAAAAAAACAATACCGGTGTGTATCTTGGGATAAAACAATGGCACTGACATGTTTTAAGATATGTCAGTGCATGTTGCTTTCAGTTAAAACAGCTCAAACATGCATTTTAGTCTGGGACTAGTCTAAGCCTGTCTGTGAAACCATGTTTATATTTATTTCATCATTAAAACATTTTTTTTTAATATGATTAATTATTTAGTTTTACTACCCTTTTGAAGTAAATGTATTTATTTATATTATTTTTATTTATTTATCTTTTATAATTTAATTATTTAGATAAGGACAATATTTAGTAAGTTTGAGACATTTTCCTCATGGGGACTATCAGCTGGTGTTTTACTACCAACATTTATTTATTTGTATATTTTTTTATTTTTATTTATTTTTATATATTTAAATATTTAGAAGAAAAAAAAATTTTACTACCTTTGTGAAGTAAATGTATTTATCTTTATTTTTGCGATTTTTATTTATTTATTACTATTTTTATTTATATTTTACTTTATTTAAAATGACATTATTTTTATTTTATTTTATTTTTAATATTGAATTTATTTTTAATTAAAAATCCCAGAGCCATACCTAGTGAACAAAATGTCATATTGACTTTGGGATACTCTCTTTTGACTAAGGCAAGTAAAAAGCCCCCTTGCATCCACCCCAGAACACCCTAGCAACTACATAGCAACTCACTAAAACCAATTGGAACACTTTAGCAACCAATGCCCTGACAACCACCTGACCAGTGACACACTAGCATTGTGGTGGCAAGTTTTGCATGCTGGCAAAAATAAGTATAGTTTCATATGACTGCATGAATATTAGTTCTGTTTCCCAGATCAATTTTGTGTGTCCTAGACCTGCCACAAAACCCAGTGTCAGGCTACAGCTCAACTAGTCAAACAGCAAAACTGTTCTGGGATCAGCCGCTTTGAGAAAATGTCTCCCGGTACGACAACCGTTTCAGCAAATGTCATTTGCCCCTAGAGATTCATTAAAATGGTTTCTTCAAGCATCTCATTTATGCAGATTCTCTTCTCTTTTTTTGTCTGTTCTGGATGTTGACTGATTAAACACATGTTTGTGTTGTGTCATGTTCTACAGAACAGAAGTGCGTGTGTTACCTCAAACCATCTGTGTTTAACCCCTGAGCTCACTCGTTACTGTCTTTTTGCTTTTCAGACACTTTGACGTGGGACTTTACAAATGGCTCATCAGGTACGATTCCTCAGTTTCCTCTTATTTTGAGTGGGTGTGCGAGAGAGAGAGATTTTGTACTGCTATGGACACGTTTTTTCTCATGTGCTTTTCAATTAGCAACAAGATTAATAATCATAATAAAAAATTACACGTTTCAGATACATCACTTTGGCATAATAAACGAACATTCTTGCATCTACTTCCCTTTGTTCTTGCTAGATTCATATCTTTTTTTCAGCTCTCACGTTCTCATTTTAGTTTTTAGGAAATTTACTGAAACATAATGCACGAATGAGACCTTTTATGAGGTTCATATTTAGCAGCAACATCCCGTTTTTAACAGCAAAACCATTTAAGCTGGAACATCAGCATACTTACTAGTTGAAGATAAATGGAAAATTACGCAATTATCCATCAAGAAGAAGAATGTTGCTGTTGTTGCATTGTTAAATGTACTTTAAGCCATTATGGTACAGTTTGTTATTGCACTTATGATATGTGACAATGTGATCTGCAGATTTAGTGCAGTGGGAAAGACTCACACTAATATAATAGCCCTGTAAAGAATATAATTTCACCAAATAAGTCAATTACATTTAAAGATACATGCAAATCAGTTAATTACAAATTTTGGCTCAAAATGATCCAATTTTATGCAGATGAGCTTCATAATATAGGGTGTTTTCCACATTCTTAAGCCATCTGGCAGCCTATAATGAACAGTTTATATTACAGCAAAACACAATGGATAAATTGGGCACTGGTCATGATTGGTCACCCAAGAGTCCAGAAACACAGCTCAGCTCAGTCTCTCTCGCTGCTGAGAATGTTCTGCTGTTTTTTTTTAACAAGTAGTTCTCTTTTTATGCCAAAGACCACTTGCTTTTTCTGTGATTTGGTTTAGACTCTGATAGGCAGAATATTATGAATATAACCAGTTTGATGTTGCCTTTTTCATGCTATAATATTTTTTAGATTTGTTGTGATATTTGAAATCCAGTTGTAGCACTTGTTTGGATTATACAGTAATTAATTAGTAATTAAGTAGTTTTTTCTGCTGCTTTATTATTATTATTATTATAATACAGATAATATTTGAATTCTATCAGAAGAACTAGGGATCGCTATGGAGACGGCGGGTTAGCATACGAAGTAACAGACAGACACAAGATTAATTTAGAAATATAATTGTTTCAATTTGATTAGGACGAAAAGTAGAAAATCAATAAAATAAAAGAAATGACAGAAACACAATAAACAATAAAACTGACTGCAAATTTCCACCTCGAGTGCACTCTTGTCGGTGTTTTCACATATGTACCCACATAGTCAGTTCAACATTCAGGAAAAATAAAATAAATGAAACAGACAGAATATCACAAAAGAGTATAATCTCTCTCTCAAAGGGATTTCAAGTGTCTCTCATGAAAAGTTAAAGGTCTCTCAATTCTGGGTGATAGTTGACCATACACCCTCAAGAGGAAAAGAAAAAGAAACAGTTCTTTAAATCGAGTTTGTCGTTCAATGCGGTTTCAGTGGAAACTCAAGGAAAGGATATCGGGCCTCCTCTCCACCACGCAATGTCTTCTTTTCTACAACTGGGTTGGCTCGCCATCAAACTCGCAGTCTACAGGATGTTACAGGAGGTCGTGCAGATCTTCACGAATCAAGAAGGAAGAAAAAAAAAGAAAAAACAAAGAAAAAACAAAGGAGAGAAAAAAACCTGGCCTGATCACAGACCAGAACATTCATTAAGTACATTTCAAAATAAGTTCCACATCTAAGATCCAGAATAACATCTAATACACAATTAAAATTTCTTCACGAACTAATATAATCACATTCGTTTACCTCTAAATCACTAGTTCTCTTTCATACAGACACGTAGCCAACAATGGTGACGCTGAACTCTGAAATGAACAAATAATAACCATGCGGTTCACCATGACCGCTCAAACTTAAGTAATTACATACTAGTACATACAAATATCTTTTTCTTCACAGAACTGCTTAACTAAGTTACCTTTATGATCGATTTTTTTTCTTTTGCTCTCACTCGGGCGCACCTCGTGTGTGATCGTAAAATGGCGTCGATGAACTGCAATGTGCAATGGCCATGCGCTCTCACTCAGGCGCACCTCGTGCGTGATCGTTAAATGGCGTCAGTGAACTGCAATGTACAATGACCATGCGGTTCACTTTAGACATTTGTTACCACTCGGATCAAAATACAATTTTTAAAGAAAATAATCAGTCCACAGCAACTAATTTAATGTTTAGTAGCAGTAATTCTATCCTATTATGAAGGATTCGTCTTTTATTTTCATTAATTATGTGATACTGACTCACCAATAATGATTTATTCCTCTATTCAGTCGGCTTCTTGTTCAGAATGCATCAATTTAACTATATCTCAACTTCTCAATACTTTTTTTTCAAAGATTTTTAACCTCAGATACATAAAATGGATCGCAACGATGGGATTGCGTCTGCTCTTCTCAATCAAGCTTGTCTCTTCTGTCATCGCGCATGCTCGTCGACACATGACGTTAATGACAAGAGAGCTCTCATTGGTTGATCGCTGAGAATTTATTTTAGAATATATTCACATATTTTTCTTAATATTCTTAATCTTAATAATCTCTTATCGACTTTTATTAAGGGAAAATCATGTAACTAAATTGTGTAAATTAAATATTAACTTTATTTAACCTGTGTTACATTCTCCCCTCCTAAATTCATGCAAGTCCCTTTGCATGTTCTGCTCGGCTGACTGGTGACCACACCGTGTAAACCACTAGGCAGCAAGGGAAGGACATTCAGAGTTTCATCTCCACCAAGAGATTTAACAAAAGCTGAATTCAGACCTTGGAACAAAGATTGGACCACATATATTAATGGGTTTCCTGGCTGAAAATAAGTAAGTCGCTCTGGTTCTCCTCTCGGTCTAACGGAACGCCTCGGTAAGGTGTCTATCTCATCTTCTGATTGTTGTTCGGCTTTTTCACAAACACCTGAACTTTCAACAACACTGGTTACTTCAACTTCATCAACAGAACTGCCCATTACGGCTTCGACTTGGCCCTGACCAGGTAAATTACTCTGTCCAAGGGTGCCGGAAACATTAAGAGGTAAGTGCTCATCGAGTGTGTCGACAGGTAAGTATTCACCAGGTTTATCAACTGGTAAGGCTTCAACAAGTAAATTATTACTTTGGTCGCCCTGCAAGGTGTCGCCGATAGGGAAAGATTGTTCGGCCGAGTTATCAGTAGAATCAGCGTTCACTGTCTCTCTTTCCGTACAGATATCATGAACTGTAGAGAAATGTGCTGTCTCTATACTTGGAGTATGGCTGTACTCGCAATACGAATTTCCTTCTTCGGAATCAGAGAGACAAGTGTCATCAATTAACGGAACCTTAGGATTCTGTCGTGTTCGAGGTCTTGAGATGGATTCGTTTAGAGTGGGTGGTTCAACTTCGGAAGACAGTAAAAACCCACACGGGAGCAACATATCTCTGTGAAGAGTACGCAGAGGACCGTCCTTTCTCTCTGGACGAACAGTATAAACTGGCAATTCAGCTGCCTGACTCACCACAACATACACCTCAGACTCCCACTTGTCTGCTAACTTATGCTTCCCGCGTAGCCTAACGTTCTTCACCAACACTCGATCACCAATCTCCAAAGAGCAATAAGTTACAGATTTGTCAAACCTAGCTTTGTTTCTTTCTGCACTTTTTGACATACCACGTGACGCAAGCGAATAACTTTCTTTCAGATTGTTTTTTAGATGACTGACATACTCCGAATGAGACTGTCGTGGACCATCTTGATACGGCAACCCAAAAGCAAGGTCAACGGGTAACCTGGGTTGACGTCCAAACATCAATTCGTAGGGAGTGAACCCAGTGACCTCATGTTTCGTGCAGTTGTACGCATGAGCTAAAGGTTTTACGAAATCTCTCCAACGAACCTTGTCTTTTTCTTCTAAGGTACCCAACATACTGAGCAGGGTCCTATTAAAACGTTCGACAGGATTTCCCCTGGGATGATAAGGGGTTGTTCGGGTTTTCTTAATACCTGCCACCTCACAAAGCTCTTTGATGGTGCGCGATTCAAAATCTCGGCCCTGATCGCTATGAAGACGCTCGGGGAACCCATAGTGCACAACAAAATTTTCCCAAAGACATTTCGCTACCGTTCTTGCCTTTTGGTTGGGTGTGGGGACTGCCACAGCATATTTGGTAAAGAAGTCAGTGATTACCAAGATGTCTCTCGTGTTACTTTTGTCTGGCTCTAATGAGAGAAAATCCATACAGACCAACTCTAAAGGTCTTGTGGCTTGGATATTAACCAACGGTGCAGCTTTTTGAGGCAATGATTTCCTCCTCACACAACGACCGCATGTCCTGATCTTTTGTTCTACCTCCGCAGCCATCTTCGGCCAGTAGAACCGAGACCTTACCAAGTCTAGAGTTCTCTCCACCCCCATATGACCCATACTGTCATGCAAACTGGTCAATACAGAGGGCCTCAGTTTCTCAGGTAGCACGAGTTGATAAGTAACTAATTCCTCTACCTGCCGTTTCCGGTAAAGCACCCCACTTTTTAACTCAAGACGGTTCCACTCTCTTAGAAAAAAAGGAAGATCTGGGAGTTCCCTCCTGACTGTTGGTGGAGGCTTTTCTCCCGACTCTAGGCAAGATACTACTTCCCGAATGACTGGATCTGCCCTTTGCTCATCACCGAGGTTCCCTGACAGGTAAGATACAACAGGTAACCCCTCAAAATCACCTTCTTGTTCGTAACTATCAGGTACAGCATCAGGATAAAGTGCAAGAGATTCAACAAACGCAGCACCACACCCAACGTCCGTTGGTTGTCTGACCAGATGTTTCTCACATATAGCCTGAACTACTTCACTTGCGGTGTCACAAGAATCTGCAGCTTCCGTGAGATGATTCTGCATAAACTGTTGAATTCGTTCGTACTCTTTTTGAGATAAAGGATTTTCGGGCAACTGTTCCTGTGGTCGCCTTGATAGACCATCAGCATCAGCATTTAGCTTGCCTGCTCTGTACTGTAACTTAAAAGAAAAAGTGGAAAGGGCAGCAAGCCACCGGTAGCTAGTCGCATCTAGTCTCGCCGTGGTTAGAACATACGTTAGAGGGTTGCTGTCGGTAATGACGGTGAATTGGCTACCATACAGATAGTCTCTAAACTTTTCAGTTACTGCCCATTTAAGGGCAAGAAACTCAAGCTTGTGCGCCGGGTAATTGGACTCACTGCGGGACAACCCTCTACTTGCATATGCAATGACTCGCATCCTCCCTTCCTGTTCCTGATACAAGGCTGCTCCTAAACCCTTGGTGCTGGCATCTGTATGTAGGAAATAGGTAAGTTTAGGGTTTGCAAAGCCCAACACAGGCGCAGTAGTTAGTTTGTCGATAACAGACCGAAACGCTTCCTCACAAAGCGGCGTCCAACGGTTTCCGAACGACTCTTTAGGGTTATGGTATGGACCCTTACTCTCACTCCGTTTACCACCTTTCCTAGTCGGCGGATACCCTACAGTCAAGTCGGTGAGTGGTTTCACAACCCTAGAATAATCTTTAATAAATCGGCGGTAATACCCCGAAAAGCCCAAAAACGACCTTAACTCTTTAAGGTTTGTGGGACTCGGCCAGGTTTTTAAGGTTTGTACTTTCTCTGGATCGGTCTCTACTCCACGCTCTGACACTATGTGCCCTAAATAACGTACAGACGTCTGAAAAAACTTGCACTTTTCAGGGGCGAGTTTTAGCCCATACTCTCTGAGCCGAGAAAGAACTTTTAACAGCCGTCTTTCATGCTCTTCCAAAGTTTCAGAAAATATGATCAGATCGTCCAGGAAGACAAGTACTTCCCTGAGATTGATATCCTCCATACACTTCTCCATCAATCTCTGAAAAGTACTTGGGGCGTTAGTGACCCCCTGAGGCATGCGATTAAACTCCCAAAACCCCAGGGGGCAGACAAAGGCGGTTTTAGGTTTGTCTGCCTCTTCCACCTCTATCTGGTAATACCCAGATTTCAAGTCGAGAACGGAAAACCATTTTGATCCAGTTAAAGCGGAAAACGTCTCCTCGAGATTGGGTAATGCATATGCGTCTTTAACTGTTTGAAGATTTAACTTCCTATAGTCTATGCACAACCGTACATCTCCATTTTTCTTCCGCACCACTACAATAGGCGAAGAAAAAGACGACTCAGACTCTCGGATAACGTTACTCGCAAGAAGATCGCGCAGATGTTTGCGGACAGCTTCCAGATCTTGTGGATGAATAGGTCGCGCCCTATGTTTAAAGGGAGTTTCATCGTGCAGATGTATACGATGTTTCACCTTTTGTGTATGCCCAAAATCTAAATCGTGTTGGCTGAAAACGTCAGGCATTTCTCTGAGTTTTGCTGAAATGCGTTCCCGCCATTCTTGTGGCAATGGGGACTCACCGAAATTCAAGGCGAAATTAGAATCCTGAGTAGGCAAGTGCTTACTAACAGGGGAAACACTCGGCTGGGGGAGCACGGACTCAACTGCATGCAGCTCTGCTATTATGCATCTTGGGGGAATGGCTATATCGTGCTCGGTTTCGTTTTTTAGTACCACAGGTAACCAGACAGATTGACTAGAAGGAGTAAGTAAGCAGCGCTTCACAAACACACCACCAGGTAAAGAGGATTCAGACGGGTGTTCTACCACTACACACTTATCTATCCCACCGGGTACCGCAAGAAAGCCTTTCACCACGACAGTTTGACCAGCGGACATGACCTCCGGTATGTTGCCTCTTAATCTCACCTGACTCAGAACGCCACTCGTGTTCTGCTTTCGCCTCGTTTCAAGAGTTTTCAAAACCACTCTATACCCAAATAGAGATGGCTGGTGCTTCGGGGATACTGCCACTAACTGCTGCTCATAGAGGATGTCGAGAGTGTTTGTACCTATTAAGATCAAAGGCTGAGTGTGAGACTTTACATCTGGAACGACTAGAGCTACCGTGGCCACTTCAATAGTCGCACCCAAAAACTCCTCAGGGAAAGTGATGTCTACCTTTACGTAGCCTTCGTACGGAACGGAAAACCCATTGGCGCCTTCTACTTCCAAAATATCGTCAAGAGGGTTAATCGGGTGCTCTGAGAGGTGTCGTTCATAAAAAGACTTAGGCACAGTTGTGACCTGCGATCCAGTGTCGAGTAGACAATGACATTTCTTACCAGCTATGCTGACTTCGGCAACACATCTAGCACCAACTAAGCCCTTAGGTAGGTTTGCACTCTGCTTCCTAGGAGCTTGGCATTTCTTGAAGACACGATTTACAATGGGACCACTCGATTTAAGCTCAGTTCCTGTATGTCCCGCGACAGGAACTGCCTCGAGTTTAAATCTACGCTAGTGGAGGGATTCTGTGACTCCCACTGTAACTGTTTCTCCCTTAACAGCCTACGTTTAGTAGCGACAAGCTCGGGGTTTGGCTCAGAACTACAGGACGATGCAATGTGGCCATCCTCACCACATGTGAAACAGTACCACGGTCTAGGTCTATCAGTTGGCTTCTTATTGACCGGAACTACACTCGCAGCAGCCCCTGACTTCCTTTGGTCAGGTGGTGCAGGCCTTTTGACTACCTCTCGCGACGGAGTTCTCTTTGGATGTTTTGGTCGGACTGCAAGATTAGCTAACTGACTCTGCAACTTGACAATCTGCTTCTTTAACTCACGCGTTTCAGTTTCAAGAGGACTCACTCTAGGAGCTTCATCTTGTTCTAACTCAGCAGAAATCCACGCTTTCTGAGAGTGCATAAACGCTCTCTGCTTAGAAGACCCAAGGTGTTGCTTCATTCGAGTTGCTTTCGCAGTATGTCTATCCTCCTCTGTACGAAGCATAAGGAGAAGCTGTGCAAAGGAAGAAGGATTGTTTCGCTTTTGCTCTAGTCGTAGTTCGGCGATCAAGTCATTATCCCAGCAGCCCCTGCAAAACTGCTTTAGGAGATGCCTATCTGCCTCTGCTGGGACAATACCATCTCTTTTGACGGTTGCACTTAAAGCTGACTGTAACCTGTACAGATAAGTAGATGGCCTTTCACCTGCATCCTGCAACGTGTTCATGAATTTCGCTAACAATTCGTCCCCGTCCTCCACAGCCCCGAAAGCGGAGTCCAACAGCTGGAGGTAAGCAGAAGGAGGAGATTCGGGATTCAGATGCTTTATAACATCCGCCGCAGGCGGCAAAAGACTGTCTAGTATTCGCCTAGACGCATGCAAATCGGACAAAGAGGGATCTTTCAAAATGAATTCGACACTAGAACGCCAAATGTCGTAATCTACCTCGTTTCCAGGCCTAGGGCATTTTCCTGAAAACACTCTGAGCCTGGGCTGTATCTGCCCTTGAGCAACCACTTCACTGCTCCGCACAACATGCTCAACTACTAGCCTTTGGACCTCAGGCGGGTTGAGAAATTTGGACGACGTGCGAAGGGTCGGTTCAATCAAATTGATAGGAGTAGGTTGGGACGGTACATCATCTATCTGACTTGGTGGATTACGAATTGGGTCGAAATTCCCATCCGGAGATGCCCAATATGGTTTCTCACAGGTGTCTTCACCAGTACTACCAGAAACAGCAGGCTCTGGTGGGAGGTCAGCACTCATTTGCGACAGCATTTCACTCAGTATAGACTCAAAGTTGTTTCCGCTCAGTTCTGCTATTTCTTTTAATCTGTCCAGGTAGGATTTTGTTATGCTACTACCAAGTTGCTGTGTAAACACACTGGCTAACGCTCTCACATCATACTTAACACCTGGTTCGCTTGACAGCTGGTGAGTAAACGGCAATTTTGGTCCGAGTGATTGCAACGCTTGATTACTGTTGTACTCAACGATTACGTTTTGGTAGAACTCGGATTCTTTGTCATCGATGCGCACGGTTTTGGCAAATGACCCGTATCGTTTCAGAGCATCAAACAATTCGTCATCGCTCTCAGTGTCTGTTAAACCACTGACTATTACGGAGTTTGGGATAATAATCCCTTCAGCTTCAATAATCTCCATTATCGTCGCTTGCTTAAAAGCAAAAGAGAAAAAAGGAAAATCAAATGTGTAGCTGTTAGTTCTCTGCAACAGCGCCGTCTCCTGGCTGGCTCGCCAAAGTTTATGTAGCACTTGTTTGGATTATACAGTAATTAATTAGTAATTAAGTAGTTTTTTCTGCTGCTTTATTATTATTATTATTATAATACAGATAATATTTGAATTCTATCAGAAGAACTAGGGATCGCTATGGAGACGGCGGGTTAGCATACGAAGTAACAGACAGACACAAGATTAATTTAGAAATATAATTGTTTCAATTTGATTAGGACGAAAAGTAGAAAATCAATAAAATAAAAGAAATGACAGAAACACAATAAACAATAAAACTGACTGCAAATTTCCACCTCGAGTGCACTCTTGTCGGTGTTTTCACATATGTACCCACATAGTCAGTTCAACATTCAGGAAAAATAAAATAAATGAAACAGACAGAATATCACAAAAGAGTATAATCTCTCTCTCAAAGGGATTTCAAGTGTCTCTCATGAAAAGTTAAAGGTCTCTCAATTCTGGGTGATAGTTGACCATACACCCTCAAGAGGAAAAGAAAAAGAAACAGTTCTTTAAATCGAGTTTGTCGTTCAATGCGGTTTCAGTGGAAACTCAAGGAAAGGATATCGGGCCTCCTCTCCACCACGCAATGTCTTCTTTTCTACAACTGGGTTGGCTCGCCATCAAACTCGCAGTCTACAGGATGTTACAGGAGGTCGTGCAGATCTTCACGAATCAAGAAGGAAGAAAAAAAAAGAAAAAACAAAGAAAAAACAAAGGAGAGAAAAAAACCTGGCCTGATCACAGACCAGAACATTCATTAAGTACATTTCAAAATAAGTTCCACATCTAAGATCCAGAATAACATCTAATACACAATTAAAATTTCTTCACGAACTAATATAATCACATTCGTTTACCTCTAAATCACTAGTTCTCTTTCATACAGACACGTAGCCAACAATGGTGACGCTGAACTCTGAAATGAACAAATAATAACCATGCGGTTCACCATGACCGCTCAAACTTAAGTAATTACATACTAGTACATACAAATATCTTTTTCTTCACAGAACTGCTTAACTAAGTTACCTTTATGATCGATTTTTTTTCTTTTGCTCTCACTCGGGCGCACCTCGTGTGTGATCGTAAAATGGCGTCGATGAACTGCAATGTGCAATGGCCATGCGCTCTCACTCAGGCGCACCTCGTGCGTGATCGTTAAATGGCGTCAGTGAACTGCAATGTACAATGACCATGCGGTTCACTTTAGACATTTGTTACCACTCGGATCAAAATACAATTTTTAAAGAAAATAATCAGTCCACAGCAACTAATTTAATGTTTAGTAGCAGTAATTCTATCCTATTATGAAGGATTCGTCTTTTATTTTCATTAATTATGTGATACTGACTCACCAATAATGATTTATTCCTCTATTCAGTCGGCTTCTTGTTCAGAATGCATCAATTTAACTATATCTCAACTTCTCAATACTTTTTTTTCAAAGATTTTTAACCTCAGATACATAAAATGGATCGCAACGATGGGATTGCGTCTGCTCTTCTCAATCAAGCTTGTCTCTTCTGTCATCGCGCATGCTCGTCGACACATGACGTTAATGACAAGAGAGCTCTCATTGGTTGATCGCTGAGAATTTATTTTAGAATATATTCACATATTTTTCTTAATATTCTTAATCTTAATAATCTCTTATCGACTTTTATTAAGGGAAAATCATGTAACTAAATTGTGTAAATTAAATATTAACTTTATTTAACCTGTGTTACATACAGCAAAACACAATGGATAAATTGGGCACTGGTCATGATTGGTCACCCAAGAGTCCAGAAACACAGCTCAGCTCAGTCTCTCTCGCTGCTGAGAATGTTCTGCTGTTTTTTTTTAACAAGTAGTTCTCTTTTTATGCCAAAGACCACTTGCTTTTTCTGTGATTTGGTTTAGACTCTGATAGGCAGAATATTATGAATATAACCAGTTTGATGTTGCCTTTTTCATGCTATAATATTTTTTAGATTTGTTGTGATATTTGAAATCCAGTTGCTGAATGCTTCTAGAAATACCTGATGTCTCAGAATATCAGAGTCTCTGGTAATTCCTTAATGTTACAGACATTATAAACAGCTGTTTATCTGTAAAAATTTTGTAATGTCTGTTGAATAGGAATAGAAAGTTCAGTTCTGATTGTTACTATTATTATAAATATTATAAATGGCGTTTACATGCTGCTACATTATGTGCTGTTAGTGTGTAATGTTGGTGATGAAGCGATTTCTGATTTTTATGTGTTTTATTCGTGTTTGTACTGTATAAGCCTCCATTTCTTTAGTTAGCATGAGTGGTCACTTTCCTGGACAGACAAAAGTCAGACAAATAATTCTCCAGAGCAGCTGGACAGATGTTTTCAAGCACGCCACTTTTGCATTAATTATATTTTTCTTTGTGTTTAAATACTCTCAGGGACTAGAATAGGTTGGAAAACCTATTGGAATATGGAAACCCTTAAAAAAACAACCTCTTCAGGTCCTGGCGTAACCTTGTATGCTCAGCTGTTGCATTTCCTGACAGTTATTCATATTCTAATGTCCTTCAGCTGTATGGAGAGATCATTGTGGACGTTTTGGAGAGAGGGCCCAGGTTGTGGGTTTTTTTTGTGCTGGGTTTGGTATTGTCAGTCTTTGGCAGGGCTGCGATCTCCACAGACAAAAGATGTTTGATCAGGGTTGTATTAGCATGTATTTAGCGCGAAGAGCATCTTATTCTATCCCATTTTGGAAATTCGCCAGTCTGTGTGAATATGTACATTGGAAATTAATATTAAATGTGATGCTGCTTGGGCCAATAACACAGACCCAGAAGTCCATAAATTATTTCTTATTTTATTTGAAAACATCAGGGCAAGTGACAAGACACTATATGTGTCCTGTCCTGCTGTAAATTATGTTTATGAAGCTTCTTACAGAAGAAAGGAAATCCAAAAGAACGAGTAAATGCTGTAAATGCCACAGCAACTCTTCACACACTATGCATCACAGATTCATTAAAGGGATGCATGATATATCCATACTATATTGGTTATTTAGGGCCCTATATTAATTCAGTTTTATTTTTTCTCAAATTCTGCATTTCCCGATTTAAATTGTAATAATAAAAAAGATGTCCATGTGTTTTCCTTCATCATAGGGCCCTAGTTATTTGTCTGTTTATGCATACACACACACTCAAAAAAAAAAGAAAAAAAAAAGGCCCATCCCATTGGCTAATTATTGGTCAAGAAATCAGCACAATTGTAGCAAATGCACTAATGCATGGGAAGTTGTGTGTGGAGTGATGAATCACAATGAAGCACGAGTTGCATGGTGTTGCTCTAGAGCAGAATCTTCGCAAATCTGCGGAGAAATATAATAATAAATGCATCTCTAGCACAGTGAAGCATGGAGGAAGAGGTGTCATTGTGCTGCTGGTATTGGTGAACTGATTCACTGTGAAAAATCATTTAATGCTTTGGAGTACAGGAGAATATTGCAGAATGACTTGCTTCCCACAAATGAAAAGTTATCTAAAGAGAAATGATCAAATGTTATTTTTCAACAAGACAATGCTCCTGCCAAACTTGCAAAGACAACCAAGAAGTGGCTTGAGAACAAGTCCATCAGGCTCATGTTTTGGACTGGTCAGAGTCCAGATTTGAACCATAGTGAATATTTGGTCTCACGTTAAACTCAAACAAACTGGGAAACATTTTTCAACTACTCATGAACTGTTTGACAACCCTGACTCTTCTTCCTGTAAAAAGCTGTCTGCAAGCTGGGGAATGCTATTCTGTGCCAAGTTACTGTATCTACAGTATTTGTGGAATTGTTGCTAATTTTCCTAACCAGTGATTTGTGATTTAAAATGGTTAAGACCATTAATAGACCACTAAATATTTTGCTATTTTTGGCTTGGCCCTTAATGACCCATTTTAATTACCTTAATTTACTGATTTTATGATCGTCGACTTTTTGATTGTTATAAATAGGACATCCATCCCCTTTGCTTTGTATTGGTTTAAGTTTTAGTTTCCACAGACCCCCAAATGGGAAGTGTCCCATTGCTCCCTGAATGCCACTAATCAGAAAGCTGAGCACTTCCATACTTTTCAAGCTGGAAC
This sequence comes from Rutilus rutilus, assembly GCF_951802725.1. Taxonomy (NCBI): domain Eukaryota; kingdom Metazoa; phylum Chordata; class Actinopteri; order Cypriniformes; family Leuciscidae; genus Rutilus; species Rutilus rutilus. Next base: position 20,791,475 of record NC_140226.1, on the reverse strand, counting down.
TTTGAGTTTGAATATAAGTATGTTCAGTATTTGAGTGATAAATTATCCCTTCATTGCGAACAGAAAATCAAAAACATCTCTCTCTTTCTGAGTGTATCTTTTCCATCTCTCTCTCTCTCTCTCTCTCTCTCTCTCTCTCTCTCTCTCTCTCTCTCTCTCTCTCTCTCTCTCTCTCTCTCTCTCTCTCTCTCTCTCTCTCTGCTAAAATGTGTAGTGATTGCATTGTGGCAGAGAGAGCTGATCTGCATAATTGGAGTGTGAATGTGGGCTGTGTATGTGTGTGTGAGCGAGTGTTGCAAAGTGCATTTGGAGAGATCTTAATGTGCTTTTAAATGTGCAGTAATTGTGAAGAGCTGAATTTTGGAGTGAGGAGATGTGGGAGAGGATCTTGTGACTCACCGCTGATCTTAAAGCATCCACAGACACATGCCGCGCACCCCTCCTGTCGCGCTATTGTCTGCTTGAACGCCTCGCTTTTAGCCTGTTGAGTGTCATCTCCTGTCTATTGAAATGTGCTCACAACAATCAAATCAAAGACACAGTTCATATGAGCTTATATAAGGGCGAGAGAGGGCTGAGATTATACTGCGGTGGCCACAGAGCCATAACGAGACCTTATTGTTTCTGTTCATAATGAAAATGCGCCCATAAACACTTTTCTCAGCAGGGCAACGTCTACGCTTGTGCTTTAGAAAGCAGCTTAACAAAAGAAACCGAAACAGAATGCAAGATCCTTTGGGATTGCTTGGTATACCTGGTCATGTACTGAAAAAGTACCATGTTACTATATTATCATTTCGCAGATTTCATTACCTTGCGTGGACAATAATGTGTTCAGTTCAGGAAGTGTGATATGAAGGTAATGTGATTAATTAAGTGGGTGTTTAAGTGCATTTTGCTGAATTTGACATAACTATTTCATTTCGTGAATCGTAATTTATTTGTAAATCAAATCCTAATGGAATGTTTAACATAAGAAAGATTATTCTACACTTTTTTTTTTTTGTGGCAGAACATAATTATCACCAAAGCTCTTTAAGTATGAAATCTCATATTCATGTAGAAATATAAATGAGAAGCCTATCAGACAACAATTGCAAAGCATGATGTAGAAATATTAATGGGAAGCCTATCAGACAACAATTGCAAAGCATGTTTGTTGCTTGTAAGAAAAGTTGTTATATTATTTATTATTATTATTATAGTCCAGTGTTTGAATTTCCAGTGTGTATTGATGCAATCTGTGAAACAGAATATCTATAAACAATATATATTATGTATGTAGTATGTGTATATATACAGTATATATCCCAAGTTTCATCGGTCACTCAAGGCTGTTTAGGTGTTGTCCAAGGTATCTATTTAGTCAAGATACCGAGGACCAGATGCTGGTATTGCACCAAAGCCACATTTTTGGTATCAATCCAACCATACTGACCAGTCTAATCAGTTGTCATGATGTCCAAACTTTCATATTATTATTTGAGACGATTGAAGATTCTTACCTTTAGATATGTGTCTCTTCAGAGTTTTTGAGCTATTAGATAAAGAGAGTGATGTGTTCTCTGTGTAATCTTGCTCTGAGAGCAGAAGATTAGTGGAATTGTGGGAATTTCACAGTCAGATGAACAGAAGTTGAAAATGAAGCTGGGTGGTTGCATCTCATTGACTACCACAATGCAGTTACTTCACAAAGTTGGTGAATGAAAAATTAAAGAGAGTAGAGTAGAGTATACTTTATTGTCCTTTTTCAGGAAATTTGTCTTGGACTCAAAGCTGCAGTAGTACACAACACGCACACACACAACACGCGACAACAACATTAAACGGGAAGAAATAATAATTAAAACATTACAAAGAATTCATAACAATGACTAAATTGTGACAACTTACCATTTAAAATATTACTAGATACAGGTATATTTTTTGTAAGTTGCTATTACAAAGTGGGACGCTATAACGCTTCCCTGATGGCAGAAGCTGATATACATTGGAAATAAAACATGGCTTGAATCTTTTTCTGTGCATACTTAAAGGTGACATATTATGCCCCTTTTTACAAGATGTAATATAAATCTATGGTGTCCCCAAAATGTTTCTGTGCAATTTCAGCTCAAAATACCCGCCAGATTATTTATTATAGCTTGTCAAATTTGTGAGCAAAAACGCGCTGTTTTTGTGTGTGTCCCTTTAAATGCAAATGAGTTGCTGCTCCCCGCCACATTCAGAAGACGTTAGATCCTTTACACGAGAGCTTAGTTCGGATACAATAACACAACGCGCGAATAATTTCAGTCAGCCAAAATCTCAGAAATAAACAGTAGCTAAGTGCAGCCTTACAGAGAGACTCAGGAAGAGGTTGCAACTTTAGACTGCACCTGGACGTTTCTGAATGGTTAGTGGATACATTTATGTTGTTGTGGAGTTGCATTGATTCATCTCGTCGACATGTTTAACATGTTGACACAGTTCCCTGAGGTCTTTATAAGACCACTGTGATTATTTTATTTATTTTTTTGGTCAAATGGTATCCAGCGACAGAACAGTTTGCATGCTTTGCTCGAACTTTTGCCATTGCGTTAGAACTGGTTACACTGTTGTCGCTTGCTAAAACCAAATGGCGGCGCCATGGGTGGAAACCATGGAAACGTGCTGATTAAGGGGCGGTTATAATATAAAATCCCTTTCCTACGTCAGAGGGGGAGCGAAATCTGATAACTGACAAAAAATTTCAACTGACTTGAAATCTAAAACTGTAATCACCTAATCGTTTTATTATTATCAAACCTTATAAAAAAGTAATTCAACTCATTTGCTTTCTTAAAATCGTCAGTAGTAACGAGATGTTGTTTTTTAAAATCCATGTTAGAAATAGTTCTCAGAGAGTTCCAGAGTTTTTTGTTGTTCATAGAGGAAGTTTTGTTCAATGTAGTTTTTGAACGTTTTATAATTGTTTGGTTTAATAATTAAAGCTACACTGTGTAACTTTTTACAAAATACATTCGCCAAAGAGGGACATACCTGGAAATTCAAGCTTCGCCTTTCGCGTTTTACACTCAGTGACACCGTGACGAAATGCGAGGGGAAGATTACTCGAGACTGCCGGCAGATTTGAAATAATATGGCCACCGTAGGAGTTAAAACGCCCTCGGAATGGGAGGGGCTAGAAAGTAATATTCAGTTGGTAGTCATAAACAATTTCACGCTAGATGGGAGAAAATCCTACACAGTGTAGCTTTAACATTACATTTGTGAGTCACTTGACTCACTTGGCTTGTGAATTAGCATAACTTGCACGCAGCCACTTCAACAAATGACAACCAAAGTCAAACCATAGAAGCTTGTGAACAGGTTTGAAATAAATTAAAAAAATATACAGTGTGTTATTGTTTGTCCACTGAATCTGACCCTCCGACTCTCCTCCTCCTCGAATATTTTACCTTTCCAACAAAGAAATGGATGGACTTCTGACATTTTGTTGAACACAATTTTTATTTAGACATTTTCTATCATATGATATGGAACTTCAGCAGCAGCAGCAGCAGCAGCGCGTGACTGTTTTCACGATAACCAGATCAACATTGTGAACGGGATTGTACAAAACTTAAGTGAAAATAGCAAATGATCATGCAATGGGATAAAATAGCTTCTGTTCCCTGCAAACGATACCATGAACAATGTGAATATTTAACTAAGTCAAAAGCAAAACAAAATGTATAAGCAGGTATCCATATTAATTTTAGTATCAGCAGACGGAACACAGCAGTGACATCATGTGCAAACAAGCTATTGGTCCCCTTTAATGTATTTTAAAATATAATTTTTTCCTGTGATGACAAAGCTGAATTTTCAGCATCATTACTCCAGTCTTCAGTGTGACATGATCTCTCAGAAATCATTATAATATGCTGATTTGCTGCTCAAGAAACATTTCTTATTATTATCAATGTTGAAAACAGTTGTGCTGCTTAAAGGGATAGTTCACTTTGAAATTAATTTTTGATATGTTTTAGCTTACCTCTAGGGCATCCAAGATGTAGGTGTCTTTGTTTCCGCAGTAGTTTCAATTTTGATATTTTTAGGTCAAACCGTTCTTGTCTGTCAGTCATATAATGCAGGTCTATAGTCACTGTCTCAAAACACAAGCACAGAGTCCAAATTAAAACAATTACCCACGTCCAAATGAAACAATTCCCCATCATAAGTACACATTGATGGCCTAAGACACGAAACGAGCGGTTTGTGTGAGAAAACGAACAGTATTTATATCGTTGTTATCTCTTGAAAACAGCACACGTCCAAATGATCTGACGGCGCGGGCGGGTATAGATGTATACATAGATGTCGCCTTGGCTACTGCAGTTCATTGGAACGAAACCGTAGCCAAGCGACATCTAGTGTATATATCTATACCCGCCCGCTGGCGTGTATAGATGTATACACTAGATGTCGCCTTCGCTACTGCAGTTCATTGGAACGAAACCGTAGCCAAGGCGACATCCGTCCGCCATCCATCCGCACCAACGTTTTTGACCAATTTTCAAAACCGCACCCGCCCGCCATCCGCTGATTGGTGTATACATAATATTTTTCATTTGTTTGGTTCAACCGCCCGCCACCCGCCCGAATTTAATTCAAATATTATTTTTCGTCACGTCATCCGACCGATCCGCGGTTTATCCGCGGAGTCCGCTGCTGTAACCGCAAACCGCGCATCTCTAGTCTGCAGCGTGCTTTCAGAAACCCTCCCCTTTCCCCAGCTCCACCTGTATAGATCTGCTATGGGGGTTTATTCATGCATGTTACATTTATGTGCAGCAGCAGAATATCTTACATGCTTACAGAAGCATGTCTGTGAATGTATTGGCAGTAGCAAGTCTCAGTACATGCTTTGCAGCAGCAGCAGTTTAGCAGATCTATACCGCCAAGACCAAATACATTAACATTGCCATATCCATTACCACACCAATCTCTATTACCATACCAATCTCCTGAGAGTTGTCATGACAGAACAGTATTTAGCTTAAGTGAAATCGAAATCTTTTGTATCATGTAAATATATTTACTGTAACCTTTGATCAATTTAATGCATCTTTCCTGAATAAAAGTTTTAATTTTGTTCAAAAAATATTTATGGAACCATAGTGTATATGCTTAAAAAAAAAAAATGTTTTGCCAAAAGCAAAATGAAAATAAAAGACATTCTCTGACGACACAATTTTTCTTCAAGTACGCCAAGTCTTGTTTTAAGAATATTTAGATAATTTTGCTGGAAAACCAGACTTATTCAGAGCATAATATTGCTTCTCTTTTATTGTATTAGATGAAACTGGCAAAAAGCCTTATCAGTAAGTCCAGTTAACATATCAGTGAATCCACAAAAATCCATCTATCCTATTAGGGGTCCTATAGAGGAGAGACAGACACATGAATGTTGAAGAATAAAAATAGAAGAGCAGAGATTTTTTTTTAAGTGAGATAAAATAAAGCACAGTTGATCTTTTCTTCTTGATCTCTATACATACGCTGTCAGCTGGAGCTGTGGTCAAAAGCTAATCTTATCCTCTTCACTATCTCTCTCTCACAGACACACACAGATGAGTCAAGTCCTCCACTATCCCAGCAGCCTCATTAGAACAGATTGGTGCTCTCTCAGCCCTGAAATGGAAACTCTACTATACTGCTGTAGAGAAAGATCGGGTTTAGTTCAGAATTCTCTCTCTCTCCTGCTGTCATTATTATTATTAGGGGAACGGTAGCAGTTTTACAGACAGTAAATAATCTTTTCCTCTTTTTTCACACATTAACACACAGAGAGAATGCCCCCTTAATTAAACACATTAAATAATGTCTTGATGCAAAAATGCTTTTTGAAGGATTAAGGGTTTAAGGGACAGAAAACAACTCAATATTAAAACTACTTAATTGTTAATTGTCATTCATATGTGTGTTTTTGTATGTGCTTTTAGGTACATATATGTGCCGTTGGGAGGCTCACGTCATGGTGTGTTCCGGAAGATTGTCTCCACTGCGCTGGCGTTCGGATTTGTGTGTTTCTGGCATGGTTGCCATGACTACCTGCAGTACTGGGCCCTCCTGAACTGGATCGGGGTCTTGGTGGAGAATGTTCTCGCACTCCTCTTCTCCTCTCGTCCTCTTTATCACACTATTGTGAGTTCACACAAATGCTCTCGTTAAGTATCGGCCTTAGATAAAGTTCAGTTATAAGATCACTCAATAAATGCCACATAGCACAGCATAAATAATAACAAGCACTTTTGATCTGGCCTTAGGTGTGCTGTCTGTCACCTCGGATGCAGAGACGTGGCCTAGCTCTAATCTCCGCCCTCTCCACGGCTCTTCTGATTCTGTCCAATCTGTTATTTCTGGGAGGGATCCATGTGGGTAGAATCTTCTGGAAGAGGTTGTTTGTCCAAGGTGGGTCATTTAAATGTATGCACTCTCTTACAGATTATCATTTAGAAAAAGAAGTACACTTTAGCATACTTTTAATAAGATTACTACAGAAATATGTACTTAAGTGTGAACAGAATGTAATGTTTTTGGACACTTAATTACATGTTATTTACAATCAAATGAAAATGTATTATTTTAAATGTATATCAAAGTGTAACCATTGATTTTTCAGCCTGCTTTGTATTGTTACGCTGTCGGTAGTATATGTAAATGAACAATGTTTACTTGTCCTCCATACCTGGACAGAGAAATTTACGTTTATTTGTCAGCGAAAACGTCAGCTTTTTGCATCATCAGGCAGATTTTTGACAGCTCTAGGGCTTGAAAACTACTGATTATACTTTTGCATTTTTGTATCCCCGCCTACAGACAGTCAGATTGACAGAGGGTAATTAACAGAACACTTTTTGTAAGGGTATTGTATTAAAATGTACGCGCATGTCACCAGTTGCATACAGGTTACAATGTCACCTGTACGCTACTGTGTTTTTCTTCGGGTCGAACTGATGGAATGGCATTTTCACTTTCAGTTTTTTCTCGTCATCTAGTTTGAAATGTTGACTACAATCATGGAGGCTTTTCAGACTTTCCCTCACAGTGTTCTCTCCATATTTACTATTTGTTGGCCTTTAGCCACTCCCTACATCGCGCTGGATCCTTCACTGGAAACCGAAAGTAACCCACTCCTGCTCAACGTTTACTGAATTCTTGCACCCGGGAACAATACAAGTCGACACCATTATAACTAAAAGTTTGCTAAGAAGTATTTGCAAATAAAGCAGGGCCGGCACCACGAGGGGGCAAAACAGGGCATTGCCCCCTCAGTTTCAAATTGTCCCGCCTCCACCCTCAAAATTTGATTGATTTTAAGTTAACCCTTTGATGCGTACGAACACCGGTGTAATTAGAACGTTCAGTGCGTCACTGATATATTCAGACATACAATATTCCATATAGGCTACTGATGGAAGCTGCAATAATAATCCTTTCAATTATAATTTGGCAATTATAATTTAAAATGTTTTATTCATATCAGATACAAATTGTGTAGGAAACTATAACATTTACTCTATTCTTCTCCCAGTTCACTGGCCACTTACTTTTATGTATTTTGGAAGAAATGGATTAATTTACGTGATGTAAATCCGTCAGATGCGATTCTCTGAATTGTGATGCAAGCTAACATGGTGGAGCCCATTGTGCGTTATGGATCAACTAACATGATCATTAAAAGGTTTTTAAACGACAACTAACATGATTATTAAAAGGTGTTTAAACGACAAAGCACATTCACTTTCACATATTTGACAATCGAAATGTATATCATATAGTTCATGATATAATTAACAAATTTGTGCACTGACTACTGCATAGCCAGCCAAGTTTTATTGAAAGCCTGTTTTGTCAGCAGTGAAGTACCCCTTTAAATAAAACTTAAGTACATCATTATATGTAATTTCATAATGACTTGATTGTCTTAAATATGACTATTGTCTTAAAAATATTAACTCTGAATGTAATATGCTTTAGTATGTTATTTCACACATCAAAATAAGTGTTCTTCTTTAAAGTGTGACAAAAGATTTTTAAATCAATCATTAGAAAGTGCACTTTTTTTTAAAGCGAGTTAAGAAACCATCATGAAAGTGTACTCTCTTTAAGTAGATTTAAGTGGCTTTTTATTTAATTCATTTCATATTATCTTCAAGTAAAGTTTTTAGAAATATACTTTTAAGATTTGTGATTTTTAAGTGCAAATTTAATACAATTCAGAACAATTCTTTTAGAAAGACATTCACACACATCATCTGTTAGATATTTGTAACCACTGATGACAAAGTGTTTTTAAACTCTGGGAATTTGAACGTTTTTAACCTTTTAAAATTTTGTGGGTCACGTTAAGGCAGTAATTCAGAAGGAAAACTGTAATGTTGATGTGGTACTGCCTGTCATTTCATTCAAAATCAAACGCAAATGAGATGAAATGAACTGATTTTGAAGTGCTCCGAACACATTTTGGCTTAGAGAAGAGCTGTGTCACTGTTTTGGGGTGAATATGAGATGTTTCAAATTATTTCATAAGATTGTTTTTAGGATTGAATTGGTTTATGAATTATTATGCTTTTAATATTAAGTAGGGTTTAAAAGTCTTGCCGCATTGAAAAATCTGTGATTCAAAATCATATTTAATCCTCAACTCTGCCCCCTCGAGGTCCATTTTCAAGCAGAGTTTTGCTCCTACCATAATCAAGCACATGTGAACAAGCTAATCAAGCTCTTCACCAATACTAAAAAGTTATACAGGCAAGTCATTTTGATTTAAACTTTGCAGAAAAGTAGATCTTGAGGGCCAGAGTTGAGAACCCCTGATCTAAACAGTTTTAGGATTTTGAAGACATTTTTTAATCAAGAAATGTTATGACATAAAATATGAATTTAGGATTCTGCACTATTCAAATAAGTAAATTTGTGACCTTTATCATGTCACTCTCTGTATAGATTATCAGATGTTCTTGCTTCCATTTAGGCACAAGTGGCTCTCATAGCATGCTGGGGAACATGTTCATCAGGTTTGAACCTGTGGAGTTTATGCAGCTACAATGCTGCAGCCGTTGATAATAAATTGTCTGAAATCAGCAAAATATGGCTTCAAACTTTAGAATTCCTATGTAAATTCATTTGAAAAGATCTTTGCATACTGCTTCAGGATCTTGGTAGTATACTTGGGAGCATTCATTGGCAGTTGAAGCACCAGTGGGCATCTGGACATATATCTTTAAAGAGTTAGGCTATAGAAAGAGAGAGGAATTAAGGTATTTTGCATCTTCGAGTTAAGGCTACTCTAAAGGCCCGTTCACACCAAGCACGATAACTATAAAGATAACGACAAAGATATAATTCTAAAAATCGTTCTCCATATTAAAGAATAACAGAGTTCACACCACAACTATAACGATAAAGATATGAGGAACGATATCGTTGGGATCACTTTCAGAACGATTTTTTTCCAGCTGTCAAACGATAAAACACTGACAGGCAATCAGAATCCATTCTAATTTAAAGGTCTCGCGCATTTAAAATGGGGCGGGCGCGCGCGTGCTTAGAATAAAAAGACCGTTATCGGTCGTTGGTGTGGACGCATATATAGTTATCTTTATCGTTATCTTTATAGTTATCGTGCTTGGTGTGAACGGGCCTTAAAGCTGCTCTGTGTCTGCTCAGAATTCTGTGTAAACACACAATGCCGCATAAAAGCAGACTTAAAATATGACGGGTCTGACCCACCTCAGCCCTAGTATCAAAGGTGACCCGGATACTGTTTTGGTTCAGTGTAAATGAACGCGAACTTGTGCCGCCCTGAATTACGTCATTGTCATTACAACCGAAAGCACGCCTGACAGCTCAAGCGCCGCGAGAACCAAAAAGTGGGAGACAAAAAAAAGGCCTAGGTCCTTATTGTTTTGGAAAATTAAAAAAAAATGTCTACCAGTAATGTACAGTGAAGTTAAAGAGTCCTGTACTCACATCGTGAAGCAAACCATCAAACTATACAGCAGAGAGTTGCTGACTCGCTGTAATCTTCCTTTGAAGAGACATCAACCCTCTGCTACATTTCTCTCAGATACGGTAAATGTATTTGATCGGTGACACCCAATCGGCGGTGTCAGTGTAATTGTGCATTGTTATATTTTATTCCAAAAATCATCTCCTTGAGGACGATATTTTGCGATGGTCTGGTGACATCTTCTGTCCTGCCAGAAACGCTAAAGCTAGCATCATTGTTCATGTGTTGTGCCAAGTTCTCCAAACTCAAAATAGGGACTTCTGGCTCTTTGAAGAAAAACCTATTTTAATCCCGCGGTGATCTACCCGGTGTAATAATTCAGAATTTCTTTGTAGCAATTGTTCCAGGTGGGACGTAATCGGCAACAGGGATAGCTTATCTTACAGAAATATAATATATAAAACTGGCATATGGGGCTGTTTACACCTGGCCACTTCATGTGTATTCTGTGATCGGATAGCTATCCAATCGTGAAAAGATCAGGTGTAAATGCCCTCCGAAACACATTCGAGACGGATTTAAATCCGATCGCTCAAACCACTTCAGGAGGTGGTCTGGGCCGCATTCCAGACGAAACTGGACAAGTGTAAATGCATCTGGTTTTTGAAAGAACATATGTAAATTTTACTCCTCCCAACAATGCGAAAAAAAAAGAAGGTGTGAGAGCGTGTCATAGCCTATAGGCTATATGTCATGTTATAGGCAGATATGAGCAGCTGAGCATCTCTTCATCAAGCCAGTGTGTAAACTGTCAAATGTGACCCAATTCCGATTTTTTTGTTCATATGTGACACAGATCGGATGTGTTCTATGACAAGTGTAAACAGGAAAAAAAAACGCATGCATTCGGATGTTTCGAAATCGGTTTCAGGCCTCGTTCATATATGTGGAAATAAATCAGATATGTGCCAACGCAACTGTCATATAAACAGGCAGATCGGATTTTCTGAGGCATTAGGCTACTTCTCCGCGTTTTAATGGTGAGAGAAACCCTGACGCGCATCTGCAAAGGGACGGATGGTGTCGTCGTAGGAGAGGAATGTGGACCCACTTTGACACAACATATCAAAGGTTGGCTTGCTCATCCTAAAATTTCCGACCCACTGCTCCTCGTTGAAGTGCGCCACGATCTCATGAAAGTGCGTATATATAGCAGATACCACACATTTTATTTCTCGTGCCATTTACGCCAAAAATACTTTTTGCGTGCATATGATACGCAGTTATCGCGTGCATATGATATGCACTTTATGGCATGTAATACGCACGCACTCCACACCCCTAATCCTTCCCAAGGGGTTTACAGTGCGTATCATGCACGCAAAAAATATTTTTGGCGTATAAATAGCACGAGAAATAAAATTCGTGGAATAGATCCGCACTTTCATGAGATCGTGTTGTATGTTCCCACCAGTCCTGAGATCTCTCTCGCACACAATAACTGAAGCATGCGCAGGCTGCAATGATGGCCCTTTTCATCCTCCTCCTTCGCATGTATCGCAGAGTTAGCATCAAGCATATTTCACATTCGTCTATCTGTGTAAAAAAAACCTTTAAGCATGCACGACTTTTCAGATAGTATGTCAAGTGTAAACGCACGAATCGGACATGGGTCACAATTGAAAGAACGTGTAAACGGACGGTCAAAAAATAGGATATAGGCAACAAATCAGAATTGGGCATCAAGACCTGCAATGTAAACAAGGCCTTTGTGAAAGTAAGTCGCTGACGCTTAACACACAATCAGCTTCATTAAAAGTAAAGACACGAAATGATCTTACCAGGCCTGTTGCCGCTCTCTCTTATTGCGGTCTTTGATTTTTTTAAATTAGCTGATGATGATTAATAAAATGCAGCTCATTATCTGTTGCTTTCGGTCACATGAACTCCATTAAATCTGCATATAGCGCGGGAATTGAAGATCGGATTTATATCCATTTTGCGAAAACACATTTATGTGTAAATGGAATCGTTTTGATAAATCAGATAGCTATCCGATCTGAGAAAACGCATGAAGTGGCCAGGTATAAACAGCCCCTTGGATATTTGACTTACCAGTGACAAAATGTTTGCTGCACACATAGTGTATTTTTAGTGCATACTGAGTGTCATGATCCCACAATTTACCCATTCTTCCAGCTGATGCTTCACGTCTTATTGCCTGTAGGCCTATCCACTTTTTTGTCCTTAAACGCTTGTTTTTTTGGGTCACAACAAACCAGCTTTTAGATGTTGTTTTGTTTTTTGTAAAGAAATGACAAGCAGGCAGCTTCACGCAATACAAAGTCAGTGGAGACTTGTGGATTGTTTTCCCCAATCCAACAATTGTTTTCATATTATGACGTGCGTCGCTCTGTCTCTATAAACATTCAGTGTAAATGCCCATTTTTGTGATTTTTATGCCACTTCAGATTTGGCCTTTGAGGCAAAGATTGGAAGGCAGGTGAATGTCTGTCTGGAAGTTCTAGAAACTGCTATTTATCTATTTGCCACCGGGTACCATAAACACCACAGAGCCTTAAGAACGGTCGCCATGGTATCATTCATTCTTGACATCTCTGAAAGGTAGCCGTGCTGATCCCACCTGCCCCCTACAGCAACTGTCAGTCAGTCTATGACCCAAAGGTTTTGAGGAGCTGCGGGGTACAGTAAAGCTCAGAGAGAGACCTGCTGGGCACAGACAATCATAGAACCCTGAAGTTATTCATTACTTCGTTCAGTTCAATTTATTATCCTACTACTTTAGTTACATTTACTTATTTGCACCTTTTTTGACCATTTGAAGTAGTTCAGGTTTTAAATACAGTCCTGCTCAGAATTTTTGGCACCCTTGATAAATATGAAAAAAGAAGCCTGTGAAAATAAATCTGCATTGTTAATCCTTTTGACCTTTTATTCAAGAAAATCACAAAAATATAACCTTCCATTGAAGTAAAACAATTGAAAATGGGGGAATTTGTTTCATTATGAAATAAAAAAAAGTTCTCTAATACACATTGGACACAATTAATGGCACCCTTTTATTAAACACTTTTTGCAACCTCCAAATTGCCAAGATAACGGCTCTGAGTTTTCTCCTGTAAAGCCTGATGAGTTTATAGAACACCTGACAAGAGATCAGAGAGCATTCCTCCACACAGAGTCTCTTCAGATCCTTCAAATTCCCAGGTCCACGTTGATACCAATAACGTGTATTAGAGAATAATACAAAGCTGTGTATTGCGAAGCTGTGACTAGCACCTGAAGGACAATGAGGTGTAACCAAATGTAATCCACAACCACCTTCTTTCATTTGCTCTTACTTACTTTTTGTTTCATCCTTCTGTTCTTGTCCCTGATGCAACAAGGCAGGTCCTTTTAATGAACCCACAAGAGACACACACATACACCTGTCTGGTGTGTTTTAACTGCTTCGGGCTCATAGTGGACATGTTGAGGGGAGCCATGATTATAAGCAGCATCTCCTCATATAGCCTATAACATATATTGTACACTATATCTGTCACTGATAATAATTTTGAAATAAATTATATAATAAAATATATCTAAATGATAATTTGAAAATATATAATAATTTGAAAATGATTTGCATCTTGCAATACATTTATACATCTTTTATAAATGACAAATGGGAGTAACACAAGCAAAATCAATTAATCCAAGGGTGGGAGAATGTAACAAGTACTGCTACCATAACACATATCCATAAGTACTAGAGAGGAGCAGACATATTAGTGCATATAAGTGCATTAAGTGAAGTGCTTCCGGAAAAGGTGTTTCTTCAGCTTTTTTTGAAGATCATAATGGGTTCTGCTGTTCAGGTGAAGTTTGGAAGGTTATTTTACCACTGGGGTATAGTAAGTGTAAAGGTTTTAGAAAGTGACCCTGTGCCAATATGGACGGTTGTTCATTTACTGACTGCAGGGGGCAAATGCGAATGTAAATGTGATGAGTGAATACACCCCTATGGTCTAATAAGATTTCATTTTTTTATACCTGTTAATATGTGTGAGGTTATAAATCGGAGCTTGTGTGGGGGAAATGATCCCTTTATACTGCAGTAACCACTTGTAAATGCTGCTACATAAGCAATTCTGTACTAAGAAAACACCAGACTTTCATGTGTGTGTGTAAACTTTGAAATTGCAGGGCTCCAAGGTGCGACTTAAATGAGTGCTAATATGGACAAAAAAAACTAGACCGTCACTAATGCTTTGTTTCTGTCCATATGCCCAATCGGACAAGCCTTCGTGTAAACACTTAATTCGATCCAACTGAGCTTTTTTTAAAAATAAATTTCAATTGGAAGGGGTGGCATAGACCTGAAATAATCTGATAAATATGTTTATATATAAATAATTATACAAATTCTGTGACCGTAGTAGGTGCTGTAGTGACGATAGGGTTAAAGGTGCTGTAATTTTTTATTTATTTTTTACTGTACTAAAGCATAAAAATACCATAATATGTTTACAGAGATTTAGGAAACATGCTAAGTTCACATACTTGTGACTCCGAAAAACAATTCTACAGCCAGTTATTCTACTGAAATGTGCGTTCTGGGTCAGAATGTCGGTTTTTGCTTTAGTCTGTGTGATCCCGCCCACTGCCAATTTACCCAATAGTATTTCGACACCCTGGTTTGCCAGTTGGCTGAAAACACAGGTAATTGCGGACATGAAAGCCAGCAAACGAACTGGCTCAGAGAATTCAGAATGTACTCAACCTTAAAAGCTTCGTCATCCATCTAAAAAGCTCTAACACCAGAGGAATATTAAAACCGATAAATCAACGGATCAAGGAGGAGGGATGGGGGAAACGACTCTCTCCAATATTTTGAATTTGGACTACAGTAGGCTACTCATTTCAAGCTCTAGCTGTCAATATTATATACTGCACCTTTAAGGATAAAGTTGGGGTTAGTGTGACAACAGTGCCTACAATGGTCACAGAATTCAAACAGTCATAGAATTCGGTATAACACGTTTCTTTTTAATCAAATTAAAAGAATAATTAAAATCATTTGCTTGATAATTTGGATAATTTGCTTGAGAATTAGCCATTGGAATCATACTCGTGCAATAAATGAATCGTTCAGATCCCTTACTGAGTTTACAACTGACTCCCTTAAAGAATCATGAGTCATTTTTCAGGTATATCCAACAGGGAACTGGTTAGTAAGTAGACAGATTAGGTTTGTGAAACTTACATTTGTCTATTTACTTACTGGTTGCTTGTATGACAACATGTAATAATTAAAGATACATATTTACAACACAGATTTGAGTAAATGAATGTGTTCTATAAAAATTCTATTCTAGAATAAAAAAAGACTCTATTCTAATTTGTGGGATAAAAATATTATTGGATATTGTTAAACACACAAGGTCCCTAAGGTCCCTTTTTGTGAGCCCTGTATGTGTCTGTCCAAATACTGTTCAGGTGCCCCAGGGAATTGACAAATCCAGATACAGCCTCACTTCCTGTTTGGTGTCTGCTTATTTTCTTGTTTGTAGGCTTTGTTTTGTACCATTCAAACTCTCTCTTCTCCTCTATTTCTTCAACAGGCTGGTCTTCTGTGGCCGTTCCAGTGGTTGCTTTTCTCTATTGCTTTGCTCAAGTTGGTATTGAGTGGGACATGAGATGACAACACCGCTCAGGGTGGAATCATGGGAAGGCAGAAAACACAATGGTATTTAAAGTTTTACAATACTTTCGACCAGTCACAATGTGGACAACTATAACAATTTTTTTCAACTCCTCCAATATCATATGTTTGTTTGACTATGCTGTATTTGAACAGTGTGTGTGTGTGAAAATGAAATGGTGTGAATGCTCCAGGTGTGTGTTTGATTGTTAATCCTGGTTTATTTATGAGTTTGTCTGAACACTGATGGTGACACATGCCTCTGATCATTGGCCAGGATACAGCCTGACCATTGATCTCGCTCTCTTCCTGTCCCTCCATCTGTGTATGTTTCCATCCTCAGGTTCATTTTGTCCCTCTGATCTTTCTTTACCTGATCTCTCGGTCTTGTCTCATTCATTCTGTCTTTCTCCTTGTGTATCTATACTTCAATCTTCTTACTAACAGCTCAAGCTGCTCTGTGTGGTTAATTAGATCAGTGATCTGCTAGCCTGGAGTTTCTCCTTTATTAGAGAGAGGTAAGAAGTGCGTGTGTGTTTCAGTGGTAGGAGGGATTACACTTTAAAGAGCTTTATCTCTGCAGCGTACCTTTATCAGCATCAGATTAATCTTTCATAATCCCTTCACTAAATCTCTCTCTCTCAAGTTCAGTTTTAGTGTGCTTTATTGGCATTATGTATTACCATATGTTTAAAAAAATGTCCATATTGTCACCGCAGCATTAAAGCAAAGAGAAATTTTGCAATACAAAATAATACTGCAAGTTAACAAATAAGCAAAATACAATAAAAAATATATATAAATGTAAATAATCATTATTATAGTATATATTATTACAAGTAATTAAAGGTGCACTCAGTAGTTTTTTTTTTATTTTAGTTTTTTTATCTATTTTTCTATGGTTGCAATCCCTGTCTCTTTCTCAGTGATATGATGTTATTTTAGTAGATGGTATGGCAGAGGTCATGTTTGACCTGCCCTTTCTGTGAGTCATGCTGAAATTGCTTACTGACACCACACATTACACAGGTCCTTAATGTGCATATGTGTGTGTGTTTCTCAGCACAGGTCACTCTGCTATTAATGCATGTTGATTAATTGTCATGTAAAATTACACTGTCTTCAGAGTATATGTAATTACACAGTTAAAAAACTCAGTATTTCCCTCTGCTTAAAGTCAGCATGAATTGGCCATTTTGTCATAATGTGGTATTTTTTTATTGAAACGATATTTAATGAGATTTTAAATATTATGGATTTCATTTTATTAATTGGGAATAGGATTGGATGATTAAAAGTGGGCGATGCATACCATAATGGAGCTAGACCTGAAGTTTTGCTAAAACAATGGCTAAATAGCTTTTGACTATTGGTGAACATTATCAAATAACCTGTTTCTAATAGTTATTATGGACAATTTGATTTCAAAAAAAGTAAACCATTCACATTCACATTGATTTCATGCTTACTTCAAAGCTGATGTGCTTTCAAAAGTAGCTTTAATGTTCTAAAAGAAAGAGAAATACTTAAAGTAAAGAGAGTATGGGCAAAAATACGTATATAAAATATTTTATTGTCATAAATAATATTTTACAGCAATTTTACAAATTTTGTCTTTGTGCTTTACAGTAGTAGTAATGTCCATGTGAAGAAATGATTTCAGTGAGGATGTTTCAGTCAGTGTATAATGGCCATGCTGTCTGCTGAATACATATGAAAGTGTTAAGTTCTTAATTAGGGCTGTTTTTAAAGAATGACCCTTAGAAGGACCTTTGTGTGCGTACAGACATGTTTGTTCTTACAAGCCCTGCGCTTTTATAGAACAGCACAACTCCGTTTGGACTTCAGTATCAGTGTTAAATACTCATTGTTCCCCAAAATATTGTACCGTACATGTCAAGTTTCTAGTCAAACATATACGTTATACGTACATGCAGCAACACACAAACCAATATGCTGTGTGTACAATTGCGTTTGGTTGATTCTCACAAAATTGGTCAAAAACATGTTCAGTTCATATTTCACCCCAAATTCAAAAGGAAAAAATAAGAAATTATATTTTGCATAAATAAATACATGCATTAAGATTTTAATGTTTATGTTTTTATAGTTTTACATTAAATTCATAATTTCATGCTCAGTTCTCAGTACTGTAATGCAAGAAAAAATACTTGTGGTATTCTTTATACTAAATTAATTGTGTAATTTAGGTTCAATATATTTAATAATATTTCAAATTAATTGTAATATTTTATATTTGATCAATTATTATTATATTATATTTAATTTAATATAATATGATAAAACAGTCCTAAAAAATTACTTCATTTACTTTATATAAAATGTGAATTTTCTTCTTTTTTTTTTTTTTTTTTGATTTTGGGATAAATAGGATACTTATATAGGCTTCTGTCAAAGAAACTCGACCATAGAAAAGTTTATTTATCATGGACTGGTCTCTAATGATGTAGTGGCCTGTTTTGTTGAGACGCGATACTTTGGTTCTTAAGTCTGAAAAAACTATTCAAACTGCCTAATGCGAGTCTGAGATCTGTGAGGATTCATATCCCCTATTAAATGCAAATTTGGACTCACTCACTCACCAAGAGTCAGACAGGTCTGCTACAAAGACTGAATCCATTAGCTCTATGGGGTAAGAGGCAGGAGATTAAATACTCCTGCAGTAGAGGAGTACTTCTTTTTAATGATAATTTATTCAAATTTTCCTTTGTATTTACCATGCATGTCTTAACCTTATTTTAAGTGCAAATCAAGCCATGCTGTTGTCGTATTTGAGCAAATCAGTCACGATCAGATGGTAACGAATCTCTGTAAGTAAACCATGCTAGTATCTAAGGGCTTTGCATCTCTGCCTAAACGAATTAACTCTGTACAATCCTCCTCAATCTCATTCTCTCTAATAAAGAAAAAGTGCATTCTCTGGATGTTAAAACTCTTATTGCTGTGCTGCAGAGGCATGCAGTGACATCAGGGCTGCGTTTGTTTCTTATGTTGATTACATCATGTGGTTCAGGTTAAATGTTGTTTCTGAGCTGGAGAAGCGTGGCAGGAATAATCCGTGTGAAATACAGCTGCAATGATTATTGCTTCAGAATCAGCTCAGGCTGATGCTTTACATTCCAGTTTACATGGATTTGCATGTCAGTATTGTTATTAATATTGTTTGTAACATTCATATGTCTTATTTAAAATCAGTTCTGGGTTGCCAGATACAAATGCTAAACCTTTTCCAATTTCTGCTCCGTATTTGGAGTCTAAGCAGATGACCCATAATATTAAAGCTAATTAAGATATCATTATTGTAAAACAAGCTCTGAAGCATAAAATAACCTTAATGGGAATTGTGCCATTTAATACTGTTCCTCTGGTGTCTTGCTGACAGAGTGAGATAATCACCTCTTAAGGGCAAAATATATATATATATATATTTTCTTTGCCATACAAAATTTTTAGACTGTACAAAATGTACCTTTGTTGTAACAGAAATAAATCTTCATGTAGGAAAAACATGACGTGTGGAGCTTCTTGTCTTTCTTTCCCCAACAAAATATTTTTTTAATTTCTGATGTGATATTTGATATGACCTTGGTAGCTTTTTGGTTTTATGTCATTCTTCTGAGTTGTGTTTCTTTCTCTCTGCTCTCAGGTAGTGGAGAAGCAGTGAGGTGAGGTGATATACTGACCTCGACAGATCTCATGTGGACCTGATAATGACCTCTCTAACCTGAGAACATCTCACAGCATGCTAACATGTCCCTTAACCACTCATCTGACGCACACAGTATGTTCATTACCACAATTCTCCACACACACAACGCATTTATCAGAGTTTGTATGGTCAGGCACTCTCTTTCTAAGATACAAACGAGAAAACCTGAAAGATTAAGCATCATCTTAGAATATATACAAGTTCATATATTCTGTGACCGAGATAAAGATAATCAGGTTTGGTGGTGGTGTTCTGAATAGAGAGGCTAATACACGAGACTCGATCTCTGTGTTCCCCCCTGGACCTCGTTATGGAAATTAAGATGGAGTTGATATGGGAGAGGGACGCTGGAAAAGAGAGCAAAATAAACAGCTATTTATATCTTAGCCATGTGATTAACAGATTAACTCCTAACTTGCATTAGTGCTTTATTTAATATAATAATAGGGGAGACTGGGACTAGCTGTCACAACTATAGTGAAAATTTCACAAGATTGTTTTATTTTTTACAAGGCAATTTCTCTGTAGACACATACCTTTAAGTCTTGGCTACCAAAAAAAGGCTTTTGACAAGCAGCCCCAGTCTCCCCTGCTGACCAATGAAAAGCTAAACAGGGCTGGTGTGAAGATAATGCCACATCTTCAGTATTGAATATGTAAAAACATCCAGGAAGGGGGTCAGAATGAGCTCTCAGACCATCACCCCTCTTCGTTCCTGAGATTCTTTGTGTTTTGATGTTTGTTGTAATGCTGAAAGTTCCTTGTAACTGTGTTATGATATACTGTGGTGTTGTGACAGAAATCATGTGTATAGATTACATCCATCATTTCATTTTGGATAACAAAGCTACAATGCACATCAGATCGGAATAATAATAGTGTGCCCGTGGTATAATGTTTGTGTGCTTTCTGGAAGACCCAATCATTGATAAAGAAACCACATACATTCTTTTGTTTCACTAGTTCTTTCAGCGATATTTTATAAACCTTGGCCACTGCAATCCAGCAAGTCATTAATGAACTTGCTTGAAGATGCCTATTGTAGACCAAAAAAACGGGAAGATCCTTTCACATGACTTGCATCAACATCTTCAACTGCATTAAACATGATGTTACAGCATTACCTCTGAACAACATTGTGAGAAGGCCACATGCTGTAAAACAACCATGTCAAAGGAATATCCATTGACAGTATAAAGGGGAGAAGGACCACTTGTGTAAATGAAAATCCTGCTTTTCAGAAAAAAAAAAAAAAAAAAAAAGTTGTTTCCTCACATTTAGGGTGTTCACACTTGTAGTTTGGTTCGTGTGGTCCAAAAAAAAAAAAAAAAAAAGTAGTCCTGGTCCGATTAGCATTCAGATTGGCTTTTTTTTCACTGAACCAAAAGGGATATGTTCACAACCTGATTGGTCTGCTTTTATGACGTATTTCCTATTTTGAGACAAACTTACTGAACATCTAAAACAGTGATGTGTGCTGGGATAAATCCGCTCGTTGTGTGTGCATAGCCTACATATGATGGTATTTTGACCAGCTTGTGAAGAGCTTAAAAAATGTGTAAAGGAGTCAAAACAGTGGCTGGAATCCTTCTGTTACACCCACATACGAAGATTTTGCTGCATGGAGACGTGGTTCTAATGCCTGTACTGAACTATGATGGGCAACATCTATGACGAGAAAAAAACGATATGCTCATCTGTCTTTTTTAGGGTCTTTTTTTGGTTTGTTTACATGTATTTGGTCCGTGTTGCGTTCATGTATCATTCGAACCGCACCAGAGTTCGTTTGGAAGCGGACCGAGATCCATCTTTTTAAGGGTTTCGGTCGGTTATGTTTTTTTTTTTTTTTTTTAACAAAGCACTTGCGTTATCAAGTTCAGAACATTTTGGTTAAACCACTGGTGTACTGGCCTCATCGAGTCCACATTCAATTATCCAGCAAGTTAAACGCCATCACACAATAATTCCCGGAACCACGAAGTGATGTTGAGAATGTTGAGTCACGTGGATTACTTTAATTATGTCTGTACTACCTTTCTGGGGATTGAAAGTTGTGTAGGCTGTCAATGGAGGAACAGAAAGCCCTCAAATTTGATTACAAATTTAATTTGTCTTCCAAAGATGAACGAAAGTTTTATGGGTTTGGAACGACGTGAGGGTAATTAATGACAGAATTTTAATTTTTGAGTGAACGAACCCTTTCATTTTTATGTTATGAATTATAAGTGAAAATGGCGAATATTGCATTTCTATATTTTTTGTCTAAATTAATTAAAAATAAAACATTAAAAACTAAAATAATTTTAATGCTAAAAGTGAATTTAGGCATCAAAACATTATAATGTACACGATGAAAATGGATATTCATTTCAGAATTTGCTACAGATTACAATTACTTTTATCGTCTTGTTAAATTAAGTTAGTTAAAGACTAACTTCAAGTGAGCATTACATGATGGCAAATTAAATGTAAACAAAATATGGGAAGTGTACAGGTACTGTACAATTAAATATCCAATATTGGCTGATATTTATCCAACAAATCTGTAATATGAACCAATGACCAATATGGTACCGATATTTTGTGCATCCCTAAACATGTATTATACCACTGTTGTCAGATTTTATTTTAGTTTGTTGAGATGTGCATTGACGCAAGTCATGGAAAGGACCTTAACAGCTGTTACACTTCAAAACCCCTGAAGAGCTCATTAGTTTCTCCAGTTACATTTACAACTCTTGGGATAGTAGTTGATTTGTCGTTGTACAAACATGTTTGTCTGGGGTTTCCATGGTTCCTGGGATGCGCTCTGCTTCTTCAATCTTTCGGCTAGCAGCTCATATCCACACCGCCACATATTTGGGCAAGATGCTTAGCTCTGTGATTCCTGATAAAGGCTTGTGTCCGGCGGTGAGTTATCCAACAGGTGCAGAATGGATCTCTATACCAGAAACACTGCAGAGCATGAACAGCAGTGTGTGTGTGTGTGTGTGTGTGAGAGAGAGCTCGAAAGAGAGAGGGGAAGACTTGCTACATGAGCGGATCTAGAAGGGCCCGCACTTGCAGTTGGGGACCGTGCATTGCCATGACAACCATCAGTCAGAGTGGGCCCTGCGGCAAGAGTTCTCACTGTCTGTCAGCGTCGCAGGACTAAAACAGGGAGCAGTTCGACACAAAGAGTGTCTGTGTGACAACTAACACACCATCACTTTGGTATCGCAGATGCTCTGCCTTGGGATGAGACATCCTCTTCTCCTTTCCAGTGTCTTATTTCATCCTTTCCCTCACTCATTCTCTCTCACACACACACACACACACACTCACTCTTAGAGTGTCTGTCATGCTTTTTGCTGGCACAGATGTCAGAAGTAGTTCCTTTTTAAAAAAAAATCGTTTCTCAGAGAAAGTCTCTGAATCATTTCCCTTTCAAGAAGAAAGAAGCTTACCTCTCTCTTTTTCTTCAAGGGAATATGTCCTCCTTGTCTGTGTCTGGTGATGTCGGTCGTGAGATCTGGAAGAGCGACATGGGAGAGGTCGGAGACTTTCTGCTCCTTAGCAACCTCAATACCTCAGCAACCTGTGTCTCCAAGGCAACCATTCGGTTACCGAGCGCAGACAGCTCCACTTTAAGTTCAGTACGGAGTTCCAGAAGTGAGGCATGCAGTGTGTGTTCGGGAATAGGGGGGATAGGTGGGATCGGGGGAGTTTTTCCGTCGGGTAGGACTGGGCTTCGGTCTACAGGGGTGCGTGCGCCACCCTCGTCCAGCCGTAGGTCGCTTTTGGTGATGCCGCTGTCGCAGGAGTCGGTCTTCTTCAGTCCGCTGGGCTCTGAAGTCTTTGTGGAACTGCTCCGCTCTGGGAGAGTCTCCATTGATTCCGCTTTAGGAACGTTCCCCCAGCTCTCTGGCTTTGCAATGCTCTCCCTAAACCTGGCCCACCCTCGTGCGCGTGGCTCTGATGTCCGAGGGATGTTTGGGACAGGGGCACTGAGCTTGGCCTGGTCGAAAGCACCCAGGGTGCGGTTTTTGTTAGGGTGGGATGGGATGGGCGTGGCTGGGCTTTCCGTTACTGTGACGATGCTTGTGGTGGCGACCACATCTTGACTGATGACTTTGTTGTGGATTTGGCCCTTCTCAAGATCAGGGTCATCGGGATTGGGCTGCCCAACGGCAAGACGGGCTTCCTTCTGCTGGCGGAAACGTTGGAACAGGCGGCGGACAGGATGATCGGGAGGAAGATTCAGCGGGGCCTCGTTCTTCCTCCTCTGCCTCTCCTCTTCCTCACGCTTCACATCACTGATCTTTCTGAACACAAGCTGAAAAGACACAGTTAAACATTAAGCATGCATAATACAAATTATATAAATATTATATTATATATAAATTATACACTATAGTTCATGCATTCCCTGGGGATCAAACCCATGGTCTTGGCATTGCTAGTGCAATATTCTACTGTTTGAGCTTCAGAAATGCTTTAGCATAATATAGTTCAAAAATATGAAACATTTTTAGAATATCTAATATAGTTCTAATGTGGCCTTATGTCTCACGCGGGACGAAGAGGATTAAGTAGTATAGTTCTAAAAAATGAAAACTATTATTTAACAAAATATGTGAATTTAATGTAACTCTCACTTTTTTAAATTAAACTGACCCCTTTCTCAACTGTTTTTGTCCATAAACAAAGTAAAGGTGGACTATCCCTTTAACATAACATTAAAACAAAATGTGGTCAGTCACTTTATGTACATTGTGCAGATAGCCTCTTTTAGTCTAAATAGGAAGTTCTATCCAGGATAAGCTGCGATGTGAACTAGTCTTTGCGCTGATAGTCATAAGTCAGGCTCTGCAAGGTTATGCAATATGTAGACTTCAGCAGAAAAATGACAACCATTCCCGGTGTCTCCTTTATAGTGAGATTACACTCGCTTTCCTGGAGACCCTGCGCCCGGTGTTGTGAATTTTTACAAACTTATTTATTGGAGCTCATGTGTATTTCAGAGTTTAAGGCTTTTATTGAGCAGATTCCCAAAGTCAAGCTTCTGCTATGTGAGTGTCTGCTCAAATCTCAGTGTGTGGGTCTGGATGTAGCGATTTTATTCTCTCCCTCTTCCATCTCTCTCTCTCTCATATGCATACACACACATACTGGCCTTCAGTTTTAATTGGCCAAGACAGTTCGTGGAAGGGTTTAATAATTATAATGCTGAAAAAGCTTGTTAAAAGGTGTGTGTGTGTGTGTGTGCTGTGTGCACACCTCTGCATACTGAGACAGTTTGTTCCTGTCACTATTGCAAGCTGGACGATGCATTTGTATGACTCCATCTTCAATATGTTAATATTCATTATGTCCTGAATATTCATTAAGTGGGACAGAGTGCCCAAGCATCTGTACCACCAATCTGTCTGTGAAATTACTTGGAACAGAACAACACATACATGCTCTAGTCCTCTCGTGTGTAGTAGAAGAGGATGGGCTGTGGACACTTGCTTGGTTTGTGTGGAATTATTTTTATTTATTTGATTGACCATGTGTTTATTGTTAGTTCATTTTAATTCAGCTGAGACGTTTCAGCTAAAAAAAAGACGACTATAATCTCATACAGTATACTGTGAAGATTTTGCAAAGACCGTGTAAACGTGTGTGAACAGGCCATCAAAAGGTGTTTGTGAAAAGTTCAGATGTAGCTTTGGGGTTTACAAGTCATCCTCTCCTGAGACAAAAGACAGACTATTGCTTTCCAAACATATCAAACACACACACACTTTTGAGAAATGACACATAGGACCTTGTATCAACATGTCTAAAGTGATCTAATCACAAGTGGTCAGGTGAGACACTTAACCATTTAAAGGCCATTAGGCCATTTAAACCTGGTAGATATGTGTCCTCTGTGACTTTGCAACTTTATATCTGCCAACGTTGATTTTATATATCATGATTTGAATTTTGACTTTATATCCCACAGTTTTCACTCTTTTCTTACAATTTGACTTTATATATACATTTTTTATTCATATCTTCCAGTTTGACTTTATATAAATTATATCATACAATTCAGTCTTTCTTATTTTAACCTTTATCTCACAATTACATTTATTTTATTTTGTTTAACTGAACTTTGAATTTAAAACAGGCTTTTGATTTCAGAATTTTTACGTTACATCTCACAATTTTGTCTTTATATCTCATACTGTTGCTTTTTATAAATATGATATCTTACAATTCATCCTTTATCTCACAGTAACATTTATTTTAATTTATTGAACTCTGACGTGGAAGCAGGCCTCTATAAGATTTTAACCTGCCCTGATATAACTTGTTTTATTAAGCTAAGCTGTACTGTACATCAGTTGCCGTATAGCAGGAGTGGGGGCACATTTGTTTAATTTTGATTTGTGATTTCATTAGAATGGATAGCAAGCCGGCGAAAGGGAGGTTGAGCGCATGTCTGAGTGCTGTGTGTGGGAGGGAACATTGCTGCTGTCACTTTCCAAAACGATAACTCAGTCAGACATTAAAAATGACAAATTCCAGCATCAGAAAACAACAATTGGAAAGCGTTCCCCTTTATTAGATACATCTAGCCAGTAGCCACAAGCAATTTCATAAAGTGGTGGGAACAAAATCGACCATGGCAAAAAAAGGTGGCTATGCACAAAATCACATTCTTTCCCATTTTTGAGTTTAGGCACCTCAAAATGATCCTCAAGCGATGTGTATTAGTGGGAGAAACAGAGCGTATTAGGCATTTCCCCATTATGTCTCACATAAAATTGTTTCATTTGGGCTTTAAATGCTCAAATTTGTCATATTGCCACTTTCCAGCTGAATGTAATGTTTTTTTGTAATTGAACTCTAAATAACTAAGTAGGTGGAGAAATATACCGATGCCGTTCCCTCTGAGAATCCAGGCTGAATGAGAGAACTGAACAAATCAGTCAGACAAATAGACAGCCTCAGTAGATTGCATTTCTGAATGACGTCAAGGGTCTTGCTTCCCTTCGCGTTACAGAGATGATGGACAGTAATGACCAGACCGCTGCCCTCCCATTCAGCCGTTCCTATCCTGGACACAGACACACACAGGCCATTCCACTATCCGGAAATAAATCCACCCTTATAGCCATCATTTATATTTCTGAGGCACAGTATCAGTTCATACGCATGTAGACAGCTTTAGCACAAACATTCATACCATATCTGTCACACTAGAATAAGGTTTTTTTTTTTTGTCCATGTAATGAAAGTCAGTGGAGTCCAGTGGCCAGATGTATAAACAAAGTCACTATGTTAAGACTGTGTCTTAAGAACTAGCCAACTAGCAGTTAGTCAAGAGGTAATCGGTCTAACTTTTCGTAATTCAAAGTAGACCAATCTGCTTTTTTAACTGACACAAAATTTTATGAAAGCCATGTATGCAACCGGTGTTGATTTGGACCACATTGACTTTCACACTGTATAGACAAAAATAGTTGAAACATTCTTCAAAATATTTCCTGTTTAGAAACAAAAAAAGTAATTTTGGCTCAAATAAACATAAAAAAATATAAGAGTCTGCATATGTAGCAAACCTCATCCTCACAAATTACACCAGTACACACAATTAGTCGTATCCAAATAGTGTTCAAATGACAAATAGTTGTGACATATTTACTGTATGCTTTAACAAACAGACAAGCTTCATATTTGTGCTTTCAAACCATCTGGTTCTAATGTCCTATAGACTTCCATTGTAAATGCATCCTTGTAAACACGATTTTTACTTAATTTTACAAACTGAAGGCAGAGTCCAAACGATTTTCTGATAGTTTAAATTGTATTTGAAATATTCCTTTAAATCATAAAATACTCCACACTAGACTTCTAGAGTGGATATTGAGTCTGTCAGCACTCTGGCTGACAGATACAGGGGACCTGTCATTGTTTCTGGTGTTTTGTAAACCATCGCCCTTGAAGGATATACGAGGCAGAGAAAGGACAGACATGCAGAGAGGGATTACATAACAAAAGCTGAAGCATTACACTAAGGTGCGCGTGTCTGCGTGTACGAGGAGGATGGTATTATGTGCTCGCACCTAGATTCCTAATGGTGTATTGTTAGAATCCTTCTGTTGCCACGCGTCCCTCCCGCGCACACACGGCCCTCTTGTGTATTCTGCGTTTGCTTTTCTCCCCCTAAATATATCATCATCAAACAGGGAAACTCATTCTGCAACTCTCAAAGAGTTCAAAATGTGTGTGTGATGTTGGAGGTGTTAGTCTGGGGATAGAACGGTAAAAAGGAGGGGACGGAAAGAGACAGTAGGCGAGAGGGAGCACTCGCATCTCCACTGTTTCATAATTCAAACTAAAAGCTGGCTGTGCGCACATCGAAGCGGAAAAAAAATTCCCATAACACTGTAAAACTATGAAATAAAAGCATACGCACACCTATCTTACTTCCTCTACCTCAACTGCACACTATCCTTGTGTACTTTTACCTATCACTAAACCTCCATTTGCACCCTGTCTGTAATAAAAGTTACAATTTCATGTTTAATTTATGCTTAAATTGAAACAACACGCTATTGGTCATCATTTGAATGCGTATTTGCATACTTTATATTCTCTGTGGGGTCACGTTTGTCTCGCTGTTGGTTTGGTGGTCTTGAAACAACCGAATTGTATGTTTATGATCGATTATCCTGGTTATTTTAATTGTGCCCGAGTGTGTATAATACTGTATTTGTGGCAACGATGCTGGGAGTGTTTTCTAGTGTATGATTTGTAATAAATGTTTTATTTAAATTTTAAGATGCTTTTGTGTAACATCTCTCCACCTGTATACTACCATTTAAAAGTTTGTGGTTAGAGATTGTTTAAAAAAAAAAGAAATTAACACTTATTCAGCAAGGATGAATTAAATTGATCTAAAGTGACAGTAAAGAGTATTACATTGTTACAAAAGATTTATTTTTCAAAAAAGTGCTGTTCTTTTTAACATTCTATTAATCTAAAATGTATCAAGCTTTCCACAAAAATATTAAGCAGCACAACTCTTTTCAACATTGATAATAATGATTGATTAGAAATGTTTCAGCATATTAAAATATTTTCTGAAGGATCATGTGACACTGAAGACTGGAGTAATGGTTGCTGAAAATTCATCTTTGCCATCAAAGGAATAAATTACATTTTAAAATATATTACAATATTTCACAGCATTACTGTTTTTACTGTATTTTTGATTAAATAAATGAAGCCTTGGTAAGCATAAGAGACTTCTTTCAACAACATTTAAAAAATCATTACACTCACAACAGACTAATATTAATAACATACTTACATTCTTGCCTCACATCCCATTATTAATCACTGCCTAAATATGCACCAAAGTCTGAGTCAGAGAAATAAACCAGAACATTCCGTACACATTCAAACAGAGTGACTTAAGAAGCATGTGTTTAATAGATTATACGTTTATTTTTATCAGCACTTAGAAGATATTTCAGTTTACTAATATTTATATGCCTTGGTGTTTTGAAATGATGTTCAGAAAGGGTAAATTATTCTATTAGGAAAACAGAATTAAAAGACTGATGCTTGTTAATGATATGGTTTCTTGGTTGGTAAATAAGCTGAAGGTTTTTGTGCCGAAATCCTGCTGTGAAGTGAATTCACTCCTGCGTATCTTGTGCTTTTACTGTGTGCCTCATGCTGACTGACTGGTTTTATGTCACTGGTCTGATCAAATTTACCACACTCATCACAACCTCACAGAATGTGATCCCTCAGCAACGACTGATTCACTCACACCTGCCAAACACACACACGGATCGCAGGGTCACGAAGGGACATATTGAGTAAATGGCAGTGTGATATACATCTGACTTTTTACCACGCGTGACTTCAATCTATCCTTAAAGCAATTCAACTGCAGTAGCAAACATGCATGTTAATGCGTGTTGAAGGGTGTGAAATGTGAATGCCTTTACAGTTATGTGTGCATGAATGTGTTTTACCCATTACAGCTGCATAAACTGTAACCTTAATCAAAGCTAAAATAACTCTTGACACAGCAGCATCGAGATGAAGAGGGTTTTACAGTGTTACCTTGGCAACCACTAACATGCAGAATCAGAAACAAATTGGATGGACCATTTAAGCATTTATAAATGCAGCTGTGACAGAAGACAGATGTACTGTATGCACTGTCCCAGCATCATGGGAGTGTGTTTGTTCGGATTTTACATAGAAAGATGCCAAAACTGTGGTGCTATGTGCCTGTTGTGTACAAATTCAGTTTCCAAAAATGTATTTTCCGTTTACCCTTATTTAAGACCTGCAGATGTTTTAGTACAAACATTATTTGTGACGATACTGATTTCTAATTTATATGTTTCTCAAAGTAAGGAATGTTCCGGATCAATACAAGTTAAGTCAACAGTGGAGGACAGTATCTTTGTTAATGTACAATTTTCAAGAATTTGTTCTGCATAGATGTATATGTATTGTTATTTTAGGAAACTTTTCCTTAACTACATTCCGAATGATTGTCAGATTTGTGAATGTTTTATAGCTCCCACTGAATGATTCATTTGGGAATTTGGCTGATCTGATTGCAGCTAAGTTGGTTATATATGACTGCTCAAAAATAATAAACGATCTATTGATCAGTACTTTTACTTTTGATAATTATAATACTATATTTAATGCACCTAAACAAAATATTACATATAACATGGGTATTATAAGTAAAATGTGTAATATTTTGTATTTTTACTCGAGTAAAATTTCAAAGAAATACTTACGTTTTTCTGGAATAGTATTTTATTTGAATATACTGTACATATGTGGTAGAATATAAGTCGATTGTGACAGAATATGTCAAATTGATTTATGCCTTAGTTAAGAAAGTCTATTGTGCCACTGTTTTTTTGACAGTTAGAAAAACAATGTTCATTGTGGTATTTAACCTCGAACAAACGTTGTTGATAGAGCTTAATTTGAGTTTTAATTGAACCTGAGAATATTTCTGTAGGGCTTTGAAAGAAGTGACTCGTCTGAACACTCTCGACACTACATTTGGGAGTTGTTTAGTTAGGAATGAGGACTTATGCGTATATTAAAAGTAAGAAAACAGTCCCGTAATCACAAATAGACTGCAATGTGTACTGTGTAATCGCTGCTGCTGTTGTATCTAGGCCAAAATGGCCTATTTGACCACTGTATAAGTCTATAGGTGAATATAGAATGTGTCCAGAAATATAACATGTAGTCTTCCTGTGACATATTTTTCCATGTATAACAAGTTTTTTTTTCTATCTGGGTCACAATCCAACAGTAAACATCATGACTAATTCATGGAGACATGAGCTAATTAAAGGCTCCCATTTGGCAATGGTGTCAGAGAGGCATTAATATAACCACATTTTGTGTTTTCATATTTCAATGTATTGTTTAAGAGAACAGTTACCGTTAAAGCGCTAGCAAAACCATATTGCACTGATCCAGCTATTTTTCGAACAAGTGATGCAAACATGAAAAAAATCCATTACAAACAAGTGTAGGCGTGGAGAGCTCGACAGAGAGACTATTCACTGAAGCTCTTACCTGTACCATTATTGTTATACCATTATAGTTGTATATATTTATGCAGCAGATGAATTTGATTCTCCAGCTCCAATATGAATGCGTTTCCTGAAGTATATGATATATATTTAACCCATATGGATAAATATAACTATGTAAGCCATTCCAATAAAGAGGCAGACGCTCACTGAGCTATTATTAGTCTCCTCCTCAGACCCAGTTCCACTGAGAA
Organism: Rutilus rutilus; assembly: GCF_951802725.1. NCBI lineage: Eukaryota > Metazoa > Chordata > Actinopteri > Cypriniformes > Leuciscidae > Rutilus > Rutilus rutilus. The sequence goes on along the minus strand of NC_140226.1, from coordinate 20,760,247 downwards.
ACAGAACTCAGGCAGAGATTCAAAACTTAGACACACTGAGGGCCATTTTATCATACTGACAAGTCTTTTATTATACTGTCTTTGATTGGAACTGGTAAGGAATTTATGGGTAAGATAACGGCTACATCTGGTTTATGGAGTGTTACAGTTAAGCCCCTTTCACACAGAGATTCCGGAAAATACACGGATAAAGTGACCCGGGATTACAACAGAGTGTAATGTTTGTCTCCAAACAGTCAAAACAGTGGGGACAATCAGGGATGTGGCCAGGCAAGTGGTTTGAGTTCTCTGGTTTGTATATGCGGGCGACTCCCTGACTTTATTTTTCCCAATCCTAGCCTATCCTTTCCTGTCACTTCTATATTATCCTCTTCAATTAAAAACAACAGGGTTTAGAAAAAACCTGCATGTCCTTTAATCCCTTAATCCTCCTCTCAGTCATTTCTGGCCATTTAACAAGTCAGTTTAGTGTTGTTTGTGTTTCTGATCAGAATATTTCTCTCTTTTTCTGTCTCCGTCTGTCTTTTTCTTTGGTTGATCTCTTTCTCTTTTCTGTCAGATAAATGGAACACAGCTCTTCAATTCAGCAATAAAGTACGTATTAACAGCTCCCACACACATATGTTATCACATGTTTGTATTGGCACTTCCATGTAAAACTACACACACAAACCTCTTTTCTTAACAGACTTAAAAATGTTTCTTAACATTAAGCAACGCAGCAGTGCAACTGTATACAGAACAGAAGGCTGTGTTGTGTTGTGCCTTTCCTGCTACATACGATGCATCTCTGTATAGACAAAGTGATTTCTGGGTTAATACATTCATTAGGCCTGTCACATTATCAGATTTTCATGACACAATTATTGTGGATTCACAATCAAAAACAATATTATCGTGGGGGGGGTTTCTCTCTTTTTTTGGCTAATGAATCACCCTCAAAATACTAGTGTAGGGACTAATGCTTTGGGGTGCGTTCTCCGATAACGTTGTCTCTTAGCGCGCTACGAAGACTCAAAAGGTACACCTTAACTACAGGTATACATTTCCTACGTGTGTTCTCCGAACTATACCTTAGGATGTTGCTTAAGGTAAACCTTCTTAAGTTCGACCTTAGCAGGCGCTGAATAGGTTGATATCGATGCCTCGATGATCGATTGTGCGCTCTTTCCTTCACAGCGGTATAGGTAAAGTATTGAGAAAACAATGTTCTTTATAAAGAAGCGTTTTAGAAATAGTACAAACTGCATTTATCGGGGCTCATTGAAATATGTACATGCAGAAATAAATATGAGTATGTGTTTATAATTTAGCAAGTGTGCAATCCCAACCCCTTACGGCCATAAGTGTGTTAATGTTCTCCACAACGTATGCTGATTATCCACCAGCCATGTAGTTGACATACACTAACTGGCTCCGCGGACGGCGCCGTCTTTGATTTAAAACAAGTGCTCGCTGTCTCGCTGCCATAGCTATAAAGTTTGTGTAAACTCATCTTCCTTTATATAGACTCCTAAGCCTTTTCTGTCAAATGGTTCGCCAGCTGATGTGCCTTAGGATAGTAATTAAAAAAGCTAACAACCATTAGTGTATGGAAACTTTAATAATGAAAACACTTACACTGGGTGTAGGCTATAACAACTTAAGTATTTTATGTGTAAAATTTTTAAGTAAAGTAAAAATGTAATTTTAATACTAAATCAGATTTTATATTAAATGTTCATATAAAATTTTCAATGTGTAATTAAACTGCGATGTAGAAAAGCTTTTTGCGTAGTGGTGGCCACTAGCGGTATGAACCGTCAGCAGCGATAAGGTATAACTAAGAGCGCTCCAGACCAACCTTACGAACGTATGACTTACAGAAGGTATACTTAACTAAGAAGGTTTCGGAAACCACGTATTAACGATAAGGTACTTCTTAAGGTACAACTTAAGAACGACGTAGCGTTAAGGTAGTTTCGGAGAACGCACCCTTGGTCTATTGTCTCCGACATGAGTTTGTTTGGCAGTAGTAGCTACGTAAACATGGCGTCATCTTCTCTTTTTTCTCCCTTTTAAGACCGTTGGCAACCAGCATTAAGTTGCAATACTGCCACCTACTATGTAGGAGTATCAGCGAGTTACTGGTGCTGAATTATTTACAGTATTATAATGTGTAGTATCAACTCAATATCAACATGAAATTAATTGGGTGGCACTGGGTTATTTACGATATTATTGTATGTGTAGTATTAAGTCAGTATTAATATTATTGGTTATCAGGAGTGGGCAATTAAGAAATTCTATAATTTACACTAGGAGGTGGGTTACATTTACATCCATAAGGTGATTAACCTGCACAGAATAGATAGTGTAGCTATAAACTGCTTAAATCATCTGGATTTACTCTGATTTAATAAATAGAAAGTGTCTGTCACTATAAGTAGTATGTGATTATCTAGATAGCTTTAGAGAGCTGTATTTATATTTTCCCATGAGTTCAGCGTGCTACAATCTACTTCCAGCTGTGCAGTGAAGTTTGAATGCAGTAACCTGTAAAGTGGGTCCTGAGAAATCCTGCTTACATATGCGGTCTGACATGGGCCAGTGGAAATTGAAAAAGTACTGAGAGGGAAAGAGAATGGCAGACAGCATTCACTCACCCGTTTGCGCAGGTTGTACGTAAGCAGGAGATTTCGTGAGAAGTGGTTGGAGAAGGCGGTGTAGAACTCTAGGACTTTCTGAAGCGCGTCCCGTTTGATCACGTGCAGGTCACAGTATGTTAGCGCTCTCACATTAGCGCATGCCTGAGCTAGCGTCACCTCCTTCCAGAATACGTCCCCAAACACATCACCTTTACCTGCGGAGATACACAGACACTTTCTTACACACACAAACAGGCCTGACCTGTGTTTCTCATTGATGTTAGAGACTATTGGCAGCAATGGTTGCATACTGAGGCTTACAATGCTTTGGGGAAACACAGCCCTGAATGGTACATTTATAGAGGACTGTGGCTGTCTAAATAACTGGCAGATCGATACTGTATGTTTATTCCAAGTAATATATTAGATGGACCTCTTTATTTAAACTGAACAGCAATTTTAATCAGTTTATTTGTTTTGTTGTCCTAAATAAGCCAAATTGTATACTGTACACTAGCATTCAAATGTTCAGTGTCAGTAAGGTGTTTTTTGATGAGGAGGGTTGGTTGCCAGTAAATACATTTATAATGTTAAAAAAAGATTTTCTGTTTTTCTGAACTGATGTATCAGTTCCACAAAAATATTGAGCAACTGTCAGGATCATTGATAATAATAAGAACTGTTTCTTGAGCAGCAAATCAGCATATGATTTCTGAAGCATCATGTGACACTGAAGACTGGAGTAATGATGCTGAACATTTTGCAATCACAGAAATAAATTACATGTTAAAATAGAAAACTAAATTGTTCACAATATTACTGTTTTACTGTATTTTAATCCAATAAATGTAGCTTAAATGTTGCATAAAGAAACCTATTTCAAAAACATAAAAAAATCTAACAAAAGCCTTTGAACGGTAGTGTATTATGACTTGTTTTCAATAAATATCTTGATTTTTGGTTTCAAGAAATTTCTGCTAAAATTAATTTCTTATTTTCTATCAATTTTTTGCAGCAAAAAAAGAAGAAAACAAAAGAAAATACTGCAAATGATCTTTCTGTTTTTTTCTTTCTTCTATCTTCTGTCTTAGATCAGATTACAGCAGACAGATCATGTATTCTGTTTTTTTTGGGGTGTGTAATTCAACTTATGTAAAACACCACTAACACATCAGATCAGAAGATTTAAGCAGTCGAAAGCACTGGTAAAATCTCATTCACAACAATATCCTGGCAAGGCAGCATTCTTTTGCACACGCAAACACACTTTTATTATGATTGGTCAACCCATAGTGCTACATATCATGAGCATGTCTGACAGATAGGGTTGCCACCCGTCCCTTAAAATACGGAATCGTCCCGTATTTGAGAATAAAATAACGTGTCCCGTTTTGAATCAATACGGGACGGGGTTTGTCCCGTATTTTCGGAGTTGTCTTCAATGCAGCATCTCTCATGCAAATCATTCGACCGGCATTCTGTGAAGACTCGTCCTATTCTGCCCCTGATTGGGTAATACTCGCTGCCGCTGCTGCCATCGTTGGATTGATTGGTTTGTTTCAGGGTCACGGCCAATCAGAGTCAGAGGAGGGCGGGTTGGCACTCAGAGTGTCGATTTGAAAGAATGGCGGAGGCTGCTACAGATACAGATACATCTTCATACCTCAATCATCTCCTGAGGCAGATAGTGTAATGACAGTTTTTTAATCACCTCAATAATTTTCTGATTGATTACATTGGATTTCATATGCTGCCTATTTGTTAAGAAATAAGGTTAAAAATGTAAATGAATCATGTTATGGTATGATTGGTTGGTAAAACTTTACAATAAGGTTTATTTAACATGAACTAACAATGAGTAATACATTTGTTACAGTATTTATTCATCTTTGTTAATGTTAGTTAATAGAAATAAAGCTGTTCATTGTTTGTTCATGTTAGTTCACAGTGCATTAACTAATATTAACAAGATTTTAATAAAGTATTAGTAAATGTGGAAATTAACATCAAAGATGAACAAATGCTGTATAAGTGCAGTTCATTATTAGTTAATGTTAATTAATGTAGTTAACTAATGAACCTTATTGTAAAGTGTTACTGATTTTTTTATTACGGTTAAGGTGTACAGTCAGACACATAAGGATTATTTTAATAAGAGATATATTTAATAATAGAAATATAGTGCCTATGTGAAGCAAATAAACAACTTAACTAATTTAAATGATTGCATCCTTCAATAGGCTACTGTAGAATTAACAATAGACTATATAAAATAGATTAACTTACCAATAATAAAAAAAATTATATATCATATACACGCCCCCCCCCCCCCCCCCCCCCCGCGCGGCAGGCGTCCCTTATTTTTCTGTATTGAAGGTGGCAACCCTACTGACAGAGGAGAAATGATGATGAGACATATTCCCTCATTCCATTACTGAAATGAACAAATGCACAAAAGTCTTGTCCATCCATCTCTGTCTGCTCACATCTAGGATAAGTTGGAGTTACAGAGCCAAAATGTCCACTGAGATAAATTATTTACGGTTGTCTTAGTAAATGTTCTAGAATACAGATTCCTTCCTGCTAGCAGAGAGAGAGAGATCTAGAGTGTCACATTTGGTTACGAGACATCAAGAATTAATGGTGTTTGACATCTATGATGCATCTTGATACACTAAATTTATATAGTAAATATTCACTATAAATGCTGTTTGTCATAACTTTCTATTTATCAAAGATTTAAAAAAAAAAAAAAAAAGTATCACAGTTAAAAATTATTAGGCAGCACAACTGTTTTCAACATTGATAATAAGAAAGAAATAAAAGGCTGGAGGGTAACACTTTACTTGAAGGGGTGTGCATAAGACTGACATGACACCTTCATAATCATGACATGGCAGATGTCATAAATATGAAGGAGGTCTTATGCATGTTTATGGCAAATTTCATTAAGTGTCATTCGCTCAATTATGACATTTTTAATGCAAATATGACATTGTTTGAGATGTCTTTGTTATGACAACTTGACATAAACCAATACATCATAACCTGTCAGTGTCTTTGTCATGACATCTTGACATTACCAAGACAACATAAATTGTCATAAATATGTCATAAACATGACATAGCAGATTAATTATCAAACTTAAGAAACCACTTAGCTTTATGGGTTAACATTTCATTAAACTGTCATATAACTGTGTCATGAATGTTTTTCTTGACCTCAACTACAGTGGTACAAATTTGATTTGTCATTAAAATGTTATAATGGCTTCATGACAGCCAATGTCAAAACCAACCACATGACAGTTTAATGAAATGTTAACCCATAAAGCTAAGTGGTTTCTTAAGTTTGTTAATTAATCTGCTACAGTATGTCATGTTTATGACATATTAATGACAGGTTAATGTCAATGTCAAGTTGCCATAACAAAGAAATCTCACACAATGTCATATTTGCATTAAAAATGTCATAATTGAGCGAATGACACTTGATGACAGTTGTCATAAACATGCATAAGACCTCCTTCATATTCATGACATGTGTCATGTCATGATTATGACGGTGTCATGTCAGTCTTGTGCACACCCCTTCAAGTAAAGTGTTACCCAAAATGGTTATTTTAAATATGTAAAAATATATATGTTTTTAAATAGTTTTGTTTTGATCAAAACACAGTCTTGGTGAGCATAAAAGAGACTTCTTTCAAAAACATTAAAAAAAATCTTACTGATCCCAAACTTTTGAACTGCAGTAAATGTGTGGGAAGAGTTTGTGTATAATGACTTAAATCATCTTTTGTGCTCCACAGAAGGAAGAAATACAGGTTTGGAATGACATAAGGGTAAAGAAATAAATAAGAAATGACAGAATTTTCTTTTTTGGGTGAAATGTCCCTTTAATATATTTATCTGCATGACATCAGAAAATTCAAGAAGTTTGGAATGAATCATAGTGTTGCAGCATAGCTTTAATGAATGATTGTTTTGGACTTAGCGGGAAGTTTTGAGCTCACTGTGTTTTGTAGCTGCTTAAACTGATGTTTAAGGAGAAATAAACACTCGCAATATGGGTGCTGTCACTGTGCTCTCTTTCTTTGTATTTTTAGGTAAGAGTGAATGGAAAGAGAGAGTTTCTAATATGTGTAATGGACCAGCAGTATCATTATTTATAGCTCCAGAGGTCACAGTGTAACACACACCAGCCTAATGAGAATTCAGACACACGCATACTAACCTCTGACCCACAGTTTCGCTCAATCCGCCCACTTGAGAGATACAAGTGGTCAGATCGATAATCCTTTTTATTCTGTCTACATAGTGTGTGTGTGTGAATTTTAGAAGCAAAAGATGACATTTGTGGCCTTCCAGACTGATCCTAAATCAGTTTAACAGCTGCGGCAGAGAGCCAAATTTAGCAATGCATCGTTAGTTTGTCAACAGATAAATAAATGGCCATTAGATTCTCAGCTCTGTGGCTTCATGGGGCGAAGTAGCCTAATTTTCTGTTGTGAGACAGACAGATGTTGGAAATGACAGACGTTACATCTGGAGCCGTATACATCTATGAGTCGCATGTCTGACCTAAGATCACTGTTTGCATTTTTTTTAAGGATGTTGAGTCGATACTAAACTAAGGAAAATTATGAAATGATACCAGTATTTCTGCAGTATCAGCTAGCATGACCTAAAAAATATTATTTTGTATAAAAATATCATATCTATGCATTGGGTCTCATAGTATAAATACATTCTATCAGATACTATTATGTCATTCATTTTAATTAAACAATAATTTTGACAAGAAAAAGAGAAAACCACACACTACGTACCTAAATTTACCACAAAACCTAAATTTATTACTGACTGTTTACTAATTAATAAAAAATTGAGAAGGAAAGTGTGTGTGTGTGTATATAATATACATCAATATTAGTATATTATGGTATATGGTATTGTGACTTCTCAATTTCTACTTGTTTTTTGTCATTTCATTGAATGAAATAATGTGGAGCCAACGTGAGAAGTCATTACAGTGTTTATAGGTAGGTTTATAGGTATAAGTAATCATTTAAAAACACAGGCGTTTAAAATTTATAGTGCAATAAATCACAGTTCATTGTGCGGCAGAGAAAATGTTGTTTGAACAGAAGACATAAGAAGTCTACAGCAAGAAAACTGGAATGCTTCCAACTCAATTACTGCCAGAAAAGGATGAACTGATACTTAGAAAGGATCTTAAAAACATACTTTAGAACTGACATTTTAAATATCTTTTTAATGTTATTGTTTTTATCATCAGCTTAGGCCATATTTTGCATTATTTAACATGCATTATGCTCACAGTTTAAACTTTTTCCTCTTCATTTTATTTTATTATGTTCCCTGAATGTTTTACACTCAGAGAAAGAGATAAACACCTTGATCAAAGAGGATACAGGGTGCAGGATGTGGGAAGAAACAAAAGTGAGAGGGATGGCGCAGTGTGGTGGAGATATACGATCACATAGAAGCTCTGTGGATGCAAATAATCTTCCTATAGGGAACTAAACCCAAGACAGAGGGATGATGTCATGATGTGCAAACTGCTAAAGATAATATATCAAAGAAAATAATCGAATCCATATCCATACCTAGTCAATATTCTCTTACCCAGAATGGCGACCACTTCGTCGTCTTGGATGACCTCCAGTGACCCTGACACCACAAAACATAGGCTGTCCACGCTCTCGCCCGCATGGTAGATAAGATCGCCTGGAGCGCAGTGGATGGTCTGGAACTCCATGGCCAGGGCCCGCAAACAGCCGTCACTAGCCAGGCGGAAAGCAGGATGTTCCTTAAAAACCTTCCGGTTCAGGTGCACGCATATATCAGCACGCATGTCTTTAGGACAGATCTGCAAAACCTGTAATAAGAGAGAGAAATATCAGACTTAAGTGTTGGTTATTCAGCTGCAACTTAATAACTAACTTAAATTTGGGACCTAGGTGGTTATAAAACGCTGCCTACGGCCCTGACTGTGTGCTGTTCCTGCAACGCACTACCAGATTTCCTCTGAAACCCTCTACCTCCCCCAGCTCCACCTGTTTAGATCTGCTATGAGATTCATTTATGCCTATTCATACAGCAGCAGCATTTCCTACATGCTCACAGCAGCATGTCTTTGTATATCTACTGGCAGTAGCATGTCCATACTTTCTCTGTAGCAGTAGAGTGTGCAGCAGATATAGTCCACCAAGACCAAGTACACTAACATTTTCAAATCCATTTACATGCTAAAACTATTATGAGAGTGAATGAATATATCCCATCATGGAAAAAGGCCAAAATTATATTATTATTATTATTACAATTATTGTAAGAATTGTTCTATTTGTATGAGCCGAGTAATGAAGTAACAGAAAGTTCAACTTCCAGCTGTTTTTGAATGCATTGCTCTGATGGCAGGAAAATCCCTTATTCTGGAGATTCATGCACCGACTATGGGCATGATTAAATGCATTAATTTTTCTTTTTTTCATGGCCACCCAAATTTATGTTTACTGTCATGCCAATGAAGCATACTGAGAGGCTGACACAGAGAGACAGAGGTACAGGACATGTGTGCCGGTATGTATGTGTGTATCTGAGTGCATTAGCGTGTGATATGTCCCTGAGCTGCCATTCCCAGCAGCTCCTCACTTTTCCAGAGCATCTCCCTTTCTGAATGTGGTTGTCACTGAGACATGGAGGCTGGCTCTGGGGAGGACGGTGCAAGTCTGTGTGTGATGAGACGGCTAAATCACGAGAGAGAGAGGAGACGACAGCTGGAGCATTCTGACAATGTCCACCCAACAGGGACTTCATATCCACAGAGTCATGCTGTTCCCCTCCTGTGGTTTAAGTATAAACGACAGGACGAGTCTAAACACACAGCGTGAAAAAGCATCTCGCTAAATAATCACACTAATGTTTAAAAATACTTAGCCAGACACACACACACACACACAAGACAGAGCAGAAGCGAATAACACATACACACATACACACACGTTAGACAGAAGGGTGGCTGCTGCGAAGTGTCCCGAGTTGCATGCTGGCCAATTGAAGTTGGGCATACAGGGTGTTCACCTTTTCAGTGTCAATACCGTGGGACATGGACCAGGTGGAGGCGATATAATCCATAACTCTCTCGCTCAGGCCTTTGGGCACCTGGTACAGCTTGAGAAAGTCCCGCACGCTGTTAAGCATCTCATGATAGCGGTTAGTGTTGGCATACATCTGCTGGAAGATAGTCGTCACATTACCGAAGATGGTGGCGTAGAGGAGAGCTATAAGAAAGGGAGAAATAAGCTTTTTGGGTTAAGGGACAACACAGAGGAGGCACAGAATAATTGAAATAAATCAGAAATAAAATGATAATTATATACATACAGTGGTCTTCAAAAGTCAAAGTCCACATTAAATATAAAAAATATTGAAAGTATTTAAAAAAATTTTTTTGATAATTTATTCATGCATATAGAAAAAAAATGTATTGCAAGAAAGAAAATCAAAAGAAGCCCCAAATAACTTTAGAGAGAGAGAGTGTGTGTGTGTGTGTGTGTGTTCATTATCTGACATGCATTGTGTAGTTGCCAGTTACAAAAGCTACATGGAAAAAAATATTCCAAAAGTTACCAGTTTCAGAAGAGAGAGAGACAGAAATGGTGATGATAAGTGACAGAGTGAATTGTAAACGAGTGAAAGCACAGGACAGAAAGACGAAAATTCAATAAAGGTGAGTGAATGTCTCTTTTAAACTGATTTAGTCGGCCTGTAATGGCTCTGCACACAGAAGAAAATCTAATTACGCATGTAGGGACTCTTAGGTGTATGTGTATGTGTGTGTGTGTGAGTGCGAATCCCCTCCTAAATACCTTCAGATGAGAATTATGAGCTGCCATTACTCTACAATCATGTCTATCTCATGAACTCAGGAAACACTGCCCTGATATATTAAAGGTATAGTTCACATACAAATAAAAGTTGTGTTATATCATTTACCCACCCTCATGTCATTCCACACCTGTATGCTGTTATTTTGTTGAAAATTTGTGCAGCACTTTCTGTGCAATAACAGTTTGTAGAGACCATTTGTAGTGATTCATGCTATTTCAAATCTTTTGAAGTACCTTCTTACAGTTTTGTGTGAGAAACACAAAGAAGTCATTTATTTTAGTCTGATAATCTTCCCCTCCAGTGAGCTATTAACTCAAGAGCTGGATCAGTCTGACGCATGAATGAATCGTTCAGTCTGATTTGTGAACCGGTCGGATCAACTGGCTCAAATATTCATTCATTCATGTATCGGACCAATTCAGTTCTCGGGTTCAGCTCACTGACTCAGTGATCTGCATATATTGACCACTTTTATAGTGTGTTTTTGTTGTTGTTTTGACAGATGGTCACTATGTAACAAAAAGATCTTTGTGAAAATTCTTCAAAATACTCCTTTTGTGTTCCACTGAAAAAAAATAACAGCATACAGGTTTTGAATGACTTGAGGGTGAGCAAATGATGACAGATTTGTCAACTTTCTTGAATTAGAAAAGATCAAATTAGAGCAAACAATCATGTCTGCTATTTATCTCTTTAAAGTCGGCACAAAACGGAACTTGTGATAGTGTTTTCTTCCCTATTGTGATGTATATACGAGTAAAATGGCTTCTTGAACAAGAAACAATGTGGGGCGGGATTGGATCATTGTCGTTTGCTATTGCTGTGATCTACAGTATTGTGAGTGACAGGTTTTCCCGTTCTTGCACCGATAAACACGTCATCAGAGAAGAGATTTTGTTGTACAAGGGAGGGGAGGTTATTTCAAGTAAATATTCAGAGGGCACATTAACTCTTTCCCCACCATTGACGGAAATTTCCATCATTTATGAGACAACGCTTCCCCGCCATTGACGGAAATTTCCAGCTTTCCATGTTTTCACTGTTATAGGGGGCGCTTGATCATCATTCTGAATCCGATCTAGATATAGTCTTTGATAAAACCGTGATTTTCTCATCTCAAATGTTGCTTTTTTTATGAAAATTACCCAGTGTTGATTAAAAAAAAGAATGCATTAAGCTAGAATAAAAAATAAAATTGTGTGAGTGTTTAAAAGCAGAGGGTCTGTTCTTTCTTTAGATATATTGCATATTCAGATATTCATAAAACAAAATATGCTGGGTGCCATGAAGATTTTGTGAAAATTATCAAAAATGCTGGCGTTGGCTGGCAACTTTTTTTTTTTTTTTTTAATGATGGTGGGGAAAGAGTTCATAAATAATTTGCACAGATCATTCATATATAATAAACACAGCAATTTTAAACACTGTGACTTTAAATAGTCTTTTATAATAATACTGGCATTTAAAATTGTGCACACTTCCAAACTATTGCAGATGCTGATAGTATTGTCAACTACCCAGCTGCAGTTTTCTGGGACCCCAGCCATTATTATTAGAGTGTACGAGTCTTGTAAGTGTATGTGTGTGAAATCGGTGATGTACAGATATGCAGTGTGACAGTCTTTTCTGATTTGGGGACAGATTTGGCTCCAAGGTGACAATAACGTGGAACAGAGCTGACAGCGACTTTCCTACTGAAAACATGAGCACACTCTAAATGGTCTGACATGACACATAGGACACAGACACGTCCAGATGTATCAATGTGTGAGGTCACAGGGTGGGCGTTTGTTCACCCTCCAATCTAAAAGTTCAACTTTAACTGCTTTCACGCTTCAAGATGAACTGTCCTGTCGAATCACAAGCACACATCGTTTTTTCATTGCAGAGATAGATGAATGTTCATTAACAAATGAACAAATAAGTGAGCCAGGCAGCTTATTACACACCCTCTCTTTACATTAACTGATGTACGCTCTTTAAGCGTGTGGGTGAGATAGAGAAAGTGTTAGTATTTCTCTTGAGTGTATTGATCTTTGAGATTGCATGGATTGTCTAGGCAGCTCTTGACTGAATGCTCTGACCTAAACGCATGGTTATATTTCATATCACGTGTTTAAATTGTTCTGAAGTTTTCAAATGTGCTGTCAAGTTTATATATAATTTATTGATTCAATTTTATAGTTACGCACAGTCACACACATGAAATGTCCCTTTAAAGTTTTCAGTGCAGTGCAAAAATAAATGTCTATTATCTTGTGCAGCTCTCATGACAGTGTAAGGCCCGTCCACTCGGTTCAACGACAGTTTCCGATAAGCGGGGGAAGTTGCTGTCTTTTCAGCGTGGCAAAGTAGTTTAATTCCAATTAAACTTTTATCGGACTCCATTTGATCATGACCTCAAATTTAGGTTGGAGTGCCGAATGGTTATTGATCATTTATATAATAGTTTAGCTGTGCCAAGTGTTAGCCGGAGCTCTAAAACTGCAGTTGATGTGCCCTATGCTCCACTCAAAACTGGACTCTAGTCCGTTACTGACCTACAACGATGTACTAACAACTTTGTCAAAACGATCCCCGTTCATATCGTATTCTGCAGCCAGGCCAGTAGTTGGCGATGTCACTTTGTAAAGAAACACTAAATGCCTATTGAGAGTGAGGAGTCACGTGCCGACTTGGGTTGATTTGGGCGGGGTCTGAGCCTGTCGGCCATGATGGTAGGAGACGCTATCGGTTGCCAGGGGCAACGCCTTCAGAACTACACAGAAGCGCGACTAAACATTCCAGAGCTCTTTCATTTTTGCGCATTTATTAGGCTATTATTATTAGTTAATAATTTTTAGTTTTTACTTCCAGGCATGGTAAAACAGTGCGGAATTGCGAAAACCTCCTCTACTACCGAGTTAACAACACACGTAAACAATGATGTTTTGCCGCTGGAATCCTGCCAACATGGCGGATCGAGGGGAGGGGCTCTATACCGTGACGACAACTCCTCACTCTCAATAGACCCCTTTTCAGTTTGTAAACATGGTGACGTTTTTTTGTGGGCGGAGCTTAGGTGGAACGATTCCTCTGGCTGCTTCTCTAACGTAAGTTAGCAAGTTTTGTTAGCTTGTTTTGTAACAATGACTGGAGAAAATCTGATTTTATCTTAATGTGTAAGGTCACTCACTGTCCAGGATCGCAATTTGTTATTTGCAAAAGTTAATTTTAACGGACAGAAACAGATTGACCGACCCATACACACTCACTCAACGGATGGACGATCTGACAGGATTACCTCCGGTTGAGTGGCCTGACATCTACACTAATAGAGAAACTGAGCATAAAGAGAAACTGAGGGCGTATAAATCTTTAGATGTCTATAACTATTTGCTGAATGGTCACGCACATGACTTGTGTGGTACGATCCGAAGTTCTGCCAAGGCCAGAAGATGACCATTTAAAGAGTGACATTACAGTGCAATTTTAAAGATGTGAATATTTTCTATTTTATTTTCTATTTCTATTCTATTTTCTTATTGTATAGCAAATACATTTTTTAATTTTATGTATTTGATTATTCTTTCTTACCAGGTTCTTCAAAAAGTCTAGTCACAATCAATCACAACAATGTATACAATCACAGATGATTCACAAATAATCACAATAGTTTAGAAAATATTATGCGATATAATTTCAAACTGGAGCCTGTACTCCGTCAATTCTTGCACCCAACAACACAACAAGATGACATTTAAGCTCCTTATGTAGCCGAATCTGTGCTGGTTTGTATTGGCTGCCTCCTCCAGTTTTCCCTTTGTTTTGCCCCCAGCTAACGCCGTGACGTAACTGTGATGTCGGCGCAAAAAGGGTCTGAACATGAATATGAATATGCATGCGCATGACGTCACCGGTTTCCCAAAAATTTAAGTTTTGTTGTTTGTTGTTTTGACGATAACAGTATCGCTTTCAAAAACTTGCACTTTGATACCTGATTTCAGGAGCTTATTTAAAAAATATAATAAAAAAATAACAAAAGTTTTCCTTTTTTTCTTTTTAACTGTGTCGTGTAAACCTAAAACCCTAAAACTATATGACTGATGCATTAAAATTCCTCAATCCACTTTCTGTCTCCTCTCTCTTTCACACTCTCATTTTCTGTTCCCCTTAGCACAGCTAAATCTGAGGTTTCATGAATTTAACATATTTTCTAAAAATAGCCACATTCGGGTTATTCTGTTCCCTCTGAAGTACACAACAACTCAAACTAGGAAACGGCATGTGATTTAGAGTGGAAACAATGGCACAGAACCCCATTAATCTTCCTTGCCTTTATAAAGGAGATTTAAATCCATCAAACAAAACTGTGTTTGTGCTCGTGGACTTTCTGTGTGCTCTGTTTAAAACATGGAAGCACACAAGTGCAAGTGCAAGTCATTAGAAGAAGAGCAAAAATCAGCACTAAACCCCAGGGGAGTCTGTACTGTAAAGCAGGACTCGTTAGTGGAAACGTATATTTTTTACAGCACTGATGTTTTTACACCTCCTCTGTTCATTAGAAAGTTGCTGCGGCAATTGTCTTTGCATGACACATTCATAACATTGTTTCGGTAAAAGACGAAACATCTCGCCATCTGCTTGAGCTGAGCCGCTGCCAGAGATGGTGTGAGACAGAGGGGTAATGGTAGAGCAAAGAAAAACATGGGGTGGAGGAGATAAGCCTGTGTTAGTGTAATTTGATTAGAGCAGGTGATTAATTGTACTGCCAGCATTATACTTGTGCTCTTCACTCCATCTCTCGCCCTCTCTTTCTTTTTATCACCCATTTATTTTGACTACACAACATGCAGTATAGCGTTGTTTTAAATCAGTTCAAATAGAGAATACTTAATACTGACAGTAACAAACAATATAATTTATATTCAAGTAAATCATATAAAAATCTCAAATTTATGATCTCTCAAATTAATTAGATGTGCAATTTCTGAAGAAAATACCAGTGCTTGAATAACAGCAATAGAGTAGTGTTAAAGCTTTGGGTAAGTTTTAGTTTTAGTTCTGAGGGTTCTGTAGAAAATTAAATGCTGTCAAAAGTACCGACATGTTGGTGGCAAATCGATACTTACATTTTTAAAATGTAACGATACAAGCCTTTCTGCAGTCCCAGTAGTACCGAGTACCAGATAGGCAGCTATACTTTCATATTGGTTTCATATTGGAGTAACTTTTCATTATATCTTTTTAATGCAATATTCACTTAACTGTTTGTTTATTAATTATTAACTGATGTCATTAATTTACATTTTTTATTATTAAACTATTATGGTACAGAAACTGGTACAGAGAAATTTTACTGGTATACTACCTATTCATCACTAATTCAATAGAAATCATCTCACATGAAACCCAAGAATTCAGGCCTAATACCAAAATTCAGATCTCTATTGCCTTCTAATCAGCAATAACTAATGCATCCTTGCCATGACTGATAGCATCATTTAATCTGTTTGTTCAGAAGTACCAATTATCCTCACTGGGTTCTGAACTCATTAATTAGAGCCACATCCCTGTGTTTTTGTAACGGATTGTTTATTTGTGCTGGTTTATTGTGCTGTTTATTAACTGGTGTGTACCAGTTGAGTACACTGGTATCTATTGACCCACCATCTACTGGTTATAGTGGTAATTATTGTCTTTTTATTACTTTTCCTATGTACACAAAAGGGCTAGTTCTCTCAAATATTGTTCACAAATCTGTCTAAATCTGTGTTAGTGAGCACTTCTCCTTTGCCGAGATAATGGTGTGGCATATCAAGATGCTGATTAGACAGTATGATTATTGCACAGGTGTGCCTAAGGCTGGCCACAATAAAGGGCCACTCTAAAATGTGCAGTTTTACTGTCTTGGGGGGATCTGGGGGTCCGGGGGGGATCCCCCGAAAAAAAGGAAAAAAAAGGTTGTTGATTGTGGCCTGTGGAATGTTGGTCCACTCCTCTTCAATGGCTGTGCGAAGTTGCTGGATATTGGCAGGACCTGGAACAAGCTGTCGTATACGCCGATCCAGAGTGTGACATGTCCGGTGAGTATGCTGGCCATGCAAGAACTGGGATGTTTTCAGCTTCCAGGAATTGTGTACAGATCCTTGCAACATGGGGACATGCATTATCATGCTGCAACATGAGGTGATGGTCGTGGATGAATGGCACAACAATGGGCCTCAGGATCTCGTCATGGTATCTCTGTGCATTCAAAATGCCATCAATAAAATGCACCTTGTGTTCGTTGTCCATAACATACGCCTGCCCATACCATAACCCCACCGCCACAATGAGCCACTTGATCCACAACGTTGATATCAGCAAACCGCTCACCCACACGACGCCATACACGCCCTGTACAGTGAAAACCGGGATTCATCCGTGAAGAGAACACCTATCCAAAGTGCCAAACGCCATCGAATGTGAGCATTTGCCCACTCAAGTCGGTTACGACGACGAACTGCAGTCAGGTCGAGACCCCGATGAGGACGACGAGCATGCAGATGACCCCCACCCGGACCCCCCCAATACAGTAAAACTGCACATTTTAGAGTGGCCCTTTATTGTGGCCAGCCTAAGGCACACCTGTGCAATAATCATGCTGTCTAATCAGCATCTTGATATGCCACACCTGTGAGGTGGATGGATTATCTTGGCAAAGGAGAAGTGCTCACTAACACAGATTTAGACAGATTTGTGAACAATATTTGAGAGAAAAAGGCCTTTTGTGTACATAGAAAAAGTCTTAGATCTTTGAGTTCAGCTCGTGAAAAATGGGGGCAAAAACAAAAGTGTTGCGTTTATAATTTTGTTCAGTGTGTGTATATATATATATATATACTGTATGTATACTGTCTTTGTTGCCAACATTATTGTGTGTTAAGTATTGAGGATCTATATGGTTTTTCACACTTAAAATAGTTAATCCTGGGTCATTGTAAACCCCCGGTAAACGGAATCCTGGGTTATGTTGCTTCACATTTCACATTGCTTATAATTTACCCGGGGGCTGCCGATGTGGTGACAAATCAGGTCCCATTGGCTCAAATTACTTTTAATAGGTACTTTCTTTAGTGCCTGATTACAATTCCTACAAAATCATGTTATGATAAATTCTGTTTGAACTACGTTATAATTACCATTAATGTCTGTATTAGTTAGCTTATGTACTAGCATAGCACGCATTTACCCTACATGTATTCACAATAATTTTTAATGTAATTACATGTTAAATTAAGTGTTAAATGTCCAAATATTTCAGTTATAAAAAGAATGTAATGATGTTCATTAATTCACTTAATAAGTAACAGTTAATTAATTAACTAACAGTTTATCAAGTGAAAGAAACATTCGATTTGTTTTATTATGCACTATATAGTAACCATATATATTTTAAATTAATATTGTTCGTATGTATTTAGTATAATCATTAACTGATAGTTGATAGAGATTTGTCATGACATCGTTTCATACTGTACATTCATAAACCCTGGGTTAACGTCCTTAATTGCATATTTGCTGTGTCACTGTCACTGACTGGACAAACGCTGCATGTGATATGTTTACATAAGGCTCTAGCATTTTCATATTATGTATTACCGTGAATGCCGACTGTACTGTGAAGTTTTTATTATCTGAATGGACTTTTCGGACTATAAAAGTCGGAATGAAATGTCACTATTTGACATTTTTCCCCTCGAACGCTGAAACTACTGTTTATACAATGTGCTGTTTCTGTGACCGTCCAAAGCAAGTGAATATGAGGCACGCTATTGATTGTTGGTTGCTAAGCATTTAGTTGTAACATTCTAACATTGCTTCCTTTACCCAGGGTTAAAAGCGGTATTTGAAAGCTCAGTGTGAAAAGCCCTTATGTTTGTCCTCTTTATCTATTGTGTTTTTTCTTTGATTATGTCTGCGAATGAGCGAGTGGTAACAGACAGAGAGAAAGAAAGAAAGAGTTGAAGAGGGGAAGAAAGTGTATCTGATCAGATGAAACGGGTCCTTGTCAAAAGATTCCCTGTGGCTGTGACTCTATTACAGGAACATGTGACAGAATATTTAATATCTCAACATCTCTGCTTCCAACTGAACTTGCATCATTGCCTACAAAAGGCCACGTGACGGCAGGGTGAGACTGAGCTCTTTCCGTTTCACATTTGCAAACACTGTAAATCCGTATCATTGTTAGTTGAAAGGTTAGGATACTGGGGAATTTGGCCAAGTTAAATTGATTAAGCACCAAATCTACTGGAAAACAGGCTCACATTCACTTCGGCAATAAAGAACAGATAAGGCGTCCAGGTTCATTTTAGCTTCCCATTTCTGGCTGACACGTTCTGTTCACTCTGATGGTGATGGTGTCAGAGGATCAGGTTCATCAAATATTCTGGCCAATTTTATCAGCTCATAACTCTCAAAGTCACTCTTCTCGTTGAAGTTTGAAGTTTTCTTTCTTCTTCATTTAGTTTTAGTTTTAAATGGAACCTATTATGCAAAATTCACTTTCAGTGTGTGTAACCACCCTATAATGGTAAAAATCCACCCACTCCTCTTTTTATTAATCCATATAAATCATAAGCAGTGTCTCAGAACAAGCCGTTTGCAGATTCTAGCTTTTGTGACATCACATATGCCTAGGCCCCGGCCACGACTATTAATAGTTTAAGTTTTATTTTATTTTATTTTATTTTATTTTATTTTATTTTATTTTATTTTATTTTATTTTATTTTATTTTATTTTATTTTATTTTATTTTATTTTATTTTATTTTTCGGTGCTAGTTTTCATCTTCATATATTGTTTTAGTTGGTGAATTCGGGTGAATCAGAAACCGGAAACCTTTGCACTGAGCTACAAAACCCAAAGACAGTGTCAGATGTAGGATTGAATTTTCCAAATAAAATATCTAATTTAAGCACTTGAATCGGTCAACATTAATGATAGCTCCATCAGATCACTGTGCAGTGAGAACATAGGATCTGAATGTGCGAGAGAAATTGTATCTTATTGGATTTGTATGACTTTTAGTCATAATGTTTTGATTTACATTTCACTTTTGACTTGGAAATGATCAAACCGTCCTGATACCTGATACTGTACATCACAGACTATTTATCAAAACATTAAAACATCATGTTCAAGGATTTGTGCATAACCTAATCAATATTCATAAGCCTTCACACTTTTGTGACATCACAACATGTGCACATGCAGTCTAAAAACACGTGAGGAACATTAATGCCTGGTGCTCTTGCGCAAATTAATCTGAAAATAAAGAGAGAAAGTTAAGCAATCGATCAAACATGGCAAAGCACAAATACTTAACAGTGTTGAGATGAATTTGCCAATGCCTTATGAACGCATATCTAATATGTATGAAGTCATTAGCTGACAAAAACTCCTGCAGGAGAAAGATGAAAGCTGCTTCGTGGTTTTCTCACGTGTACGTCAGCACATGCACAGGCGATCTTCAAAACACTGTATGTGAAGAAAACAAGCCAGGCATGTATGTCTCTACCTGTTAGTCTGTTTCAGTCAGATTTACATTTTCAATCGGTCATAAACTAGTGCCCCAAGCCAGGGGTTGCCATGGCAACAAAACAGGCATTCCAGCACCTGCTGCCAGCCCTGTTCCCCGAGCAACCCATGAAATCAGCATCTGCACTTCTGTTTTTGTTTCAAAAGAAGAGATTCATTTCTCTCACAACTTCTCTAGACTGTGGAATAAAGCCCTTGAGAACGATGCAAAACGATGCTCCAATCAAGTGTTTACTCTCGGCGCCGTCACTATAAACATGATGAAACATCAGCAGGCTTTAGAAATCTGAAATGCGCTTGTGGAACAAAAGCCTGTAAGTTTACATCACCTTGAAGCGTTTGAGAACAGACTGCTATGTGATGCCAGTTGAACATTTTCATTAGCTGTTGTTAACTGAGCATAAAACATGACATATAGGCTATTATGTAATGCAACGTGAACTGATACTTAAGCTCAGAAGAAATGCCTTCATTCCTTCATATGCTTACATTTAATATGTAATTTTTTATTTAATTTATGTGTAATTACGTGATATGGGTTCATATCACATTATTGTACAGAGATGTCCAGTGACTAATCATTAACATTTTACAATCATTTTCCCAGAATAGAAATAAATAGATAAATAAATAAATAGAATAGAATTAAATGTTCTATGGATACACTGATACAGAAATTCAGGCCAATATGAATGAATAAAATGCCATACTATTTTGTCTAAATAAATAAATAAATAAAACACTAAAGACTTAAATCAGTTATTTTTAAATGCTAAAATTATAAAGTGAATCTCAACACATAATAGTATGAAAAGTAGTGAAAAATGGTAAAGTAACAGTATGAAAACATTATGAAAATGGGATTCATTTTGAGGTTTACAAAAGATTACATTTAACTGTGTTATCTGATTATTATTGATTTTAAAGATTAACTGTATATAAGAAAATTAGATGATGGCAAAAGTAATCTAAAGGAGAAATGAGCATGGACAATTAAATATCCAAATCAATGTAGAATAGGTATTTTTCCTTTTATGTAATAAAAACAGCCTCGTCCTACATTATAATGTTTTGTTTATTGGTTTAAATATCTTTTGATTATTTTATTATGTTAGATGCTGACCCAGCAAACTTAATGGAGAGTCAGCTGGACAAACACTTTTATATTGAACTTTGGGGCTATTTACTATTTATTTACTGGTTATTTTTTTACTGTGCAGCTGGTTTTATTTCACTGGCGTTGTTGTTGTCATCACTGTTGTGCTGTGATGTTCAGTGCTTTTATTTTTACTAAATGCTGTTTGTTGCCACCGTAATTGACTGTTATTGAGGTTTATGTGTTAAGTGTTGATGGTCTGTGTATCCAAGTTACAGTAGCTTTGTAGGACAATTAAACAATGCATCATATTGATTTAGCTATTTCTGGTTTTATATTTTCACTACTGTATGTTTTTTTAGCTAGTTACTTGGGTCAAAAATCTTTGCATCATGTTGCCCTGATATGTTCCAATGTGAACTGATTTGTTTCACATTACCAATTTAAATCTGTTTTGTTTTATTTGTGACTGTTTCTGCTGACTGAGACAGCTACCTTTCATTTGGTTCTGTTAGCAAACAAAGATTTGTTAGACAGATGAGCGAAATAATGGAGTGTTGAATCTAGAGACGACGCCTACAGGGTCATCCACGGCGGGGCTCTCTTAGATCATCCTGCCATTGAGCTGTGATTCACCACTCAGAGGAAAATGATTTAGTTTCATTATATGTGCTATTAAACATGACCAGCTAACATGAGCAGTACGCTGTCATTTATATGGTAAAACTCCCTCAGGAGAGATTATCAGAGTAAACATACATTGCTGCTTTCTGAGCAAACAATCATACGGGATTATTGTTGTTCTAATGCGTATTTGTATGTACTTTTCACACACGTTTTCACAGTGACACAATGAGTCAATCACATTTCCTAGTATCTCTTCAAGAAATACGGATCTCTGTGGCCAAATATTCCTAAATGCTCTCAACATAGAACGGTAGATTTAAGGCCATGTCCACACTAATACGTTTCTCTCCGTTTTGGCCTTCCGTCCACACTGAGACAGCGTTTTTATTCATGAAAACAAAGCTTTTTGAAAACGCACTCTAAGTGTGTGCATAGAACTAAATCCCTAATACTGACAAGCACAATCCCTTGTTCTCATATTATATGATGAATAGACTTAATGTGAACACTGTATTTTTCACTCAGGTGTTTATGGGGAGTATATAAAGCTTTTCAACTCACATCCGATCATCATCATGGCCACGGCGAAGATCTTCTCCCCATCTGTGGTTGGAGCAATGTTTCCAAAGCCAATACTGGTCAGGCTGGTCATGGTGAAGTACAGAGACGTGATGTAGACAGAATCTTTTGTAGGTCCGCCTTCCCATCGTCCTGCACTGGCGTTGAAGCGGTAGGGTGACCCAATGGTGTCACCCAGCATATAAAGCCAACTGTCCGTACGTATTGTGTTACGATCCTCGTCAATGACTTCATAGTCTCCAATGCTGTACCAGATGCAGGCCAGCCAATGGGCCGCCAATCCAAACACGCAAACCAGCAAAACCAAAACAGCAGCTCCATACTCAATGTAGTGATCTAGTTTACGAGCCACCCGGCCCAGACGCAACAGCCGAACAACCTTCAGTGAACTAAACAAACTACTGATACCCTGAGGGAGAGAAAGAGAGATACAGAAAATTAAATGTACAGTATAATCATTTAAATGTGTTTTTATCCATCCATCCATCTATCAAATTATAAACATAAAAGGCCAAAGCAATTCAACAGACTCCTTTTCCTTTCTTCAGTCAAAATAAAGTTCATTGTCTCTCTCTTAGCACAAATTCTCTGCATTTATAAATATGTACAGGCGTCTGCCAAGCCAGCCTTCTGAAATCAACAACACAGAGAGCTGAAACAGAACCTGAGCAGCCAGAACAAAGAGCTCCTCAGATCTGTACAAACACGCTGGAATGTATCCATAAATAACCAAAGTGTACTATTTTTTTTCAAAAAAACAAAACAAAAAAGTGTACTTCTGTGCTGTCAGAGTATGCTTTTTCCCTCTTATTCCTATTTTGTATTTCTTGACACCAGAGTTACTGCAATCATTATTCTGAGGAACAGAGCATGAAATTAACCACTACTTGTTGTAGTGATGACTACATTTTAATATTTGGCTGAACTATTCCTTTATATTTTAAAATCCTTAACTGTGTGAAGTATTAATATGTGTTCATGAATAAATCTGCTTACTTGAGAGCACTGCACACCAATCAAACAAAATACTATACACACAAGGACATCATTACACACTATAGCTGAAAATGGCCACAACTATTAAATATGTATGTCTGTCTTAAATATTCAACCCAAAATCACCTGTAATTCTGTGTGTATTTTTTAATCAAAGACTTTTTCAGATCAGGAATAAAATCTTTTTATCCAGGGATTTACTTGGTTAGATATTAAAAATACAAATTGCATCACTTCGAGTGAGGCACTATCTTTTTTAGCCAGTTTGCTGTACTCAAAAATGAAAAAGGACATTTTGGATAGAATTTGGACTGCTGCTTTGTGATACTACTGTAATTCAGGTCAATGGGCATGAATTCTTTATTAAAGTGTTAGTTCACCCAAAAATGTTAATTCTGACATTATTTCCTTACACTCATGTCTTTCCAAACATGCTGTAATTTTCTTAGAAGTTTTCATGCAGTTTTTATGCTTACAGCAACAGTTCATAGTCAGGGACCTACAGTATATGTTAAGCTCAGAAAATGTAGTCCATATAATAGCTTTGCATTAATTACAGACAGAAATTTCACATTTTATTCATTGATAATCTTTCCCTCAATGAATCTTTAACATGAGAACCGCTGAATCAGTTAGTTGAACTCAAGGAACAGATCAGTGAATAAATTATTTCAGTGAAATGGTTATTTGGGTCTCAAATTGTTTTCAGACGGATTAAATCATGAGTTCAATGATCCAGTTTTATTAACTACTTGTAATTTGGTGTGTTCTTCGCACCATTTTTTTTGAATGACTTCCGATGACCTGAAATATAGTGCACAAGAAGCATGGACTACTTTTATAGTGCTTTTTTGGCTTTTTGGAGCTTAACCGATGAAGTATTATCTGAAAAAGAGCAATGCAAATATGTTTATAAAATGTATAAAAATTCTCCATTTGTGTTCCAGTGCAAATCATACCAGCAAATGGGTTTTTGAACAATAAATAATATCAGTATTTCTATTTCTGGGTGAATTACTCCCTTACATACCGATCAACAAATCCACGGAGTTACAAACAGACACATGCACACAGACAATACAGTTTAATACACATCAAGCAAATGTTTAAATGACAAAAATTCATATGAAAAATAATAATAATAGAGTAACTTCTAAAACTGTTTTTGGTTTACATCAATGTCTGATTGATGCCCTTAGGCACAGCATATCAATCAAATGCTGAGTTTTGAGATGAAAGGCCTACTTGAGTGACAGCTCGATGATTCCAGTTCTTCATTCGCCCACAACAAACACAGGCAGTGCAAGGGACATGCAAAAAGAAAGAGGGATGAGGAGGGAGGAAAAAACAAAAACAAAAGAAAGTGACAATGGTCAACAGAAGAATACAATAACAGTCAGTGCAAAACAAAAGCATGGCGCTTTGAATCAAGAGTGAAAAAGCTGAGCCTGGACTGTTAGTATCAGTGAGATCACAGGCATCACAGACATTAATAATCAAGCTTTCGCTGCTAAGGCATTAAAGGCAAAGTGAAACGATGACAGATGTATCTGTGAAATCATATGAGGGTTATGCAACATAAGATAATTATGCATTGCAAACAAAAGTTTTGAAATGAAAGACCAGAGGAGGATTTAGATTATTAAAAACCACACAGCTCTCCCCGTAGGCCATAACAATATGCACCTGAACCAGATGATGGAACAGAGAGATGTGGCTGCAAGTATGCTTGGTCCTTGTGAAAAAGGGAAAAAGAAATATTGGTTGCATTCCAATTTGCATTCTTTTATTCACTAAAAGTATGTCATTTGCTGATGAGATTGTGCACAGTTTTGTGTATGTATAACAATATACCATAGTGTGTGTTACAGTAGTTTGGAAAAAAAACATGGATGCGCACTTCCCATCCAAGTAATTTCAGCATATGATTATGCACTAATGCTGCCTTTAGGTTATGTCGGAATAATGATGTATTTATGAGATGAACGCCACAATGTCATAATTACCAATAAGAAGCTGTGGATTTTCTTCAGGAGTTGACTTTCCAAGTTCGGGGGCATGTTAATTAAAGAATTATGGTGGAAAGCTCGTTGATATTGTTCATAATAACTCAATGAAGAATAGTGATAAAGCTTGGAAGACAATGCTGCTCATTGAGGCATTTTAAGAGGATGACAGCCAGGCTTGTGAGACAAAACTAATTATTAAATTCTATCATTACCTGTAGCAGCACTAAAAACATATACTATTAGTGCCTGTTAAGGTTCACCTCAGTGTGAACTTTAGTTTACCAGCCGTTTCCTCCGCTGTTTCAATACAAATCAGCCAGAAAGCAAACACCAGACAGAGTGCATTATTCTCCATCAGAAATTCGTCACCTTGGGATCTAATTCGCCTTGTGTTGCATAACTCTCTAAGGATGCCGTTATTTATGGTAGTGCTCTGTTCTTTGGGCTGATTCTGCTGAGCTCAAAGCCCGGCAGCATGCGCAGACAGATCTGATGAGCTTGATGTAGCTGATCATGGTAAACTGGTGCTGACAGCCCCTCTGAAAAGCCATATGCCCAGGGGCAAGATGAAAGCTCGGATCCTGCGTGTGTGTGTGTGCGTGCAACAGTGAAAATGGGAGGGAAGAGCGTCTGAGTGGGTGAATGTGCTGGTATCATATTCATTTGTAACTTGAGTTGTGTGAGTTGCATTTAAGAGGTCTGGTATACATTGCCAGAGAGAAGTCTGTTGTTTTCACCGGAAGATCCAGTTATGATATTTTGATTTAAAAAAAAGATAAAGACAAAAAAATTTAATAAAAAAGATTTTTTTTTATAAAAAAAAGAAAAAAACATGCATGGATTAATTGCTCACATTTAGACTTGAGTAAATTATTACACAATTTTCATTTTTATGTGAATCCACTTTAAGAACAAACAATTGTTGAATGCTGTGGAATGCAGGTGTGGGGTGTGACGGCAGTTAACATTAGGCAGAAAGATTGCGCTCATCCTCTGTGCAGTTGCGGAAATTGATTGTGAGTTTAATTAAATGCAGACAGACAGCTCACTTTAAATCGTTATATGGTCAGAGATTGATCGAGAGCAAAAGCTTTATCCTAGTACTCAGACTCCAACCTCACCACCACAGCGAATCACGCACCAGTCCCCAACTTTACCATACCATCACCCAAATTCACGAGCGAAAGAGAGAGACATATAGAAAATTAAAGTGAGAGAGGCGCACCAATAAAGATTTACCTTCTACTCAAAAGCACTCATATGCTTTAAATAAAAATTCGAAGTGTAAATATGATAGCATGGAAAAGAACTCTTAGCCCATGATCAATGAAAGGGTTTGTGTGCTCCGCTCTCACGCATCCCGATCAATATTAATTAGCACCAAAGATTTGCTCCATCACAAGCTCAAATACTATCCCTCATACAAAGTACTCAGACAAATGATTAGTTTAATGTTGCAGGGCTGTTATGCTGCCGGTTGTCAAGACATACACAGGTTTAATAGCTATTCTGAACAGGTGTTTTGAGGTAAATATGGAAAAAAGCGAGTTGCGAGTCTCATCTCAGAGGAGTGCCTACATACAAACACTTTTGGATATAGTTTTGTTAATTTGTTGCCGTCCTTTTCCCTTGGTGCATTTCAAATCAAAACGAAGGACACAAGTGGACCCTAGGTAGCAACTTATTAAGATCTCCCCTAGATTATTGAGTTGTAACATCAATGTTATATGTTTTCTCTGTAATGAGAGCCAGCAAGATTGTCCAATGCTTTTCTTCAGTTTTTCCTTGCTAAGGGGCATTATTCATGTCTATTACCAGGCCCACACGGGACAATGCTCTCCACTTTCCCTATCCATTGCGTGTTTGTTTATTGTTAAATATTCAGATATATCTGATACCCATACAGTGTGTAGTACTCACAGCCCCATTTTATCACATTTAAAGCCATTCAGCTAATCAAATCAGTACAGAAATTCTGTGCATAAAGGCCACAGATATTAAGCAAAATCTTAAATGTAATTAAAGAAATAAAAGGGTTGTTTATAAAATTGAGTAACACACATTAAATGTGGTACAAGCAATTACTTGTATGTACTTCCTATTTGGATCTGTAGTGAATATCAATATTGTGTCAAAGTTCAATTGTTGAGCTGTTGGCTTGGGCAGTGTGTGTGGACCAAGACACTGATCTGAGATCAGTTTTACTGTTTAACTGCAAGTAGACTACATCAAAAACAGAGCAGACGCTACACAGAGTCTGAAGACATCTCAAAACAAACAATTAGCATAATGAGTTTAAAGGTGATGTTCATACTTTTTTCCCTTCATTTTATAATATCATCCCAACTTAGTATGGGGACAACTATAAACAAACTATTTATAGACAGATTTACCCCCAAAAACACATCCACACTGGCGCTATCAATGAATTGCTGTGTTTGTTTGAGCGTCCAGACCAGCCCACAGCAAAATTTTAGACGCTTATTGCCTCATGCGACTGTATTGTAATCCTTTAGCTTTTGCTTTTAACTCTCCCTATTGTATTTAGGCTTCAAAATTCACAAAAGTTTGCAACATTTGCAACATCCAAAAACCAATGGAATTTTTTTCCTTTTTGTACAGGGAATCAGGGTGATGCTAACTTCCAGGTTGGCCTACAAAAAAACGTCACCCTTGAAGCACTCTATAATTGTTAGTTGTTTGTCTGTCCAATGGCAGAAAGAGGGAGACACCAGTTTGAAGACAGTTATTTTTTAAATTGCACTGTGGCGCTAACAGAGCAAAAATGATAAATTCACCTTTACTATTTTTGTAATATCCAAAAAATATTCTTTAAGTTTACTTGCAAACTCCTTGACCTGACATATCTTACATAAACTACATGTTCTTGCCTCTGAAATTATTGCAGTGTGCTGCTTTATTTAAACACTTCCTATATATATCTTCTTGGTTTAAACATTGTGAGAAACAAGTACTTCAGCATACTGGAAAACCAGAGCAAAAACAATGCCATAACTCATCACACAGACATATTGATTCGATCACTGATTAATCCTTTTTCATGTTTGTGTGTGTATATGCAAATAAATTTGTCGTACTGACCTCATCCACGTTCTCAAAGGCATTGATGACATCATAAGGCAGGCAGGACAACAGGTCAATCACAAACCAGGTTTTCAAGTAATTCATGCGAATCAGTTTCGGGTCTGATATCACTTCCCCGGCTGGGCCCACAAACGTGGTGTGGAAATTTAGTACAATGTCCACCAGAAAGATCACATCCACAATGCTGTCCACAACCAGCCAGGTGACGTTGTTCTGCTTGGTTTTGAACGAGACATTGTAGGGGACCATGATGGCGGTGTAGAAGGTGAGAATGAGGATGACCCAGTCCCAGGTGGTCTTAAAGGCACAGTAGTGCAGGATGATGTGAGGGGGAGTCTTGGGTGTCTCTTGTTTATACTGGGGGAGGATATCTGAGCCCAGCTGGAGAACCTGCATGAGAGAGAGAGAGAGAGAGGCAGTGGACTCGTTTATATGAGCGGAGAGGAAGAGGAATGACCTGTCTTGGCTATAATGCCCAGTACAGGAGACTCGCCTCTAAGAAAAATCACATCCTGTAAAACATCTCATCTCATCTCTTCTGTTTAACAGATACCAATGAAGCCTTGTCACTGACTAAAATTGATTTTGAATGGACATTTTGTATAAACCTTGCTAGAATAAATGTTAAGATTATATATTATTGAAGAAAAAATGGAAACATACTATGTAAAAAAAAAAAAAAAAGTACAGTTACCTTCCTTTCATTCAAATTAAACAATGTTGAATAAAAATGTGGATATTTTTTTACTGTAAAATGTAGGTCTGGTTACATGAAGCATTTCAATCAATATATTATATTATATCATTCCATTTAAATAATTGTAATACATTTTTAACATTTACTTACCGGTAATATGAATTTAACCATTTCTATTTTTCTGCTATAATTTATTAGTACATGGATCTCTACAATACTTAATTCTGATTGGTCAATCATGGTATTGAGCTGTGAAATATTTTTGAATAATGACTGTTGTCAAAGGCAAACATAACAGTATGTTACACAGCTGTGGTCATTTTCAGTCTCTCTGCAATCTCTATATTTAAGATAATAAAATAATTTAAATTCAAATCAATATTTCATATCCATTCATTCATTCATTCATTCAAGTGGCTATGCAATACACCAGTCTTTTCTTCTTTTACTCATTTACTGAATATAATTGGCTGGGGCAGATTATATAGTCATTTCGGATGAGACGTAAAACCGAGGTCCTGACTCTCTGTGGTCATTAAAAATCCCAGGATGTCTTTCGAAAGAGTAGGGGTGTAACCCCGGCATCCTGGCCAAATTTGCCCAGTGGCCTCTGTCCATCATGGCCTCCTAATCATCCCATATACTGATTGGCTTCATCACTCTGTCTCCTCTCCACCAGTAAGCTGGTGTGTGGTGGGCGTTCTGGCGCAATATGGCTGCCGTCGCATCATCCAAGTGGATGCTGCACATTGGTGGTGGTTGAGGAGATTCCCCCCTTCTATGTAAAGCGCTTTGAGTGCCGAGAAAAAGCGCTATATAAATGTAATGAATTATTATTATTATTATTATTTAAAATTGCTCATATTAAATTGTATATTTATTGTCTACCACCACCATAATCTGGCATCTCCATTGCATGACAGCTTTTATGTGATAATAGTATAATTAGCCCCGCCTAGAATAGAATTAGGTCTAGAATTTTGTTATTTCTTCACATTTGGTGGCATTTTGGCCCCAATACTGTTAATTCTTGACCCTGGTTTGTAAACTATTCAAAAACATCCCACATATCTGATTAATCTCCCTGCAGTAGGAGTGTGTGTACTGAAAGCACACAATGTGAGAGGAAATACGTCCTAGTGTTAGTTTGATCTTTTACACTGATGGATGCGAACACATGCTGACACACACCAGAATCACTCACAGGCGTAAAATGAAATGTATCGGTCTGATGTGCACACACAGATGTACCTCTGCAAGGCGCGAGTGCTTATGTACATTCTCTCCTTTATGTACGGTGGGCTGCAGTTGCTGCAGGACCCCCCGACTGCTGGTCAGAGCCCTGGTCAGACGAGCAAACTTCCCCCAGCCTGAACACAGAAATGACACAGTTAACATTCACTCACAAATACACTGATACACACTCAAAATACATATGAACAACACGTACCTTTGGAGGAGTCATCTTCGATTGGCTGTTTGAATGCTGTGATGTCACTAAACGTACACAGGAAGAGCACAACCTTCTCCTGTTCGTTTCGTATAGGTGCTATTTTCACAAAAAACCATACCGGCGTTCCTGGAAAAAACACACCCGCGTACATTTAAACATGCTGTAAATGTGTGACAGATAACATGTCAGAAAAAAAATTATACTGAAGTAAAAACTGTCTTGGCTCTGTTTTACACCTTTATGCATATTCATTAATAGATTAGCATCACAAATGTATGCACCAGAATTGCTGTGTCCCTGCTCCTAGTTCTCACAGCTCAGTTGTGTGTGCTTCTGTTTGTGCGTGAATGGGTCTGTATGTGCGTAATGCTCACGGTTTTTCTTGTACATCAAGATCTCAAATGAGTTCATCTCATAGTTATCGAAAGTCAGCCGAACTTTTTCAGATGTGTCCTTATCTGTGAGCTCTCCGTACATGAAGCTGAAAGAGAAAACAAATACAAATCACAATCAGAGTTTTCATACAGGTTTTGAGAATGTTGTGTAACTATTGTATCATTTACTCGTGTTATTCCAAATGTAGTTGACTTTGTATCTTTTGTGGAACACAAAAGTAGAACTTTAGCAGAATGGTCATGCTGCTTAAAATAGAACTGAACTGTGACCAGGGGTGGTCAAACTTTTGAGTATTTTGATTACCATTTGAGTATAGTGAACTAAAAAGTGCCATAATAATAGTCCATATGAATTGTGTGATTTATTGCAAGTCTTCTAAAGCCAAAACGAGAGAATCGTTGACAGCATATGGTCAGATGGACTAAATTTCTCATTTTGTGTTCCGCAGAAGAAAGAAAGTGACATGGGTTTGGAACAACCTGAGAGTGAGTAAATGGTCAAACATTCATTTATTTATTTTTTTCATGTTTGATCTCTAGAGATTTTACAAGTGAATTAATGGGTGGGTGGGTCAGTCAGTCTGTTAGAAAAGTGTGGCACATGTAACAGAATGCATACTTACAGGTCAATTTATATGTTATTAGACTGTGCTTATTCTACCCCATTCAAGTCAGTAAGATTTTTTTAACTGTTTTAAAGGAAGTCTGTTATGCTCACCAAGGTTGCATTTATTTGATCAAAAATACATTAAAAACAGTAATCTTGTGAAATAGTAGTACAATTTAAAATTACAATATATTTAAAAATGTAATTTATTTCTGTGGTGACAAAGCTGAAATTTCAGAAATCATTCTAATATAGTGGAGAAATCATTTGGTGCACAATAAATATTTCTTAATATTATTAATTTAATTATGATTTTTTTTGTGTTGAAACTGTGATACATTTTTCAGGGTTGACATTTCAAAAGAACAGCATTTATTTGAAATAGAAATATTCTGTAACATTACAAATGTGTTTACTGTCACTTGTGAACAATTGAATGCATTCTTGCTGTATAAAAGTTATTTTTCTTCTTTTCTGCTGAAAAATATTTAATTTGCACTCTTACTTCCCCAATTTCCACACATGGGTGTAGGGCTGTACTCTATACTGTACTGTATTGTATTGCATATTGTAATACAATATTGCACTGTTCATATACTGTTCGTATTGTAGGCATACTTCATTACAAACATTATTCTACTATCTTGTACATTGTGTTATCCAATACTACTGTAAATGGTAGATTGTATGTATACTGTAAATCTTCAAATTCAAGTGCAATCCTACATGAACTGTCTCTACCTTCCTCTCTTTTATAGAGAAAATATCATCAATATGATGTGATATAAAAACTAGTACATGAAACCATCATTAAGCTCTGCGTGAAGTCTAATACCTGCAAGTGCTGCTTTTCTGCATGACCTCAGCACGGTGGTAGCCGGACAGCTTACAAAAGCCATCATTACTGTAAACGATGGGCCAGTCTACGATCTGGGCATTCCCCAGCACAAAATTTGTGTCTGTGGAAAGAGCACAGGAGGGTATGGGGAGAAAGCAGGTGAGAGGAACCAGGCACAAGGTCAACAGTAAGAAAGCAAGGGGTCAGCCAATGTCACATGAGGCAGGATGAGTGGACAGTGTCACGGCAGCCGAAAGCCACTGATCTGACATGTTTATGACAACACTGAGTATTTCAGCCTTATTTTATTGGTCTGTGCCTGAGATGGTTTTGCACAGCAGTACGTGTTGCCTTGGCTTAGCACATAAAACACTGCCACATTATACTACAGCCCCATTCAAAATACAATGACAAGTTTATCTCGAAATCTTCCTTCTGAGATCCCTTGTCCACATACAGTTCCCTGCCGTAGGTTTTTTCTTTTTCTTTTTTCTTGTTAAGGTGAACAGAAAGAAACATAAATGGTAGCCTCAGCCTCAAACAGCCCACAAACAACCCACAGACTATTGTGATCATAAAAAATGTAAAAGATCTGCCTAAAAACATTGAGTTCAAATATAATTGATGACTTGTCTGTCATTAATGGAAGTCAAAGTACATAGGTTTGTACAAGTCTAAGAAATATCTAATTGCTGGTGAATTTGCCAAGGTTTGCAGGGTTGTAGCATCAAAACTTTTAAAGATATTCAAGAATTTTGTTTGAGACACTTGTAAGCAAGTAAATGAGATATGCTTGATCACACCTGTATATTCGACCTAAACTTCCACTGTTACATCAGTTTTTAAATACTTATATCTCACCAAAATAAACAGATGTGTTTTATCATACACAGTGTGCCTTTCCTGGGTGTCTTTTGGCTGTACAGTTATGAACTAGCTTATGTTTTATTCTACTGTTCAAAAGTTTCAGTAAGATTTTATTTTGGGGGGTGGGGGGGTTAATACTTTTATTCAGCAAGTACACATTAAAATGATCAAAAGTAGCAGTAAACACATTACAAAATGCTACAAAAGATTTATATTTCAAATAAATGCTGTTTTTTACTTTCTATTCATCAAATGATCCTGAAAATGTAGCATGGTTTGCACATTTTCACGTTTTTAACATTGATAATATTAAGAAATGTTTCTTGAGCACCAAATCATCATATTAGAATGATTTCTGAAGGATCATGTGACACTGAAGACTGGAGTAATGATGCTGAAAATTCAGCTTTGCCATCACAGGAATAAATTACATTTTAAAATATATTAAAATAGAAAACAGTTATTTTATATTGAAATAATATTTCACAATATTACTGTTTTACTGTATTTTGGATCAAATAAATGCAGCCTTGTAGAGTATAAGAGACTTTTTAAAATCTTACCCCAAACTTTTGAACGGCAGTGTATATAGAACCAAAATTCTGGCTGAACAGAATTAAATGATCTGATACCCATAATACTGTGAGAAAGTGGCTAAAACACACATTTTGAAACCCTCAGTATCTTCACAAAACTTTCAAACCCTCTGCTATGTCTCTTTTATGTCTTTTCATGGTCCAAATGCACTACGGGAGTCTTTGCAGAGACAGTTTCTGCTATTCAAGGTTGCCGCCGTCAATCCCAATTACACGCCAACTTTTACGTCAGAGTGTATTTTCCAAAAGTCTGTGTTGAAAAGAAAACTCTCTGTGCCAGGGTCCTCTGTAGTGGGTTTCATTTCTGTAACCTTGCTTTAACCTTTCCTGTGATGTCTGTCAATGTTAGTGTGTTAGTGGCTAGCTTGTTAAGCAGGCTATCAAGCTGATTAGCTGACAGTAGTGGTTTAGCCACTGCTGAGTAAGCCAGTAGCACTTTTAACAAATGTATCTCAAAGCTTGAGCAAGCTCACGGTAACACTATACAACTTGTAATCCGATATAAGAGAATTAAAAACATCTAGTCAGTTACAAATGAGGGCCAGTGAAGACCCTTACAGTATTTAAAAGCAAGAAATTGACTTAAAGCGTTGTCCTTTGTAATATGAAGACTGTAAACAGTCTCATGACTTTCTTCAGTCTTTATCAATATATTTACATTGCAAACAAGGTTAAATAAATTAAGGATTTCATGTGATCAGTGTCACAAATTTGTTTTTGAATTGATTGATTACTTGCACTGTAAAATCTTTTTTTATTTTAGTAAACTTAACGTACTGTGTATTTGAAATGACAAATAAAAAAGTTGTCTTAACTTTTGTAAGTTAAGCTCAAAACGTATGCAAAAATAAAACAAAATATTGAGTTTAGATGTTTTTACAGTATAGAAATGGTTTAGACGGCATTCATAAAAATTCATAAAACTATTTCAAGTTTAAATTTTGAATTCCAGATTTTGACCCCAACTGTACAGTATTTCAACACTAAAATGAACTCATATATTGTCAAATAAAATAGAACAAAATAAAATAAAACATGCAATCAGCTCTAGTACTTTTTTTCATTCTAAAATACGTCCTTTGCCTCATTCAGACATAACATGAATGGCAACATTTTTCACTTTGACTGCACATATGACAAACACACACAGACAACATTTGATCTTTCTATGGCTAATGCTTGTAGAGGGTAAATGTGAGATGAGTAAATGTCCTAACAAACAGAAAATGGAGGGGCAGCATCGGAATAAGAAGTGAAGGATAAATCAGGTCCATGATATCAATTCATGTAAGAGCATGGTGGTGGATTTGCCACAGAGCACAGTTCTCCTCTACTGAGCATAAACACGGGAAGTGCACTCCACACTGAAACAAACACGCACACGTGGACTCACACGCACCACTATGAAGGAAAGAAAAAAAAACGTTCCATGCCAACATTTGTTATTTTACAGCAAGTGCTGTCAGCGCTAAATGAGGACCAGGGAGCATGGTTACTTTCACCACAACTAAGCAGCTTTTAAATATCAACAGCACTGTTTAAACCACTTTAACCACAAAGGAGTTTAATCAAGCTTATCATTATAGAATTCAGACTATCGGTTTGTAAATTAACAGAAATTGGTATAGAACAATATTTAATGTCAAATGGGAAGTAGAAGGGGGAAAGAGAGAGAAAAGGGGAAAGATAGAAAGAGAGAGGGAGAGAGATAATGTAGGGATGGAAGAGGTTAAAGCACAAGTATTCTGCTCAGTGAGGTTTATACCTGTGTGTCTATGTGATAATGTCCAAACTGGAAGTTAAAGAAAACAGAAAAAGAGTTAAAATAACACAAACACACCAGAAGGTAGAGGAATTTGTCCTCCTGTTCTTCTCCAAGACGGCCATAACCCTATATGACCAAGCAGGTCATATACAGACTTTCAATGTTTGTAGAATATTAGAAGTCCTACTTAAATGAGAAGTACATATTTTCAATATTTTTGAAAGCAGAATACAAGTTTAGAGATCTCTGAACTGTTAAGTGCTCAAGTGGATGGGGCAGAGGAGGTGTCCACTGGGCATTTGTGGACAGCTGAGGTTCAGTCAGCTTTAAATGGACATAATGCATGTTTTTGCATATAACGGAACTTCATAAATAAGAAAAGCGCTCCTGATGGATAAACATCAATAAAAGAGATCTTTGATTCTATTTTAAGGACCTTACAGTAGGGTGCAAAAATGCGATAGTGCTGGTGAAGATCCTCAGACAGTTTTCAACCTTTCAGCACTCTTAAATATTAATTGCTATTAAATATTTATCTAACCTAAACTTGTTCTCTTTCCCACAAAGCTTCCTGATGGAAGGATGAATGAGAACAACTCAAATGGGTAAAGGCTGTCACGCAGAGAATACAGAATAATATCTTCCTGCAGCCCATTACTCTTTTTAAAGATTTGTATAATTTTTATAATATACAAATAAATTATGTATTAGATATAAGTGAGATATTTATGTTTATAGCCTATTTAAGAAATCTAGAAAAAATAGGACTTAGGTTAAATATGATATATATTTAACGTTTGTTCGGAAATTATTTTTTGCTATTTTAAAACGTATTCACTACAGAATTTACCTGCACGTTGCCAGACACATTTAACTTTTTAGTGTGTATTTATGGTACAGTATATTGTCAAAAGTAGCCTACGCTGTCTTTATGTAAAGGTCTATTTTAAGTCTCTTGTTTATTTACCCCAAAGTTTTCGCTTGCTTTCTATTTATCTGCGACACTACCGCTGATAATCTTTCTGTATGTGCGCTGTTTTGGATGTGGAGGTGCGTCTTACCGTTAGACCGTCGGACAATATTTTCCAGAAAAGTGTTTTGTGGGGCCACCAGTCCTCTGCGTCCCCCGGCCATCACGGCGGGTCATGCGCTCCAGTGTGTGCCCGGACCGGTCAACATGAAGTACCCGCACACGTCTCCGGTGAGTCTGTCGTCCACATGCCGCTGCCGCATCCAGTGATGTGTGGACCCGGGGCTCTCCTCACGCACTCCTCTCTCCTCCACCCCATTGATTCTCCACCATCGGCTTAATCTGCGAAACAGCGCCATCTATTGATTTACATGTGAAGCAGCAGGTGTTCCAATGTGAGTCAATAGATGGCGCTGATTCGCTATTCGCTGATTAGAATTTGCAATGCGTAATAACATCCACTATCTTTCCAATCTCTTAACGCCATCTGCTGGTGGATAGTTTTGCAAACATTTTTATGTCTTTGATATAACGATAATTATTCGTTCAAAATCTAACTTAATTTACAAAAAAAGGCCTACAGGCCTACACACACCCACACCCTGAGGGCGCCTACTCTAGCCTGTTAGTCCTCTAGTCTAAAATGTTATATAACATTTAGGAAATGCAGAAATGATTTAGAAACGGACAACAGCAGCTACATATAGAAAATACCCCCAAAAAATGATTTGTTATTGTTTTATTTTTTTTTATCATCGCTTTGGCCGCATATAGCGCATACCCACTTTTTGCGCCACTGGGCCTAGGATTACATCACAACAATTTAGATTACAGTAACAATAAATGTGTATCAAAACATAGTTCACTTACATTGACGTTACATAAATAAAAAAATTGTTATCCTCTTTCTGCCAATGTTAGCTCAGGGTTGAACGTTTATCTTATCAATGACAGAAGCTGTAAATCTTCACAAATCTTAATGACTTTCCTCGTTCTCAGTATCTAGATCATATCTAATCAGATTTGAGATATGCACTCCTGATCCTCAAACACGCATGGTGACAAAGCATGGTTATATATTGGTTGCCTATAACTGTTGAAATAGAATAATTGGCACTGAAATTAAAGTTTTTAGTCAGAACTCATTTATTGCCAGTGTAAAAAAACAACAACTATATATTTTCTAGTCTACTGGACATTTTGTGTAACAAACACTAAGAAATGTGAATTGAATTGTGAATTTAAACTACATCCATGTTAGACCAACAGAATTCCCCCAAATGTTGTCACAGTCAAACACAGCTGTCTGAACAAATTTGAACAATATTGCTGGAATGTTAAGGGTTTGTGAGTTCCCAGCATGCACTGGAGCATGAATAAATTATGTGATTACTGTTAAACGGATTATTGTTTGCTCTTTGCTGACATTTTTTTAAGAAAACTTGTTGTTTTGTCATTATTGTTAGTTATTTGTTGTATTGTGATGTTAAGAGCGTATCTTTTTTTTCATTTATTGATTGTCATAGTTTTTAAGGTTTTTGTGTCAAGTGTTTGCACATAGCATATTTCACTTAACATATCATATCTGTATATCCTAATATACAGTATGAATTGTTGAACAAGACAACTCTGATCTGTAGTTGCCTTCTATGTATTTATATTGCCAAAACAAAGAAGTGTAACTTTTTAAGACAATAGTAGAACTTAAAAAGCTGAATGCATCAAGTTGTGTTGAATTTAATTTATTTTACAGTGTATTCTAAAACAGATTTAGGAACAAAGAATAGTACCTTTTAAAACTACTCTGCAAAGCCTTTCCAATATCCACTTTTCACAGTCCTCTGACGGACCATCAGTTTTATGAACATCTTTCTTTTTTTCTGCGATTTTTTTTTTTTTTTTTTTTTTTTTTTTTTATATCATCCTAAAACATATAACTATAGGACTATAGACTTAGTCAATGTTATACCAATAAAATCCTTGATAAATGACAGGACAGATCTATAATAATAAAACCCACCTTGAAACACGCAAGCTAACAGGAGGCGTGTCTGCGAGATTGAGGAAGATTACAGTCATATACCAGAGCGGGTGTCACTAAACATTTGAACAGTTTAGTTTCAGAACTGCTCTTTACTCCAGACGGCTCAAAGCAGAGAAGTGGATGATTCTTTCCATCATGGGAATAAAAGATAGAACTTTCTCTTCCTTTGCACAGGTTATGATCCTGGCCCTTCTAGCATGCATGTGTTCAGCAGGTATTTAATAACTCTTGATATTCTGCCACTATTCTTTCAATTTAATGCATAAAGCTTCCTTAGATTATTATCCTGACACTTTATTGATGGTATTTTAGAAAAGTTGATCTGTCAAGGAGCATATTGAGACAGTTTCTTTCAGTCTTCGAGTAAAAAAAAAAAAAAACATCCAAATCATCCAATGCAATTTAGGAAATGCGTTTACAGAAATGTATTTGTCACTCCAAAATTGTGCTTCCATGTGAACGAGTCCAGTTTGTCCATGTGTGTCAGTGGCTTATAAGTGTTTTTTTTTGTGTGTTTTTTTCTGCAGTTGAGTCTGGTCCCTTGTATTGTGCTGATTCATCCCCCTCACCTAGCACTCCAGTTTCTGGTAAGGGAATCTACAAGAATCTTATAAATAAACATCTAGGCTTGGTTTCAGTGTATAAATTGTCTTATTATCCTTCTCACAGTCCATTCTCTGCGGCCAGCTGATGTGGATGTGGTCTCTGCTCTGGTTTTGTCTGATGTGGAGAGGTATGTCCACATTTATCACAAGTGCATTAAAATATCAGTTAAGCTTCATTGGAACTGAGGCAGATTTGTAAGTTTGAAAAGAGATTAACATAGATCAGCACTTTAGTTTAACTACCCATTTAATACCTAATTTCAGGAAATTCTCTGAATTTAAAAGAACGTTAGCTAAAAATTATGCACACTGTTTGCTGCTGTCATAGTCCTTTCCACATTCTCTATTGTTAATCTGTCAAATTTTTTGTTATTTCATATTTAAAACTACATTCTTAGGGGAAAAAAATGTTCAGTGTGTTTTCTAGGGTTCTTTACTTGATTTTAAAGAACCCTTAATGCCAAAAAGGTTCTATATAAGTAGAAATCCTTATATTAATACTTTCACATTTAACATGTTATTTAATTATTTTTATTGATAAAGTATGTTTACGGGCTGTTTCATTCATAAAATTTAATCAAAATAAAACTAAATCCATAAAATGATCCCATGATGGGAACCTCTAAAAGGTTTATGAAGTGCCCGACAGAACCGTTTAAGGTTCTATATAGAACCTTTTCTTCTAAGAGTTTATAACACAATAAACAGCATATCAGCATTGCATGGAGCAAATTGACAATTCATTCAAATGATTAGGTTTCTTTCATTCATTCAGTGCTATTATAATGCCACCTAAAATGATTAAATTGGGTGTTTTTTTATGGCAGATCTGATGAAACCAGAGCCCTGAACATGTTATCTGGTAAGGCTTCAGTCTTATAAAAATAAACAAATAATATCTTTACATGAACCTGCATTATACTCAAATTGCATTAGAATGTCATTATTGAATTTGGTTACACTATTTTGATGGTCCACTTTAGACTAACTATAAGTTTGCAGCTACATTTCAACTAACTCTCAGTAGAGTATTAGTAGACTGTAAGGTTAGGTGTTTGGGTTCTGGTTAGTAGAATATGTAGTAGAATAGTAGAAGTTGATATGTAGTTGCAAATGTACTTATAGTCAGTAAAATGTCTGTTGGGGGAGTATCAAAATAAAGTGTTTTGCAAATATTAAGCAGATAGTCTTTTAATTTAGTTGATGTGTAGTTGCAGAGTTACTTTTAGTAGAATGTCTAATGTGAACAGTCGTATAAAAAGTATTATCCTGAATTTTCTCTCTTCCCATCTTTTTTTTGTTTGTTTTTCATTACTGAGTAACATATCGATTGCCCTTCACACATTTTTGTGTGATTTTCAGGTTTGATTAAACCAGATCTCTGTAGAAAGGTTTCGGAAAGATTTAGTCTGAGTCCTTGAAATGAAAGTCAAGGCCAGGGGAGAGATACACACAACCATGTATCTGAACAATTACACTACTGAAAGTAAAAACTAAAAACCTTTTATTACAAGGAACCTAACAGGAGGTCCTTCAAACATGTCCCTAATCTCAATCAGATGTGATAATATTGTCTTATTTTAGCATGCACACTTAAGTACTTTGTTTTGGATTGATTCAGTTGGCGTGATTCTATTGGTCTGTTTACTACTGTTTGTGATAGGGTTATCATCATGTCTATTCTGATGTCCTCTGGAAGACCTCTGAAGATTGCAGATTTATTTATTCATTTATCTTTATTTCGCTATGTCCTTTAGTGTTTCTGTAAATTTATCTTAAGGAGATAAGGTTTATGTGTATAATTAGTCTAATAATTTGAATAATTTCTCAATGTTTGTCATGAAAATGGCTAACTGATCAAAGATGGAACGAAAGAACGGAAAACAAACTGCACTGATAACTGATAGTCAAGTCAATAAAGTAGCACTGACGCATGCTAAGCACAGATGTGTGCATGTGAGGTGATGGTGATATAATGATACTTTGCCGGTATCTTAAAGAGAGACAGAAGGCTTCAATAATTAACTTTCAAGATACAAAATAACATCTTTTCACTTTCTGCCTTAGAAATATTGTTCACCTTTAACCCTGATGTGTCAACTGTTCTACCTGACATAAGGTAATGTGGAAAGGAATTAATATTCACAAATTAATGACAGACCCTACATTTTTTTATGTATGTTTACATATGTCTTTGTGTGACAGGAGTTTAAACATTCTGGAGTCTCTCAGCCCCACTCAGGTAAACATCCTCTACTGAACAATCAGTCAAACCTTTACAAAAGTCGGCCGCTGATGTGCGTTACGTATTTCTGTGTGTGATAAGACTTTCCAGTGATACGGACATTACCATCGTTGATATTTACTTTAGTTCTGTAATGACAGCTCTCAAAGAGGTTAGCGTGGTAATGGATATGGCAAAGTTAATGTATTTGGTCTTGGCGGTATAGATCTGCTACACTGCTGCTGCTGCAGAGCAAGTACTGAGACATTCACAGACATGCTTCTGTAAGCATGTAAGATATTCTGCTGCTGCACATAAATGTAACACATGAAATAACCACCGCAGCAGATCTGTACAGGTGGAGGGTTTCTGAAAGCACGCTGCAGACTTACAAACACTATCAGAATTTGAATGTTGAGACGCAGCTCATTGGCCGCTTATGCAACAGCAACCAATCAGCTGCGTTATGTAGATAACAATGTGATCGCTACCAAATCGAGTTGAGGACCTACTGTATCAGCCTGCGCCATCTAGAGTTTCATGCCAGAACTTGATATTCACTGTCACTATATGGTTATGTGACACAAGGATGAATAGATGCAGGATCTAGTTGCAGCAGCAAAATTTTAATAAACAATAAATAACAAAACAAAATAACAAACACTCAGGAAATAACCAAACTAATATAGATGTAAAAATGGGACTAAACTAAACAGTGAGTATGTATACAGAGACTAAATGAGTGAATTGACAAGAGGCAGTGTCACGGAACACACACGGGAAAAGGGTAGATCCAAAAGCAGTATTTATTTAAGTGTAATCAAATCTCGTAGTCATCCAGGCAGGGGTCAAAATCCAAATGAACAAGAACAAGAACAAGAACCTCAAAAGTGTAGCGACATTAAACAACGACTCCGTGACAAATACTAAACAGGCAGGGTATATATAACACAGAACTAACAATGATAATGGGGAACAGCTGAGTGCAATGATACAGTGATGGGTACAGACAACGATTGTGGGGAATGCAGTTCCTAATGTGAATGACACCGTGGGGGAAGAGGACCTCTAGTGGTTACCCAGGGAACACAAACCAGACACTGTGACAGGCAGGTGGACACAATAGATTGCTAAGGTAATAAACAACTAGGAAACTAAGGAAGACTTAGAAAATAAATTCAGGAACTGGGAACACATAAAACTAAACCAAAAAAGAACATAAACGTGACAAGTAAAAGATATTCACAGCTAGAGTGAGAACAAAACTGGTGATTGACAGACATTGGTTATTTGTTCATACGAAGAGAAGGTGCACAGTGTCATCCAAATACAATAACGCCACATGTGACACTAAAATAATGCAATAAACATTATTTAAACAACATAATATGAAACATAAAACCCTAATGCAGGTAATTAATAACAAAAATAGAAAGACTTATTTCAACAAAATACCATCAAAATGTAAAATGTTCGGAGGTAATTGTGAGAATGTCAGTTTACATTTTTTCACTGTAATGTTTGTTCATAATTTTGAGAGAACCTTGCCAGAACGTTCGCCAAATGTCTGAGAACGTTCCCTTTCAGATAGACTGTTAGTCTATGTGTGTTAGTGTTGGGGATTTGTCTGCAGGCTGCATTGTTACGTGACAAGTGACTTTTTATGAGTGAGTCATTAATCATTCACTCAACAGAATTTTTCAAATTCATTCGGGAGAGAAACACCACTAGTGTGTGTAGTGGTGGTATGGAAATAGACAAAGTAACTGTCAATATTGTGTCTAACTTCTTTTTTTTTTTTTTTTTACTGTTGTATAAAAGCAATATCAAAACATTCTTTATATAAACATGGTGAGGATACTCATGTATTATATTTAAACAATGAGCAATCAGAGTCATTACCATCAAATGTTTTGTCATTCTCTTTCAGTGGAAGCTGCTCCTTCTGCTTATACCAGCTGATGAGCTCTTTGCGTGTACAGACCAGGTCAG
The DNA here is from genome assembly GCF_951802725.1 of Rutilus rutilus. NCBI lineage: Eukaryota > Metazoa > Chordata > Actinopteri > Cypriniformes > Leuciscidae > Rutilus > Rutilus rutilus. The sequence continues at coordinate 20,716,671 of NC_140226.1, read as the reverse complement.
ACATTTCACCACAAATCCGATCAACCTCGATAGCATATCAGATGGGACATAAAAAACAATCAAACTCCAGCTATAATTCTGTATTATTCTGTATTTATGCTTAGGGCTTCAGTGAAAACTTTAATGCAACACTGAATAGAGTGGAGCAAACACTGGACTCTCTTCATACGAAGGTGAAGATTAAAACAAAAGTTTGAATCAGTTTACAATTAATAGAGGGTTTTTTTTACAATAACAGCTTTTTCTCTTCTCTAGTTGAAACATACACTGGTTCATGTTGTTGTTTGGAGTGGACTGTCAGGCGAATCACATGACCGGTCAGTATTAGAGAACATTCTTTAAAACCAAATTCTGATGATATTCTGTGGTGACCAGTTTTATTTTATAAGGTGCTTATGTTTTTAGAGTCTGTAAGTTCCACTGTGAGGAAGGATATGATGAAAACAGACGCAGGCTGGAAACAATAGTGCTTATGGCTTCATTGCAGGTATGCACAACGTGTATACAAAACACACACACACCTGTATATGTGTGATTTTTGCATATCTACTGTATACAAAAATATTTTGACATGATCAAACATTATGTGTGCTTTAAACAGGAATCAGTCGGTGCTCTTCTAGAGAAAAGAGGCTGGTTCAGTGATCGGGAGGATTTCAGCGCAATGCTTCAGTCCAGTCCAGTGCACATCGATCTGTCAGACCCAGTGAGTCATTTTGAACAGGCCACTAGATAGATAGATAGATAGATAGATTTAAATTGGTATAAAACTGCAAAATATTTATTTATATTGGTATTATATTGCACATGTATAGCATCAAAAACATTTGTAAAGGTCAGAACCAGTAATAATTCAATTTATTAATTTATTTAAAGTGCACTTGATATTTTAGTTGCACTTGAGGAAACTGAATAACCAAAAATGACTAAATATAAATCTAACCTTTCTAGTGATTCACTGAGTCAGACTTGTATGGAGACTTGAGAGTATGCTATTTGTATTTGATTCGCCTTGATTTGCCTTTTTAAAAACCACAGAAATGACTCACGCAGTGCCATAAACAAGCCCACTGTAGCAGTTTTGTATGGATAAATTGGCCCATTATTAAGCACAGTTGTTCTTTTTTGACGTACTTTCAGATGAAAGCCTTTACGTCTGACTCCTCACGTGACATAAGCATGTTGGCTTTACAACTCTGGACTAATTTGGTAAGTTTACTATTAATGCAAGCAACGCATGTGTACACTATTCCCGTAGATGTAGAGGTGAAATCCAGGACACGTTACTTTGAAGTGATAAATATCCTGATGTGACTGATAATAGATTGATAATCAGCTCTCGATGATAAGTATTAAACTGAGACCTTATTCAACCTTGAAAACCATCTCGAGCCACTTATCTAATCTTGCCTTTATATGAGGAAGAACTGGAGCCTTTGTTCTAACCAATCCTAATTATGCTCTTTCCAGCTACAGCCAATGACCGACAAGACTGAGATGGATGGGCGGGGCACAGTCACCATTCCGTGTCCAACTGAGGTGACAGAGATATTTGATTTATGACATCTTCATAAAGCAAATTGCTGTTTCAGAGTGTTACAAAAAAAAGTTCTCTGTACTTTCCAAAGTCTATGTTTTACGCAAGTTTTAGTCCATCATTTGTGAAAAGAGTGTTACACAACTGTGTATTTCAGTACCATCTCATTTGTACATCACTTGTAGCAATGATGTTGTTCAATATGTGTGTGAGTAAGTGACGTTTATATGTTCAAGTCTGAACGTTCTTTTTTTTTCTTTTTCTAAACAGCCAGAAACATGCACTTATGCTTTACTAAACCTGTTGTTCTGTCCTCCTAGGAAAAGCCGTTTTTGCGAACACACTCAAACTTGGCAGAGCTCAGAATCTCACAACCAGAGGATCCCTCTCCACTTCTCGACCCAGTGAGTCCATTCTCACCATAAGCTCACCCTGTTGCGTTGATGTATATTTCTCACCTGTGCTGCATCTGACCTTTCAGGTGATGGGGAGTGAGCTCATCTGTGAGGACAGGTCTCCATCTTCCAGCATCCCTACCTCAGGTAAACAGGGATCTAACACTTGGAAAAAATTTCTTGGAATTATGGGAGTTTTTTAAGCTCCTTTCTGTCTGTCTCTTCTGTAGTCCATGCCCTACGGCCAGCCGACATCAAAGTGGTGGCAGCGATTGGTGATTCTTTGACGGTGATTATATATATATTCACAAAAATACACTACCGTTCAAAAGTTTGGGGTTGGTAAGATTTTTTTTTAAATCTTTCTGGAGAAAGATGTTCACCAAAGCTGCATTTATTTGTTAAAAAATGCAGTGAAAACAGTAATATTGGGAAATATTATTATGTATATATTTTAAAATGTATTTTATTTCTGTGATGGCAAAGGTGAATTTCCAGCATCATTACTCCAGTATTCAGTGTCACATGAGCCTTCAGAAATCATTCTAATATGCTGATTTGGTGCTCAAGAAACAGTTCTGATTATTTCCAATTGTGAAACCAGTTGTTCTTTTGTGGAAAGTTGGAAACATTGAGAATTTTTAGAAAGGTCAATAGAACAGCTTTTATTTGACATGGAAATATTTTGTAACATAATAAATGTTAACTAAACGGATCGTTGCTAAGTAAAACTATTAAAGTTTGCATGAAAATAAGTTGATATCGTCTTTTCTTCCCTATGGTGATGTATATCCGATTGAAACGGCTTCTGGGATTAGAAAAATGTAGGGGGTGCTTGATTATGTCCATCGGGAATTGATTGGATCATTTGCTATTGCTGTGATCTAATGTGAGTGGCAGACAGGATGTCCAGTTAACACATCATCAGAGAAGAGATGAGATGGCATTGCTGGAGGGAAGGGAAATTATATTGATGAAAGATTATGAGGGCACATCCATTTAAAAAAAATATGTGCACGGATAAATAATATAGGCTATAATAAATACTGCAATATTCCATAAAAATGATTTCCTGGTTACTTCATTAAAAACAAATCTGACCCCAAAATTTTGAACCATAGAGTAAATGTTACTTTTGTACATTACTTTGTGCAGTTTTGTGATGTCATTTCGTTTGCCCATTAAAAACAGGCAGCCAATGGGGTGGGTGCTGCACAAAACAACCTCCTGGGTGTGATCACAGAGTATCGCGGCCTGTCATGGAGGTGAGTGTCTACCCTGAATCCTGATCATATTGTAAACCCTCACTTTAGTGCAGACAAATGATGCTGGTTTAGGCTGCGTTTACACTTGGCATTAACATGCGACCTGTATCCGGATGATGTCCACATACACATTGAAAAGACAAAAACGCGTTTCTTATCGGAATGTAATCTGATCAATGTGACCTGGTCCAGAGGTAGTCGAGGAGGACACATGGTTCGTAATGCATGGAAACGCAATCTAGCCATCATCTCTGCATTCACAGGTCTACGTCAAATAAATCATGAAAATAATGGACGGACTCTTAGAAATTAAACGTATTTCAACTTGACAATAATTTTAAACTAGTTCTTTATGATAATTATGATATCCTCTGTGTCATCTTTCATTTTAATTGTGCAACATTATATGAATCTGCGAGCTCTCCTCTCAATCATGGAATGCGATCAGATATCTAGATATAGAGACCACTTGATGTGAACAATTTTGAACACGCCGTGTCCTGATTGACTGATGTGATCGCATGTTAATGCCAAGTGTTTTATCCATATGATTATTTGGGAAAGAATCTGAATGATCAATGATCTCATGAAGCAGAATTCATGTTTCATTTTGTTCGCCTCTCTTTTATTCTCAGCATCGGCGGAGATGAGAACCTTACAACTATAACCACCTTACCAAGTATGTGCAAGCTCTCATATTACTGTGATGCTCTTATTATTATGTAGGCTACTGTCAATTTCTGATTAATCATTGTTTGGAAATGTAATAAACTTTTGGAATTTTTTTAATTACTTAATAGCTGATCATTAGTTTATAAATAGCTGCTTTTTTAATCTCTACCCTTATACTAACTTGAAGTAGTCCAGGGGTGAAAGCTTGAGTTCAGTGTCATGCTTGATTCCCTCCCTAACCAAGAGCAAGCCGAATGTGTTTACCCTTACTTTTCTCTTTACCTTTGCCATTTTCAAGGAATCGATAGGCAAGTGAATTAGATTTTGAGTGATTATGTATATAAGATAATGTTTGTTTGTTATTTAGATATATTGAGAGTCTTCAACCCTTCACTGACTGGCTATTCCATGGGAAAAGGAGGTGAGGATTCTGCACAAAGTTTTCTGAACCAAGCAGTACCAGGAGCCAAAGCTGAGTGAGTTTCTCATCTTATCAACCAGTTACTGAATAAATAAATGAGTATGACGCATTTTATATATATATATATATATATATATATATATATATATATATATATATTAGGTCTGTCAAGATTCAACTTTTTAATCTATTGACATTATTAATGAATCTTTTCGTGAAATTAAGCATACTTCGTGTATCTTGTTTAATGTGTTTATTTTGTCATCATTTGCTATATTTAGCAAAGAAATCCTATAGATTGAAGGGTGATTTTCACAAAAATGTAGGCTACTTTCTGCAAGCTTTCTTCAAGGTAAATTTAGGTGTCTTTCCAAAAAAAGGACTGTAAAGAGGTTAATAGATGTGGGAAGGAGGAGGCGGGAACTGGCGAACATTTAACAAACTTTAATTCCAAAATAAACAAACACCAAACGAAAGTAAAAGATAGCAGCCCCTCAAGGACGACTGCCACACACACATAAACAAAACATAACGTAAAATCCAGGCCTAGTCCTCTCTCTTCCTTCACTGTCGTCGCTCTTCCTTTAATGCCCCTGTAGCTCCTCTGTGAGAGATACGAGGCAGGTGCGGCATTTTCTCACAGCTCTCGGCCCCGTCCTGCTTGCCACAAGGACACTTTCAGACTCCAAAAGGACACCAAATAACCAAGTAATATATGGAGTCCATATAATTCATAAATGTATGCACACCACAGCAAAAAAAAAAAAAAAAAACATTACAGAAAAAAACTTTTCCGAATTCATTGAATGTGTATTCTCTCTGTCATCTCTGATGTAATAAGCCTGGTTTTCTTTACATTAGCGCTATTTTGGACTGTTTGTTTGAATAAATTCGCTTACTGGAACATTGGACTGAAAAATTTCCTGGAGTTTATCGGCTTAAAATGATCTGATCGCAAACAGAGAAGCGAAATGGGGTTAAAGCCAAAGCCATTTCCGCCTATCAGTGTTACAGGTGCTTGTGCCACTGCAGATGCTCAATGTGATAAACTCCCGACTTCTAATTATCATCTAACTGTGTGACGTAAATTACGTTAATGACGCAATTTCACCTGCTTCAGTCATTTATTTGCGATAAATTATTTTAACGCGTTAAGAATTACAAATTAATCCCATGCGTTAACACGTTATAACGTCGACAGCCCTAATATCTATTATAATAATATTATTACAATTTAAAACATTATAAATATAATTTCTGTCACTTTTGATCAATTAATGGCATCCTTGCTGAATAAAAAGTATATATTATTATGTATTTATTTTAAATCTTACAGACCCCAAACTTTTGAGTAAAATCCATTTTTTTCATTTTGCAGTGATCTGGTCAGTCAAGCCCGTGCTGTCATTACAAGAATGAAAGAAGACTCGGTTAGTCATTTGCAAAATCTCATACATTCACACACATTTGCTTTTCTATTGTGGTTGGAAATGTTGTCATAATGTAATGAGTTAATGGTATGTTCAACCCTCCGATTTTCATTAAGGTATTATTTAGCTTGCTTATATGTTTTTTTATAACTATTTTCTATCAGGTTTTACTATTCTTGTGACAGATATTTAGTCCCCACATTGTAGGCAAAACCTGACCTGCACACACAAGCATGGTGCTAAATCTGAATCTCATTCAGACTATCTGAGTATTTTTGTCTCTTTTCAGCGAATTGATTTCCAGAATGATTGGAAGATTATCACAGTCTTCATTGGAGGAAATGACCTGTGCGCCCACTGCTCTGATAGTGTACGCTGATATTAATAAAGCCGGTTTATTTATTATCAGTTTCATTAATAGATCTACAATTAAATAGTGTCTCTACTGCTCTTTATCATTCTCTTTCTCTATCTCTCCTCAGCGATACCATTCTTCTGATAACATTGTGAAGTATATTCGTGAGGCTTTGGACATTTTTCATAATGAGGTGAGGCATTTTTGGCTTCAAAATGTAAACGTGAAAATAAGGATTTAAGATTTTTTGAAAAAAAATGTAAGAACAAAAATACTATGGAATTTAAAATGGAGAATAATTGTAAAAATACGTATGTCTTTTTCAAATCTAAAGTGTCTGAAAAAATTGTTAAACACACACAATTTCTATTAATCAGGGATGCCAGATTATTGGTAGTAAACCGACACCAATCTTAAAATGTAAATCCCAGCTGCCTGTATGAGTTCAATCATGTCTTCTTCTCCAGGTCCCTCGTGCCCTGGTGAACCTAGTGGAGCTCCTAGATATAGTTCCACTGCGCCGTCTCCATCAGGACACCAGTTTAGGCTGCCCTACCTGGATAGTCAAGTGAGTTTTGCCCTACAAACAACTGGTTCTTCTGATTTCCGCTAGACTCAGTTTGTTCATGTTTGTCTTTCATTATTTTGTTTTGTGTTAAATTTTTTAGTATCATGTGTGGCTGTGTTCTGAAACCCAAAGATGAATCTTATGAATTCCAGATGTTGCAGGAGTTTAACCAAGCCTATCAGGTACACAACTTATTACATGAAAATGAATAAAAAAATGTATGTAAACGTCAGTATATTTATTGTGAATGTGACGTTTTGATTATTTATAATATAAAGCAATTATACAGCTGTAAATACTTAGTAATATTATTAATGTTAATGTAACTGTGTTAAATGAACTATTAATATTGAATATATGCTGTGTTGTGTTTTATTCTCAGCGTGGTATGAGGGAGCTGGTGGAGTCTGGGCGATATGACACACATGATAACTTCACCGTGGTCTTACAGCCATTCTTCAGAAATGTGTTTCTCCCCTTGCAGGAGGTGCTGAACAATCTTATTTGAACAAACCTAAAATCGAACTAATCCTTACTATTTCTTGATACACTTGTTGTCATTCTCTTTCTGTCATTATTTCCATGGTCTTTTAGGATGGGAAACCTGACCGTTCCTATTTCGCTCCGGACTGTTTTCATCTCAGTCAGAAAGCTCAAACGCTCATGGCTCGGGCTCTCTGGAACAACTTGGTGAGTATGAGAAATAAAAATAAAAATAAGAAATGCATATTTTTATTTATACAGTTGTATATACGCTACATTAAGCACCCATATTTACATAAATCTTCTAATCTATAGATGTTATTTTTCTTCATTTATGTTTATTTTTTATTTTCTTAATCTTACTTATTTAAAAGTTCTTTCTATCCTCTTGTGTTATATATGTATGTATGTTTGTATGTATGGACCCAGAGCTCCTGGAAACCACAACAAATTCCTTGTGTTTTCACGCACACTTGGCGAATAAAGCTAATTCTAATTCTGATTCTGAAAGATTAGATACACAGAATAGTGTATTAAGCTGCTACTTATATTTTATGAATATATTGCTCCCTCTTTGCCCCTTTTACTCAGATGGAGCCTTTAGGTAATAAGACAGATAAGGAGGATTTTACTGCAGGTGTCCCTCTTAAATGCCCAGAAAAGGTGAATTTACTTCTGCATTTTATAACATAAAATAAACTCTATAATTCTGTCACATGGTAACACTGTTTCATAATCTTCTTTAGTCCTCCCCCTATTTGAAGACCTATCAAAACAGCAATTACACATACACAACCCCTCCTCCTACTCCTCCACCTGCAACAGTAAGTCACACAAATGTATTATATATGATGTTCATAAAATATAATACAGCCTTAAAGTGTTCAAAATGTATTATGAAATGATTTCTCCCTATCATTTTAGAATTGGGGAAGTGATTTCTCATGTGTGGATACAGCCCCCTCTGACACTGTACCAACATCTGGTAAGAGAGAGTACAAATGTCTCTCCTCTCTGGTAAAAGAGAACAAACATTTTTTACCATCAAATAACTAATTAACTAACTAACTAAGGGCAAAGTAGATTAAATGAATATTCTGAGAGGTCTTCCCCTGATGATGTGTTTCTATCAGTGTTGTCTTTTGGTTTTTAATCTAAATTTAAATGTATGTAAAATTATAAAAGATGTTGTCTATAGAGCTGAAATATTTTGTTGTAAAATTACAAAATACATGCTGTAAAAGTATTAAGGAAGATAAAATAAAGATTAGTAGGTCTAAATGCAAGTAAAATCAGAAACCGTAATTATGTGCATAGGTTTATGGATAGAGACAATGGAGACAAGACAGGCTTTCACTGTGTACAGACATTGTTTATTATCTTTCTAAGTCAGAGTACCCTGCAATGGAGCTGTGTTGTATCAGGTATCCAGGATATTCACCTTATCACATTTCTTTCTCAGTTCACAGGCTGCGTCCAGGTGACATTAAAGTGGTGGCGTCTCTGGGAGATTCACTCACAGTAAGTATGGGTGTATGTCTGTGTATATTGCTGTGTTTTGTCATGTTGTAAACACCTCTCTCTCTATCTCTCTCTGCATTTGTCAGGCTGGCTTTGGTGCAAAAGCTGAAAACCTTCTGCAGTTGGCAGATGAGGAGCGAGGGGTTTCCTGGAGGTGAGTTTGTGTCAGCCTATGCTTATGTAATTTTTTTAATATATATTCTCTGCTTGTTTTCATATAAAGTGTCTATGTTTAATTTGATTGACAGCATTGGTGGGGATGATACTTTGGAAACTGTCACGACATTGCCAAGTGAGTATTTTCTTATGTAACACTTTGCCATTTTTATTGGTTGTTATTAGCAGTGTTGCTTAGTAAAGAGACTCTAATCGCTCTAAACATTATTATCAGATTTGATTCTTGTTTAATAACATAATGATCACCAGTGCCTTGCATCATTATTTGTTATCAGACATCCTTAAGAAGTTCAATCCAAGTGTCTTCGGCTTTTCAAAAGGAAAAAGTAAAAGGCCAAATGGCTTCAATATGGCAGTGAGCGGTGCCAAAGCCAAGTGAGGAACACACATACACATATACACACAAACACAATTCACTGTATCGTCTCATCTAATGGATTCTTTCTCTCTGTTCAGTAATATACCAGCACAAGTGAAGGATCTTATCACAGCTTTAAAGGAGAGCATGGTCAGTATGTTTATTTAATCTATTAAGTTGTTCTGAACCATTTTGTGGTGAATAAATGAAAAAATACATACAAATGACAATTTTTGTTGTCTTTTGTCATTATATAAATACACTTCCCGTCCAAGTTGCTGTTTGAATTTAAATAGGCAAATGCTTAAGAGTCCATGATTGAATGTGATTATTATGTTTCTAGCATGTTATATGTTTGGCAACAGTTCTTCTAACCCTATTGATGGAGTGTGTAGTTTTTCATTTCTTAAACAACCATTTTTGGAGTTTAGTCATGTTTAGAGTTTGCTTTTGATCTCCTTTTCTGTTCTGTTCATGTCTGTTTCTAGGTTGTTTTTCTTGTTGTTAATTACTAGTAGGAAGTAGGAAGACACATCATAGCTGTTTTCATCAAGAGGTGCATCAACTTTTGGTCGAGATCTTTTATTGACAATGCAAGAGTCAGGCACTCTTTAAAGTCTACTCCAGCACATCCCAAAGACTTTCAATGAATTTAAGGTCTGGACTCAGAGCTGCCAATTCATGTGTGAAAATGATTCTTCATGCTCCCTCCCAACCCTTCTTTCACAATTTGAGTCTGGTGAATCTTGGCTTTGTCATCCTGGAATATGGCCATGATGTGTCTTCCTACATGGTTGTTTAAACTCAGGGTTAGAAGAACTGTTGCCGAACATATAACATGCTAGCAACATAATAATTACTGCAAAAATGATCCAATCACAGACTCTTAAGCATTTGCATATTCGAATCCAAACAGCGACTTTTTTTCGGCCAGGCAGTGTATATTTTGTGTACGAATTCCACCAATTGTTGTGTGACAATAAAGTTATCAAATAAATGTTTTTATGCCACAGTACACTCTTTTTTTACAGGAAGTGGACTTTGAGAAGGATTGGAAGCTGGTGACACTGTTTATTGGGGGAAATGACCTTTGCCAGTACTGTTATGACCGGGTGAGTGGATGATTCTTAATAAATGCTTTCATCTCCCCATCATAAATGGTTTCTTCTTATGCCATAGAACCTCAGCAGTGACCTTTAAGCAGCTAAAATACATTCTGATATTAGCTAACAGCGATGTGCCATTGCGTCATTGCCATTGTGTTGTTTTTTAAGACCAGCAAACAACAATTCAATTTATTTTTCTGTGTTGTGTTTTTCTCTACCCAGGCTTCTCTGTCCCCTTCTAATTACATCGGTCACATCAGAGACAGTCTGGACATGCTGTACAATGAGGTGAGAGAGATGCACATACCTGATCACAGTCTTTCAATGGGTAAATCTCATGAAAACATGTCTGGCCACTGTAGAAGCTTGTTTCCAACACGGAATAAAAAAAAAGGTAATTGCCTTTTCAGCTCGCAATTCGGATCTTATAACTCATAATTATGAGTTTATATCTCACAACTCTAAAAAAAAAGTCAGAATATGCGAGGTCACAATTTTTCCCCTGCAATTGCGAGTTTATATCTCGCAAAATACTTTATTTCTTGTGATTCTGAGTCAATATCTCACAATTCTGAGTTTATTGCGAAGGAAAAAAGTTTTGCCTAACGAAAATAAGGCTTTTTGCACAGTGACATTATTTTCATGACAATTACACACATGTACACATATAATTAACACATTTAAAATGATGTTGTGTGTGTCTGTGTAGGTTCCCAGAGTGCTGGTAAATTTGGTGGAAATCTTAGAGATCAATGATCTGCGTATAGTAAAGAGGGACACACTGGGCTGCAGCCTCCTGCAAAAGTAAATCAATTAATCAATGAAATATTAAACATTCATCTGAAAACCTGTGTAAATGTCACGTTCTTATGTACGCTAACAGCATTTTCATGACTGTGTGTGTGACAGGAACTTGTGTCCATGTTTTCTGAATCCCCGTGAGAACTCTCGAGAAATGAATGAAATAAAGAAGGTCAACAAAGATCTGCAGGTCTGTAGCCATTCAAGTTGTCAGTTCATTTATAACTGATCAGCTGAGTGGGCTTTGGTTTATCTTGACCTTCAATAATAAAAGTGTTGTTTTCTGTGCCAGATGGAGACTAAACAGCTGGTGTATGGGGGACGGTATGACGGAAGACAGGACTTTACGGTGGTGCTACAGCCCTTCTTCGAGAACTCTGCTGTTCCGATGATCGAGGTTAGCTTCCTTAAAACATCTCTAACAGAGCTCATGTTTCATGAGATCACATTAACACATTTAGACATGTATGTTAATAGCTATCAAACCTTGAGTCTCAGTATCAGGGCCAATGTTAACAGATGAAATGTCTCTCTCTGCTTTAGGATGGCACACCAGACCTGACTTTCTTCTCTGTGGACTGTTTTCATTTCTCTGAGCGTGGACATGCAGAGATGGCTATTTCGCTCTGGAACAACATGGTAAATACACTTGCACACCATTTATGAAAATCTCACAGAAGCTTTCCTGCATTTAACAGCACTTCTCATGTATTGTGGTTTTAAGATGGAGCCTATGGGGAGTAAACAAAACTACAATAATTTCACATATGACCGCAGTAAGATTCACTGTCCCACAAAGGTGAGTAAATAACCAATGGAAACTGGATGAGAACAATAACCAATATATGCTAAAATGGTCTTTCAAATAATGATTTTCCTTCGTATCTTCTTCAGGAGCATCCCTTCATTTTTACAAAAATAAACAGTGGCTCTGACGTCCCTACAACTGCCATTCCCACCACAGTTGCCCCAGGCATCCCTCTCCCCGCAGATTGCCCCAACGATTCTGTGCCAGCCTGGGCAGCTGCCATTCTGGCTGTAGGAGGCTTGGTGATTGGTTGGGGCATAACCTGGATGATCTTCTACTACAGAGAACGAAGGAACAGAAAGAGAAACCAGACTAACGAAATGAACGGAACGAAGTTCTAATAACTTTTTTTTAAATTGCATATATAAAGTTAATTATTTTACAACAGACCCATGCCTAAGCATTCCCCTAAAATAAATAATTTGGTGTTTTTTTTATTAAAAGCATATATATATATATATATATCATAAATATATTTTTCATATTTATAGTTTTAACAGGTGAGAATATTTTTGACCTCAAACCCTCACAAATTCACATACATTCTGTTTGTGTTCAGATGTCAGTCAATTAATTTATTGCTGTAAATTATTTATACAACAAATAATTTTGATACTTAAATAAACAAAAGTACATCAGTCATTATATTTTCATTTGAAAGTAATTGAAAATTAAATGTTTAATTTAATTTTATTATTTGTTGTTTGATTGTGTTCTATGTATATTATAAAATGTTTACAGGGTTTTGTTTTTGACCCTGAAGTGTTTCCATGAGCAATAAAATATTTTTTTGTTAAACCAAGCCTGTATCTGACTATATCAATATATGTTTAACTGTATATTTGTAATTCTATTATATTTTTCCCACTATTTGTTACTGTTACTGAAAAATAAGAATTACAACTTCGAATATAGGCTATATTTTCTTTTTGTGTGTGTGTGTGTGTGTGTGTGTGTTGTTAATCTTTTTTTAAATCTTCTGTTCTCTTAACTTTTGTGTTTCGTTCATCGTTCAAGCTCATCTGGTATGACCAAATATTAAATCAGTATCGAGTCAGTTCATGTTAAGTGACTTTCAGCTGAGTCTTTCAGTTTTTCATCAATAGATGGCAGCTTCGCCAGTAGCGCAACGGAGCTAAAAGCCTAAACGAAAAGTTACGATAAATATGACTGAAATAAAGCAAACAAAATCATTGTTAAATGTATGATCATTTTGATGCCCAGGAATGGGAAACATGCAATAAACAAAATTGGAATTAATTAATTTTAAGAATTAAATTCCGTTTTAATCACGTTGATATGGCTAAAGAAACGCACTCTTGTGCGAATCAAGCTGAATAAATTGATTACAAAATATAAGTAAATAAATAAATGCCACGTGTAATTCCCTTCCAGGTGGATTTTTATTAGAGTAGGATAAAATCCACCTGGAAGGAAACCAAATACACAAATAGCAAGACGTTGAACAATAGAAAATACCATTAACAATTAAGTTGCTTTCAACAGGTCAAAAGTTTGCCTTCAAACGATTAAATATTCATGAAAAGGTCATTAATATTGACGTAACTGCTTGTAACCAAGTGAATGACGTCATTGTGACCACCACCTAGCGGCCGTTACTGGAAGCTCTGCATGCAGAACTCGGCACTGAAGATGGCGGAGGGGGAATTAAACGTCGACAGTCTCATTTCTCGTCTTCTTGAAGGTAAGATTTTTGAAAGTGAATGCATTTTAACGTTTACACAAACATACCCGGTACTTATGTATGTGTCGTAATCTGTTTTTCTGTTGGTGAATAGGGAATTGTGCGCGTAAAGATAGCTTAGCTTCGCGTCTCTGCGCCCTGTTTACAAACACGGCTGTGGCCCCGGGGTTTGGTCAGCCTTTATCCCAGTGCTGGGAGTTTTAGATTAGATCAAACCTTGCCTTTATCTAGCGAAGCAGGAACGAGACGCGAGGGCCTACAGTTTATACATCAGTTGTTCAAAGAAACCGAGTAAATGAGAGAGAGGGCAGGACGATGCAGTGTCCGCTGCGTCGTTGACTTCAGGCGAATGTAACCGACGTAATTCTGATTCTCCATTCGACTCCACTCACACTATATTTAGTAGCCTTAGCCTATACAACGTGACCGTGTACTTCTCCTAACCTTTCGCTTTTTTAATGTTATAAATGTGTTTTCTAAAATCCTATTGCACATCGTTACGCTATTCTCTTAGTAACATCGCACTGTTTTTTCTCTCAATAACGTTAATTTAGTTCTTATTTTTATATTGCATTTTCCTCAGAGGACTACAATGAATCCTCCTCATAATCAAACAATAATTATTCTCCTCATAACATTGCACTTGTATTCTTTTAATAACGTTACACTGTATTCCTTTAATGACTTTGTATTCTGTAACGCGTTACAGTGTGTATTCTGTAACGCGTTACAGTGTGTGTAACAAGAACGTTACGAGGAGAATACAAAGTAGTTTCATTAAGGGAATGCAGTGTAACGTTATTAACAGAATACAAGTGCAATGTTATGCTATGAAGAGAATATTTATTGTTTGATTATGAAATGGATTTATTGTAGTCCTCTGAGGAAATAACTGAATCCACACTATTCTTTTCATAAGGTTACACTGTATACTGTTAGTAATGTTTCCCTTTATTCCAGCTCGTCTCATCTGAATGAGCAGGTCTTGGAGCAGTGCCCCACCAAAATATATAAACTGAATCAATAATAAATCGTAAATATTTTCAGCATTATGCAACAAATACTTTTCTGTTTTTATAGAGTACCGGTAGACTATTTTAAGTCATTAAAGGGTTAGTTCACCCAAAAATGAAACCGTTCATTTACTCACCCTCATGTCATTCCAAACCCGTAAGATTTTTGTTCATCTTCGGAACACAAATTAAGATATTTTTAATGAAATCTGAGTGATTTCTGTCCTTCCATTGACAGCTACGCAACAAAAATGTTTACGCTTCAAAAAGTTCATAAAGAGATCGTAAAACTAATTCATATGAATTGAGTGGTTTAGTCCACATTTTCTGACAAGACACAATCGCGTTATACGCTAAACAGATTGATTTTAGGCTTTTATTCACATATGAACATTCATCAGTTTTACAATCTCTTTATAAACTTTATGAAGCATCAAAGTGGTAGTTGCATAGCTGACACAAGGACAGAATTCACTCAGATTTCATAAAAAATATCTAGGCTACATTTGTGTTCTGATGATGAACGAAAGTCTGGTTTGGAACAACATTAGGGTGAGTAATTGATGACAGAATTTTCATTTTTGGGCGAACTATCCCTTTAAGTGAGCAGGATATTAAAATTTTACGCATGGCCAGGCAGGTATCATGATACTAAGCAGACAGAAAGTGCCTTAGCCCTGTCCAGCTCTACAGCACCTCATTGGAAAAATGGAAGTGCAGCGCAGTCTAATTGAGAGTAATTGGGCAGATTTGAGACAGCCCAGCTTACTTTTTACAATATCTTCTTAAACCTCGCTCCAGACCAAGACGATATCAGTCCGCTTCAGCTATGTGTATATTAGTCTGAATCAGGTCAGTAACTAGTTGGCATGTCTGTTCTTTCTCAACAAGGCTTATGTGGAGTATCATATCAAATTAATGAAAGTATAAAGATATGGCTGCATCCGAAATCGCATAGTTTCTTGAGTAAGTGCTTATTTTGAATAAGTAATTACTTCACGACCGCTAAAAAGTAGGTTCTATAATCTATGTAGTATGAATGTGTGTAGTAGTAATGTAATCTGGACGTGCTAAATTCGCCATGGTGTCATTATCATGCAACCTACCAGCATCAGTTACATCGCTTCACTGCCATTCACAAATCCTCTCCTGTGGCCTCATGGGATAGTAAAGTGTCCATTTTATGCACACTTCAGAATCTCGCCGGTAGTAGTAGGTCATCCTGGTACTTTTTGCCTACCCTTTATGAGTACTGTGAATTCGGACATACTTCTTTTGTCACATACAGTTTTTGCCTACTATATGGTAGGGAAGTATGTGATTTCAGATGCAACCAACATGTGTGCTGTGCGTATACTTATAGCAGTACTTAGTCCATCATTAGAGCATCACCATCAGGCTGAATTACGCAAGGACACTAGACCTCTGCCAAAAGTGTGTCTGCATGTGTTCAGCAATTAGAAAATAAAGCTTACAAATTGTTTATCCTAAACTAGCGCTAAGACCCAGAATTTGCCCTCCCTACATTTACAGTCAGGATCCGCTACTGCTACATTCCCTTTATTACTTTGTATTCTCCTTAGTTACATTGAATACTCATCATAATGGTAAATTAATACTATCCATAACATTACACTGTATTCTCTTAGGAATGTTACACCGTATTTTCTCTTACTATACACATTAACTTTACTGTGTAACTTAACTTAAATATAAAGATTAACTTTTTTCTCAGTATGAAGTGAACAAGTTGTAAATGGAATGCTAAAGATTTGTTCTCTGTTACATTTAATCGTCTTCCTAATCTTAAAATACATTTATTTCATAGTGTTACACTGTATTATTATCAGAACATTAGATACATTACATAATATTTTATTACAATCTTCTGAAATCTGGTTTATGGCTGCTTTGTTTGCTCTGTAATTGTTCCTCTACTGTAGACTGGATTGTTGGCTTTAGTGTGTGCCATGGCTTTTACTTTTCTGCCTTTATAGATGCTGGAACCATTTATTATCCTGTATAGTAGATATTAGAGAGATTTTTGAGTAGTAGGCCTAGTAGAAAGACCGATGTTGATGTCTCAGGGGAATTCGGTTAGGATCTACCATGGGGGTATTTCTGTCCATCTCAGTGACTTTTGTTGCTACACAAACTTCTGCTTTTCAGTTACTTTTGATAAAGGAAAGCGCCATGGATTATTGCACCATCCTGATAACCGATATGGCTCGTGCCCGTCCATCTGTCCCAACAGCCTCCTGCTGACCCTCACTCAGCAATGCCATCTGTGATTCTCTGTGACCCTAACGTCCCACTTCTCGGTTCCTCACACTTCGATTTTTATGGTCTCACAAACATATCTCTGTATGTTTCTCTCATGTTCCATCTGTGTCTCTCGATCACACTCCTCGATCTGTGAAGATCAGGCTGTCTGCTGACATACCCACGGTGGTCGGAGAGGACCGTCTAATGGCTGCCCATCAGGACTTGGATAATCTTGTGAATTGCTGTAAAATGCTGTAGTGGGAAAGTGAATCAGTTTAGTCTGTCTGTGTCATTTCGCTCTTATGTATTGTTATGTAATATTACGACCCTAACATGATGAACAAGGAATCAGAGCGAGGAATTAGTTGTAAAATTCCTCACAAATTGTAGTCGATTGCCACTTTGAACAAGTTGTTTCTAGCCAGCTCTTAATCTAGCTCAGACTGGTCTGGACTGTGGCTTGTCAAACACACATACACACAATCAGACTTTCCTTATGTTTAGTCATGCTGCAATAACAGGGACATTTCATCAGCTCATAGACTTTTACACACTTCAATCTGTACAAATGGCACCATGCTTGCAATCTCATAAAGTGTTCTGCACTTTATACGCGCACAGTAGTTGGGGTTACAGCATTCTTTTCAAAGAGTCTCCAACATTTCTGGTCTGTGTGGGATATTGTGAGGGTGGACAGCCTGAAGACTAAAATGGTTAGTGCTATTATATAACCAAAATCATGGCTTTAAGAAAAAAGCAAAAATTTTCCTTCTCGGTGACATGCTGTCTTTGCGCTATTGTACCTTTTCTCCCCATACACACTTTTCTAGTGTCATTCTCCCTGTCTCAGAGTGAATTATAGCTAGTAAGTTCTCACTTATAGTTTCTCTCCATCAAATTAAGTTCTTGGACAAACCGCTCTGCAAAATGGTTGTTTAACAATAAGACAGTCTCGACTGTCAAGGCGGGAACATTCCTGCTGAATTCCAGACACTCTCCAGATTCCCACTCACATAAACAGCAACATTCACTGAAATTATGTGAGCAGGACATGACATATAAGAATGTTTATTTATTATGATATTATGTACATTACTGTTTCGTAGTTCGGTAAGATTTTTTTAATTGTTTTTGAAAGTGTATTTTGCTCGCTAGGGCTGCATTTATCTAATCAATTGTACAGTAAAACAGTAAAGTTGTCATACATAACTATTGTTAAATAACTGTTTTATATTTTAATATATTTTAAAATGTAATTTACTCCTGTGATAGCAAAGCTTTTCAGCATCCACCATTAGACTTTGATTGGATAAAGGCATCAGGTGTCATTGTCAGCCTGACATCTTGCACAGCAAGTCTGCGTCCTAAATGGCCTCCTATACACTCATTCACTATTCCCTACATTGGTCCACTAATATAGTTCATTTGAGGGAGTGAATGAAAACGAGTGAGTGAATTTGGACACTGAGTGTGCCGTAAGGGCTGCTGCCTTTGAAACGTTTGTGCTTGCTGTTTAAAGCTACACTGTGTGATATTTTCCCCCATCTAGCAGTGAAATTGTATATGACTACCCAGTGAATATTAGTTTCTGATCCTTTCAGTTCCGAGGGCATTTAACTCCTACGGTGGCCGTATTATTCCAAGATTAACATAGCTTCCAGTTCGACTTCGTCCATGAGTGTTCCTTCAAGTGATGAGGTTACTTTAGAAAACTATTACAAAGTGCATTTAGTTATTTAGTCAGTTAACATGTAGGTTATGACCTCTATGTAAAATGAATAATAGTTTTATGTTTTTGTTATTTTGGTACCATTTCATTGCTAATATCAGCTATCCCAAACGAATGCAAGCTAATGTTAGTAAAGTATCAGTGCTATCGTTATTCTGTATATTGAACGAGATTAATAGTGTAAGGCACTGTTTACAGCGTAGGTTACATAATTTTCTCCGTGAGCAGAGTCAGAGATCAGTTGATGCGACGGATGTGCGAGGGAAAGCTGTGTACAAAGTAAAAGCAATTAAAAATAACTAAAATTTACAGTGTCCTTTTTTCATATAGCTTAAAAAATTAAGCTATTTAAAAATTGCGCCTTTAAAACTATTCATCACCTGTGATCCGTCGCAGCACAGATTTATGTTACAAGGTAAACAATACTTTTTCACCATTGACGCGAGGAAAAGTAACGCAAGGTATACTAGAGGTCGTTCTGGCGTTATGCACAACCATGCTATGGTTAGACAAGTAACTATAAAACTCAGACGTGCGAATCTCACAATGGATTACACAGTGCATTTTGGGTATTCTCTAGCCGTTGAGTGTACATCGGTTGTACACTCGTTATTGTGGGATTGAATGTGCGCACGACAAATTGCTGTCCCTTCAAATAGACCCCTATTTAAGGGGTATGGGGGTGATTTCGAGTACAGCCCAATACTTTTTTGACTATTGACAAAGTCCACTTTGCAGCCTGTTCTGGCCCACTTAGACAGGAAGAGACCTGTCTGACAAATATGTGAAGTTTCCAACCATGGTTTTTAAATGTTTATAGTGCTTATCTGAAATAGTTACTACCATAAACCGGTGTGACATTTTTTTTTAAACTTATTTAAATAAGTACTGATTTTTTCCTCAGTCAAACCAAAATATATAGTTCTCATAGATATCTAGTTACGTCCCCTGAGCAAAACTTTGAATATCTTCCAAAGATTTGATGTTGCAATCCAAAAGTTGGCAAATCCAGTGGCTGGTTCTTCCTCAGAAGCGCTCATGCAGGACTTTATAAACATGCCTTTGTTTCTAAGCACTAAAAATCAGCATTTTCAAAAATCAGATTAATCAGTTTGCCAGATTGAGAGTGTCTATTTATGTGTGCAATATGCTTCAGTGAATGACCTTATGGTATGTGGGCCAATTTGTGATGAGTGATTAGAAAATCACACGTTTGACCCAGTTATTGAGGCTGCAGTAAAGTTGTCACACTTAAGGGTTAACAAACGATGTTAACCAGATGTTAACTAATGTTGATGTCTACTGTTCCAGTGCGAGGATGTCGTCCAGGGAAGATCGTTCAGATGACGGAAGCAGAAGTTCGAGGACTCTGCATTAAATCTCGAGAGATCTTCCTCAGCCAGCCCATCCTGCTGGAGTTGGAGGCTCCACTTAAAATCTGTGGTAGGTTAGAAACTCTCTTTCTCCAGAGCGGAGAACATTTCTGCTGTTTTAATTACATTCCTTCCCCTCTATCTCTCAAGGTTTTGAAAATTTGTGTGTAAGTAGAGCAGGGTAAAAATATGAATGTAATGAGGGTAGGTTTGAGGTCATTTCTCTTCTCTCTGTGGCACACCTGAGACCCGTATGTGTCATTAACCTGAATTTTGGGTGATAAGATCTTTAGGCCTTTTTTTTTTGTTTAAGCCTAATTTAACTAAATCCATGTAACTTTATTGATTTGTGATGTCAATCATATAAACTCTCTCTCTGTCTCTAGGTGACATCCATGGGCAGTACACAGATCTGTTGAGGTTGTTTGAATATGGCGGTTTTCCACCAGAGGCAAACTATCTCTTTCTGGGTGATTATGTGGACCGAGGGAAACAGTCTTTGGAGACCATCTGCCTCCTACTGGCCTATAAGATCAAATACCCTGAGAATTTCTTCCTCCTGAGGGGAAATCACGAGTGCGCCTCCATCAACCGTATCTATGGCTTCTACGATGAGTGTGAGCATCTGAGCACATATATACATGCATATATAAACACATCAAATATTAAAGGTCCAATATTGTCAAAACTGAAATGTCCTGGCTTTTTTCATGATAACAGAGGTCTAGGGGCTATGAAACTACCATATAAATTTCAAAACAGTCAATCCACAAACAAATGCACACAGCCTACTTAAAATAGCTGTGCCTTTTCACGAGCCGTTGTGACTTCCGTATAAATGTGATGTCAGAACTACTCAGTCACGGCCTTCAGTCCAACCCCGAGCACTGCACACTGTCAGGAAACTACATCATTGCACAGGCTTCCGAACAACATTAATATAAGAGAACAGTGGCTAATGTTTGTTTATTCAGAAACGCCACAGCAATTTAGTTCGACCTTAACCGTCTGTTCTGCATATTTCACACAAGTGACTGCTTCGTCAATCAGGCACAGTTCAATGCCGTTTTTTCAAAGAAGCTACTCCTCAAAGATGCTGCAGTCCCTACAGTTCTTAGTTTTACAAGTTTACCTTGGGCGTCAATTGCAGCATGTTCTCGCGTTCTGTTGGCATCCTTGCCAATTTACCACAAGTACACCTTTTACAGCAAAAAGTAACATTGTAAAAAAAACTGTAGCACGTTAACTTACTGTATCAGTAGGAAAGCAATAGTTACATAGCTTACTGCATTCGGTGTCTGTCTGCTAACGTTACATTATAAAGCAGTTAAGTGTTCAAAATCAGTGTATAACTAGCTATTAACGTAATTTTTTTTGAGATTTAAATCGAATTTGACAAAAAAAAAGTCTAAGTTTGTTTACAGACAGTTTAAATTAGCGTTAACGTTAATTCTGCATGCAGCATTGATGTAATGGGAATTATAATAGTCTTACAATAACTCAGAAAGTAAGGAGGTAGTTGTTTGTCTCTTGTCATCGCCGATTCGGGATCTGAGTCCGTCTCGAACATATAAGGCCGGAGAACATTTCCCTCAGCAATGTCCATCATCACAGGTGTTTTATTTACCTTACTTGTGAGCATCACCAAGCCACAGCAGGCTACAGCATACATGACCCTATTTACCTGTGGTTGGCCTGGCCGTGCGTCACTCAGAAAACAACAGGCCAATCAGAAGAGAGGCTCATGAATATTAATTAGAAAGGCCAAAATGGACCTGTTCTTAGCAGAGCTCCTGAGAAAGGAGCTGTAAAAATGTATTGGGATGGTTTTTGGTACTTATACTTCAAATATATATTCTTAAGGACATCAAAACCTAAAATAAAACTTCAGAAAGGTGTACAATATGGGACCTTTAACACACACCCACACCAGACAATCTGAAATATTATTGATTTTCTCACCCACTGAACAAACTTTCAGGTCATGCATAATGCTGTATTGTTATGAATGTGTACATTTGTCTGTTGCAGGCAAGCGCAGGTTCAACATAAAACTCTGGAAGACGTTCACAGACTGCTTCAACTGCCTCCCAATCGCTGCCATCATAGATGAGAAGATTTTCTGTTGCCATGGAGGTGAGAATGAGTGAACAAATGATGGATAGTTCTATAGAAGTGACTCTTGGCCTGATAAAATAGGGCAACTGAGTCTAAAAATATGAATGCATTCTCTTTGTGACACTTTTTCTGTCTGACTTTTTGTCTCTAATCTGTCCATCTTCTAGGTCTCTCTCCTGATCTGCAGTCAATGGAACAGATACGCCGGATTATGCGACCAACTGACGTCCCAGATACAGGTGTGTGCATGTGACATACAATATATATATATATATATATATATATATATATATATATATATATATATATATATATATATATATATATATATATATATATATATATACACTGTATATGAAAAATTAAGCAAATTACCATATATATATATAATATATACAGTGTATATATTATATATATATGGTAATTTGCTTAATTTTTATTTCAGTTAGGTGCCAAGTCAAGATTTAGTTTGTTTTTCATCAGTATTTATATTTTCTTTTCAATTTATTTCAATTTACAAAAATGTTTTTAATAGTTTTAGTTAATGATAATAACCCTGATCTGCCATCAGCCACCCTGCTCTATCTGTTGGTACTTGCATTGGCCATTAAAAAAACATTTTAAAAAACAGATTTTGCAGATGAAATCAACTTTATTATAACTCAAGATGATGGAATGAAATATTATTAGATACATATTCTCTGTCTCTTGGTCTTGCAGGGTTGCTGTGTGATTTGCTGTGGTCGGACCCAGATAAGGACGTTCAAGGCTGGGGGGAGAACGATCGTGGCGTTTCATTCACTTTCGGTGCCGACGTAGTCAGCAAATTCCTGAACCGCCACGATCTGGACCTAATCTGCAGGGCACATCAGGTACCAATTCATTCCAGCCTATCCATGTGCTAACTTTGAATAATTGTGGTTGAGGTGGGTTATGACTTCTATATGTAGGTTGTGTTTTTAGTTAGTGCAATGAGTGTATGTCGTGTTTTGCAGGTTGTTGAAGATGGTTACGAGTTCTTTGCAAAGCGTCAGCTGGTCACTCTGTTCTCAGCGCCAAACTACTGCGGGGAGTTTGACAATGCTGGTGGAATGATGAGTGTGGATGAGTCACTCATGTGCTCTTTTCAGGTGTGTCATCATCCCCACACACATTTTAAAAAACAGTTTTTTTTTTTAAGTCATTTGGTTTACGAGAACACAGAAAGTGTCCTTGTAAACCATTGTTACATTGTAATATCCATGTCATTATACACATTTGTGTCCTCATGAACCATATATACAAGAACACACACACATGCATTGTGTACACACAATGCACTCACACACTCTTTTCTCTCTCAGATCCTGAAGCCTTCAGAAAAGAAGGCAAAGTATCAGTACGGTGGGGTCAACTCTGGGCGACCTGTGACCCCGCCCCGTACGGCCCAAGCCCCCAAGAAGAGGTGAGCGGCTTGCCACCCAGTACAACTCCCTCCATCCCCCCACCGTCAGCAAACTACCCCTATCTGGGGCAGCTTTACTTTCCCAAATATCCTCTAAAATCTCTCTTCTCGCCCTGCCAAACCTCTTTCTCTTTTCTTAATATTTGTGTACAGAAATTTTGCTGTGACCAGTCAAATTCTCTTTTCTTTTGCTCTGCTTGTTTGTTTATTGGTATTTTAATAACATAATAATAATAATAATAATACTGCTTTGGGAAGAAACTGCTCTACTAAGAACCCAGAGCAAAACACACTCATTCTCTTACGCAAAGATCTCAGTAGTGTCCTGATATATAAGCATTTTATTAAACTTTACTTCAGTACTCTTTGATTATTGAACCTTAATGTTGATTCATAAAGAAAGAGTGACGATTGTAAGCATTGAAGGTTGTTGTGTATTTCTCTACACTCTGAAGTTTCAAGACCAGAGGCTTTCATACACACACTCACACTTAACTCTGTCAGGGTGCTTGATCACAGGTCAGCAGACACAATCCATTGTCGATAAACTAGGTCAGCATGGACAAAGCTGGAAAAGGGATTTTAACTCGGATACCGTGACACGTACACATTTGCACAGCTGCATTTACAAATGGCATTGCATGTTCTGTTTTCTTAATACCTCTGGGATTTACAGCTAAACTCTATAGACCTCTGTTTAACTTGCTGTTTTTATGTCTTACGATAGTAATAATTGAGGAGAAAAGCGTCACGGCATAACACTTCTTTGCATGACCCATACACGTCAGTAATAACCTGCCTGAAGCAATGTGATCCACCAGCCATTTTCTCATTGGATAACAAGACAGCTGACACAAATAGAGCCTCCAGGTGGAAGATATTGATTCAATATTACAGATTAGCACTTGTTTGAAGTTCCCTAACATCATTTAGAAGGTTAAATCTGAATCTATTGGATTTGTTTAACAACTTATTACCTAAAATAGTAGCACATGTGTGACTAAACAATGCCTTTCTGTGAGGGTTGCATTTCCTCACGTTGATATTCACCTGTCATAATTCATTCTTTTTTTATTTTATGTTTTTATTTTTGTGTTGCTGTTTACTTCTTCTCCTTAATTTATTTTCCAAATGTTTGGAAAGCTATCTAAGTGTTCTAAAAGCAGTTCATGAGTTTTGTATAAGTGGGCTTCAAACTTAATAAATGGAAGAAAACTCTTTTTGCCTCCTCTGTGTTTGTGTCCCTCAGCAACCGTATAAATACCAGGCTAATTAAAGTGGTGCAGACCATAGTTCTGGATGCTGTTCAGCTGATTTTTTCCAAGTGTTTCGTTAAAATAAGCAGCCCTGTAACTTGCCAATGCTGAAAAATGTGGACAAGGACAATCTGTGGTCTGTTGCCATGGCTACTCTATCCCTGCAGGGTCAGGCTCTATTTCAATGCCGCCAAAAGCAGACAATGAGCTGAAATTGTTTTCAGTTGATTGAAGTAGCATCTGAAATTTCACATGATAGATTTGTTCAATGACCTGAATAAATGTATTTAATCTTATCAAATCACAGTCCTACCTCTGCTGCTATTTTTGTGCATATAAAACTGTTCCCCTGAATTAATCTGGGCTTTATGTTTTAAATGTATGGTGACCGATTGGTGGTTTCCAAGTGGAAGATCAGTCAGTTGACCAATCGAATTTTAGGGACTAGGAAAAATAATATTTTACTGACTTTTAAATTGAGAAAGCAAGCACAATGCAGGTTTGCTGTTCAGATATGAATGTAAAGATTACGGAATTCATATTAAAATGTGTTTGATTGCAAGGTTATGTTCTTGTTCCAGGACCAATTAAAGGTCACCTGTTCAAGGGACATGCATGTCTTACCTGGCAAAATTTCAATGACCACCAAGACAAAAGACTCTTATCAACACTAAAATTAATTTTGAAGTGAATTTAAACACAAGCCTTCTTTGTTTTCCATACAAAAAATAAAAATGGAAGTCTCAGTGAGGTTGCAATAAAGGGAAGGTTTTGTCTTTCACCATGCTTTTTCACACTTAATCCCAGTGCATCCATCAGTGTGGGGCACCTTCTCCACCACAGGAGCTGTTATCCAGGCCCAGATTGTGTTCACTGCCCTCCTGAATTGCCCATGAAAGAGGCAGCCACACAGAAGGAAGCAGGGCAGGACCATGTGCAGTTCTGCCAGGAGCCAGACAAACAGCAGGAAGAGTCCGACTGTCAGCAGCTGGAGTGCCACTCTCCCTGCACTGATCTCACTCAGCCAACAGCCCAGCTGGCTGTTTTTCAGCCACTGAACCAGCCTGTAGTCCCTGACCCTGTTCTGTGAGGTGATGGAGATTGATCAGTGACAGGCCCAGTCCACACATGCAGTAGCAGCTCCTAATGCATGTTTCTTTATTACCTGTTGGTCTTCAGTTGAAAGCTGAGATCTGTTAGATGTCTTCATGGAGACCTTATTGGCTTCTGGTCTCTTAGCACAATCTGTTCTTATGTGAACTCTCTTCTCCATGATCAGGTATCCTGAGCAGAATATTTTATTCTGTGAGTAAATCTCTTTTACATTTGTTCTTATAATGTTAAGCACTTATACGCATTAAGGCTGCTGGTACTATAAATCTTATTTTTGCTATAGCTGATGGGTAAACAAGTGAATAATTAAATCACACTAGCAAACATTCAGACAACAATAAACAATAAAAATGAAGGTATATTTTAACTGAAAGACTTTATGCTCTCAGGATAATTTTTTTATATATATATATATATTTTTTTTTATAAAATGTGTTTAAAATGCTGTAAATTCTTTAATTACAATATTTTTATGCTACTTAACTTATACAATTATAATTGTAGTACTCTTTACATTTAGATGAAAAGCCTAATAAACTACAGGTATGTATCGATAAAGAAAAATAAAGAAATAATATAAAAAATAAGAAATTAATAAAGTGTAACATCTTAGTTAACCCATGGTGTATATATTTACTTTTCTGATCTAAGGGTGCTTAAATAACCAACATACCTGAATGCAAGGATCTATTATCCTCACCTCTGAGGAGTCAATCAGGAAAGAAACCGTTTTAACAGATTAAATGAAAACAGTTATCTGCAATGACACTCTTCGATTAATATTATATCTAGTGTGCGTGTCCTCCAGGTCAGCAGGAGGCAGCAGCGCGATTAGCGTGTCTATAGCGGATGTGGATGTGTCATCCCAAACTCACATCACAACAACACACTGACACCTCAGCTGGATTTTCTGAACCACTCTGGTCCAACAAACAGTCAACACCCTCACAAACCTCACTGACAGGCTAATAAACACACTAAGAGGTGGTACGTGTATCGGACGGTGGGTTTATGTCGTAGAATCCGCAGGTTTTGGGTCCGGTTCGTTCCGCCCGAATCATGTCCTGCTGTCTGCTGGAGTTCGGCCGGGTCCAGGAGCTCAGACAGGTGCGAGAGTTTCTGTTCCCCAAGCACAAGAAAGCCGGCCCGGAGGAAGAGAAAACACAAGCAGGTAACGTTACTGCTGAAGTCAGTCTGTATGTGTATGTAAGGTCCAGTTTAATGATGGTTCTCCTGCACTGCGGTTGTTCAGTGATTTATGGCTGTCAGTAAGGGTGTTGTTGGACGGTTGGTAGAGTTAAAAAGTGGATGTGCGGAGGTAACGTTAAATGCAGAACGACACAGTCATGACAAACAGTATAATTAACCTACTAAATATATAAATGCAGAAACACTTATGTGAGAGCTAGGTTTGGAGGTAGGGGATATAAAATATACTGACTTTATAGTAATCTAATGCTAAGTCAATGGAACGTATGCTGGTGATTATATGAAAAAAGACAATGTGTAAAAAGTAAATTGTCTGACTGTGATGCAGAATAACTTATTCACTCCATGCTGAGAGAAAGAGGGAGAGGAAGGGAGGTGTGTTTGCCCTTGGTGAATGAGTCATCCTGCAGAAAGATTCTGAAGCACATGACTGAACGAAAGACCGATGAAGAGAAAGACAGGAAAAGAAAAGGGAAGGGACCTCGCATTCAAGATTCTCTCATTCGATTGACAGGCAATTTGTGTTGACTATGGTGTAGTCACTAGTATAGTATACAGTTAACACTTGACTATAGTGACGCGAGGGAGAAATGAGTATGCATGGACTTAAAGATAGCAAGAAAAAGGATAAGACTGTGTAAATAAGCTCTAACAGAGGTTGAAGGAGCAGATTGAGCCAACTGTAATAGTGAATAGATTAATCCTTGCTGACCACATTACTTACAGCACATCATTTTCTCTCTCTCTCTCTAGAGAATGAGTTAACGTGGGATGACTCGGACTGGGGCTCCTGGGAGAATCCTGACGGTAAAGAGGATGGAGCTCAGGTTTGTATTAAAGGATTTGAAGCCTAATTCATAATTTGAATTATGTTATTATTTACTCAAATGAAATGTCATTCCAAAACTGTGTGTTCTCCAAGGCTGAGGAGGAGGAGGAGCAGCAGCAAAGCGCCCCCTGGCTGCAGGACTGTGTTCTGTCTCTCTCGCCCTGCTCAGATCTACTGGTCATTGCGCGAGAGCATAAAGCCACATTTCTTTCTGGTACACACATACAGTACTGATTAATCTCTTCTTTATTGCTTATTGGTTATTGATTGGTATAACTCGTAGATTGATTGACTGATTGATTGATTGGCAGCAAAGTGGCGGACAGCTGAAAGTGGGCAGGAGGAAATGGCCCTAACTGTGACCTGGAGCGGAACGCTGAGAGTTGAAGAGGGGTGAGAGACGAAATAGGAGAGGGCAATAGGAGAGGGTTTTTATTTTTGTTCATTGGTTCTCAATTTTCTGTCTGTTCTTTTCACAGAGAGTGTATCAGTAGTGTTATCTGTATTCCGTTGGCCAGCCAGAAGAGGTTAGAACATCACACTCACACACACTCCTGTATAAACAGATCTACTCTTTCGCCTACACTACCGTTCAAAAGTTTGGGGTCAGTAAGATTTTTAATAGAAAAAATATAATACTTTTATCTAGCAAGGACACATTAAACAGATCAAAAGTGTCAGGAAAGACTTTTCAAATAAATGTAATCTATTTTACTTTCTATTCATCAAAGAATTCAGAAAATTTCCTCAAAAATATTAAGCAGCACAACTGCTTTTAATGTTGATGATAATAATAATAATAATAAATGTTTCTTGAGAAGAAGAAGAGAAAAAAGAATGGCTGCTGGAAATTCAGCTTTGCAATCACATGAATAAATTGTAATAATATTTCCAAGCATTTTTACTTTTAGCATTTACACCCCGATGAAGGCCAGTGGGCTGATACGCGTTGGTGTTTTTTAAAAATTTTAGCCCTCTAATAAAGACTTTAGTATTACTTTTTGCATCCACTGAATGCCTGGACTTGGATTTTTTCCTACGTTTTTTTCAATTATTACCCTTCCAAGAGCACCGGAGGATACAAGGGATTTCAGCAGCGCTCCAGTTCCCTTTTGTTCATTTTTACTGTATATTTGATCAAATAAATGCATACTTGGTTAGCATTAGAGACTTCTTTCAAAAACATTTAAAAAATCTTACGATCTCCAAACATTTGAACGGTAATGTATGTGCTCATTATCTGTTTAGAAGTTCTACCGGCCGACCCGACTGGACCTGTATTGTGGTTGGATTCAGCTCAGGTTATGTCCGTTTCTACACAGAGGTACTGTGATGTTTTCTAACCTATAAACTCACCAGCTGAATTGGACTCTTTAATGCATTAATAATAAACAGTAATGTGTCATTTTTAATTAAAGCCAGACCAGTATCAGCAGAGCAGACAATCCATTGGTCTTATCCATTGTGTGTGTGTGTGTGTGTGTGTGTGTGTGTGTGTGTGTGTGTGTGTAGAGTGGTGTTCTCCTGTTGGCCCAGTTGTTGCATGAAGATCCTGTGCTGCGACTCAAATGTCGCACCTATGAGATTCCACGTCACCCTGGAGTAACGGAACAGGTACCGATAACTCTTACACTGACTGATGTGTTCATTTCTGCACAAAGCAATTCTTAGCATTGTTACACATGACACCTTAACTTAAACAGCAGACCAAACTACGCTGATGATGTTTAAATGTCGATCTCTCTATCAGCATGAGGAGCTCAGTATTTTGTACCCAGCAGCCCTGGTCACCATCGATGGCTTTAGTCTCTTCCAGTCTTTACGTGCCTGTCGAAACCAGGTTGCCAGAGGTAAGATAGAGAGTGCTGGTGTATGAATGTGCATCAGGCTTTCACCAGATTATAGTGTGGCCAGTAATGCCTTTCATGTTATTTGTTTTAATCCCTTTTATTTCCTGTATCTATCCCTTTGCCTTTTAGCGGCAGCAGCAGGAAGTGATGTCATCCAGCCTCCACCACTGGCCTATAAGAAGTGGGGCCTACAAGATATGGACACAATTACAGACCATTCCAGCATCGGTACGAGAGATTTCTTTTATTTAATTTCTCTAACATTTTCTTTTTTATCTTTTTGAACAGAAAGCCACAGCACAGTAGAAAAACTGTTAATATGCAAAATCGTTCAAAACTTTAGGGTCGGTAGTATGGAAGTAAAATAATGGCAAATGTTTTCGAAACAAAAAAGCTTGTTGAATTGGACTACTTGAAAAAATATGCATTGCATTAACTGTGCTTGCATTTTAATGCATTGTAATTTTAGGGCTTGCATTTTTATGGTCTGAAAACATGGTCGGATACTTAAGATGTGAAAATTTCAATTCAAAACTATTCAATTCAAAACTTTCTATTCAACTAGCAATTTTCGGTCCATTTTATTTCGCTTTACAAATTCGCTTCCACATATTCAGTGGTTCAAATTCAACAGAAAATTCAACATTTCACATCCGGGAACTGCAGGAATAGCAGTAGAGTACCGATTGATAATCTCAATCTGCTGTTAGTCGATCTCACCAGCAGGAGGTGCAAGCGGCTGTTTATGAAGACCAAAGCAACAGTTAGTGAGAGTAATTCATTTCATTCACAAATGTGTGATGATTATCAGGGCCAGTAACGTTATATATGCAGAAAAGCTGATAAAGACACAAAAGCTGCATTTATTTTTAATTCAGTGTCTTCACGGGTACTTTCCCTGTGTACATGTAAGCAGCTTTCTCTACCGTGAACGATACTATAACGTTATTCCCCGATGCTGATATACAGATCAAACGTTAAATAAGAGGTAGACATATATTTCTCTCGGTTGTTTAGTTTCATTAACTTTATAACGCGGCGCTGTTCTTCCGTACTACGGTTTCCCTTCATACGCCATACTCCAGGATTCCCCTGCCGTCGGGACATATATACAATTATTATTATAGCTTAATGGACTAATACAGTGATATAAAAGACCAAACTCGCACCTCATTGGGGACTTAGGCTATACTATTTAGGCTACAGGCAAGCAGATGAGCTCGCGCAAAGTTTGACGCTTAACGTTTCCCAGTGAAATACTGGCATAAAGTTGACTTGATATTGGATGTTCGATATTTGCAAATTTAGGGACTGGCTCTAAAGTTACATTCGACATTGGTATACACGTTTCTAACTTCAATAGCATTTGAAGAGAATGAATTACAGTCATAAAACCATCTGTAAAGTGTTCATGTAGGTGTCAGGCATGATGCGCACCTTTTAGATTCTTGATATTTAATAAAATAAACTTTCAAATCATGTTTAAATATTGCTATTTTTTCACTACCGCATGAGCTCATATTTATTTTAATATCAACAATCTAAAAGTTGTGCATCATGCCTGACACCTACATTAACACTTTACAGTTGGTTTTATGACTGTAAGTCATAGGAAATATGAACTTGCACGTTTTTACATTAACAATGGCACACATTTTCATTTTTTATGAACATATGCCTGAATTATCAGGAAAAATAAATGACAAGAAGACTTCAGTGGCTTTCCACAGTCACAGCTCGTAGCGTCTGAGGTAAACACAGTGGGCGTCACCATGGCAACCCACAACATACTCCTTCTAGTGGCAACAATTGTATTTTTCTTTTCAAACTCAGTATGACTCAGTGTACAATACAATAAATGTCCCCTTTTTGTCACATCATAAATTAATTAATTTATACACGAAAAAATAAAGACATATTAATTATAGAACAAACATTACCTTGTGACTACACATGGGTAAACCACACAAGCACTGTTAATGCAATGCATATTTTCTCGTGCAATTCAACAAGCTTTTTTGTTTCAAAAACATTTGGCATTCATTTTCTTCCATACTGTAGGATGTTTTTGAAAAAGTCTCTCATGCTCAAGGCTGCATTTCTTTTTTTTATAAAAATACACTAGGAACAGTAATGTTGTGAAATATTATTAGACTATAATTTAAAATAACTGTTTATGATTCAAATGTATTTTAAAAATGTAATTTATTCCTGTGATGGCAAAGCTGAATTTTCAGCATTATTACTCCAGTGTCACATGACTCTTCAGAAATGATTCTAATATACTGATTTGGTGCTCAAGAAACTTGATATCAAGTTTCTTGTTATCAATGTTGAAAACAGTTTTTTTTTTTTTGTGGAAATGTGATGCATTGTTTAGGATCATATGATAAATAGAAAGCTCAAAAAGAAACTGCATATATTTGAAATATGAACTCTTTTGTAATATTAGACATTTTGAATTGAATGCATCCTTGCTGAATAAAACTTTTAATGTCTTTAAAAAAAAAAATCTTACAGTCCCCAAACTTTTGATTGGTAGTGTAAGGTGATGCCTGTCTCTTTTAGGTATTACTACTCTGAGTGTGTTCGATCAGATGAAAAATGCCTCTATTCTGGGAGGATATCATGCTTCGGTTAAAGGAAGCCCTCCTGCTATGAGTCAGTATATCACAGTGGGAGGAGGACCTTACACTGGATTCTACTACGCTATAGAGGTACACACACACACACACACATCTTTTCCTTGGTCTATTGTTGGTGCTTGTGGCTTATTTGTAGTTGTTCTTGATGATTATGGCCATTTTTCCTCTCTCAAATCTCAGGGAAGTTCTCAGCCTCTTCTCTCCCATGTGGCTCTGGCTGTGGCCAGCAAACTCACATCAGCTCTGTTCAATGCTGCCAGGTCTGTGTGTCTGGGTTATTTTAACTGTTGGCTCTCATTAGCACTGGCCTGTCATGTTCAAGCTCACTCCATGTTTACGAATTCTTGGTCTCTGTCTCTCTCTCTTTTCTTCCTCCATAGTGGTTGGTTGGGATGGAAGAGTAAAAATGAAGAGGAGTCAGTGCAGAAACAGAAGCCAAAGGTGGAGCCGGCCACATCACTTCCTGTTAGGTAAATCTGTATGCAGTAACACTACCTTCCAATGTTGCTTTTTAACTTCTTTTAATCATATACACACCAGTGTTGGGTGTAATACATTACTAATTAATTATTGTAATTTAATTACTTTTCCCTTGAAAAAGTCAAGTTAAGGGATTACTCTTCATTTTTCTGTAATTAAATTACAGTTACTTCTGATGTAATAGACTGTATAAACCAATAGAACTATTCTATATAAAACAATATAGGATTTAACATCAAAATTTTACATCTAATGGTGAAATGCATGTTTTAATCTAAGATTCTACCTTCAAATACTCTGGTCAGTTCAACAATAATTTATGCAATTTTATATTGTTTATTTTAAATAATTAAAAGAGCAGTTTCATGTCTATCCTTGTTTTATTCAATTGGTCAAAGTTGATATGGAATTTAGAAAGTAATTATTAATAAGTAATGTAATACTTTTTAGAGCGAGAAATTAATGAAATAATTGAATTACACTGTAAAAGATGTAATTAGTAGCTAGTAATTAATTACTTTTTTTACTCATTTAAGTGCACAATAAAAAAAATTCTGCTTTCATCAGGTTTGGTCTTCCAGATTCTCGTCGACATGGCGAGTCTATCTGTCTCTCTCCATGTAACACTATGGCCGGAGTCACAGATGACTTTGGCAGAGTCACGCTGCTGGATGTGGCACGAGGCATCGCTATCAGGATGTGGAAGGGTGAGCAGTGTAGCGCAACTAATGTAGTCTGATTTGTGAACAAGCATCTTATGAGCCTGTTCCTATTAAATTGCAGAAGTATCTTGTGACAAACAAGATTTGAATCAGTGTGACGAATGCTTTAGTGAACAAACACACTGAAAACATCAGAGCAAATCAGTATCATTAGGGACTGCTTGTCCATATGACAATGTGTTGTTAAAAGATATATTTTTGTAATAAATTATATTTTAGTTTTAAAAACTAAAAGCATTTTAATCTTTAAAACCATTTTTTTATGCTAAATGTTATTGTACAAAAAATTTACATTTGTTTTAAATATAATTAAGTAAATACTATAATTATACAAATAAATTAAACTATATAAAAAAAAACAAATGAAATTTTATATTAATATTTAGCATACTAGTATTTATAAAATGTTATATCCAATAATATAATTACATACATACACTACACTACTGTTCAACTATTTTTGAGGTAATTAAAAATATATATTTTCAATATTTTTATTAATTGAACTGTGAAAAGTTGCGGCAAAGACATGTATAATGTTACATAAGATTTCTGTTTCAAATCAAGGCTTTGAACTTGCTATTCATCAAAGAATCCTGTACAAAATGTATCACAGTTTAATTTTAAGCAATAAATTGTAATATTTCTTTTAAATAGTAGTGTAAACAATAAAACATTTTCTTAATGTCTGTATTGTGTGTAGGTTATCGTGATGCTCAGCTCGGGTGGGTGCAGGTGTCAGAGGCTCCTGGGGAGAGAGAGATAGCCACATCTCCCTCTATGCCCCGCCGGCACGCTCAGTTTCTGGTGATTTATGCCCCACGTAGGGGCATTTTAGAGGTGTGGGGAACTCAGCATGGACCTCGAGTAGGGGCTTTTACTGTAGGCAAACATTGCAGGTACACACTCTAACTAAAAAAAACTAAAATATATTGCTACAATTCAAAAATGCATATTCATTAATTCATTACTCTCTCTTAAGGCTGTTGTATGCAGGTCACAGGTTAATGGGTGTGAATAGTGTAACCAGTCAGGGTTGGCAGATACACACACAGCAGGTGTGTCTGTTTGATCCGGTTAATGGAGCCCTGAGAGCCATTACCATACCATTCCACCTGGCACTCAGGTACACACTCATACATAAAAATTGCACAATAATATAAAAAAAACACACATAATGCAGGTGAGCACAGATGTATCTGTTCTGTTTGTTGGTCAGTGATAAGAAGAGTGAGCGTGCTAAAGACATGCACCTGCTGAGGAGACTCACCACTCTACTGAGGACCAGGGAGGTGGAACCAGGTCAGACATACCTCATAGTTCACTCAAATATGTAAATTCTGTCATCATTTACTCATTCTCAAGTTGTTCCAAACCTGTAAGAATGTATCTGTATCTCTTCTGCTGAACACTAAAGAAGATATTCTGAAGAAAATGGGTAACCACACAGTTACCACACAGACCATGCCCCATGCAATAGACCATGCATATACATCAGAACATCTTCAAGTTGTCTTTTTTTAAAAGAACTACTACGACCCAATGTTGTGTTTAAGTTCTATTGCACTGATGTGTCCACATGTTTGAGTTGACCTTTGAACTTTGATTGACAGCGCTGCTTGAGAGTGAAGCACAAAGTGTGTTACTGGACATTAAACATCCAGCTATTAAGAAACAGGTTAATAAAACACACACACAGCAACATATTCATTCATATATGTTAATAAATTCTTTAATAAAATATTTGATTGATTGACAGGCCCTGGAGTCACTGCTGTCCAATAAGAATGCACCAGTGTCCTGTTTGACCCATGTTACTCGTGCATTATTGGCTAGCCTGAAAGAACAAGGTAACTCCCTCAATCCTCACTGGGCATTGTGTATTTTTCATATTTAAACACTTTTTTTCATGTGTCTTCGTATTAGATCCTGAAGCAGTGGATGAGTCGTTGCTGCAATTTTGTTCATCCCAGCTCAAACTTCTCCAGCTCTATACAGATGTTCAGTTACTGCACACACCAGATTCCTCACCCACTGAGCCAGAACATGTGAGTAACGCATGCACACAGACACTATCCAGTTAAGCAAAACTAATGTACCATTATCACACTAAGATTTGAACTTAAGACTTCTGCTCTCTGTACAGCCGTCCTTTTCTGGCATTGAGGAGGATCTTGCTCGTGTTGGCCCAATCCTGCAACGATACACAGAGATGAACTCTCGGCCCTCTGTCTCATTTGCTCAAGACTCTAGTGGGCCGCTGCCAGTCCGAACATTTCTGTCTCAGTTGGAATGGGTGAACGGAGAGCTCAGAGTGATTAAACAACCTGATACCGACTGGACCCAACTAGGTAAAACCGCTCCCTGCTAGTGCTATGTGTTTATTTTTGTGCATTATTTTAATGTTTTAAAGACCCCCTGTGGTGAAAATAAAGTTTTTAGTATTGTTTATATGTCTATGCTTTTAGACAAACATGTAACCAATCCCATTAACGTGCAGGTGGGGCTTTTCTCAACCGACTTTCCATGATGTTCAGATCATCTAACTTTTTAGAACATGTGTTTACATGGTTTGTGTAGCATTAACAACACATTATTAGCTGTTTGATAACGTAGTCAAGTTATCAATTATATAATTTATGGTCATGTGTCTGACATTGTAGAGAGCAATACATAAAAGCCTTTACCATTCTGATACATCAACTTGTAGACGACTCTGTATAATTCACTCTTCTACTACTTCTTATAACATATATGGCTGAATTAAACCAATATTTCCACTTGCCATTGTGTAGCGTTTACTACAGTAAAGTTGACCAAGTGGAACAGGTACTCCGAACTGGTGTGATTGAGTGGAGGCGGGGACCAATTTGCATATTCTCTTAAAGTTTATTTTTAAAACACAATAATAACCAAATGTTATCTTTTGCAAATCTCAAAATGAATATCCATTTTTGTACTGCCTAAAATCACTTGTAACATTTTAGATGATTGGTTTAAGTTTTTATTTATTTTTTTATGAAAATAATTATCTGCATCTTCAGAATTTTAATATTGGTGCGCCACTGTCATTATATAAGTTATTAATTGATGTGTGAATTTGAATGCTTTCAGGTCATTTCCTGTTCTGGGGTTGTCTGTCTGGACAGAGTCCTTTACAGAGAGTGTGTGAGACTCTGCAGGAAAGTGGCATCAGCCCTCAGCAGCTATTGGTAAGATAAAGTGATGTTAAAAGAACACAAAAGATTGAAGGATGGATTGATTAGAAAATAATGTGAATTTGCTGAGATTTTTGCTCTTTATAAAAATCTCTCCTTTTGATTTCACACTGTTTCTCTGTCTCTCTCTCTGGCAGTCTTTGCTCTTGTCAGTTTGGCTGAACAAAGAGAAAGAAGTACTGAAGATCCCAGATGCCGTCTCACACCTGCACACGTTGCTGTCTACCCTCAGCTCAATGAAAGGTCTTTAACATCATCTGGAGGAGAGACTGACCTTGTGTCCTTTATATTTTATCATGTATATTAATGTTTCAATTGTGTGTGTATCAGGAGCAGTAGATGAGTCATGGGACGGCCAGTGTGTCTCACCCTGGTGGCAGCAGGTCCGCACCGCATGTGTTCAGTCTGAAAGCGCGGCCTCCGCACTGCTGGCTGCTCTAGTCGCTCATCGTGTAGCCAAGAATGCCATCACCAAGCTGGCAGAGAGCAAGGTGTCTGTGTGTGTCTTTTTTCTGCATCTGTAGAATTGGTGCACAGTGTGTTTAACTCTCTTTCTCTCTGTGCAGTTTCAGGAGGAGTGGGTGTGTGTTTCTCTGGAGTTGGAGCAGTGGGTGGTGTGTATAAAGCAGTTGGAGGATGTTCTTGCTCTGCAGACGCTGCTCTGCCTGCCATCTCTTCAGGGCTCTACAGGGGGCACTGTTACACGCTGCTCAGTCAAAACACTATTAGAGAGTGGCAGAGGTGCATAAAACACACATACACTACCATTCCAAATTGTGGGGTCATAAGATTTTTTTTTAAGTAATTAATGCTTTTATTCCACAAGGATGCCTTAAATTGACTAAAAGTGTCAGTAAAGATATTTATAATGTTACAAAAGATTTCTGTTTCAAACAAATGCTGTTCTTTTTAACTTTGTTTATCGAAGAATCTACAGTTTTTTTGTCAAATAAATGCAACTTTTAAAGCTAGTGAATATTGAAGCTGTCAGTAAAATTAAGATTAAAATCTATGCTTTCATACCAGGTAATAGGCAAATGAATGATTATAGTGTTTCCATATTTTCGTTTTTTGTCTTTTAGGTGGTGTAGCAGACTGCGTTTCAAAATTGATCTTCAGACAGGGTGTGTCTCCAGATCTCTTGAGTAAGATCTTTCAACAGAGGGGAGAGAATGAGCCCACAGAACAGCCAGGCAGGGAGGAGAAACTGGAGGGTAACCGTGGAGATTCCTGATCATGTGACTTAGATGATACATCAAAATTGTTCCATGGTGGTTTCTTTTAACCATCTGTGTGTGTTCTGTGTTTGACTAAAAGCATGTGTGTGGGTTGTCTCAGAGCTGCTGGAGTGTGTCTGTCAGCGGTTCCCAAGCTCTCTGTCTCCTGATGTGCTGTTTGCTCACTGTAGCTGGGAAAATGTGGTCCAGTGGAACAAAGACCCAGAGGTAAAGACTTTCAAAAGTCTCAAAGCTTTCTTATATATAATAAGGTTGGGAACCAATTGCCAGTTCTTATTTAGAACTTAAAAATAAATACTGGAACCAAATTACTTGTTTTTGTTAATTTATATTAATTTAGCAAAAGAAATTTTTTTTTTTTTTTTTTTAAATACTTACTTCTAAAAGTACAAAAAAATTGTTAATGGAGCAGTCAAATTACCTTTATTTACAGATACAGGTTGTTTCAAAGCAGCTTTACAGTGATAACAGGAAAATGATGCATTTCGGCTGTTGTTCAGCCGAAGTTCAGTGTTGATTCAGTTCCGTTGTAAAAATCATGAATTATTAAATCAGTTCATTTCTTCTATGAAGTAGTTCTGCAAAAAATTATGTCATCGTCCAGCTCAGTTCAGTTATCATACAACAGTGTCAATACAGTTAGATCAATAATATCGTTGAATATTAAGTGTCCCCAACTAAGAAAGCCAGAGGTGACAGTGGCAAGGAACGCAAACTCCATCAGGTGACAAAATGGAGGTTACCTCCATGGAACCTCCAAAACGGTTACCTTGGGAGAAACCAGGCTCAGTCAGGGGCCAGTTCTCCTCTGGCCAATGAATGAACACGGTGTCATTATGATTCAGGCTGCATCACAAGTCAGAATTCAGATCGGGATCGGTAGCATTCAAATATTCACCCAGTTCCTTTTGCTTGAAGATTGAATTCATCACGCCGAAGCTGGCCATAGGGCCTGTGCAGAGGACCTGTCTGGTTCTTGTGGTCTGTGCCGATGGCTGTCATGTTGACGAGGTCTTCACAGGGGATTGTCTAGTAGTCAAGGTCTCTGCTGACATTCAGGGCTGTGTTTAGGTCGTGTCTAGGTGCAGGTCCACCATCTGATCCGGATACGGCTGACTACAGTAACATCGGGATGAGGATGACTGACTAATATTAGTGTTCCTGATTCCGGTTGACCTTATTTATGCAGCCTAACAATTATTTAACTGATTTGAATAGTAGAAATAGATTGTGTTATGTGCATGTCAGGTTAAAGTTATGTGTTTTTTAGTCTAGATTTAAACTGACAGAGTGTGTCTGCTTCCCGAACAAGGCTAAAAAGGCTATTCCACAGTTTGGGTGCTAGGATCTACTGCCTGTGGTTGATTTTGATATTCTAGGTATTTTCAACTGGCCTGAATTTTGAGATCGCAATAGACGTGAAGGACTAAAATGCTTTCAGAGCTCGCTCAAGTACTGAGGAGCTAAACCATTTAGTGCTTTGTAATTAATTAGCAAGATTTTAAAATGTATGCAATGTTTAATAGGGAGCCAGTGCAGTGTTGACAGAACTGGGCTAATTTGGTCATACTTCCTGGTTCTAGTAAGAACTCTAGCTGCTGTGTTTTGGACCAGCTGGAGTTTGTTTATTACGCTTGCAGTTTATTAAGCATGCAGGGCAACCACCCACGAATCCTTGCTATTCGCTGTTCAGTAATACTGAACTGATATATACTGAGTACTGATATAATATAATATATACTGATATTCCTAATACTGATATAAAATATCAGCCAATCACAAGAGGACACTTCATCTCTCTCTTTCTGTTCAGGTGGGGCAGTACTTAGAGTGGTCAGTGGAGTTTTTGAAGATGATCTCCAGTCCTTACATTCAGTTGGGTAAGAGTCACTAATAAAAAATTACATATATTGACTAAGTGAAAGCTGATTGCTGTTGCCTGAACAAGTTGCCACAACATATTTCTTCACAACTCTCTTCCCTCAGGTGTCTCTGCAATGATGTGGCAGACCTTCATAGTCAAGCGGTTTTCAGCTGCTGCCTTCCTAATGGAAAAGGTTTGTGTGTCCGTGTACTTTGGCTCTTTCTCTTTGTGTGCTGTGACTAAGATTAAATAATTGACGGTGCATGTGTTGATCTAGGTGGGAAAGGCACCTAAAGACCGGCTGTGCAGACGGGTAAGAGAAGACACAAAGAATTAATTCAATTTAGATCTGTTTCATTTGAATTAACTTGTGTGCGTGTGTGTGTGTGTGTGTGTGTTTAGGATGTCGGAATGGGAGACGCAGCCGTGAAGAGCTTCCTGGGCTCCTGCGTGCAGTTACTGCAGGCTCTGATGGAGGTCTCATCTTCCTCTTTTCTCCCTTCCTATCCTTTTTTCTCCAGTGTAAGGACTGATCAAACAGTGGATGCATGGCTGGAAGCATGTCTTAAGTTATCGTGGATTTTTCAAGAATGGTTAACAAATTATGGCTTGAAATAAAAGCGTGAAATATATTCTAAACGTCTTTTCTCTCTCAGGCGGATTCAGGGGTGGAGGAAGTGTCTGTTCCAGATGTGAGCGTGGAGGAAGTGTGGGGCGGTGCTGAGGGTCCAGTGTCTATTGTGGAGTTAGCTTTGGATCAGAGATCCATACACTATCCCCTCGTTCAGCATCACTGTGTGTTAGCTTCACTGCTGCACGCCGCCATGACCTTCTCCCTGCGCCTGAAACCGCTCAGTCTGTTCGACAGCAAGGTAAAAACAGGACAACAAAAACACAATTACGTCACACTTAAAGGTGCTGTATGTAGTTTTCAGCGACCTCTAGCGGTGATGTTTCAGATTGCAACCAATAAGTTTACAAGCGTGCTCGAATTTATGAGCGAGCACTGTGGGTACCGAGACGCAACACACCGGAGAAAGCATCACACAACATGCTGGAAACTAAGGTAACTGCAACGTTACAATAATAGGCTACTTTTATCAGCTTGACGTTGAACTAATGCTCCATGCTCGTACCATGATAAGTATGGAACCCTTTCAACCGTGCCGAATTTTGCCACTGCAAGCACCACTTCACATTTTCTTCAGG
Organism: Rutilus rutilus; assembly: GCF_951802725.1. NCBI lineage: Eukaryota > Metazoa > Chordata > Actinopteri > Cypriniformes > Leuciscidae > Rutilus > Rutilus rutilus. The sequence continues at coordinate 20,675,494 of NC_140226.1, read as the reverse complement.
AAATGTACATTCTAGGTTTGTAGATATGGTTTTTCCATGATTCAAATGCCCTGCCGATGTTGAGCCGTGTTTTTTCACCCGAAGTTCATGCGATTCATGTCTGGCCTTACGAGCTTCAGCAGAAAAAAACTTTTATTTTATTTAATTTTTTATCAATATGTGGAGTTTGTGTTGGAGTCTGTGTTGTGCTGGGAGCAGGTCGTTTCTTAGTGTTATCAGACATGTCATAAGTTGCATAAGTCATAAGTCCATGTCATAAGTTGCAGTGTCGTCGCTGTTGAGTGCAAAGTCAGTAGGCTAGAGGAGGCGAGAGGCTCGGGAGCGCGCGTGCAGGTCACGTCACTGGATTTCGCGGTAAATCCGACCCGGCACCTTCACATAAAAATAAGAATACTTGCTTTCCGAGGTAAAAGCAAAACCCGCAAAGTGGATCATTTTAATGTGAGATTACAACCCCTTCACACACAGGCATTAAAAAAGGATTCATTTTAGTAGAAAAGTTACATACAGCACCTTTAACTATGTATCTGTCACCATGAAATAAAAATGTACATTTTCTTTTTCTGTCATCTACAGGGCAAGAATGCGTTTTTTAGAGATTTGGCGTCCATTCAGTTGCTGCCCAGTGGAGATATGGACCCCAACCTGGTGGCTGTGAGACAAGAAGTGAGTCAGAACTGCTCTCAACAAGAATGCCCCCAACTAAAATAAGTATTAACATTTTTATTTTATAGTCAGTCTAACATGCATCTTGTACAGTGACAGTGAAATGTCGACCACGTTAACAAAAAGATTATCGGATAACAGGTCGTAAGATGTTTATAGCTCACCTCTGAAACCAAAGTTGATGCACTGTCTTACTGTATTACTGTGTGTGTAGTTTCTGATGAACGTGTTAACAGGCTGGGTGAAGGTTCTAGCTGAAGCTGAGGAGAACGGTGTGAAACACAGTGGTGCTGAAGACATGTGGCCGTCCGTGTGTATGGAGCTCTCGTCTCTACTGCAAGTCAATACTGACATACTACGCAGACACCTTGTTTGTGAGCTCTATAACCAGGGCCTGGACCTGCGGGCAGAGGAGGTAACGCGCACACACACACATTGTTAAACCTCCTGAGCATACATGCAGGAGTAAAAGATCATGCTTTTTATTTATTTATTTTATTTCTAAACTTATCTTTTTGTCATTTTTATTTATTTATTATCTTTTTAAATGTTCGTTTTTTTTGTGTATATTTAATCTTTTTTTGTCTTTTTGTAATTTTCTTTTGTTGTTTTTATGATTTTTCTTTGTCTTTTCCTTATTCTTTATCCTCTGTATATATCTTTTCTTTATCTTTTTTGTGATTTTTCTTTTTTTTGTCATCTATCTTTTTTCTTTTTCCACTTTTTCTTTCTATCGTAATCTCTCAGGTGATGATGGAGGTGCAGGACAAGGATGTTTTGGGTTCTCAGCTGCTGGTGTTGACTGGTCAGAGACTCTCTTTCTCCCTACTCCACTCCCAGTCACAGACCAAACCCAACATGGAGCTGCTGGCCCGTCTGCCACCGACCCTCTGCACCTGGCTGAAGGCTATGGTAAGAATACACGGGCTGCACAGTTGGCCAATCTCTTACTGTCTTACATTCACCTGTATCATGGTTTGTGTGTGTTTTTAGGACCCCAGTGAGCTGCGCTGTCCTTCAGTACCTCTGTCTCAGAGCTGTCAACTGATCAGCAAAGTCATCGAGATGCTCCCCGAAAACCACGCCCAGTATAGCCTTGCCCTCCACCTGCTGGAGGCTGTGGACTCTTTACACGAAGAGCCCTGATATAGAGAAATGCATTGGAGGAGAGAGAATGAGAATCATGTTTTTTTTTTAATTCCAGACTCAAAAACTTTCTTAGGAGCCCAAAGACCTGGAAAACCATCCAGTCAGCAGCCTAAATAAATGCATCATCATCATTATCATCAGTAATCTGCTTAATTTAGCAGGCTTTAATCTCTTTTCCCAACTATCACTAAAATAGCATATCAAGAACACTAGCACTTCTAGAGGATGTGCTACCCCACAATGCCTGTGCACACTGAACGTGTCACGAACAAAGGGCCTGGAGTCTCTAGTGTCTAGAGTGTTTATTAGGATAAAAACTATGTTATTCATGTACAGTAGTCCTGTAATTAAAGAAAATGAGCATTCTTTGCAAGGATGCTTTAAAATAATATTGTGCTTTAATCAGTATAATCAAAACATTACAGTATATTAACACCATGAGGGGTATATTTTCTATTTCAAATTCTAGATGTTCTCGTTCATTTATTCTGCCAATTAAATGTCTGTAATATCTAATTGATGCTGTTTATTAGTGAACAAGCACTAAAATGTCATCTGGTAATGTTTGTGTTTATTTTAAATGTACAACTTAAAAGTGTGGTTGCAAGGTGAGAGAAAAGAAAGACCTCTTCTGTAGTGCTGACCTTTTATGCAGTCCTGTACCAGCTGTGCCTGGCTGCTCATATAATACATGATACCAAAATTAAAGACAATTTCCGAGAACTGTTGTGCAGCTCATTGTCTTGAAAATGAAACGGGAGCATTAAATTATCAGCAACATGTCCTTAATGTGGGAAGTTGTAGGAACACCTAGTAGGAAATATGATTTGAGAAGGAGTTCATGAGTAAAGGTAAAAAATTACAATAACTTCCTTCTAGGAAACTAGTATTTTCCTACTAAGACAATTCTTAGTAGAAAACTCAAGGAAACTCAGAAAATGTTGCCTTTACTAAAGAAATTCGACATGGAACTCCCTCTCAAATCATATTTCCTACTAAAAAATTACTAGAGTTTCCTACTAGGACACTCAGATTTCCCAGTAGGAAACTCAGATTTCGTTTCCTACAAGGAAGTAGTTCTGCAAGTAGGAAGTAGTTCCGAAAAACGTTTCCTACAAGGAAAAAACGAGTTTCCCAGTAGGAAATTATTTAAATGTTGCCTTTAACATGAACTACCTCTCAAATCAAATTTCCCAGTTGGAAACTTCCTAGTTAGAAAATTCAAGTTTTCTAGTAGGAAAATACGAGTGTCCTAGTAGGAAATTATTATAATATTGCCTTTACTCATGAAATTGGCAAATTTCCTACTAAGAAACCCTGAGTTTCCAACTGGGAAATCTGATCTGAGAGGGAGTTCCTGTCCAATTTCATGAGCAAAGACAATATCATAATACTTTCAGACTAGGAAACTCGTATTTTACTACTGGAAAAATTGGGTTTCCTACTAGGAAATCTGAGTTTCCAACTGGGAAATCTGATTTGAGAGGTTGTTCATGTCCACTTTCATGTGCAAATGCAATATAATATAATTAATTTCCTACTAGAAATCCGCCTACCCTTCAAAGCTGTGCAGGACCCTAGCAGCCAAGGCCTACTCCATGGCCGGTAAAGCTGGATCTGCTCAAAACACCATGGCAAGCCTCCAAGTTTTCCAGGCCAAGCACCTCTGCTCCATGGACGAGTCTGCCAAGGACCCAATATTGACCTTCCTCCAGGAGCTGCTGGATAAGGGACACAACCCATTCACGTTCAAGGTATATGTGGCTGCCATCATGGTATACCATGCCCCAATCAGTTGTGAGGAACAACCTTACTGTGAAGTTCCTTCGGTGGGCTAGACGGCTGAACCCGCCTCATCCCCACACAGTCCCCCGGGCTCTCCGAGGCCCCCCCATTTGTATTTGAACGAAATTCCAGAATCGTCAGCAAGCTATCTAGAAAGCACGGTGAATGTTTATATGGTTGTCAGCGAATGGGACACTACATTTTATCCAAAATTAAATATCAATACATTTTGGTTTTAATAAGATTTCCCCAAGTAATAGGCAAGAATAAACCTGGGGTTCATGTCCTCGTAGAACTTGTAATCATGAAGGTAAGTTGAAAGATAAACAACTAATTACTGAAATGTATTAACTCATGTAATTACCCAATCAGTGTTTTATCCACAGAGAGAAGACAATAAAAAAGCTTGAAAATGTCACGTCACAGTACCTTTAACTCAGGAAAGCCATTCATTGTGTCAGCTAGAAAAAAAGAACTACAGATATAAAACATTTACTTAACATGCTAATAATTTATATTTGAAGAAATGTAATTCTTTTATGAAAACTACCTTATGAGCAAATTAAATGAGTGCAAGTCAGATTTGAATATTCTTTCATAATTTTTGTCTGTTCATTGAAAGTCCAATCAGCCAAAATTTTCATGGATTAAAAACATGATTCAAACGGTTAAATTCAAGACAGAGATACAATCGCTTTTAGCCCCATATAAACATTGATCAATGCACATAGAGTTGATCAAATATGGGGAACACTGAAGCTTAAACGTGCTTGCTTTAGAAAATTATTAGTTCTCACAATTGATTAAAATAGATATTTTAGGGCTAAGTAAACATTACAATACCTCTAAACTTGACAGTGAACCCATGAAAATTCACATTAAGAGACATTTTCTTTTTCTGTATGCACTGTTTATTGGCTTAGCAATACAACTTACGCCATTAAGCATCCTTTACAGGTAAACAGAGAAACTAAAATTGACAAACTCTCCTCTCACTGAGCCTCATTAATGAAAATAGCAGAATAAATGTTTGTAAACCCATTCTTTGATAAAACTGCCACATTCAATCAACGTCACAATTAAAGAATGGTTTCACAAATTGCTTCTGCATGTTAAATACATCTTCAATGCAAAATGTCACAATAAAATATACCCCCTCATGACATGAATATACAGAAAGTACAGTTAGACGTGTTCAACCAAACCTTCCACCCACCGCAAACAAGCTCAAATTGACATATACAAATGCTCTTTTCAGTGTACTGACAATAAGTTGGCTTAAACCTGTAGCAGAGAACTGCACTGTTAAATTTGTCAACTTAACACAGATCCCAGGTCAGTGCTAATATTGTAAGCATGATCTGAAACGGGTTTTTGTGTATGTTTTTCATTCTAAATTTTTGCTTTATTGATTTATAACAGTTTGTCTCCTGTCCGACCCCTGAGTAACACGGTACCCCCTCTCCCACGGCTTCAGACAACTTTCTGTCTGTTACAATAGCAGCTTCATACTGGTCCATGGTAGCCCTTGCAGCCTTTTTCAACAAAGGAGGAGGGCGGCCAGTGGGTGGACAGTCGTCATGGCAACAGTCAAGGTGATTACTTTGTATTTTCCAGCACGGTTTGGCATCGTGGGCAGAGGCAGTCTGGCTCATCTGCAGTGTATCGCCGACATCTCGGACAGCGTGAGAGAGAGGTGGGCATCGCGGCTACGCTGTATGAACTCTCTTCACGGATCATTCCCCCTACAGAACACACAGATGAGCAGATCAATACCCAATTATTTTAGAGTTCCGTAATATTTTTTATGAATTTTTATGAATTATCTGTTTCTGAAGTAAAGGCAAGTTCAGTTGAACTGCTTCTAAATGAAAACCAAATGTTGCCAATTCTCTCTAAACCTGTGGTTCTCAACTTTCGTGACTTTAATGCCCAGCATAGTCCAACACATTCAAAGCACCTACCCAATATAAGGCAAGATATAAATAAAAATAAAAGTAATTTGAAGTTTATTAAGAACTTGTGTTGGAAAATGTTTGGTGGAGAATGAAATGTTTACTTAAAAGAGTGGCAAAGAAGGTGTTTTAAGAAGATGCATACTTTTGTTAATTCTTTAATCAGTTTAACTTAGTTCCTGCCTTTGCTTTGGAAGAATATGCTTATGTTGCAATAAAGAAATGATGTAATGACCTGCACGCTCAAAAAAAGGGTATAAGAGTATTTTAAAACAGCAAGGAAACTAAAATGTGCAGAAAACGTGCAGACGAGAATGCTCAGACATAACGTCATGTATATTCTGAATGCTATCTATATGCATACCAGGTGATCAGATCAGTTTCGACTTAAAAAACATTATCACAACATCATCATAAAAAAATAACAAAAACAGTCATACGATTAGCTTAGATGATTATAACGTATATAATATTAGTATAACTAATTACAGTGGAGAAAACTTGTGTAAAATGTTTGTTTTTTTACCTAACTGCAAAGTAAAAATATGAGTGATTTTCCTGACGGAGTTCTCTGAGTTAACTGAGTTAAGGCACTGAAAGTTTTGGACATTTTATTTAGAATTTCCATGACAAACCACTGGTCTAAACTAACTGCTACAATAGGGGTAGTAATGAGTAGGTGGTGTTAGTTTTTTGTGATAGAAACACTGGGTAATTTATATCAGAAGAAAAGCATCTCACCCTCCAGGTTGATGAGGAAGTTTCCTGTGCTTGTGACAGAATCCGATGGCAGATCCCGTGGGAGAGAGTTTGTCAGAGTCGTGCGTGAGGCCATCATGAGCTCTGTCAGCTGAGAGCAGGTGGAACTGGGCTCCTCTTGAAGAGACTGGGAGAAAAGGGTGGGGGGGGCATATAAAATGATGTCGCAAGCAAATAAAGCACAAATTATTATCTATTTAAAGTATCTATTATCTCTATTCATACCAATACAAATGTTTGTTATTAAGTGCAATAAATATTTAAATTTGAATAAATGGCTGTTAATGTGTTTAGACTGAGACAAACATTTGCATGTGGTCAATGTGACAGAATTTCTTTTCCATTACACTGTGAGGAAAACTCCCCATCCAATAAGATTTGTGCTTTTTGTCACATACCCAGAGCCACTGCTGTTACATAAAACTGGTAAATACAGAAATCTGAACGGATTGTTTGAAAACATGTAAATGCTGTTAAATTTCTTTCCTTCTTTGTGAAAATTGGGTGTCAGAATCAGAAAGTTATTTCTGCATCTATATAAGTGCCACATACTATCAGAAAAAGAATTTGCATGTTCATTCAGCCTGTCTGCCATTTGTTATGATTTGGTCTAAACCAGGGGTCTCAAACTCAGTTCCTGGAGGGCCACTGTCCTACAGAAATTAGTGCCAACCAGCTCTAAAACAGCTGCCAAGAAGTTTCTAGTAATCCTGAAGACATTGATTAGCTCATTCAAGTGGGTTGGAGCTCAACTCTGAAGGACAGTGGCCCTTCAGGAACCGAGCTTGACACTCCTGCTCTAAACAGACAAATCGCAAGCGAAAACCAGAATTTAATTTCTGTGCCGAACATTTGTGTTGTTGTGAACAGGCTTTTAAAATCCATGATGTACCTCCATGATTTCAAAGAACAGGCCGGGTTCAATGGCAATGATGAGGTCATACTCAGCAGCGTTACGTCCCGGAATAGACGACAGGAAGGAATCTCTGATAGCACATGCGCCCTCTACTGCTTCCTCCAGTCCTGGCTTCCGCCACACTGAATCGGTCTTAATCCAGCCGCTACGAAACAAAGTGTCCCCCTCTACGGACAAAGAGAGAGGTGAAAAGCATTACAGTGAGGTAGTCAGTCTGTAGCCATACAGCATCAGTTGCACGGAAATTGGGTGAGTACCCTCATGTCCAGGAGAGTGCAGGTACACCTCCTCAGCGAGGTGAGGGAGGACAGGAGCGATAGAGCGACTCACTCCATCCAGAATCTCTTCTAGAACCGTTTGACACGACCTCCGACCAAGGGAGTCCTCAGGGTCACAATAAAGCCTGAGAGAGAGACCGTGAGTGAGACGTTTTGCAACGGAGCATTAAAAATAGCTTCATTTTCGAACAGAAAGTTACATAATTGAATGAGTGGTTACCGATCTTTAATGATGCTGAAATAGAAGTTGGATAATTCTCTAGTGATGAAGGATTGCAGCAGGCGGATGGCGCGGCTGCTGTCAAACTCATTGTAGGCATCAGTTACCTACAGCACACACAAACACGTGTCACGTGACCGACAGCAATGCACAGCTGGTTTAAGCCCAGCCCATACAAACACTGTAACCTGTTAACATTTAGACTCGCCTTCATGCTGAACTCTCTGAGCAGGTGTAGCATGTACTGATCTATGTAGTGCATTTGTTTAGTGTCCACAGCCTGGGAACGAGGATCAAAACCCTGGAGATTCCCCAAGAGAAACTTCAGTGTGTTCCTCAGCTGGGGACAGAGAATAGCAGGTTAGTGAGAGGTCATTCGCTCAAACACTTTGATCTATACTTACTGTTCAAAAATTTGTGGTCAATAAGATGTTTGGGGAAAATGTATTTTAAACTTACAAAGGCTGAATTTGTTTTAGATTAAAACATAGTAAAAACATACTTTTGTGAAACACTACAATTTAAAATGACTTTTCTATTTGAATATAGTTAAAGTTATAGTAGCCATTACTCCAGTCTTCAGTGTCACATGATCCTCCAGAGATCATTCTAATATGCTGATTTGGTGCTTATTTCTTATTATTAACAATGTTAAACAGTTGTGTTGCTTAATATTTTTTGTGTAAACAGTGGGGGGGGTTTTCTTCAGGATTCTTTGATAAACAGAAAGATAAAAAAGAACAGTGTTTTGAAAGAAATTGTTTGTAACATTAAATGTCTTTACTATAACTTTTGATCAATTTGATGCATCCTTGTTGAATAAAATTATTCATTTAAAAAATAAATCTTACAGTCCTTACTAAAACTTTAGAACAGTAGCGTATATGTAAGAATCTCAAAGTGTATTCAAAATTAGCATTGACTGTCAGCAAATTACTGCAACAATTTATCTGCTTTGATATGTGCCAGACCTTGTTGATGCTGTCTTTAGCAGCGTTCAGTGTGTTCGGTCCGATCTGAACTTCAGAAAACACGTTCGACTCTGCAACCCACCATCTCAAAACATCAGCACCATAAGGAGGACAGACAGACAAGTCCTGAGAGAGAGAAATTGATGTTTGAAAACACTGACTGGATGACATAATTTAATTCTAGCATTGGCTGATCGTATCTCACCTTCCCTCCATTAATAACAACATCTGGGTCGATCACGTTGCCTATAGACTTAGACATTTTTTCTCCTCTCTCACTCACAGCAAATCCATGGACCACTAGAGCTCTGAAACACACACAGAAGGTGATTGGCATATTTTTTAACATATGTATTTGTCACATACACATACAAAGTTCAGTCATGAAACTATAGATGGCGCAGGCTGTCCTTAACTCAATCTGCAAGAAATCACATCGTTCTCTAAATGGCGTGGCTGATTGGTTTCTGTTGCATCAGCAGCCAATAAGCTTGCTGCTCTACATTCAAATACTTTCAGAAACCCTCCAGCTTCCCCAGCTCCACCTGTAATGCATGCTATTTGTGCTGAAGCAGTAAATGCTCACAGCAGTGTGCCTGTGTATCAGTGATGCGCGGGTCAATGTATAAACAACCCGCACCCGACCGACGTTTTCAACTAACCCGCCCGCAACTCGGACCGCAAAAAATAAAAAATAAAATATTGTACCCGACCCGCTTCCTGACCCGCATTTTTTAAAAGTAGTAAATGCTCATCGTAGCGTCATTGGATTTTTTTTTAAATATATATTCTAATTTATCAAAGTTTATTTATAAAGTCAATAAGCTCATAATTTGTACTAAAATAGTCTAAATTTTAGTTTTAAAAAGCTGGCTATGTCTATTTTGATGTTTCTGCGCAAGTTCAGCAGACAGTGAGGTTTGTCCGATCAGAGCTCGTGAGCGGAGAGCGCATTTCTGAATATTCCGCTCCGCTCGCTCATTCCGAGGGTCGCTCGCTCAACCCAGAATGGCCTGCTGCTGGTTCGAAAAAATGTGGAATAAGGGCTGCCTCCGACTCATTTTTTTTCTAGTCGACTAGTAGTTGTTGATTTAAGCCATTCGTGGACAACTCGCCCCTTTATATTAATTTAATTACTTAAATAGGCTATAGTCTAGGATAATAAGCGTTATGACCGCACACATAAAGCTTGCCACAAAGAACCGGTTAAAGTAATGATTATGAATGTGTCTAAATTAGCAAGGAGACATTTAATTGTTTAGTAATAAACTGGTGTTTTCTGTGTCGCTGCAAAGATGAAGTTGACAATTCGGACTCGCCATGAACGCCAGAGAGAAATGCACATTTCATTTGGATTACATAATCAGAGAGTAGCCTATTTATTTTGGTTTGAATATTTTCGTTTAAAAGTAGACATTTCAAGCTTTCTGTAATATATAGCCTATATTTCTCAAATATGTGAGGCACAAGCTGAGTTTCGGCGCCCTCCAGTTCACGTGCAATGCAAGTGATCGTGCCTGCATGCGCCTTATTACATTGCCTGCTATATATTTGCTTCTTATTCATTAAATACAGGCGATTGATTGATAAAACATTGATCAAAATTAAGATACAATTTATACAGTTTTCTATAAAACAAAACTTAATGAAGTCGTCAAAATCATGTTTTACCAAAAACAGCGCCGTTGCTAGGAGGGCGCCAGCGCCTCTGCCTCGCGAGTGGATGATAGCCCTGAAGACGCCTAGCAATGATATACCTTTAGTGGTAGTATACCTTTAGTTAAGTTATACCTTAAGAGTCTTCGTAGCGCGCTAAGAGACAATGTTATCGGAAAACGCAGCCCAGGTATGATAACGGAGATTCCAAAGCGCTCTTCTTTGATCAGAACCATGGAGAGCGATCGCAGATAGGTCTGTCCTAAACTTTTAACAATGCAACAAAATATTTAAAGAGCATCAAGCTATTAAAATCTATATTATGTATACGCACAGATAATATAACATAGGCTATATTAATAGTCAATATTTTTTATTAGGTTAAGCAGTGATTGGATAAGGTTTTTTATTTTTTATTTAACGTTTTTAATTTTAGGCCCACCCACAATTGGTCTGGCTTATCCAAAACTGGAATCCTGGCGCCGTGCCTGGTTGGTTGTGCCAGTTTTGTGGCTATCAAATGTGTAAATAGCATCGCAAGAAGTACACATGACAAAGCCAGCACTTTGGTCATCATCTTTCATTATTTCGGCAAATGTCTCCCACACTCCAACAGCTTCCACTCCCCAGTCTTCACCTTTTCTCTTGCCGCCTCCATCTCTACCTGCAGACTGAGCTTGTGCGTCATCTCGCCAGTTATTCAGCCAAAAAAGTGTAGGCCTATGTATTTCATAGAAAAGTGTGTCTAGTACTATATAAATTACAAAGATTTAATTGGCATCTTTATTTCAAACGACCCGACCGACTGCGACCCGAATATCATTAAAAATATTTTTGGATGACTCGTAACCGCGGGTAACCACAGGCACCCGCTCATTTCGGATCAACCCGCGCATCACTGCTGTGTATGTATTGGTAGTAGCAAGTGTAATGGAAATTTTACATTTAGATGTGTTCTTTTACTTTTAAATGTGTTATTTTACATTTAGATGTGTTTTTACTTCTGGGTGTGTACAACTTGTATTAACGTTGAACATTCATTTTTTTACTCATAAGCATTTAAAGAAATATAATCATATATTAATAATGTATAATATCAGCCTAGAAAATCGCAACTTTACATTTTCCGTCGGTCTTAGTGCACGATGTAACTACAGAAGAGTCAAGTTTTAAATAGGAAAAATATCGAAACTCTTTGGTCATTTTTTTGAGAGAGATGCTAATGGTCCTGTCCGATTCAATGATCTATGCTAAGCTATGCTAAAAGTGGTACCGCCAGACCCGGAGTTCGGCTGAATGGATTCGAAAACGGTAAAACTCAACTGTTTAACTCTGGGGGAGGTGTAAAATGAGCCTATTTCCAAAAAAAGTGGAGTATCCCTTTAACATGGCCATATCCATTACAATGCTAAACTCTTTTGTGATGATAGAAATGCATTTTTATTACTCACTTGTAAGGGGCTTTATTTCGTACAGCTACACTGGTGAGGAGCGACGACTGAAACCAACCGCCGATTTGATCTTTCCCCTCCACATACGAGTCTGCACGCGGGTCTGATTCTGAAAGAAAGAGAGTGAGAGAGAAGTGACACAACACTACAATGCAACAAAGCATACCAAAGGACCCCAGACAAGCAAATCAACAATATACTTATTGATTGCTTAAATAACCAGAAATACATGTATTGATAAGGACCACTTTGATGACTCACCCTGTAGTACAGCGGCCCATGAGACACCGCTGTCAAACCAGATATCCAGGACATCTTCACCCCGCACATAATCAGATAGTGCACCTGCTTTACTCTGACAAAACACACAAACAATTTAGAACTTATACTACATTTTATTACACTACTTTACATTTCATTTAGCACTAAAGAGTATTTGTGGCATAAACATACACTACCGTTCAAAAGTTTGGGGTCAGTAAGAGTTAAATAATAATAATAATAATAATAATTAGAAATGACACATTAAATTGATCAAATGTAATAGTAAAGAGATTTTAAAATGTTTTTTTTGAAGAATGCTAAACTTTTTTTATCAGTTTCCATGAAAAAAAATCATAATTTTCATCATTGATAATAACAAGAAATGTTTCTTGTGTTGCAAATCAGCAAATTAGAATGATTTCTGAAGGGTCATGTGACACTGTAAACTGGAGTTTGACTGCTGAAAATTCAGCTTTGCCATCACAGGAATAATTTAATGACATTTTAAAATATATTAAAATAGAAAACAGAGTAGTTATTTTAAATTGCAATATTTTACAATATTACTGTTTTACAGTATTTTTGATCAAATAAATGTTGACATTGTGAGCATTAGAGACTTCTTTAAAAAAAAAAAAAAAAAATTCCTACCGACCCCAAACTTTTGAATGAAAATTTAGGAAAAAAGTACCTTCTGAAGAACCTCTGGAGTCAGAAATGTCTCCACTGGCTCCGCCCACCAGCTGTCACTTCCTTTCTCAGAGAAAACTTTAGCGATGTGTGTAACTGAATGTCTGAGAAAGAAAGAGGGAATTCTTAAACTTGTAGTTTATATGCATTTCTTGAGCATGTCTATGTAAGTAAGTATATACTTGTTTAAGAGTGGCTCTCCGGTCTCTTTATGGTAGAACACTGGGATGGGGACGCCCCAGCTCCTCTGCCGAGATATACACCAGTATGTTCTTCTGTCCAACATCGCCAACAAACTGGACCTAGCCGATTCGGGTATCACACGCACCTTCTGCAGGGCGTCCTATGCAAACACACTCACAGTTTATTTTCTGCAGAAAACATATAACTGGAACCTTACTAGGAAGTCTGTTTAATTTCTAATACTTCTAACAAAAGTAACTAAAAAAAGTCAAATAAATGCAGAATGTGCACTCACAAAAACATGTCCAGAGCAAGAAAAAGAACACGCGTTAAGTAACTTGACCATTTATTTGTCAGCGTGAGCTGTGTGCGCATATTTTACACACACACACGCACACATATATATACACATGACACATCCATTCATACGTGTGTGTAAAATATACGCTCACTTTTCTCACTCACAAATGAAAAAAAGTTACTTTTAACGCACTTAACACAATTAAAGGAGAACTCCGGTCAATTTTAACATTGAGCTCATTTTTTTGTACATTTGGAGTGCTGTCAGTACAGAGAACAACGACAAAAATCGGTGTTGCCTACACCGTGTTATCCTCTTTTTAAAATTTGCACCCTGTTGACTTCAATGGGGCAAGTTTTAAACCTGCTTTTAGCCTCTTAACATCCTTGATGTGTCATTACAAGTGCACAGGTCATGTGAGTGATTCCTTCAGAGTTAACACGGGTGAATCTGACTGCAGTAGATGTGAAAGATATGAATAAAAATGATGTTTATTCAGCCAGCGCACATACCTGTATTTACATCCTGTTTTCGGTCGAAGTCCACAGTAGTCGATTATCGAGTTCACGCGCGTGATCATAGGTACTAAACCTATGCGCGTGAACTCGACAATCGATTACTGTGTTTTTACAAATTTTAAAACGAGGATAACACGGTGTAGGCAACACCGATTTTTGTCGTTGTTCTCTGTACTGACAGCACTCCAAATGTACAAAAAAATTAGCTCAATGTTAAAATTGACCGGAGTTCTCCTTTAATACTATTTTAGGAGGATCATGACATTTTTTGCATTGTCACATTATTTCCATGACAATTTGTATATAATTTCTAAGAGCTTCACTTGCATGCAGAAAATGTCAGTCCTCCTATTTTTCCCACATTACAGTGATGAGAATGATATTTTTTTCTGCATCATGGTAATGAGAATTTACTAGCTATGCCAAAAAAAATATATATATATATATATATATTATTAATAATAAATAAATAAAGATCTCAGTGTAAAAAAGTCCTAAAACATGCATAATTTACTTGAAACAAATATAAAAATAAATATTTGGGGGTGAATTATGACCCATTAAGGCAGTACAAAAACACCATTAGGAATACATTTTTGATTTGTTTTGTTTTTTTCACATTACAGTAATGGGAATGAGATTTATTTTATTTTTTTGCATTATTCTGCATAAAATACATTATTCTGCATAAATATGACCCAGACATATTTTGATGGGTTTCATCCAGCTGATGCTGTAGAGTATATTGGCTCACCTTAGCTTTGTCTTTGAGGCTGCCTGTGTTGATAAACCACTGTTTACTGGCTCTGGTAATGACTGGCTGTTTGGTCCTCCAGTCATACGGGTAACTGTGGACACAGTCCTCCTCCTTCACAACTGCACCCGCTGCCTGCAACATTGAGATTACTGCCCACACACACAACATTAGTTACTAACATGCATTTTCTTTTATCATATGCATATATATTCTTTCTTTCCTCCATCTCTTTCTCTCTCACCTGTGGTATTGCCTTCAGTCATTACAGATTTATTCTGCAGTTCAGCCCCAGCAAGTTCTGTAAACCTGCCCTCTTCATCCACCATGCACTCCTAGACAGAGAGAGAGAGAGAGAGAGATAGCAAGTTTAAAATCAACAACAACCCAAGATTCTTACTATTCCAGCATATACTGTACAGGTGTGGGTGACGTACTACTGGCAGATTAAAGTGCGTTGCAACACTGTAGTCCTCCATGCCATGAGCAGGAGCAGTGTGGACCAATCCAGTTCCCTTAGTCATGGTCACATGACTAGCCGGCAACAAAGGCACTTCTTTTGAAGGAATTGTGGGATGCTGGCAAACTCCACCTTCAAGATCTGACCCTGGAGATGAGTGAAAGAGAGGCAGATAAATGCTTAGGCCAGTTCAGAAGGCATAATTTTGGCCAATAACAGTGGATCTACCTGCGAATGTAGCCAAACTCTCCAGATTTGTCCCCAGTATAGAGGCGAGGTTGTTCATGCGCTCTGTGGCCACTAGGAGTAGCTGCTCATTATCAGCTCGCTTCACTACAGAGTACCTGAGAAGAGGAAAAGCATGTGATCATGAATGTCTCCATGAAATCATATCATGTTCATCCCACAGATTCATAGGTGTGTGACTTACTGTACTTTGGGCATGTAACACACTGCCTGATTGGCTGGAATAGTCCATGGCTGGGTCGTCCATATCAGAACAGACACACGACCCCAATTTTCTAAATCACAGATGAAGATTCTGACATCAGAAATAGCAACGTAACTTTAACTCTGTGTATGTGACCTGTATAAAGCACATGGCACAGGTATAGACAGCATATACACACCTGCTATCAAAGCGAGTTTGGCTGGCAGGGTGAGCATGGGGAAAGTGATGTACAGAGCACGGCTCACGTGTTCTGAATTATACTCCAGCTCAGCTTCTGCAAGCGCAGTCCTTTACAGAGGCAGGTACAGCAGAAAAATATACAGACATTAACATATAAAACCTCAAAATCAAAGCTTTCTGTTAAGCTTTATTAAAGGTCTTTATTGTAAGGCTGCAAACACTGAGCTTCTACTACCTGGATGATGGTGACCAGAAAACAGGCTTATAGTCCTGATAAATTAAACCCTGTACACAAAGATAGGAAGAGAAGGGGAAAGTGAGAATATTTTCAATGACATGAGGGTGAGTATACAAACAAGTTTGGTGTCAGTAAAATATATATTTTTAAAGAAATTAATACTTTCAGCCAGCAAGGATGAACTTTTTATCATTTGACGTTTGATCATTAAAGTCAGAATGATCAAAAGTTAATGTTATCATTAAATAAAAATTGACAATTTTTTTGGTTTTGAAATACTGTATTGCATGTGACGTTGCTGTGCAGTCATACAAGCTTATCATTTTGTATGCGTTTTTAAGCACTGCTGTTTAAAAACAAGTGATTTTAAACTGTTGAAGCACAATAAGCAGCAAAAGAGAACTCATTGAAAGAGCCCATGAAGCCGCTACTCATAGAGCCCGTGAGAACTGAGCGGAGTTATTTTTGCTGCCTTATTGGGCTTGAACAGGTCAAATACACACACACTTATGTCTCAAAATGCCTGGCTTTTCAAGTATCCACTGTCATTATGTGAACGTAAACAGTTGAGTGTATCAGTATATTGGATCAGTGCATTCGGTCTTAAAGTGACAGCAGCCTAATAAATCTGTCACTTATGTTAATCAGCCACAACAAAACACAGGGAAAATAACTCACTGCTCCTGACTGAATCACTTTTGTAACTTTAATAAGAATACATTTATATTGAATTTACACAGTGAAGACTATGCAGTGTTTTTTGTACATTTAAATACTTTATACAGTATGTAGTATTTCTTTCTTTTTTTTTTCTTTTTTTTTTTGCAAGTTATGTTTTTGGTCTTTTTGTGCCTTTATTTGATAGGACAGTAGAGATTTTGACAGGAAAGCGTGGGGTGGAGAGAGAGGGGAAGGGGATTGGCAAAGGACCTAGAGCTGGGAATCGAACTCGGGTCGCCGGAGGCGCAGTTGCGCTATATGTCGGCGCGTTAACCATGGGGCTATTGGCGCCGACACTATGTAGTATTTCTTAATGCTTGAAGTTTTTCAGGTAGGTCTATTTCATTAGTTTCTTTGTTCTATTGATGTTTTGGCCTATTGCTTGCAATTAGTTTCTTTGATCTTATTTTATCACTGACTGTTTACTTGTCTTTACTTGTTTACTTAGGTTAGTATTATAAAAAAATATAGTATATCATAAAAAACCTTATTTAAAGCTAACAATAATATCTATATTGTGATATCATTATCATGAAATAAAATGACTCATATCGTCATATAAGGTTTTGGTCACATCTTCCACCCATAATTGCAGTATTTATTACAAAGTATTTATCCGTGCACATCTTTTTTTATTTTTATTTATGTGTCCTCGTAATCTTTAATCGAAATAACTTGTCCTCCCTCTTGCAGCGACATCTATTCTCTTCTCTGATGACGTGTTTACTGGCGTGAGGGTGAGACAACCTATCACTCACATGTGATCACAGCAAAAGCCGACGTTCCAATCAATATCCAATGGACAAAATCAAGTCCCAATCAAGTGTTTCTTGTACAAAACATCTTTTCACAAGGATATATGTTACAATAAGGAAGGAAAAGACTACTGCAACCTCAGTTTCATGCCAACTTTAGTTTAAAAATAGAAAACTTTATAAATCTAGTTTTAAATTGTATAAATATTTCACAATATTGTTTTTTTTAATCGGGTAAACGCAGCCAGACTTCTTTAAAAAATATTTTAAACATCTTGCTCTTAATGCTTAATCTTAAATTTAACTAAACTTCTGAACGGTAGTGTAAATAATTTCCTCACATATGTAACGAAATCAAACAAGTCAATCGGTCAAGCTGTGTTGAACAGAAAGAGCTTCTCTCACCTTGTTGTGCATCTCCAGGAAGACTTTCAGCTGGGCCGCTTCATATTTCCCATCAAAAGTGTAATAACAGTTGTCCCAGTCAGCCATCACGCCCCAGCGCTGGAATGCAGCACGCTGCCGAGAGATGGCCCTCTCTGCAAACTCCCGCGCTGAACGGAGAGACACAAAGGCAGTTTTTGATTAACCAGAAGCAGAATAGCACATAAGCTTTTAATATTAAAACAAATGACTCTTTCGCCAGAACATTCATTATATGTGACTTCCTGACCTTTCTGTCTGATCTGCAGAGGAGTCAGCCCACTGGTTCCCAGGTCTCCCAGTGCTTTGAGCTCAATGGGCAGCCCATGGCAGTCCCAGCCGGGCACATAGTGCACCAGCCTGCCTTTCAGCACCTCGAAACGGTTCCGGATGTCTTTGAGGATCTGCAGGAGAGATCAAACAAAGATGCTGATTGCATATCATGAAGCTCATGAGAGTGTATCTCCATTTATAGGTTTAGGCATAATATTGTATGATGTCATTAAAAGGACAAGTGAAGGATGTGGATCCAGGAACATCTACTTGTGTGACTATGAACTGACAGGAGGTAACTTACCTTATTGAGAGCGTGCCCAACATGCGGGTCCCCGTTGGCATACGGTGGTCCATCATGAAGGCAGTACACCTTCTTAGCTTTTCTCTCTCTCTGCCATGTGTACAGCTGGTCAAAACCACATTTCTGTAGAACAACACAACAAAGTTCAAACACCATCACAAGACAAACCAGAGAGTTGTGGCTTTATAGAAGTGCAACAGATACTGTCATCTTAATCATTCAGGGTGATTTAGGAACGTAACAAAACAGAACCGGTCAGTTTTAACAGCATGTGGCAGGTCCTGGATCTGACACTCTCACCTGCTGGATCTGGATCTCTCGCTCCAGAAGGTTTGGCCCGTTCACTTTCATGGGGAAGTCAGTGCGGGGCAGCAACACAGTGTCCCGGTACCGGCCCGCTGCGTCTCCGGAGCACAGACACCGGAGTCCCCATCGAGCCACACCGCCGAAACCTACTGCCGAACGCCGAACCAGCAGCATGAGGGACTCTGACAGGTGAGTATCCGACCAGGGTGAGAGTTTGTTGTGGGATGTGACCTCCTCCTCCGCATGGGCGGAACTCGATCTTAACCGGAATGATAGAAACGACGGAACTACGGAAGCCAGGAAGAGACATGTGAATAACCAGTCACATAAAACGAAAACGCTTTTTTTCATGTTGTGACTGCGTATTTGAAACGGAAGAGGGCGTTAAAGGGTCACTAATGAGGAGCTTGAGCTTGAAGGTAGCATTAGGTTTTATCTGACGGGCTCTGGTTTTATTCAGTCATGTTCGATACACACATTTTTTACATAAATAATTATGTATGAATAATTGAGTAAACCCTACTGTAAACCCATTCCGTAGTTCAAACAGCAAGGTTCGATTCCCGGGGAATGTATATTATGAACTGATAAAAAGATACGCATCTGCCAAATGCATAAATGTATGTAAAACCAAGTTCCTTCAGTCCAGGAAATGCTCATTTTAAGGTATAGCTGTTACTAACAATAGAAAATGCTCTTGTAAGTCAAAGATTTGACAGGAAAAAGACGTATAGCCTACACCACAACCTGGGGTCAGTTGCATAAACAGCTATTAAACTGTATCTTATTAATATCTTATTAATTCCGTGGTCCGTAGTTAGCTAAACGTAAGCTTTTTGTGTGATATGTTTTAAACAAAACACTACAGTTTTTGTTATTCTCTTGTGCTGAGTAGTGTAGGCCGATCTATTTATGTTTTGTCAATGTACTTTGCGAGGAGGGGCGAGTTCTCCTCCCCCTTTTGGATGTCTCACCTGCAGCTAAATCTAGATATGGGACATCTCTTGCCTCGTCATGGGCGGGTGTTTTTGACGTCACTTTGAGAATAAAAGTGTCAGGCTTGCCCCCTCACTGAGCACAGACCCTTGGTCCAGCAGTAAACTTCTCTGGAAGAAGACAACACAGGCACAAAAATGAATAAAATTTGGATATTGTGCTTTGCGGTGCTGATCATAACCATACCATTTTCAACTCAGGTAGGCACTATGATTTTTTTTCCCCCATTTATTGTCTTAGGTTTTTAGAAGAGAATGGAAGGATTTGTTCACTAATTGTGTTCATGTTTTTCATAGTAAGCATCTATATAATTAATTACAATAATGATGATAACAAAGTGCATCTACAAGTAGCTCCAAAAACAGGTTATCACTTCTGAAGTCACACTGTAACATGTGAGCTCTTTTTTCTGACTTTCTTCATGTTTGATTTAGGTGAGCTCTGAAGATCAGAAGTCCACAGACAAAAGGAACTCAGGCAGCGGGTCCTCTAATCCTTCAACAAATTCCAGCGCTGTAGGATTGGGTCCTGTGCCCATCACACTGTACATGCTGATCCCAGCAGCCACCCTGGGCTTCATCCACAGTAGATCCTGATGGATGGAGAGTGTTCGCCATAGATGACCAAAACTGAGACAGTGGTGAAATGGACAGCCTTCACCCAAAGAGCCATTTTCTTCCCCAATTCATAAAGATATAACGCACAACAGCTCATTTTAAAATGGATTTTTAACCAATGAAAATGAATACATCTGCTGCCTGGAACCCCATACAGAGGGTCCTACTGAACCTCACCCTTGGGCTCTTTGTTATGTTTTGTCTCAAAGTCACTGTTTTAGGGAGGGCTCACATATGGCAACTTCTCTTAGAAGAGTTTGTTTCTCCTATGCTCAGTATATGTGATCGAGGTCAAGTAGGTTAAATAACTCCATTACTTAAATCAGTAATCACTGTGCATTTAAAATAACAGCCCAATTTCCATTTCTATAATGATATTCTGTACTACAAATTTTACTAAATGAATCAGTGTAATCCATCTCAGAATGTGTCTGTACTGTATGCACAATTAAAGTGGATGATTGTATATGTCTTGTATGTCATCTTTTATTCAATTTGGTGTTAATGTGTGTTCTTCACACAGAGTATTAGTAATGCTTTAGATTCTAGTATGTAGAGTAGAAAAAAGGAGTATAGATCAAAATGTATTAGAGAATTTAGTGTATTTGACATTTTGAAAGCACAACTTATTTTGAGATCTCCTCAGACAGAGATGGAGATCTCAGGAGGATGTGATCCTCCTCAAAAAAAAACTGGTGGGCAGGTTTTTAAACACGTCAATCTCTGTGAGAATAAAACTCCCCTCCCATGCATCGCTGAACACAGACTCTCTGCCCCACAGTAAAGGTCTCCGGAAGAAGAAGGCATAAAAATGAATAAAATATTGATATTGTGCCTTGGGATATTGATTATAACCTTACCTTGTTCAACTCAGAAGGTAGGCAACATGATTTGTTCATCTCTTGCATTAGAAGTTTTTCTAGCATTTTCCCCATCTTTCTCTTTTATCTTTGATCATTTTGTTAATTTATTTTTAATAACCTTTGATACATCTGGTAATCATTTGTTGTATGTGCATGCAAAATGTAGATTATACTAGAAAGGTGTCACCACTTCTCTTTATAATGTGTAAAAGCAGAAGCTTGGGTCTTTTGCCGGACTGCATTTATTACTTATACACGTTATAGTGTCTGTTAATTCAACAAGTGTCAGTAATATTGGTTACAAATATATTACAACAATAATAATAATAGGCCTACCATACAAAGTGAATTTTCAAGCAGCTACTCCAAATGAACATTAATATAACATACACTGTTAAAAAAAAGGGGCGGGTATCCTAAGGCACTGTGGATTACATTTACATTTATGCATTTGGCAGACACTTTTATCCAAAGCAACTTAAATTGCATTTCAAGGTACACATTTTACATTTTTATTAGTTCTTGCTTTCCCTGGGAATCAAACCCATGACCTTGGCATTGCAAACGCCAACACTCCACTGTTTGAGCTACAGGATTAACATTAAAATTAACTGGCTTTTTTGAAAACAAAATTATTGTTAAATATAGCAAAATCAACCTGACTAAACTTGGTTACAGCAGCAAACATCATTTATAAGGGTCAGATCAGGCAGAAATTGTTAACAACTGCACATTTTTACTTTTAACAGTGTACATTAAAGTAATGTACAATAATCTGTTTGCATATACTGATTTTTCTTTCATGTTGGTGTAGGGCAATTTAACCATCACCCCCACCACTAAAACAATTACTAGTCCCGCTGCGGCCAGCGCTGCAGGATTAGGTCCGTGGCGGCCCACCGCGCTGTGCCTGCTGATCCCACCAGCCATTCTGGCCTTCATCCACAGTAGATCCTAAACTGGCTGGAGAATGTTGAGATGACCGCGATGATCAGCCAGTCACATGAAGAGTCAACTTTTCCACAATTCGTGAATATAGAAGACACACAGAAGAGAGAAAGATGCCATAACAACTTGTAAATTTTTTTTTTTTTTTTGGAATGAAAATTTCAATGGAAATTTGCCATTGCATACTGTACCGAGGGTCCTCCAAACCCCAACAAAACCACACGGTTGGGCTCTCAGTTGTGTTTTGTCCCCATCAAGTCACAGTTTTAGATAGGGCTCACTTCTCTTGTAATCTGACCACTGTAATGCATTTCCTCCACAATGTTTTTGTAATGATTGTGATGAGCTATTAATTGTAATAATTAAGAACGTGTCTATATGCACAATTAAAGTGGATCATTGTATATGTTTGCGTGTCATCTTTTATCCAATTTCATATTAGCGTGTGCTTTTAAAAACGCTATAAAAAGAGTTTTATTCATGCATTTAGATTCCAGTATTGCAGTGATATTTTATAATTATTTTAACAATTGTTAAAATACTCAGTTTGATCTTGGCTTTGAAACAGGCTGTCAATTTTTGGGCCAACTTGTGTTTAAAGGAAAGAAGGGGCAAGTGTGCATTATTTCACACTGAAAAGGCAGGTTACAAAACACCGTTAGTTCCTATACTTCGTTCTCTCCATCCAGATTTAAGCATACTACTCTTCCATCTTCTATTATCTTATCAATTTTTTTCTTATAGTACACTTAAGCTAAATTAAGCAATTTTAAACAAGAGTTTCTGTTACTGTATTTAAGAGAATAAGGTCACTTTTGAGATGCTGATGTCTTTTTGCCCCTGATGTAATGGCATAGAGTAAGTGAGAACTCACCCGAAACTCAAGCAGGGAACTTGGCTTGTGTATTTTAGAAGTGTCTAAAACAGCCTCTCAATGGCATTCTTAGACGCACTCAAGATGTTTGGTCAATAAAAGTGAGTATTTATTCTAAGGTTTCAATTACCTTGGGCCATTTCAATTAAAGACTATATTGTTCCTCATAACGATCCCATAGGGGCCAAAGTGAACAGAATGACTAAGCTGTGTTGAATATTTACAGGTAACATCATACATATGTGCTGCTCATAAACAAGAGAGAATGTGGGATAATTTGCAGTGTATTTGACCCCTGATTTGGTCATGTAGAGCAGATATTGAAACAAACAACAGCTATAGAGCCTTCGACGTGACTATTTGCAAAGCTATTTGCAAAGCTCTATGAATTGCTATAGTGCGATTATTTTTATTCCTCTCTATGTAAAGCACTTTGAATTGCCATAGTGTATGAAATGTGAAATATATATAAACTTGCCTTGCCTATGTTCTAGAATTGATATGGTTATGTGTTCAAGGAAAAACAATCTTTTACTTTGAAGTCAGATCACCACGTTCTGAAACGCTATTTCTGAGGAATCAGAACAATAAGGGTGTTTTGTCCCTGAGGTGAGAGACAAGCAGCTAAACATCCTGTACCTCAACAGATCGAGATTACATGAATGAGAGCGTCTGTAACCCTCGCTCTGTCTCTCTGATATCTTTCAGTCTGTTGTGTAAACATTAAGGTGGAACACTGTTTGTGTTGACTGAAGCTATCAATAATGGGCCTTTATTCAAGTCAGAGTGTTACTACACCAGTAGTGCTGTTGGCTCCTTTGACTACCTCACGAGACCCCCTGCCACATCGGCCCTATAGGTCACCTCATATTGCCCTAGGATAGGATCCATCTTATTTCTTTTCTTGCAGAGATTCCCTCTTTCTCTTTTTGTGTAATCTACCAATCAAAATATCAGAAAAAAAGTTGAAAAGTTATATGGTTGATCTGTGGTTAGTGTAATTGGAAACAGAAACCCACCCATTGCTAGATCATTTCAAACTCGCAGGCGGTGTGTGGCTGTACAAAAACCCACAGCAGTGGCTCATATCACCCTACAGTGACAGTCAATCAGAGAACGTCTCAGTTAAGGTCTGTTTACACCAAGCATGATAACTAATAACTAAAACTATCAAGTTTTTCACGAGTTCCTTTACCCATATAATCTTTAAGCTTATAAGGTTAAGCGTATTTGGCTTGCTGTCCGCAGTGGAGGGGCTCGAGGAAGCAGCTTCAACTCATGCTTAGATGATGAGTATGGTAGCAAGATGCCTAAATTATGTTGGTGGAGTTGGGGAGGTGGAAGGATGCCAAAACAGCTGATGCCAGAGCAAGGTGAGCGGCTGCTTATGTGCTCCGGCAGTTAATTGAAAGATTAGATGGGTTCACTCCTCCTGAAATTACGTTGTGAACTTCACTAATAATCACTCTGATTCTATGAGAGCTGTAAAGATAACGACACAGAGGAGCGATATCATTGGAATCACTTTCATAACATCTTTCTAACTGATGAACAATGAGAACATTGACAATTTAAAACTGTAAAAAAAAAAAAAAAAAGGGTTAAATGGGTTAATCCTACAGCCTTTTTCTTCTGAATTGGCCAAGCTGCTACTGTAGTCTGACAAACACTACAGGGTGGGCCATTTATATGGATACACCGTAATAACATGGGAATGGTTGGTGATATTAAAGTCCTGTTTGTGGCACATTAGTATATGTGAGGGGGCAAACTCCTCAAGATGGGTGGTGACCATCACATATACTAATGTGCCACAAACAGGACTTTAATATCACCAACCATTCCCATGTTATTACGGTGTATCCATATAAATGGCCCACCCTGTATATTAACACAAGTGGTAAAGAGAAAGCCACATGATGAACTAAAGTTCATCACAAGCAGCTTATCCACAAGCTGAGGTAAATACTAACATACTATTTCTAACATTCATTTAACAAAATAAGATGTAACAAAAAAATTATTGTTTTTGTACAAAACTGATAACAGAAACTAAGAAGAAATAATTATTTAAATGAAAAGCCATCAAATGTGAACTGTCACACAGGGAATTGAATGTCACTTTACAGCTTTTCAATGTAAATCATACGTTTTTACTTCCAAAAATGGTACAGATGTAAGGTTAGATCTATTTGTTTTCCCCCGTAAATTGTAAGGGAACTTACTGTTAACCAACTAACAGGTTTTTACTGGAATCTTTACATTTTTAGCATCAGTACTGTAGCATTTTACAGTCTTTTACAGATACAAAAAATGCAAACATTTAGTGAAATTTTGTTAGCAAAAAATGGTCCATTATCTATAGCGTAGCAATGTATGAAGCCCACATGTTCCACCAAGCAACGAAACGTGACTGCACTGCACCTTTCCTGGAGAGGAAGCAGAGCTTATCGGTTCTGTTAAACCTCCCTAGGTTCACCATGGTGTTCTAACCAGGTACGCTGTTTTCATATTTCCATAATTGACATATTATTTGGACATATTATTAGGCATGACACACGCACTGAAATGATGACTAGAGATATTACAACACTGATGTCATTGATGGAAGTTATTTTTGTTTCAGCCTATTGAAACTTAGGATCTAATTTGAGACTGTCTGAGAACAGAAGTGCAAAAAAGCAGCGAGACATGGTAAAACTGTCAAAGACAGTTGCTTAAAGTCACCATTAAATCAAAATTGAAAATTCTTTTTTTAATGGAATATTGCAGTATTTATTCTAAATGATTTAACTGTGCACATAATGTTTTGCCCCCATAACCTTTAATCATAATAAATTCCCCTCTTCTCTTATTTGATAACACGTTTTTTGGCACAAGGGCGGGACAACCTGTCACTCACATGACATCATGACAACGGCAAACCACAACAATCTATCTATAAATTCATGGGCGTCAGTTTGGTTTGAAATGTGCTGGGGACAGAGACGCATTCGGAAGTGCTTTTTCAGAAGTGCTGTACGACGCATTAATTTTTTTTCTCTCTTTCGAGCAGGTTATGTTTTGAAAGACGATGTCCTGTAGCTCAGGCACTTTTCAACAGGCTCACCCAAAAAAAAAAAAAAAAAAAAACTATATTCTATTTTTGTCAATAATTATAAAAAAAATCGCCAATAAGCTCATAATTTGTGCTAAAATAGTGTTTAGTTTTAAAAAACATTTTAAAAAGCTGGTTATATCTTGATGTTTCTGCGCAAGTTCAGCAGACAGTGAGGTTCGGGTTTGTTCCGATCAGAGCTCGTGAGTGGAGAGCGCATTTCTGAATATTCCGCTCCGCTCGTTCATTCCGCAGGGTCGCTCGCTCAACCCAGATGTCCTGTTGCCTGGTTCGAAAATATGTGGAATAAGGGCTGCTTCCGACTAACATTTTTTTTTTCTAGTCGACTACTAGGCTAGTTGTTCATTTAAGTCATTCGTGGACAAATCGCCCCTTTATATTAATTTAATTTAATTACGTATAGCCTACAGGATAATGAGCGTTTACGTAATATAGCCGCACTCAAGCGCACGACCGCACGCATAAAGCTTGCCACAAAGAACCGGTAAAAGTAATGATTATGAATGCGTCTAAATGTGTCTAAATACGCTGTGAATGTGAATGTGCATTATACACTGAGTTTCGGTTCATTTATGAGACGAACTCCAGTTCACTCGCCGGCGCCTCCATGTCGTGATTCTGCTATATTTACTTTAAATCCAGGCAATTGGTTCATGAAACATTGATTAAAATTAAGATATAATTAATACAAAACGAAATTAAATTTAAAGAAAGGCAGCTGTTCTGTTTGAGGTCTCTGTGAAAGTTGTAAAGCATGCATGCCGCTTTCAGAGCGCTCAAGTCCGTAACCGAGAACTGACACGTTGTTTTTTCCCTCATAAATGTGAACATGAAAAATAAAATAAAATTTATATTATAATGTTTTTTTGTTGGGTCAGACAATGATTACCAAATTTCTCTCTCATATTGCTCCTCATACCCACTGAAAACGGTCAAAAAAATCGAACCAAAAGTCAAATTAATATGGACGGAAGTTAAAAGTGGTGGGTACAAAATGACTCGTGACGAAATCTGGTGGGTACGCGTCCCCCCCGTCCCCCCCGTCCCCCCCGAAATCGACGCCTATGTATAAATTACAGAAACGTCTGTCTGTCTGTCTGTGTGTGTGTGTGTGTGTGTCTGTTCCTCGCATATCTCTCGAACCGTTAGTCCGATTGATTTCAAACTCGACAGGTGTCTCGCCACGGGCACGAGTAAGTGCAGTGCCAAGTTTGACATTGTTTGGATGAGAAATCCAAAAGATATCGTTAAATATATAATTTTTAAAAGGTTGTGGTTTAAAAATAAACATTCTGACACTAGAGAGTTGTATCGGTCAAAGAAGCCCCAAGAAGGTTGTGGTTTAAAAATAAACATTCTGACAATCTGTCAGCTACACTGTTTACTTCTGAATATTAGAGTTTGGTTCCAAAACGTGATAAATCCATTTTGATTAATTTGAGTAAAAATGTGTTTTCTTTACCAAGAAAGTGGCAAGATGAAAACCACTATTTTCTGTTTCAAACTTTCACACAGCATCTTTAGGTTATAATATCATAAAAAAATTCAAATCCAGATTTGGATTTTCAAAGATTTATTATAAAAACTTATTATTTTTCCCCAAAAATGCAATAAATTCATGACACTTTTTTCTTCAAAATGCTATCATATTGAAACTGTTGAAATCAGCCGTCGCTAAGAAATATCTCCTGAACTTTTTTGACGGCGATCAGCTCACAAAAACTGATTTTGCACGGGTACTTTGCACTGCTCCCTGAATCGCGACGTGCTTATTCATTTGTGGATGTTAACTGAATCTATATGTCAGCTATGCTGTTTACTTCTGAATATTATATTTCATTCTGGTGCGCTTAACGTTATCGCTACTGTGTAATAGTAGCCTATGCTATTCACCAACTAAACATATCCTATTCAATGCGTTCACAGTCTCTTTCACGGGCATCATTTGTAGTTGCCTATTCACAAACTGTTTGCTCAAAAATAGCGTTTTCTCGGAGTTCACTGTGTGCTTTCTACCATGCACAAATAAAAATGTCACTGCTCATTGTTACAATTACACAGCAAAAGTTCATTCAATCACACCAAACCAACAATTACTAAAAACACACACAAGAACTGATTTTGCACGGGTATTTTGCACTAGTCCAATCAATTCTAAATGGAAAAAAAGTCCTGCCCTACATTGTTTCTTGTTTGAGAAGCGTTTACACTCTGACATACGTCACAATAGGTCACGTTTCACGCGAGTTGTGAAAATGACGTGATCTAGGACCTTTATAAAAGACAAAGTTCATCCATGTAAAACTGAATATAGGGTTTACCCTGACTAATTAATGTGCGGTGACATCACATTTACCGTTGTTCGTTGAATTTTGAAGGGGCAAAATCCAGTCATTTCAATTGAAATCCATGTCATCTAGAATTTCACGTGAAGGCAATTGGTTCAAGTTGTTCAATTAAATTCACTGCACTGACCAACAGAAAGCTCCTTTCTTTGCAAGTGACTTCTGTTGTGTGTGTGGTCACAGATGGTGGAATGAAATGGTTAAATGGAAATAAGTGCACTTCTTCATTGACTAAATTAAATACACCAGCTTCCTGTGATGCTGCTGAGATAATCACATTAAGTTTTAATGAAATAAAGAGCACACTTCCAGCACTAATCAAAAGATACCACTAAACAAGAATGAATGATTCCAGCTTCTTCATACAATACACAACATTAAGCTTTGTCCAAGGATAAATCTATAATTCACATTCTTTCATTTGTGTGAAGATGTTGTTTATCAGTGTTGAATATGATTGTGATTATACAATTCAACACACTATTTTGTTAACTTAACAACAAAAAAGTTTCACAACGCAATTTGTGATGTGCTGGAGAGACAATAATTCACGGCCAACTCCCTTTATTCCGTTAATAACCTCAGCCATAAAAAGAAATGATAAATAATGACTTCATACTCAAGACATAACTGAAGCTCATTTCCGGCCTAAGTACCTAAGCATTGTCATACGTTAGAAACAGGATGTGTGCACTTTCATGGAATGGTTAAACAGCACCACATCTGCGGTTTGCTTGCAAACTTCTGCTTTGGCTGTGGCACAAGCTGAATTCAATGTGGTTCTTCTGGAGACCTGCAACCATTCTCTTTGAATACAAGTTGTTTTACAAGCTTGCCCATATTGTCTGATTGTATAAACGAGAATTATTTTACCTTTTACCTTTCCTAACTGATTTATTTTTATGCTTTCACAATATCTGAAAAGTAACCACAGCTGCAGCAAAAGCTGCAATATAAGGATTGCAGTAGGTAATTTAATTTTTAAGATCACAGTAAGTTTATAACACAATGGTATATTTAATTTGTAAAAATAAATTATATCACATTTAATCGAATGTCGTGAAGGTGAAAGATTCCCAAAGGCACGTTTCGCAACCAGCTCAAGTTGTTCACACGATTTTGCCGGGTTGACCAATAGAAAGCTGCTTTCTTTGAGTGAATTCTGTGTGAGATCTGGTCTATACATCGCTACACTACTGACAAGACATTTTTTGCCAGTGAAATTTTGCCAAAATGTGACACGTTTCCTGATGACGATATTCCTCATTAATAAAGAAAAAAAGAACTAGCTTAAAACGGCTGTTTTTATCTCATATAGATTTAAAAAGACAGCGTAGCAAAAAACGATGTGTTGTGTGTATGTGAGTTTCTATGTTTATAACACAATGCTATTTAATTCAGTTAAATTATCACATATAATTGATTTACTAAAATTTTCCCAAATACGGTTTACACTTTATTGTCGCCATAATGTTTGACAAATAAAATATTGTTACAAAATAAAAAATAGAGATATTGAGACATTTGCATTTTTATCTTTTATCAGCAGTAGTGATTTTAATTCAGTGGCTCCACTTATGCCAATCCTGCAGAATAAATGTCACTTGAATTTTGAGAAGCAAAGGAGAATGAATGATGCAGCCCAAAGTCCAAAATAGAGACTCGTATAGATCCAGTGTGCTGTTACAGCTTTTGCTGTACATTCTACAACAAATATTCTCACTTCATATTAAATTACACCGTCCAAGGTTTCATCTCTACCAGTTCAGTCTTTGTGTTTTGGTTATAATCCTACTGTATGTGTCCTTTCTCTGACTGATTGGTCCAGCTCTCTCTTATTTGAGTCTTCATGAAAACGGACCAATGGGAAGTTGAGTTGTTGCTCCATCCAGTGGGCTACTGTCAACAACTTCCAGTCCTGTAGTGTCTGACCAATTAGCTGCAGGCCAATGGGAAGACCTCGGGGTGAAAGGGCTGTTGGCACTGTCACAGCAGGCACACCTGTGGAGGAAATACATATTAACAAGGATACATTTGGGCTTAGAAAAAGATCACAAGAAGATGGATGGACTTTGGATTTGTTAGTTCATTGACCCATTAAACTCAGCTGTGAGTTTGTTTATACTGCTTCAGGAGACAACCCTGCTGTACTCAGCGTTCATTTAGCTGGAGTTCACACGTCCTTGACGATTGTTGTGATCACACAAAACTCCCTGATTGACTTCAAAACAGGTGATAAACAAACCACATCTGCACAGGTCAAGCCAGATATGGACATGCAGCACCTCTATGGAATCTCACTCCATTGAAAGGAGTAATTTCTCTCTCATATCCACTTCCTGTGCATACCTGCTATGTTGACAGGCTGGGTGAAGACATCCTCCTGAGCACTGCGTGTTCGGTTGTCTTCCTGTATGAAGTCAGAGTAGCGGGCTGCATCGCTCAGCGTTGTGGGTGTGAGGAGAAAGTCTATGCCAGACCGGAACACAGTTTTAAAATCTTCAGTAATAAGACGACGGGTTTGCTGAGCCTTCACAAAGTAACGCTCATAACTCCTGTGAAGACAGGGTGTGAAGATTTGAAATGCTGATATCTGTAACCACTCTATGAGAGCAAAACCAAGGCAAAGCTGCATTAAAACACACTACAGTACAGTAGGGTTGGATTGATACCATTTTTTTTTTTTTTTGCAAATCAAAATTGCACCATGGTTACATTTTGGAAGAGGTACTTTTTTGTACTAGTATACAGTGCCAATGTTCTGCATATTGAAAGATTAACATTTCTTTTTTGGCATACAGTTTACTAACAAAAAAAGTGCAGGCCA
Organism: Rutilus rutilus; assembly: GCF_951802725.1. Classification (NCBI taxonomy): domain Eukaryota; kingdom Metazoa; phylum Chordata; class Actinopteri; order Cypriniformes; family Leuciscidae; genus Rutilus; species Rutilus rutilus. Next base: position 20,644,280 of record NC_140226.1, on the reverse strand, counting down.
TGTGTTAATAAGAATAACTTCTGCAGGTAGCTAAGACTCAAATTGGGAACTAATGTACACTACCGTTCAATAGTTTGGCATCTGTAAGATTTTGAAAGAAGTTTCTTGTGCTCACCAAGACTGCATTTATTTGATCAAAAATACAGTAAAAACTACAGAGCCTCTAAAGGGACAATATTTTGCATTCCAAATGCAAACATTTTGCGAGAGCATTGCAAAAGCATTGACACAATTTTTCCTCTCATCTCATATTTTTTCCACCACCATGTCCCTTTAGGGGCTCCATAAAAAAACCAGTAAGAGTATGAAATATTTGTACAATTATGTAATTTATTCCTACAATGGCAAAGCTGAATTTTAAGCAGCCATTACTCCAGTCATCAGTGTCACATGATCCTACGGAAATAATTATAATATGCTGATTTGGTGCTTAAGAAACGTTTCTTTTTATCATTAACATTCTTATCGATGTTGAAAACAGTTGTGCTGTTTAATATTTTTGTGGAAACTGTGATACAGTTTAATTTCAGGAAACATTACTAAATAGAATTATTTGAAATTGTAATTTTTTATCAATAAAATTATTAATTTCTTTAAAAAAACACAAAAAACAAATCGTACAGACCCCAAACTTTTAAACATCTGTCTAACTATAATGTCAATGATAACGTAGTACCGATGCATTAGTAGAAACTAAGCAAGTGAGCAAATTTGTGCATCTTTAAATAGAGTGTGCATGAGAGGGGCTATACAAACTATGAATACAGTAAAAGTGTTAAACGGATCTGAGACAGTTGTGGTTCTGTTTTTGAGGCCCTCACGATTTCAGTAGGAAGTAGTTCCCTGAGAGGATTCTTCTGCGGACCACATTGTTGAAGCCTTCATGTCGTGTGGTGGCGTACATGGCATCTGTGGAGCTGTCAACTGCACTGCGATGGCCTGAAGAGAAAAAGGGACAAAAAAAAAAAAAAAAAACCTTTTCAAATTCAAATGGAGATGTACATTTTCTTTTTTTTATTGTAGCTTTAAAAGTAACACCAACATTTTAAACCCATCATGTAGGTCTAATTGTTATGTGATGGTTTTGGAAATGTTTAGGCTTTAAATACCGTATTCAAGCCCATCGAAACGTGCCATGTTTGATGCAACCTCACAGCAACATAGGACGTGGTAACAGACGATGGAGTGCTGCGTGTGTGGAAGAGATACTTCTTGTACCCGCGCCCCTGCCTGCTCAAACATGGCTGCGACTCGACTCCACTGGGCCAGAGTGTCCTTAGACAGGCCCGGAGCATGATATTCCTAACATCATAGAAGCTCTATTACAATATCATACAAACATAACTGAATCTTACAATCAAATTTATTTCACCCCAAACATCTGAAAAAAGAAAATGAAGACCATTTTTGCATTGTTATAGTATTATGACAGTTAAGCATATTTTGCCCCATATTCTCATTACAGTCGTAAGAAACAAACATAATGCAGTAAAGTCCATTTCATTACTATATTACAGTAATCCTTCCTGGACACAATTATGTTTTTATTTAAAGCAGCATAAATTTTATTTAAAGGAAGTAATTACTATTGTGGTAAATACTTAACATTTTAATTATGTATATGTATATGGTAAGTTAATTTGTCCAACTTTACAAAAAAATTTTGTTTGAATATTTGAGTTACCAGGCTAGACCCTTCTGCTGTTAACTACACTGAGCTGCTGTCACCCAGCGAATGGTCTGAAGGCAGCTTTACCTTTGGTATGCCAACACATATGTCTCTAATGTCAAAGTGTTCAGGAAGGCTAGGTGGGGTGTCGGGTGCCTGGACAGTTGTTGAGTCTCTCTCATCTCGGCCCTGCAGAATCCCTGAAAAACAAAACCACCCAAAAACGTAAAGCACAAATTTAAATCAGTGACTCTCATATGTTAATGAACGAAAGCTCTCCTACTCAAGACAGTGGCAGCATCATGGACACTCCTGGTCATGATTCCCGGCACGTCCATTGAGTTGACCAGAGGGATGAGGCCGTGACGAGAGAGTAGGCCGTAAGAGGGTTTCAGAGCCACGACCCCACAGAGAGAACCAGGGTTTCGTGTAGAGCCTCCTGTATCAGATCCCAAGGCTCTAAGAGAAATTTTATTTTTTATGAATTCTAACAATGCATGAACATGAACAAACGTGAAAGAGGCTCAGGACAGTTGACGGGCCAGTGTTGCATCTTCACAAAAGTTTAAGCCTTGACAATATTCAAGATGATGCGAACTTGAGCTCATTTTCTTGCATGCTGTGTGGAAAGTTTTGTGTGCGCAAACATCCGTAGCACGCGCCATGAAAGCCGTGTCTTAGAGAGCTCAGTTTAGTTTTTGCACGCTGTCTTTCACATCTTCTTGCACTTGAGCAGACAAATTTAAATTTGTATGTAAAAAAAAAAAGCAAGAATCCAAGTAAACATAGTTGGTTATGTCTTAAGTGACCCATACGTAAACAGTTGAGAAAGTAAATGCATGTGTATCAGTATATTAGATCCATACATTAGTCTTGAAGTGACAGCAGCCTAACATTCCTGCTGTCCGTCTTTAATGTTAATCAAACAACAACAAAAAAAAAAAAAAAAAAAAAAAAAAAATCACTCACTATTCTTGACTAAATAACTTTTGTAACTTTAATAAGGATGTTTAAGTTTAAATTATACAGTGAAGACTATGCAGTGTTATTTTACATTTGCTTACTTTATTTAATTTCTGTACCTGAAAACTAGGGCTGCACAATATATCGAAATTAGCGAAATATCGCAAATGTGTATAGCGCGATATGCATACAGCTTGCAATAATCTGGGTAATGAACAAAAGACAGAGAAAGAGAAAAATCACACACTGCTTTTGGCTGAATAACTTTTGTAGCTTTAATAAGAATCAGTATATATGTATTTAATTAATACAGTGAAAACTAAGCAGTGTTTATTTTTACATTTGATTATTCAGTTTCTGTTGTTAAATAATCTTAATGTAGGATAACCTGAAACCCTGAACCCTGTGGTTAACCCTGAAGCCTGTGGTTTACACTGATGTTAAAATAACAGTTCTTATGCTACAGTAAAACACTGCTGTTCACTTTCAGAAGTTGTAGGGATGTTTTCTTGTCAAAAAAAGAATGTGAAAATTTTAAATATATATTTTTTAAATAATTTAAGTTAATTTTACACACTTTAAGCATTATCGTATCGCATATTGAATATCGCATTATTTAATGAGTTATCGCATATCGCATTTTTCTTCAAAATCGTGCAGCCCTACTGAAAACTACTGTCAGCCCTACCTGAAAAACCTGAAAAGCACAGTTTTTTTTTGCTTTTGCTTGTAATTTGATTATTTGTTTTTAATTTTACTACTGACTGTTTACTTGTCTTTAATGTTTTAAATGTATAGTAATTATAGCTAGTAGTTTTAGTTGTGGTATTGAAATTGGAATAGAAAATTATGAATTTTCACTAGTATCTAAAGTTTTGGTGTCATTACTGCCTGTTTTTGCAAAAACAGTTTAATGGCCGGTAAAACATATTTATGGCTGATACATTTTCTGAAGTTACCGGCCATTGGCAGGTGTGGCAAAGAGATAGTTTTAGGCCCATACACATTGTAAATGAAGCCTTATGTAATAATGTGTTTTCGGTACACTCACCCCGTGCACGTGAACATCTATTACCTAATTAATTAAATGCAGAGTATTAAACTGCTAAATAAATACATTATGATCAATTAGTCACTTATAAAGTGTCAGAAAGATCAAAAGAGGAAATGAGTTATGTCTACATCTGTTCTGGAATGAATGCTAAAATATTAGATAATATAATATATTGTTTCAGATATACAGAGAACTATTCCTCTGCTTTCATCTGGGAGCACCTGCTCAAATATGTGAACTGGGCTTTATGAACATGCTTGTATTGAAGCGAAAGTCCAGGTGTAGTATGCAGAATTATATGAAGAGTTTTACACTCACAGGAAGCTGCTGAGAGAAGCCACTGCCGCTGCACTACCTCCTGAACTTCCTCCTGTGATTGCCCAATCAGAATCTGGATCTTCTTTGCTCTGTTCACGGTATTGGGTTGCATAGCTCCATGGGTTACGAACTGGACCGAACACCCCATCCGCACTGCCAGATCTTAAGAGGGAGAGAGACACAGAGGAAATGCTCAGACTTGCAGAGCAGACACAATCTGTTTAATCTATTCAACTATGTACAGTATCATTGCTGAAAAAACAAAACATTAATATATCTTACTGAGCCCAAACTTTTGAAAAGCAGTGTAGGTGCACACTTGGATCTTACCCCATTGCGAACTCATCTAAATTAGTTTTTCCAACAAGAACTGCTCCTTGATCCAGCAGCTTCTGCACAACTGTAGCATTGAATGGAGGAACGTAACCTACAAATCCAAACAGACTAAATGTAAACCGCTCACAAATCACCAGTGACACTGGTGTCTATACTTCAATCTTGTTATTGTATTTAAGCTGACCTTTAAGCATGTTTGAAGCACAGGTGGTCTTGATGTTATCCGTGCAGAAGTTGTCTTTTACAGAGAAGGGAATGCCGTCCAGAGGACCAAGAGGTTTGCCTTACAAGAAAAAACATAGAGCACATGGAAATAATCATTCAGCCATGAATTAAATATACATTTTATGTGACACATACATACCTGTGCTGAGCCTAATGTCTGCTCTCTGTGCTTGTTCCATGGCCGTCTCCTCTGTAATGGTGATATAAGCATTCAGATAACGTGTCCTTTGTATTTGGTTGATGCACTTTTTGCAGAGCTCGGTGGCAGACACCCTTCCATCCCTCAGTGCCTGGGACACCTGTAGTGGGCAGACAATGTGGCTTTCTATTTTAGTAGGTAATTATATAAATGCATGTATCCATGTATCTGAATATTAAGCTAAAAGCTCATTACACCCTGCTGTAAAACAGCCTATAGCTACTGCTTTGCTGGTCCTAGAAGGTCTACCAGCTATGTCAGACTGTTTTATAGGCTGAATTTAGAAGGGTTTTGAGTTGAAACATTAAGTAACACAGTGCCAAGAAAAACAGCGCGGTGAAACAGCCAAGTTCAATTATTGGCTACAATTAAGCGATATAAATTAATTTAAGGTTAAGCACAGACCTCTCTAATGGACAGGCCGAGCATCGCTGTTCCCGGACGAAACGCCGCACTGGAGGCTGACATGACACTTTCTGTTGACCCCGCTGACGTTCCATCACCTCTGCTCTCTGATTGGTCAATCGAAAAGCAATGTGGCTTGTGATTGGTTCAGTGCGTCGTGTGAAAGTTCACCGAATTGTTTTGACTTTGCAGGACAAGGGACGCGCTTTCGCTGAACTTGTGAGTGTGTAACCAAGCAATAAGGTTTATTCCTAATCGATGAAGGGCTTATGAGACTGTAAGAAATATCCTCGGGAGGAGAGGCTTGGAATATTTTTTATGATTGATCAATCATGCTCATGTGTAGACGGTGGTTGGTGTGCTCGCTGAGGGGTCAGTATAGGAGCTTCAGTTTCTCAGCCTCCCGCAGGACTGTGATGCCCGCATGGGTCATCGACAAATACGGGAAAAACGAGGTGTTGCGGTTCACTAAGAACGCGGCGCTTCCGATCATCCACTATCCCAATGAAGTGATCGTGAAGGTGCACGCTGCGGGTATAAACCCCATCGACATCAGTATGAGGGGTATGTGACAATCACATCATATCACTGAATGATATCATTGTGTTTATAGCATGTGTCATTTATATTGTAGGCATCTTACATGATTCAGAAAAGTTTGTCACTTTCAGATATGACATAAGTAAGTGAGGGACAAATGACCACCATATTTCATGAAGAAAATGTTTGACTTTGAACTGTAGCATGCAATATCATAATTGTGAATTGCTTAGTCATTATGAGCTGTCATTAGTGGTGCTTGCTAAATATCACCATGTTACAGTCAGTTAGAATTAGTATTTTATATGTGTTTTTTGATATTTTAAATGATTTTATATATACATACATACATGTATATATGTATATATATATAGTCATTTGTATTAGTTAATATTATAGATATATATTTCTATTTAACTTTATTATTATTTTTTAGGTTTTAGTAGGGCTGGGCGATATGGAGCAAAAAATATATCTCGATATATTTTGCTATATCTCGATATACGATATATATCTCGATATCTTTACAGGAAAAATAACCCCCCAAAAACTACTGCAAAAATATGCCAAATACCACAAAGTCTTTTTTTTTATTGAAATGCAAATAGGTAGGCAGTTCATGTAGGAACAAAGTGCTTCTGTGACATTTAAAAAAAAAAAAAGTCCTGTATACTAAAATAATAATTTAACTGAAAAATAAAGAAAAAAAAAATAATATTGCACTATTTTTAATAAACCTGTATAGAAATACCATTACTAATTTTGGCAAATAATTTAAAAAAAAATGCCATATACCCCCAAAAAACTGCACAACTGTAGAGTAAAACTGCACTTGTAGATTAAAAGTGATAAAAATGCATCTAAAAACTGACATGATTGTTACAAAATCACACTGTCTGGGGCCTCTGGAGAACTCAGAACAACTGCTAGCATAAAGTTTAAGGTAAAAATAACTGCCATTAAATTATAGTATCTTACTACTATGCAATTAGATAAACTGTTCATTCATTACATCACTTTACCTCTGTCTTTATCCACCTTTATCCTCTTCTCTTCTCTTTGGCTCTGTATCTATAGCAGAATAGGTAGGCTAATGCTAATTTATAATGTGTCATGTAAATTCGGCCATCCGTCACAATCAGGAAACTTTCACCGTGTCTAGACCTGGCGCGAGCTGCCAGGCCCGTTTCTACAGGGGAGCATGTTAAGTGTGAGTGTGTTAAGCGCCCTAAAACAAAAGCAATGCGGCGAGAGGCGACGCTACACAACAAATTACGAACAACAACTGATCGCGCGCGCGCTGTTTCTGACGCACTTCAAGCACTCGCTAGGCGGGGAAAGATTGATCATGTGCGTGACCGGACTCGGGGGACTTGGTTGGTTGAATCATTTAACTTGAATGAGACAACCATAGACTGTAAAAAAAATAGGAGACAACACGCGAGGGGAGGGGGAACAAAAGCAGAGGAGGGCGGGGGCGAGCACAGCACAGAGAAGGCAAACAAGCAAAGTGGCGAAATCAGAATTAAATATAAACAATATATCGATATATACGATATGTCAAAATCCATATCGAGTTAAAAAAAAATCCCGAGATATCGTAAATATCGAGATATCGCCCACCCCTAGGTTTTAGTAATGTTAGTACTTCAACGTAAACATTTTATTTTAGCTAGTTGTCAAGGCAACATTTCTAGTTTTTTTTTCATCTAGTTTCATATTTCATTTTATTGCAGCTTAATTTTAAATAACACAACGTTTTCTAAAATATTTAGTTTTAGTTAATAACTGGTTAAAGTATTTCAAAGTAAATCTCAACACAGTAATCAGGACATGTATCATCCTGTAGCAGTTTGTTTTCCAAAAAAGCTTTAGGCTTATTAAACCTCAATAATTTTCCAACTTTAGCATTTTAGTCAAAATACCTTAGCAATGCCCTAGCAACCATCAAAAACACTAGCATCTGCAGAGCAACAAGCTTTTTGAAGAGGTTTGCAGACTTTGGATGGTCAGGCACTAATTGTAGATACTTCAGAAATGGCAAAAATTTAGTTGCACATATTTAGATTTTCAGAACAATAAGATGAAGTGTTTCAAGGGCACGTGCAAGGTTTTTTAAAAGGTATAGTTATTGAATCATGTATTTTCCAGACATTAAGTATCTACAACCAATCTATATCAGTGGCTCTTATGCAACTGCCTAGTGAATTCATCCTCAGCTTTACACCAGTTGGCCTATATGCAAAGTCAAAAACATACCACTTTATTGTGTTATTGTGAAAGGATGAGTCACAAGGCCTGTTGGGACCAGCCTGACTGGGTCTTTAACGCCATAAATTAAACAATAAACATGTATTTCATTTTAAAATGTTCAATAAAATATTTTCTGCAAGAGTTTATAGTGTACTTAATAAAGTCTTTTATGTTTCCCAAAGGTGGTTATGGAGCAGCTACTATGGCCATGAAACGTGATCCACTGAACATAAACCAGGCAGGCAGTGAGTTTCCTCTAATCCTGGGGCGGGATGTATCTGGAGAGATCATGGAATGTGGCCTGGATGTAAACTACTTTAAACCAGGAGATGAGGTGCTCTATTCAGTTATTATTCTATATAATATCATAACTGTATATATATACACAATGTCCAATAATTACCCTAAAGTCTGTTTTTCTCTGTTAGGTGTGGGCCGCTGTCCCTCCATGGAAGCAGGGCGGCCTGGCAGAGTTTGTAGTGCTTAGTGCCAATGAGGTAATATTTTATTTAATGTTTTGTTGTATAAACGGATAAAAGCATTCATTCACATGTAGAGAACAGTGCAGCAGTTTTGACACGTCACATGACAATTGTTGTCCTTTAGATAATTACATTACTCCTACGTAGAGAAGTTCATTGTTCATCTCTGTGATTTAGGTGTCCCATAAGCCCAAATCACTCAGGCATGCTGAAGCAGCATCCATCCCGTATGTGGCTGCAACGGCCTGGTCTGCCATCGTCAACACCGGTGGCCTGAACAAAGACAACTGTGCTAAGAAACGGCAAGTACTTGTTTGTTCAGGTTCATCTTTCAGTGTTTGTACCACATTGTCCGTTGCTCCTGTTGGGGCGAGTGGGAGTTGGTCTTCACTTCGTCCAGTTATTAGGTTTATCTCACATAGAATCATATTTTTGATATTTCCTTGTTGTGAAAAATTATATATGTATAATATAACTAAAAATACTTGTTGTTCCTTTCTGCTTTCTGCTTTGTCTTGTTCTGTATCTAGTTTAATTTCCAGCCTCCAATTGGTCTTATTTTTTCTGTTAATAATGCCCTCATAGTATTAACTGAATTAGAATGTACAAAAATTAGATTAGGCATCTCAAAACAAATTACATGATGACATTAATTACCACATTGAAGCATGTATTTACAAATTTGCTACATAATTTAGCAGATCATTCTTATTTAAAGACAACTGTACTTTATATGCTGAAAGTTCTTCTTTGCTTTCGACCCTGTGATCTCAGCAACACTTGAACACAACAACGGTGATTTCAAATAATTCATACCTATGTTAGAGGCTTAGATGAATCATAATAGATGTGCAGTTGTTTAAGATTGGCTGTAATGGAACTATCCTTTCCTCATACAGCGTTCTGATCCTGGGAGGATCAGGAGGAGTGGGGACCTTTGCTATACAGGTGATGATGATAATTCTTTGCATGTAAGATTTTTTTTTTGCATTTTGCATAATTTAAAACATTTTTTGGAAACAATTTCAAATGAGTTAATAAGTAATAAAACACATGATCATTTGTGTGTAACACCACTGTATAATTGACATTTTGATTAAGATGTTGGTTTTTACTTCTCTACAGATGATAAAGGCCTGGGGCGCCCATGTGACTGTAACATGTTCCCAGAATGCAGAGCGGCTGGTGAGAGATCTGGGTGCTGATGATGTCGTGGACTACACTGCTGGACCGGTTGAAAAGCAACTACAGACTTTAGAAAAGTTCGTTTTTGGGCAACCAGTCAGTGACTTTTTTTTTTTTTATGGAACTTGTGATGGAAGTTGAGTTTATATCTTTTGTCTCTTTCAGGTTTGATTTGATTTTAGACAATATTGGTGGTGAAACTGAGAAATGGGCACTAGATCTTCTGAAACCCTGGAATGGTGCTAAATATGTTACTCTATTAACACCGTTCCTGCATAACACAGACCAACTGGGCCTAGCAGACGGGATGATGCAGTCTGGAGTCACCATAGGATGCAAAGTGCTGAAGGTAGAGACTTCCTGTCCATGTGCTGGTGAAAAACATCTAGAAATCTAGCTTCTTCTGGCACAGAGGCTTGAACTCCTGTTATTTTTAATGGTTTATCAGTTTATAACCATGACCTTTCAAACAGATGTATGTGTGGGTGAATTAGCAGCTTGTATGATTCACTTAAGTTTCTTAAAAACATAGAGAGACTTCAGGAAAAAGAAACCAAAAATAATAGGTGAAAGTAAGCGAAGTTCCCTCACCCTACAAACCAGACTTTCTTATATTTCTTTTATACAGTATACACACACTACAGTTCAAACGTTTGAGGTTGATAAGATTGTTTAATATTTTTGAAAGACATGTTCATCAAGGCTGCATTAATGTGTTCATAAATACAGTAAAACAGTAATATTGTGAAATATTATTACAAATTAAAATAACTGTTTTCTATTTGAATATATTTTAAAATGTCATTTATTCCTGTGATGGCAAGGCTGAATTTTCAGCATCATTACTCCAGTCTTCAGAGTCACATGATCCTTCTGAAATCATTCTAATATGCTGATTTAGTGCTCAAGAAACATTTCTTAGTATCAATGTTGAAAACAGTTATGCTGTCTTTAAAATGTTTGATGAATAGAAAGTATAAAAGAACAGTATTCATTTGAAATAGAAAGCTTTTGTAACATAATATATATATTTTAGGTTTTTTTAAACAATTTAATGCATCCTTGGTGAATAAAAGTGTTCTTTCAAAACATTTTGTATACTGCAGTATGCAGATTTCTTTTTAAAGGTTTTATTTGTTTTTGTGTGTGGTTAGTCTGAACACTGTTCTTGCAGAGGTTCATGTTTCAGGAAATCAACACCCCTGTTCTGCTTTTCTGGCATTTAACCCACAGAAAAAATTCAGTGGAAGCAAGAACATCTCTACAAAGTCTACTTGATCGAATATTGATCTAGAAATTATTATTAGCATTAGCACCTTGTCCTGTGGCGTAGGGAAAGAAGTGATTTAATGAATGAAAATATACTGGTGTAGAAGTGTCAGGAACCTAAACCTGATTACCTGACATCATTTCATTCGTTAGTCAAGTTTGAGAGAATTGCTCAGCACTAATTCTCTCTCTCTTTCTCAGCACCTCAGGAAAGGAGTGCACTATCGCTGGGGTTTCTTTGCTCCAAGTGGCTCAACGCTGGACGAGATCAGCGAAATGGTTGATTCTGGAAAGGTACTTCAGCCTGAGTGTATTTGATGTGTGTGAGACTGAAAAATGCTGCCTCCGCAGGCAGGTAGGAGGGCAACAAGCCATGTTTGAATCCAATTATCATATCACACCCTGTCTACTAACGGAAATACCGTCATCTGATTGATTTTTGAAGGCAGCATAGATGTATCCTTCGCTGCCTTTGATATCCCACTATCCTGTGCTTTCTATTCCGTGACAGTTGAGCTAAAAAAATAAAGATGGCATCTGACAGTTGCAGTGGTCAGTTGTTTTTGACCAACACTTTCCACTTTTGAGATTTCTAGTCGTTTCTAGTGAGAAATTAGTATTGCAGTAATTCAGTATTTGCTTAGTTATCTCCAAAGCTCTCTATTTTTGCTGTAGTTCATTAAACCCTTACGCTTCCTCAATCTGAAATTAGTTTTGTAAGGTATCTTATCTTCATGCGCACATTCACACTGCCTGAAAAGTCATTGCCTAATAGGGCAGTGAGGCAACAAGTCAGCTTTCTCAACAAGTCTAAGCGAGGCAACAAGTCTAAGCTTTCTCCTTCCCATATCTTCTTCAGTCAGTTCTCTTAACTGTCAGCTTGTATACGTGATTCTCAGCTGTGGCACTTTGTTCGCACTGACGGTGATTAGCAGCAACTGTAACTCAGCTAAACATATAAATAAAATAAATAGCATCTACTTTCCCCTGCAGATTTGAACTTTTAGCAGGAAGAAAAATGATTCCATGTCAAAATAGAATGACAGCATGTACAAGGTACTGCCTAGAAAGTATATTTAGATATCTACCTGTATAGATACTATTTTGGTGTCATTGTACATGTTTGTTGTCTTTAAGAAAATGAAAATAAAGTGATAAAAAAAGAAAAAAAGAATGACATCTTAACTTTACCAGCAATACATCAGCAATACCTTTGACTCCAAGTCTTTTGCGGTTTGCTTGAACACAGAAATGAGACAGAACAGTCATTAATGCGCTTGTGTTATGACAACTTGACTGTTCCATGGCGGGAACGACAGTATGAAGGACCACTACCCTCACGATAGATGTCAGATATAGCAAACACTGCACCAGACATAAACACAAGACGGACGCATCATTGAAAGAGGAGTTATGGAGCTTTGGGATTTATGAATTTAATATCAGACATTAAAGAAGAGAAAGAAACCAAAAACAACATTATTAAAGTTACCATTATTTGAATATATCCTTTAAACTTTAATGCTAATCAGCATTTAAGGGAGCTTTTTCTATATTGGAAAGCATAAAAACATTTTTTTAAAGTTAGAAACGCATCTAAGTAAAAATACATAGTGATACAGAGAGCAACAGACAGGAAATGTATCTCATCTTATTTCCTTTAAAGCATTGTGGTGTTGTGCCTGCATGTTCTGTTTGTTTGGTAACCAGGCATGTTTATATTTTTACTCTCAACTAACTAGATTGTGGTCAGTGAGGGTTAGTTTAGATGAGATATTCTCCTTTAAAGTTCATGAGAATACGATGAGATATATATAATTAAAAAAATATATACAAAACAATACTTGGCCCGACTTTTGGTCTGATTTGTAAGTTACCTGTGTTGGAAGTTTAATTTATTTATTTGTTCTTTTTAGTGGTTATTCTTATTGTAATTATAATGAATCACTTGACTTTTGATAATGAGTTCAGCAGATCGTATATTTTTTCCAAGGTTCCATAAACTCTTTACAGAGACAGACAGTTCCGGTAGCAAATCGTGCTCAAGGGCATGATGGTGAAGACAAGAACTTCATCTTTTGTGGGTCAAACCAGCAACTTTTTGTTTGCCTGCTCAGAATACTAATCTCTACACCACATCGCACCCACAACTAAACTACTACGCCCACTATGACTCTAGCATCAACTAATGCAGTACAAGCGCACTTTAAAAGTTGATGTTCAGGCTTTTATATTCATTTTCAGTGAACCTGTAGGTGTCATTTAAAGTTACTTTTAGTTTTAACTTTTGTGATCTGTTGTGTCGTTGTAGGTCCGTCCCGTGGTGGAGGAAGTGTTCTCATTTGCTAAGGTGCCTCAAGCCTTTCAGAAAGTAGAGCAGGGTCATGCTCGTGGCAAAACTGTGGTGTCCATCACCGAGGACCAGAAAGAGTGACTATGGCAACCAAAAACCTACTTGAGCTGTTAAACCTGGCACTTTTTTTTAATGTCCGTTGAATTAAAAACATTTATCTAATGGCTTGTGTCTTTATTTTGCATTACAAAATTAGTATTGTGTATATAAAAAATATATTAGTATATATAAAATAAGTCTCGTTTCAAATATATACATTGCTGTCTTATTCATAAACAACTTGAAAAGCCAAACAAACAATAAAAATGTTTTATTCTATATGTAACAGTATATTTTGGAAATCATGAACATAAAAACGCTAAAACAGATGACTAAACATAGGTATATAGAAAATGTACACACACAAAACCAACTATCCAAAAACTTTATAAAAGAAAATGGAGAGAGACAGAAAATACTCTGAGAGCAGAACAGATGATCAAGGATCAGCTGCCTTTCCAATAAATGTGAGTATGTGAACAGGATTGAACTGATGCCAGATCAGCATGAAAAAAAGGAAATGTTATATCATTTTCTAATATGTGCAATTGTGTTTTTTTTTTTTTTTTTTTTGTGCTGATTTAGCAGAATAGTCTCACATGTTAAACACTGTACAGCAACTGTAAAATGGTGTGAGTTAACATTCAGTGACTTTGAATGGCATATAAATGTTGCCTTACATTCAGTGAAGTCTGTAATACCTGGAGAAAACTATCCATTTGTATTCTGATTCCTCTCAACAGAAGTGGCTCATCTGGTGCAGGAGCCCTTGAAAATATGTCATTTAAAATGTGCTAATTTTACCCATGAGAGATTAGTTCTGCAGCCAGGTTGTTTTGAACCAATAAATGTCATTAATCACTCTGTAGCCACAAGAAAATGATGTCATGACTGCTGATAGCACATGAACATGCACAAAGCCCTTTACTAGCGAACATCCTGAGATGTGACGAAGTTGAGATGTTTAAAAAACAAAAAAGTCTATTTTAGAGCCCTCAAAAAATAAGGCACTAGTAAAATATCTACTATACTATAATGAAATATCTACGATTTATGTAATTCTTACAAAAAATAATTTAGTCAATACACAGCAACTCAAGAATTGGAGGAAGCTTTTTGCCCCATTAAGCAAGGGGTAAACTGCGTCAAACTAACTAGCCAAACCTTGATTCTTTGCGAATACAAAAAAATGAACGAGGCCACCTAAAGTGCAGCTACATACAAATCTTAATGCTATTGCACCCCCTTTGGTAATATCATTGCATTGCAAGCAGGTCAGTTATTTGTGTTGCCGGGTCAACAACTAAAAAGTACTAGCACAAAAGACAGAGGGTGCGTCTCATTCAGTTTCCGAGGTCATGAATCAGTATATCGTGTACACAAATTCGGGCACTGGTAAAGACAGTAAGGACCCTGGCTCACTACACAAATTTGGGACATTAATGACTATTGCCTGTGACATGACAACGTCCTCATTGTACAACATCACTACTGGTATTTAGGAACAACAGCAGAACTGATTTTTTTTTATGTTATTTACAGTACAGTCTTATAAATTCTTTGCTTGTTACATATACGTGCACCATTTCAGCCGTAGATTACAAACATTAGCTAAATTATGTATATTACCTGTCTAGCGATGTAGTTTATGCTGAAATATAATTAAATAATGGTTTGTATTTTTAAAAACATCTATCTAGTGTCATTATGTGTAGTGAGTTGGCTCGCATGATTTATGTTTTGCGCTTCAGAACTTCTGTTAGTGAGCATCGATGCTCCCTGGTTTTCATGATGCATTGTGGGACGTTTTAGGGAGCGAACGTTTCAGTGCACTGTAAGGATTTTGCTATTGAGACAGCTTTTAAAATGACTGACTCCCTGATCAGTGCCCTGACTACTGAACTAGGGAGCTGATTGAGATGCATCCAGTGAAACTGTGGCAGGTCTTTTTAATGGCCTTGATGTAGTCGATGAACCTCGTTGAATGTCCAAAGACACATCACTCATTTAGAGACTGTAATGTAGATGGATGATTTCAAAAGATTCAGTCCCCAACACATACTCATCTTGGGATAACAATCCATCAGTAAGAGAGACTCGTCAAGAGTAATTTTTGGGGGTTAAGATTCCCATCATCTCGAAGACTCAGAACAGCCTCAGATCTTTTAGGGGTTCTGCTGAACATCAGGAGTAACAGAATTGGTCTCTGTGTGACTCAAGCACTAAAGGATTTCCACTGTCCATCTCTGGTTGTTTTTCTGCTCATCAAAGGTGTTAAGAATCACCTGGTTTTTATCATACTGTTGGCCACCTGGATGAAGAATAGATTGAGAAGGTCAAATACTTCAAGATTTTAACAAGTACTAACTTTACTTAAAAATAAATCCTGATAAAAACATATCATAGTTTTCATAGTACACACAAAAATATTAAGCAGCACAACTGTTTTCAACATTGATAACAAGAAAAAAAAAATTGAGCACCAAATCAGCATATTAGAATGATTTCAAAAGGATCATGTGACTGAAGACCGGAGTAATGTCTGCTGAAAATTCAGCGTTGCCATTACTGGAATATATATTTTTTAAATATATATTCAATAATAGAAAACTGTATTTTAAAACATTTAAAACGTCTTACTGACCCCAAACTGTTGAACAGTAGTGTATGTGTATTTTATAGATGCTTTACATTTACATTATTGCTGTGAGAAATGCAAGGTGATTGTGAAATGGAAGGATAAGGTTCTCAGCCAATCAGATTCGAGAACCAGAACTAAGTGTTATATGTGTGTGTGTGTTCTATAAATGTGTGTGTGAATATATAATATATACTTTTGCCTTGGCCATTTCAGTGCTAATTCAAGACTGATGAGTGATTTAACGTGTTCCACATTAAGTGACCACTAGATGGCAGCACGGCTACTGCTGAGCTGACTGATGTCAGGGTGGAGCTCAGGTTACAGTAATTTGAATCACAAACAGCCTCATTCTAGATTCAGACAAACAAAAGGAGCCATACAGCAGTGATCTTTCATCAGAGATTACCGAATCAGTCCAAATAAATAATTTACCCTCATCTTACTTCTGGTTTGATGTCCTGATCTCCTTATGTTTTACATGTAAAAAAATTATTTTACAATTTGTTTCCTTTAAATACATACATACACATTTTTGATCAATGACTTTTCTAATTAATTGTGATGGCTGAATAAGGATAAAAAAAAAAAAATAGAGTAAAGATGGCACACATTTCTAGCCGAAGAAATAATTTAGTGACTTTATACTAGGCAACTCACATTGACCATAGAACCTTTTAAACTTTATGAATTATATCTTTTTTATTATAACAATATATGTATTTTAATTATATTCATATTTTACTATAATACTTTTCGGAATATTTTAAGCATTTAGATTGCACAGATTCTTTGTCTCTGACAGGACGTTGTGGTATGTATGAGAGGGTCAGTGTAGTTGCCCAAGCAGATCGAGCACAGTTGCTAATAGAAATATCACACAGGTATGATGTGACATTAGAATGTGTCATCAGTAAGAGATTATGAGCTCATCAGTGGAGGGTGCAGTTTTATTACTGACAGATACACACGCCCTATGTGCATGTGAATGTTTCTCTGTTTGTTTCATTCCAACCTTTCTGTTTCATTTCTTTTCATTCTGTCTTTCTTCTTTCAAGCATATGCAAGTACTGACCTTTGACCTCCAGCACAAGGTCGGGCTTGAGGTTGTTGCGAATTATTCCGTCTCCCGTGATGCTCCAGAACTGATTGTCTTTGCCTGGTTCGGGTGAGACA
Organism: Rutilus rutilus; assembly: GCF_951802725.1. Taxonomy (NCBI): domain Eukaryota; kingdom Metazoa; phylum Chordata; class Actinopteri; order Cypriniformes; family Leuciscidae; genus Rutilus; species Rutilus rutilus. Next base: position 20,627,176 of record NC_140226.1, on the reverse strand, counting down.
TTCAACCTGCAACCTGCCATCACCACACCTCCAGACGTCTCCACACAACAGTCCTCTACCATCTGAAGAGCAAGAGAGAAAGATGCTGGTCATGATCGGTAAACAGAGCCCTGACAGAGATCACACATGTACTCAATGTACACCGTGTTGATCAAAGTCTCGAGTACCTTGCAGCGCAGTAGTCCGTTCTCATAGACCCAAATCTGCTCTGGACCACCAGATTCCTCCAGCACTTGAACCCGGAGCAGCTTTATATCATCCAGGGGTCCAGACAGAGACATCAAGCAGCCTGTCTCTGCACAACGCAGCCGGAAATAAACACGTTTCTATTGAGAAAGACAGAAGATACATGGTTTGTGTTTGAATGATTAAATTGGCTACAAGAGAACTACTGTTGATAAAGATTGACTAAATCTTCTTTCATAAACTCCACTAAACTATGTTTTATTAAGCCATTATGAGGATTACTGATCTCGTTCTGGATTTACTGGAGTATGTGCACATGTTGTAAATGCGTTCGGTTTGCCCTGCCTTCATATGTGCTGTTCCCAAATTATTAACTCTCACGCCTAAGAGCAAAACTATCCAAACTATCCCGTCTGAACACATACATAGTAAATCATAAGTAATAATGAGAACTAGCAATGTGCTAAAGTACTTGTTGGATTGTCTGAACAACTAGATGGTCATAGTTTGCCATCTCCAACTCTATAAGATGATCTCTAGTAGAGATGTGCTGGTGTTTTATACCTGTAGTAATGGACGAAGAGAGCCAATCTGCTCCCAGCCGCTGAACTTCTGCCAATCACCGATCTCGCTGGGATGGAGCAGGACCTGACGACCACGGAAGTTGCTGTATTCATACAACACCCAGCTGACAACAAAGGTAAATCAATTACTTTTACATTATTTTCACATCCAAATTAATCATAAATGAGACTAAATATCACTAACTTAGGTTTTTCTACATCCACAATGAAATCAGATTTGAGTCTGAGCTTTAAATGGGCCAGAAACCACTCACATTCCTCCATTGACCAATAGAGAGTTGACCCGCCCATCAATGCCAGCCAGAGAAAGGTTCAAAACGCCGTCTGTCAGAACATTTTTACGCCCTCTGAAGCCGGATTTACAGAAGAGTGTGATGGAGGGTAAAGAAAACTCCTGAGGTAGACAGAGAAACAAAGAACGTGTTTATTATTAAATAAAAATCAATGATTTAGTCACAGAAACTTTGGTCAGATTAGGTGGTGAGACTGTATTTAATATGACATGACTCAAAACAAGGCTGTCCCTGGAACTGAATATGTTGTACTGTTGTGTACCTGGATTTAGATCTTTCAGCTAACAAAACACTGACTATACTGTATAACAAATTCTCTAGAAATATTTCCTGTCAACATTTTCATTTTGCTTCACCACAAACATGATACATATTTTATATATGTTTTTGACATTATACTTTTCCATAGCATATGGTGCTTTTTATTTTATTTTTTATTCATTGTAGATATTGTTTCCAAGAGAATTGTTCTTGTTATTACAACAAATTCACATCTCTTTTAGCCAGATAAATGTTTAATGTTTAAATCTAAATGTTGGCAAGGGTCAAAAATACATGTACATGACCAATGAAAGGAATTTGTTGTTGCTAGACAGCCCTCGTCTAATAGAGCAAGTGACAGTTTCTTGCCTGGCACATCCTCACAGCCTCATTTTCAGTCGGACCAAATTGAGTATTAATCTGACAAGCCTAGGGACTCCTGTCATCTTTCCAGTACTCACATGTCCTACACTGTGGAGAGAGCTGATTTTGCAATCTGAGTTGAGTAAACCCATAGCCTCAGGATTGGGGTATTCTCCTTCCTCCAGTACATACATGTTATCAGTGAACTGTGGGCCGTCGAACACCACCCAGCTTCAAGCACAGACATGCACAGAGAAATGTATCATTATTTTGAAACACTATCCTATATCCTGTTGATTATTTTGAGAAAAGTCCTCTTGGATTTTCTTTGATAGCACTGAACTGGGTTCATACCTCCCAGCCAAAACCTTGCAGGACATGGGCTGGAAGCCCTCTGTCAGGAATGCCACACTTTCATCTAAGGCCTGTACTGTTCCCTGGAACCCCAGCTCAGTGAACAACTGCACCTGAGAACCAACAAGAGGCAGAGAGTTTAATCAAAATATCACATTAATGATGCTTCAAAGAAGTTGCTTTTTAATCTAAATTAAAAATGAATCTAGCTGACTAGAATAGCAAGATCTTCACACAGTTCAAATTAGGCCTGCCTGGAATCTGTCCGCAGAACTCCACAGAACGTCAATGCCTATCATTCACAAAGCATCTTGCTGCATGTTCATTTACAAAAATATTCTAATTTGATCATTTTTTCACTGGCCAATAAGAGTTTAATGTCAGCTCCAATTAATTCATATCTGATTAATTCATTCAGATTCACATGTATAGTGTGTGCAGATTCCATGTGGAACAATAACAATTTGTGCATGTCCATTAAACTCACCTTATATCTGGACAGTCCTTCAGCCTGATTCTGAGACAGAAAAATAAAATATAAGATGCCATGGGAATACAAACACCAGCATGGTTTTATTAAGTAACAATGTAACTATAACATTGAACAAATAGGGCAGATATTGCAGAAAATGATTACCAAAACCACATGCTGAAGAGACAAGATCTTGAAGTTGTGTGCTCCCCAATCCTCTGGACTGCCGTAGAGACCCTTCTCTAAAACATACAGCTCGCCTGAGAAGTGCTCCTTCTCGAATGCTATCCACCTGTTCAGTCAGATGTTAGAGAATTTCACTGACAGGCTTACTTTGTAACCCACCAGACCTGGGGCCTGATGCAAAAACATTGCGTACGCACAAAAAAGGCATTGAAATGTGCGTATGCAATTCTTCATGCGCATATCAGGATTTATAAAAAATAAACTTAGCGTAAATATGTGCGCACTGTCCACACACTCTAGTCTAGACCATGCCTATGCACTCTTTAATGACAGCGAAGAGTGCTAGGCGCATGATAATTCCTCTTTAAACTAAATTGCAGAACTCTTGATTCTCGCGAGAACAATGATTAATGATGTATATTTTCGTTTGGTGGTAGAAAGGTCCATTGGCCGAATGGCCGGTTTAAAAAGGTCCGATGACAATACTGTACAACCACTGCTGCACGGAGGTGTGCTGTTGATGTTGTGTGCAGGCAAAAACAATTGTATTCGAAAGAAAGATTTGCATGTTTGTTTGTTTTTAAATGACGCACTGTCACTGAGACAGACAATTGTATTTACACTGAAAAAATAAATGGGCCTATCTGTTTCCATTACAAATATACCGTATAAACATCCTAAAAATATGTTTACCTTATAGGCAAAATTGCATAAATTTGATGTGTTTAAAACAATTAAATATACTATTTGGCCAGTGGAAAAGAATGAAAATAACTCCTCTCTGAAAACTTTGTCTGAAAAGTATTTTATATAATTTAGCTTTAATGGATATTTTTTTATAAAACAAGACAAGGATACTAAATGATTTTTAGCAATGTAATGTGATGGCAGAAATGGCATATTTTCTTAATGTCTTGCACTGTTAAACATGGTTTAACGTGGATTGGAATATGCATACGGAAATTATATGCAGATAAGGATATGCATAGTAAAACTAGGCATCATAAGCTCCATACATGGTTATTTCGGGGAGGAAACAGGAAACATCTTCTGCTGACTGGGTTTTATAAAGGGAATTTTGTGCAGGTTCTGCTGGACTAAAAATCTAGCTTTTGTGCGCAAGCATACTTTTAGGATGAAAGCTACGTAAAGTTTATATACATGAGGCCCCTGATATCTGTAATATGGACCACATTGACATCCACAAAACTCACAATTTCACATCCAATAAGGAAAATATGGACAGTTGAATGAATCAGTCTCAGACAGTAGGCAAAATGTCACTTACTAAACTTATCAAGTAAACCACAGGCTTTAAATATAAACAAATGTGTGACATACATAAAAAGAAACAATGACATTGTGATTCAGTGTTAAATATTAACACTATTGTTTTACTTATCTCATAATTTATTCATTTCAGTATCATATCAAAGTCACATCCTTGCCAATGATGCAGAGCTACAGTGACACGTGTGTTCTTGAGTTTTATGTGTCTGTTCGAATGTGAACAAGAGAAGAGAGAGACGGGGGGAGTGTGGGTGTGTTTGCCACACCATGACTAACATTTTTTTAAATTTTTTTTAAGATAACTAGAGTATGAGTCTGCCTCAGGATATATGACACCTCACGCTCATGTGCCACTCCTTTCATTAACACTAGAGCAGGTATGAACTTAAACCATGAAACAGCTTTGTAACATACCATTTATCAGAGTTACAGAGTGAATTAAGACTGCTGCATTTTAACACATTAATTTTAGATTTAGTTTATAGATCTTACAGAACTAGTTGATGGATTAACTGACAAAATCATCCTCCATTAATCATAAAATAATATATATAGACACACACACACACTCCTGTTCATAAGTTTGGGGTTGGTAAGATTTTATGCTTTTGAAAAAAGTATTTTTCAAAAATATATATATATTTAAAAAAACAGTAATATTGTAAAATATTATTATAAGTTAAAATAATTGTTTTCTATTTTTAATATATTTTAAAATGTAATTTGTTCCTATGATGGCAAAGCTGAATTTTCAGCATTTATTACTCTTCAGTGTCACATGATCCTTCACAAATTATTCTAATATGCTGATTTGCTGCTCAAGAAACATTTCTTATTATCAACAGTTGTGCTGCTTAATATTAATTTTTGGAAACCATGATGCTTTTTTTTTAGGATTCTTTGATAAATAGAGAGTTTAAAAGAACTTTTTTCTTATAGAAAACATTTTTAAATTATAAATGTCTTTACTGTCACTTTTTATTAATATAATGCATCCTTGCTGAAGAAAAGAAGAAAAGAAAAAATCATACTGACCCAAAACTTTTGAACATTAGTGTATATTTGTCTGATTCTCAAATATCTTTTGCTTCAAAGCAAAGTTTGTAATGTTTTTATTCATCTTAAAGTTTGTTAGTTTGGCTAATGACTCTGAATTAGAACCAAGGCTTCTAAAAATGTGAGTGGTGACTGCTACACTCTTGAATGAGTTAAATAATGAAAGAATTATATTTTTTGACTGAACTACCCCTGATTTTATCTCTGTAAGCAGTTGCCCATAAGAGCTAATAAACATTTCACTCACAGATTTCAGAGGCGGACAGAGTACACGGCTTCATTACTTGAGTAAAAGTACAGATACCCCTTGCTAAATTTTACTCAAGTACAAGTAAAAGTACTACAGTCAGATGTCTACTTAAGTAAAAGTAGTGAAGTACTTGTTTTTAAAAGTACTTGAGTATCAAGAGTACAAGAGTACATTTTCTAAATATTGCATTACTACTGCCACAGTGCTTACATTGGTAAACACAGCAAACACTTGAAGCGAAAACTATCATTAACTTGTTCAGAAAATTGAAATAGTCTGGCGAGGTGGGGCCACGGGTTGGCACATTCCCGGGATGGACCTGCTTCATCCATTGTTTCGTCCATGGTTTCATCTCTTATCTAAATCTGACCATGGAGTTTACTTTGGCGGAAAGCTGAAGGTGATTGCTGATAGGCTGTCCCAATCAGTGGCGCGTGCACAATCCAATCACGTTTGAGAGGGAAACAACAAATTGAGGGTTTCCGAGATTTTTCTTTTTTCCTTTTTTTTTTTTTTTTTCAGAAGTAGTAATGGGTACTCACGGTTATGGATAGAAATGTAGCGGAGTAAAGAGTACAATATTTGCCTCTCAAATGTACTTGAGTAAAGTCATGAGTACTCCCCAAAAATGATACTCGAGTAAAGTACAGATCCCTCAAAATTGTACTTAAGTACTGTACTCAAGTAAATGTACTCCGTTACTGTCCGGCTCTGACAGATTTACAGCCGTACTAAGGTTTTGAAAGAAAGGAAGAAAACGAGAGAGTAAAGTCTGAAGGAGGGAGTTTGGATATAGATGGAACTAAAGGGACAAACAGACACTCACACTCCAGAGAGGACTTCCACTGATTGCGTCTTTATGCCAAAGCCAGTGGCTTCCATGCTGATGACAGGTTCCAGCAGGTCCACATTCATCCCTCTCTCAGCAAAATCACGCTCACTGAACATTCTCACGTGAGGAGTAATGAAATCCTACAGAAGGACACAAAACCATGAAATGACTTACAACCTCCTTATTCCAAGAAAACACCAGTGCAAGTCAGAAAAACACAAGGCTACACATAGTTTATTAATGTGAGGAGGTTATGCTGTAAATTGTTTGTTTAATATTAATCTTGAGCTATTGTTTCAGAAATGGTCTCCGTGTACATACTGCTAACACAGGACGTATAGATTGGAGCCTGTCTTCCAGTCCACCCCAGTCAGTGAAGTCTGCATACTCTCCTTCCTCCAGAAGATACTGGCGCCCCTCGAATCCTGGAGCAGAGTATCCTACCCAGCTATGTATGAACAAAAACATGAATCACTGTCTGAGCCAGCTAAAGGCAATAAACCAGCAAGACCAACAAAACCAAATCCTACAACGTCAGTCTTACTGTCAAAAAAGGAGTACACTCACAGGCCACTCAGGATCTTCAATGAACCAACAGAACAGAGTCTCTTTCTCCTGGTGTTGTCAGGACTCTCAGTCTCCTCTTCTTCATTTTTCTTCTCCTCTTCCTCTCCTTCATCAAAGTTGTAAATGTCCCTTTCGATCTCTATGTACTCCCCTTGGAACATTGGATTTTCAAAGAGTACTGCCTAATTTCAGACAGAGAAAAACACTTTACAGCTTCCTGCAAAATAACTTTCAGTCAAAAACATGAAGCAACATGAACAATTTAAGCAAGTTGAAGCAGTTCAAGATATCTGTTTAGAGCTTTTTTAGTCAGATAAACAATTAAATAGCCCAGACAGATGCAATAACGCATCCTGTATGAACAGGCCTGAACACAACATCCCAGAATATGACCAAATGAAATGCTACAGACGTCTTAGAGATCATTTATTTTCATACAGCAAAATCCATGGCATGTTCAATGTTTGACTGGGGTGTGTTTATGTGTGTGCGTACATTTGTAGGCAGAATATTCTGAATTCTGGGAATTCTTCCTCCAGAGTTGGTGAGGCTCTGGCAAAGCCGACTCAAGGCCAGTGCATACAGCACTCAGAGCCCAGCCAGACATTAGTTCAGGAATGTCAGAAACCTTAGAGGCACAGTTCACGCAAACTAACCCAGCTTCCTTAGTCCATCATATCCTCTGCCATAACATTTTATTGCTTCTTATACGTAATATATAGATGTAATTAAATCATTATGGGATCACATGCCTCTGCTGTGAGATACATGTACAGACAAAGTTTTTACTGCATCTAAGTGTAGTTTCAAAGTCAGACACAATGCTGCTGCTCTTTCACGGCTCAGAAATAAAAAAAAACAAATGCTGGCACGGACTGAGAAAGCAAATAACACAAATCCCACATCTGGGCATGCTCAGTCTGGTCCAGACTACCTGCATCAACAGGTACCTTTAAATCCAGGCTGTACAGAAAGTCTTTCACCAAATAAATGTGCAAAATTAGTCTTTAGTCATTACAATTTTCTCAGTGAACTACACCTATTGGCACAATCAGTTTTCAATGAGATTTAACATGTACAGCTCACCTTAACTTCATTGGGATTTTCCACCTTAATTTCACCCTGTGAAAATCATAAGGAACAGTTTTATTCGAATCTCTGTTCATATATCTTGTTTATTAATGATAAAGATAAAATAAGTGTGTGAAAGTGAGTGGTGGTAATTACCATTTTCAAGGGCCGCAGTGATCCGACAAATGGGGTGGGAAAACCCCAGTCCTGAGGGCAGGGATATACTCCTTCCTCCAAAACAGCCAAAAGACCCTGGAAACCTGGGTCACTAAAGATCAGCCATCTACAAACACACAACTTCAGTAAGAATTGATCTAACAGGTTTTTTACAGGAACAGAGATTTTTTTTAAATAGTTTTAAGTATTGTGGTACCTGGTAAAAGATAACTTTCATTTTGTAAATTAAAAACATGCCTTTTGAAGCTTTGGCAAAGAACAAACATGCCAATGCATAAAAAAATATTTTGAAATCTCCAACCAACACGCAACGACAAGAAAGCAACATTCCATTCAGACACACAGTCTCTTTCTCTCGAGAAGTCTCACAACTCCAATCATCGGTCACATGCTTTAACCTCAAAACTTTCCACTAGATCAGGGGTTCCCAAACTTTTTCATTCGAGGACCCACCTAGACAAGTATAATCAATCTCAAGACCCACTTGCACTGGTGCTACCAACTTTCTCAGTTAGTCGCACCAGCATGATTTGGTCGCACTTTTTTTTTTTTTTTTTTTTTTTTGCTACATGCCATGGGATTAATCAATGCATGCTGATGATCTTAATCTGTATACCCTAGTTTTGCACTGATGTAAAAAGACTGACAGTGACAAGACCTCATGTTAGCAAAATATTTTAAACTTTTAATTCTTAAAAAAACAACAACAACAAAAAAACATGAATGTTCTTTAATGTTTGATTATAATTTTACCGTCTTCACATAGGGATGGGAAATGATCAGATTTTATCAATAAAAATAATGCCACTGACAATTCTGATTGTCGATCCGATTCTTTAACGATTCTCTTATCGATTCTTGATAGCACTGTGTGGAAAAATTTCATATGCTTTTCAAAAAAAACAAGGGGTTTTATTTATTTTAAAGCTTAAGCTTGAGTAAGCAAACTGTACTTTTTATGTAATAAATAGAACCTTATTGTAAAGTGTTACTGATTATACACCGATTCATACGTCTCCTGAGTTCACTGTTGGAAAGATCAGTTGTTTTAACCATTCATTAAAATGAATCGGTTCAAAGGAGTCATTAGTTCGCGAATTGGACGTGTGCATGTGCGCGTTGTGTGATTATCCCAGCAGTTAGGACATGGACATCCAAGATTTCTGTCAACACAGAAAACATTTCATCACTGGATTTTTTTTTTCGTTTAATTAAAGTGTTGTTTTATGTCAGCTGAATGTCTGGGACGCTTTTCAGAGAAGATAAGGCAACTTATTTAGCACAATTCACACCCAGCAGTAATTCAGGAAAAAAAAAATCTCCGAATGCTCCACATGAAACTTTGGTCTTCCGACCTTTTACCACCATGTTGATTTATTTTGATTAATATGTGCGAGGGAGAGAGAGAGAGCAAGACAGCGCTTAGTTTGAAGACGGTGAAGTCTTGTTATGTTTACACTTTCGCCTGGCTCCGAAGAGAGAGAGAGAGAGCGCGCGCGCGACCGAGTCTCTCTCTCTCTGCTCGACGTTCTTTCAGTTAAACATGCGCTGTGACAAGCGCAGCAGTTCATCTAATTACTCACCGATCAAATAAGATTTTGGCGGGACAAAAATTCACTTTGGCGGGCGCTAAAACTCACTTAAGAGTCGTTTGGTCATTAATCGGACTGGTTTTGTTTCACTCATCGTAACGTAAATTTAGCTGCAGCTAAGTGCCTTTGTGCGACCCACCTTTTCTCACTGTGCGACCCACAAGTGGGTCGCGACCCACAGTTTGAAAACCACTGCACTAGATCATGCAGCGAGGCCAAAAATGAAGCTTGTGTCCTTAATCTCTCATTTTAGCTTTGAGAGATCAAAATTTTGCTCCCATACGCAAGATTATTTTTGAAAGAAAGAAATTCATACTTTTATTCAGAAAGGAAGCATTAAATTGATCAAAAGTGACAGAAATCTTATGTCTTTACTATTTCAAATGAATGCATTTTTTTTTACTTTCCATTCATCAAATAATCCACATAAATATTGAACAGCACAACAGTTTTCAACATTGATAATAATATAATAATAACAGTAAAAATAATAATGTTTCTTGAACAAAAAAATCAGCACATTATAATTATTTCTGAAAAACCATGTGACTGGAGTAAAGGCTGCTGAAAATTCAGCTTTAAAATATATGAAAATTGAAAACTTCACAATAATTGTGTGAACAATATTACTATTTTTACTGTATTTTTAAATGCAGCCTTTGTAAACATAAGCATCCCATATAAGCAGGCATTTTGGCATTTATTTAAGATCAGAAGCTCACTTACACCCCACTGTGGACCTTAATGGACCCAGTACTCTGAGGAATACCAAATGAACAGGTTTCTATGGTGTCATCGCAGAATGAAGACATTCGGCCCATCCCATTCAGCTCTGTGAACAAGTCTATTTTTGGTGTGCTGTAGTCCTGAGAGGAAAATTTCAATGCAAATCAAAGATCAAAGGATGCACGTCAGGGCTTCATTTGCATTTTTCAATGCATATTATACTTTTTCTTTGGGTAATTGTACTGATTAATAAGAGTACTGAGGTCAAGTGTTGATGCATGTGACTCATGATTTTAGACTTACCCTTAATGCAAGTCTAATGGAGCCAATGATCATGGGTGTAGTTGGGAGTGGCAGGCTGTCTGGCCCCATCTCCCCACTTGGCTCTGTCTCCGCCCACTCATTTGCTAAGTCAACTGACCCCTCCTCCAGTGCGATGGATCGGCCCTGGAAGCCTGGCTTTTCATACAGCAGCCAGCTAACAGGACAAAACAGGAAACATTAGCAAACTTGCATTTTAAAGTGTCACGAGATTTGTCACATTCTTAACAGGAGGAAGTGATTGTTCCTACCATCCTCTGACGACCTTTACGGAGATGAGTGGAGAAAGTGTCAGAGAAGTGGCATCCTCTACGTCTCTGAACACCTCGTATGCCTCTCCTCCAAAATGAGGTTGTTGGTATATAACAATCTGCAAGCAAGAATATTTAAACACTCTCCATAAATGAGTCACATGGTTTCGTCTTGCTTAATTGAAGCACTGTATGAGCGGATAATGAACTGAAAAGTAGCAATAAATTAGTTGTACTAAAATACCTACTAAATAAATGAAGACTTCAGATGCAAAAGCCTCTAAGTCCGTCTAAAGTTTTTGTTTAATATTAACACTTTTATCAGGCTCCTATGTATAGGTTTTTACCCAAGTACCCGCATTTCTGAACGGGCTGAGGCAGTGAGTTTGAAGTGAAAGTATTTGATGAACGTATACTATGTACTGAGAGCATTCACTCAATATTATTATCTAATTTTTGACAGAGGTGGCTTTTGCATCGGTCTTCAAATATAGTACTATAAATATTATCATTTATGATCAATTTTGTATAGATCAGTTCAGTTTTGCAATACCTTTCCAGGGCGTCTGTGGAAGCCCCTGACACCTGATGTCTAGAAATCAAAAACAAATTAGCTGATATTCAAACATTATTTCCAATATAATCATAAGAAGATTATGACATGACATTTATTACATTTTTAAAACTACTTTGAGAGATTGACTGGACCTTTGGTTTAAAAATAGTACTGCTCACTAAGGCACTGTGGTCAGTGGTACCTATAAAAACAAACTGAAGCCTAGAGGGCTTAAAATTCCCCTTAAACACTGAACAACATAAGTTCAACTAATAAAAGACCAGGCAGGTACAGACAACCCAAGCAGTTTCAATAGTGAAGCAAGACTTCCCCACATCCCTACAGCGAATAAACTATAAACAAAGGCTTTATACACATTATGCACTAGAGTATATAGCACATACTATACTATACAAGCAATAACTTAAAATTAGGACTTTTTGGGCTTTACTCAAAAGGAGATTTTTTTTAAACAGTAGGCATTCTGTATTAAGAATATTTCTTACCGCTGCATATGTTGGTGAGAGGCTGGTGGGTGTGAGCAGTGGAATCTGCTGAGTGCTGTTGGATGGAGATGTTAATCCTGATATGGCTTGCAGTCCCATGTTTGAATTGAATGTATTGGAGGTGAGACCAATATCCAATGCAGGGAGAGAGCTAGTGTCAGGCCTTTGCTGGTTAATTGTGTTGGATTCTTTGCCTTTATTCATGTACTTCTCCAATACGTCAGGCAGTTTGACTTCTGAGAAAGTTGGAAGAGGAGGAGGTGTCAATGGGCCCTTTACTGAATCACCAGGTCCACCCTTTACATTGCCATGATCTGGCAAATCACCAAGCCCCTCTTTTGGAGCTGTGACAGCATGGGACAGTGGTATACCCTTCTGATCTCCTGAGGTTGGCACCACCTCTGGTGGTGGCGTAATGGGGGACTGAATGCCATTAATGAGAGAGCTTGGTTCAGTTCTGGCTTTTCTTGATGTGTTTGGGTAGTTCACAAGGTTTGAAATTATTGACATTCTTTCCAATCTTGACGACATTTTTCCAGAGCCTTCTGTGATTTGTTTTTCTCCATCATTTTTCTCCTTAGTAACTGTGAGCTTTTTAGCTTTGTCTTGTTCCCGTCTAGATGAAAGACCTTTATAAAGCAGGCTGTCCTCAGCACGTTTGGACAATGGGTTGGTTTTTGCCCCTTCATTGTTCTTCTTAATAATCATGGCTGGAGAGGGGTCTTTTCGTCCTGCAGTTTTTCTTGTCCCAAACTGGAACTGTTCTGGGTCAAGAATCTTTTCAAAGTGATCTTCTTTAATGGCCGGCATGGCAAAAGGTGGCGAAGGCATCTTGTTCTGCCCATGTTTTCTTGGTGGCAAAGAGAAAGGGGAGCAGTTCTCTTTGATGTTACGAATGAAATCATCAAAGTCACCCGAAGTGTCAAGCTGATTGTCATCACTTGCAGAACAATCCAACCGTCTCTCCGTTTTCTTTTTCTCAAAACTTTGGTCCACGTCTAACCAACTAGATGGTGCCTTGCTAATTTGTGAGAGGCTTTTGGGGTCCAAAGGAAGATTCTGAGATGTAAATTGTTGAACGCTTTGGCCGGATGGTGGTTTCAGCTTTTGCAAGTTAACAGCTGGTAGTTTATCTTTAGTCTTTGTAAAATCCTTGACTTTCAGGTTAGACTCTGTATTTTTTATTTGGAACTCACTCTTCCTGTCCACTTTGAGAGTCTGTTTATCTGGTATTTTTTTTACTGATGGAAGTTGCTGCTCTAAAGTCTGATCACCTTTTTGAACAGGTTCTGGTTTAGAAGCAGCCTCTGGAGCCGTGAACACTGCTACTGCCGTCTCATCAACTTGCTTTGATATATTGGATTCATTCTGTTTGACACACTCTGGGTTTGTTTTACTTGAGTCTTCAGACTGAACCGGTTGCTTCTCTGAAACTTTGCATTTACCACTTTCTTCTTTATTTTTAAACTTTTCATCTAGCTGTATAGTTGTTTTTGGTCGTTTCAAATCTGAATTTAGAGCATTTTTCACACTGTGCTCTTTGGTCTCCATCTTCTGGACTACCTTTGATGAATTCTCTGAAATGACTGGAATGATTTGTTCCTGAGAAGGACAAGACTTCTCCATACCTTGAGCACTCAGATTACTGGTTGGCTCTTTCTCAAACCCAACAAGAGACTTCTCTTTGACAACATCTGGCAGCTCATCAGATGCAACCTGCACATGTGATTCTGTTGAAACTGGTAAGTTCGAATCTGTCTGTCGTTTCATGAATTGTAAATTGTTTTCTGAATCCGACACATCCAGTTTGACCTTGGTTTCAGCAGCGTCAGATTTTTCATCCTTCACTTCAGAAGAAGCTCTTGATTGTTTAGCTGTCTTGGGTATTGTGGAAATTTCATCTGTCTTAGTAAGGGCACATGTCTCTTCTTTGAATCCAAGAAACTTCTCTTTGACAACATCTGCCTGCATATCTGGCATAATCTGGACATGTGACTCTGATGAATCTGGTAGATTTGATTCGGTCTGAAGTTTTATGGTTTGCATTTTGTTGGTTTCTGAAAGCGACACATCCAGTTTGACTTTGGTTTCAGCAGCACCAGATTTTTCATCTTTCATTTCAGAGGAAGCTCTTGATTGTTTAGCTGTCTTTAGTATTGTGGAAATTTCATCTGTCTTAGTAAGGGCACATGTCTCTTCTTTGAATCCAAGAAACTTCTCTTTGACAACATCTGCCTGCATATCTGGCATAATCTGGACATGTGACTCTGATGAATCTGGTAGATTTGATTCGGTCTGAAGTTTTATGGTTTGCATTTTGTTGGTTTCTGAAAGCGACACATCCAGTTTGACTTTGGTTTCAGCAGCACCAGATTTTTCATCTTTCATTTCAGAGGAAGCTCTTGATTGTTTAGCTGTCTTTGGTATTGTGGAAATTTCATCTTTCTTAGTTAGGGCACATTTGTCTTCTTTGAATCCAAGAAACCTCTCTTTGACAACATCCGACTGCATATCTGGCATAATCTGGACATGTGACTCTGATGAATCTGGTAGATTTGATTCGGTCTGAAGTTTTATGGTTTGCATTTTGTTGGTTTCTGAAAGCGACACATCCAGTTTGACTTTGGTTTCAGCAGCACTAGATTTTTCATCCTTCACTTCCGAAGAAGCTCTTGATTGTTTAGCTGTCTTGGTAATTGTGGAAATTTCATCTGTCTTAGTAAGGGCACATGTCTCTTCTTTGAATCCAAGAAACTTCTCTTTGACAACATCTGCCTGCATATCTGGCATAATCTGGACATGTGACTCTGATAAATCTGGAAGATTTGATTCGATCTGACATTTTATGGTTTGCAAATTGTTGTTTTCTGAAAGCGACACATCCAGTTTGACTTTGGTTTCAGCAGCACCAGATTTTTCACCCTTTGTTTTAGAAGTGGCTTTTGATTGTTTACAAATGTCTTGAATACTCAGATCACTGGCTGTGTAATGGCCCATCTCAGGTATTGAGGAAATTTCATTTTCCTTGGTAAGGCCATATTTCTCCTTCTTGAACCCAGTAAGCGGCTTCTCTTTGACTGATAGCTTATCTGGTACAGCATGGACATGTGGGTGTGATGAAATCGATAGATTTGACTCTGTCTGGTGTTTTTCGGAGTGTGAATCATTCTTTTCTGAAAGTGGCAAATCTAATGTGACTTTAGTATCAGTGGCACCAGATTTTTTACCATTTGTTTCAGAAGAGGCTTTTGATTGTTTAGCCTTCTTAGATATTGTGGAAATTTCATCTGCCGTAGCAAAAGCACATGTCTTTTCCCCAAACCCAACAATATCCTTTTCTTTGGCAATATCTGACTGTTTATCTAATGCAACTTCCACATGTGAGTCTGATAAAATTGACAGATTTGATTCTGTCTGTCGATTGGTTTGACAATCATTTACTGAAAGTGACACATCCGGTGTGAATTTGGTCTCAGCAGTATCACAATTTTCACTCTCCGTTTCAGAAATGTCTTTTGATTGAGTACAAATATTTTTAACTGTGTCAGATTTCAGAGTAGCGGTGGGTGTGACAGACAAATTTGTCATCTTCTCACATTCGTCTATTTTTGAATCTGAAGCTGCAGTTGCCTCTGCCTTCCTAAAATCTTTCTTGGGTTTAAGTTTAGTGGGACTTTTGAGACGTGGTGTTGCTGACTGTAAATCACCCATGTCCTTAACAGGGCTTTTCAATTTGAGCTCTGGTGATACCCTGGCCGCAGCATTCCCAGTGGCTTGATCACATTTGGAAGATCTGCTATTACTTTCAGGACCGTTAACCA
Source organism: Rutilus rutilus (assembly GCF_951802725.1). NCBI lineage: Eukaryota > Metazoa > Chordata > Actinopteri > Cypriniformes > Leuciscidae > Rutilus > Rutilus rutilus. The sequence goes on along the minus strand of NC_140226.1, from coordinate 20,611,461 downwards.
GTGATGACTCATTTCTCTCTGGCTTGGTAAGTGGCAGAGAAGCGGGTTCATATGACTCACTCTCTCCGCGGGCAACTTCTTCATCTGAGGGCTGTTTAAGAGGGCTCGTTGGTGACATTTGAGGCAGCTTTCTTCCTGTTGGTGACACATCAGTCATGACTTTTCTTGGACTCTTTGGCCCGCTTAGCTGGGTTTCGTTCGCTGACTTCTCCTTTTCAATGTTCTGCTCTGATTGGTTAGTGCCAGGCGCTGAGGAAGAAAGTTTTACCTGGGTTTTGTTGCCAGTGTCACCTGATTTGACTTTACTCTTTGAATAATGAAAACTACTCTTTGATGTTGGACTTCTGTCACTGACAATTGTTGGTTGTGTTTTTGTTTTTTGGATATCTTTACATGCTTTGAATTCAAAGTTAAGCTTTGTTGAACCAGAATTCTCCAGCGAAGATGGGGAGGATGGGGATTTATCATCAGAAAGTGAATTTTTTAGACTTCTTTCTCTTTTAGGCTTTGAAACAGTGACCTGTTCTTTAGTGGGTTGAGAAGTTTTTGTCATTACTGAGGCATCCAAAACATCCCTCTCTTCCACTCTCTTTGTCTGTGACACTTTCTGCTCTGGGCTTATTAATCCTGCCCCATTCTGACGTTTGGTGGACATCTGTCTTTCAGCTTCAGTAGACACACTATACACTGTGACAACCTCCACCACTTTCTTTGGTTTTGTTTGAACCTCTGGTCCGGTTTTCTTAGGAATTCTGGTCTTAGTGTCAATTGGTTTACTAAGTGTAACAGATTGGTCTTTTTCTGTTGGAGACCGGATCTCTTTTTGGTCTGTCTGCTTCTGCGAAAATCTTCGTACTGGAGGCACTTCTATCGTTGATGCCTCAGAGAGGCTTTTAATGCGAGACATTACAGATTTTGTTTTAGGGGCAACTTGTGGTGGAGGGCTCTTCGCTTTAATTCCCCCATTTGTTCCACTTGCAGCTCTGTCCGTACGCTTGGACGGCACAGATGAGTTTTGATGACTGCTCATCACACTATTAATTGTTACTTTATTAATTGGCATTTCTGGGAAATCAGTAGCGTCTCTATTCTCTGTTGAAAGTTCAAAGGGGCTCTCTACATCCTCATCGAGAGGCTGCTCTTGAATAAAAACAGCACAATCTTCTACCGATTCATTTGTCTGTTGGTTGGACTGATTGACATTCACACTTTTGGGGTTTGGTAATCTGTGGAAAGACAAAGGCAACAGCAATGTTAAGAGACAGGTATGGGAGGATCCATGCATTCATATGCTTTCAACAGCATGTATCACATTGATGAGAAATAATTAGATTTCTTCAACCGTGTAAAAACTCGTAGTGTTAAAGAGCTTAAATTTTTTCAGAACATTTTTTATGAACTTGTTTGACTGCATTTTTAACCTTGGCATCATTGAACACAACTTAAACAGCTTAAACTATTTACCATGACATAGAATATCAATTAATTGTGTAGACTTTTAAGATTACTCAGCTGAAAAGGGCTGATAAATCAGAGGTGAACTTGCACAGAATTATTCAGGTAAATTTCTGTTGTATGAATTAAAGATCAGATCAAATCAAACAATAGCTGCTGTAGAAACCCAAGCGATCCCTATCTTGACAGTGAATCACTTGCACTTAATTTCCATTGTACGGGTGTTCATTTACTTTTATCACAGCTGTACATGAAGATATGATAAATAATGAGATAATCAAATCAAATTACATAGAAACAGCAGTTTTTAAACATTAGACAACAGCAACACTCATTGTAGTTAGATCTATTCCTCCCTAAAGAAAGTCCACAACAAAACTAATATAGCTATAAAAAAACAAAAGTTTAAAAGTTTAGGGTGAGTATAAAAAAAAAAAAAAAAAAAACATTAGCCTATATATTTATTCAGTGAGGACGCATTAAATTGATCAAAAGTGGCAGCAAAAACATTTATAATGTTATATAACTATTTCTATTTTAAAAAGATGCATTTCTTTTGAACTTTCATCATGGTTTCCTCAAAAAATATTAAGCAGCACAACTGCATTCAATTGATAATAATAAGAAATGTTTCTTGAGCAGCAAATCACAATTTTAGAATGATTACTGAAAGATCATTCAACACTGAAAACTGGAGTAAAGGCTGCTGAAAGTTCAGCTTTGCCATCACATTAATAAATTACATTTTAAAATACATTAAAATAAAAACAATTTTTATTGTATGCATTGTGTGCATGCGATACTTATTTCAAAAGCATTTAAAACATCTTACCGACCCCAAACTTTTGAATGGTAGAGTGTGTGTGTGTATATATATATATATATATATATATATATAGAAACCTAAATCTATGGAAAGATCTGAGAGTCATTGTTCATCTCATACTCAAAATCATGGGAACCCAAGTATCATATTGCACACAGTCATCTGCACTGTACAGACTTAACAAAGGCCTCGCTGCTCAGTAACCCAACACAGACACACAAACACAACACAAGAGTACTTACATTTTCACCCTAACCTGCTGTACATTCTGCGTTATATCCAAGTTAGTCTCACTTTCAGCTTGTTCTTCCCCGTCTAGGCTTGATTGAGAACCAACTAACACTCTTTTAGCAAAGACTTTTTCACTCTTTGACAGTTTCAAGCTTCTTCGTTTCTCTTCATTGCTGTCAGCATGTAGGTGTTTAGGAATAAGTCTCTCTCGAGTTTCCACCTCTGGTGGTTCAGTGCTGTCTTGTAAGGTGAAGTTGGCTGGCTCCGGAGCTCGAGAAGGACCAGGAGTGTTGCTGGCAACTGCACCGAGGATAGAGTAACTCTCAGTTGGGCTGGCCAGAGCAGGTTCTGCAGGAGAAAGTGAGTCAGTAATGGAGCTCTCACTCTCCTCCTCTGTCAGGTGAGTTTCCGCCCACACGGCTCTGTGTACTTGACCAGGTGAGGGAGAAAATTGAGCTGAACTCTCCTCTGCCTCAGGGGAAGTTGTGTTCGTTGGGGTGGGAAGCTCATTATTGCCTTCTTGATTGCTTAGTTTGCGTGATTTTCGCTTGCAACTGTTTTTCTTCCCCATGCTTTCAGTTACCATCTGTTCTCCAGGCTGAATGTCGGAGGACGATGAGTTTCTAGAATGTGGTCCCAGAGTCACCCCGACCAGCGCCGTGTAATTCCCGCCACCTGTGATGGTGGGTTTCAAAACAGTTTTTTTACTCTCAGTCCCTCCTGAGGCCGCGGAATACTTTGGCGTGTCAGGAGTGTGTACAGGGACGTCTGCACATTTCTTTATTGTTGTGTCTGTTGTCTCCTCCTGGTACACCTTGAGCTTCCTGTTCACTTCCTGCACCAGATGCTCGGTCTTCTTGTCACAGGAGGTCTCGACCCTGCTCACTTTGATCACTTCTACCTCTTTTACGCTCCCTCGTCCACTACTGCCACTGTCAGCAAAAGGCAAGTCTCCTCCATATGCGACAATGGAGGCAACGCTACACACACTGGGACTTCTGTTCTCTGGACCAAACTCTGAATTATCATCAATCTCTCTGTGTTGAGTCTGTCTCAGTTGTTCTGATCCTGAGTACTTGGTTGGGCTGTTTGCCTCTGGTGACAAATTTTCATCACTGTCATCCGATGTGGTTCTGCTTTTTTTCTTCCGAGTGAAAAAGCTTCCAATACGATTGAAAACTCCACTCTTCTCCTCAGAACTCTAGGAGAACAAAACGGGAAAGACAAGTAAGAACACCTAGCCTAAATAAAATACAATCTCAAATAACTATTATTATTACATGGCTTGGTTGAATTCTAATGTAGAATGCGGCCTGTTATTTCTTGATAACAGACCACTGCTAAGTATAACACACCGTTGCCATGAAAAACAGAGTGTTGCTATGGACGCAGGATTCTGACCGTAGAGACGGAACAGACTATTTTCTTTAGCGGAAGCAATACAATCGTTTTTAAATCAATAAACTCCTTTTTAAATCAATATTTTGTGACACAATATTTTGTGTCAAATTATTGATTTATTTGGTAGGTAGTCATGTAATAATTAGCTTATTATCTCCGCTTATTACATGCTCCGCTTCGCGTCGGGGTCCTGATCAGCCTGTCGGGGTTGTATTCGCTATAACAACCGCCTCGCTCTACATTATCCCTTACTTAAACTTGAGTACTTGTGACTGTGCTGAGGCGGATAGAGATTTTGAACATTTTTAGCAATTTTAGTTCCAATTACTAAATTATGATAAATGATCTTGACAAAATAACACCAATGATACTGTGTATTTCTGTGTTCCATTGGCAAATAGTAATCCGAGTTCTGACATTTACTGATTTACAATTTACTTATTCAAAATATGCAAAGTAAAGAGTTTTTAGCTTTTCTTGTTTTAGCTTATTTATTCCATTTGCTGGAAGGTAAAAAACCCTATTGCAAATCTATTGGATATATGCTTATTTCCCACATAGAAAAGCATAGGTAACTGGTATTTGTTTTCCCCGACCTGCGAGCTGTCTTCCTTGATGACTATCTATACAGCACATGCAGCTTATCATACAATATTGCTTCAAAATCAATTATTCACGATTACACTCTTCCATAAATGCATAAAACCTTAGTTATAGTATAAAGGAATTCAACAAGATAAGCCACACACAATCATTAGAAAAAATATGTAAAATGTCTCCAGAAAAGACAAGTGGGACCTCTACTTTACAGTCCATGGTCTTCAAAATCTGAACATGAGACCGACCAACCCAGCCTTGGCGGGCACTCTAAAATGAGTGATGTGCAAGAACATACAGTCACCCGGGAACAAAAGGAAGCACATCAACAGAACATTCAAGTCAGCACAGAACCCTAATCAAACATCCTCCAACAAAATACTATATTTAAAGTTATTATTGTTACTTAAAAATGTGGTACCTTGGTGTTGCCACTGACATCGGTTCAGTCGGTTTTAATACTTATGTAAAATTCAAAATATTACATTTTAAATGAATAGAATATATATATATATTTTTAAACGGAATCATAAAACACATTTGATAGATAAACTCAAGTACTTAATTTATAAGTAAATAAGTTTGTGGGACATATCCATCTTTCAGATGAAACATAAATATTAGCAGCGCCACGTTGACAGAACATAAATTCCAGACTCCCGCGGCAGTTATACGTTATGAAAAAAAAAAAAAATCTACATATAAAAAATTCTGAGCACCCGAGGTGAAATGACTAACCTCATACCTTGCCAATTCCCCGTTAATAATATATGATCTTTTCCTCTACTGAGCAGTCCTCTGAAACATGTACGTTACCTCCTTGTTTTTACCTCCACCTACTAAAGTCCGATTCATAAACGAATCATTCCTTGGAGTCGATACCTTTTAATGATTCAGTTCACAAAACAGGATACAACGATTACTTCATAAATAGGTCTGGGGTGCGTTTCCCACAAGCATCGCCAACTATGGTCGCAAGTTCAATTGAACTATTGACAGAACTTGCGGGAAACATAGCCTAACTAAACATATGAGCTTGATAGCACGCAGCAATACCACGTAAAGAATTATTTATTTATTTTGAAGCGGCTCTTTTGAACGAACGAAAAGTGATTCGCAGGATCACTGTAACTATCCTAAACTAGGACAAATTAAGGCGGTGTCTCAAAACCGAGTGTTGTGACTGTCTACCTACACAGTATTTGGGCATTATAAGAGTGTTCCGACTCAGCTCAGAGCGACCTAAGAACCGGGGTAAATAAAAATTACCGCGCATGTGAGAACACACAACATGCTGTCTAGGTAGGCAGCTCAATGTGTTTTAAGACACAGTCAAAAACTCTCCAGATACGATAAAACCCAGAAAACAAACACAACTAGCAGTACATTCCCATAACGTTTGATCTGTTTTAAACAAAATAGCAGTCTTACCATTTTATCCAACTGATGGTGAGTCTGTCCCTTTTTTTAGTTTGTTTGTTTTTCTTCTTTTTTTCAAGCAGTGAAATCAGAACACAGAAATCATTGTAAGCAGTCCAAAGTTCTCAGCAATAAAACATAGAATAAATAAATAGCCGACGGGGTAAATCCAGCTCTTTTCTCGATTACGATATTCAGACCGTCTCATTCAATCGCTGTTCACTCGCAGACTGCATGAACCGAAAAAATGACAAAACTTTTTGAAGTTGCAATCATGTTCTGTTTACTTTGGTGGCGCCGCTCCAGGAGTTTTGCTGGTTGTGCCACATGTAAGTGCGCTCACTTTAGAGCTGTTGTGCAACTGGCAAAGTTAAATACCATTATTCGTCCACAGTCAATGTATTAAGACCGACCACATCCAACCAAACGCCACACCCTTCCTGTCTATCCAACGTGACTCTACAGACCACCGGGCATTAATAACACCAAATAATACAACTCATAATAATAATTAATAATGTTGTTGTTGTCAACCTTTAATGTAATATGTAATTTATAATTACAAAATAATTAAATATCTTCACCTGTACAACAATTAACAATTACTTTACTGATTTATATTAATTTCTGTATTGCACGTAACTGGATTCTTAAACTTTATGTATATATGACTAGCATCAAGTGAAACTACAGTGAATACAATTAAATTAAAGTTAATAAAAGATTTAATGTATCATTATTACATTTAGTTGCATGTTCAGCCCAAAGTTTCTGTAAGCAATGAACTGGATTGTTCGTTTTGTGCATTAATTGAGTAGGCTACAATGCTTAATTAAATGAATATTCACTCATTTAAGTATTGCTTTGGATGAAAAGTATCAGCTAAATAGCAAATAACACAAACCATAAGCATAAGTTATTGCTAATAACTTTAAAAAAAGGAGGGTGTGTTCTTTGTTTGGCATCAGGTGGTTTATCCACTTTGTCATGGACAACAGAAAGGTCAGCCTTCCTTAACACTGCTATTGAGGATTTTGTTTGACTTCACTGTTGTATGACTTTGACTTTACTTTTCTGTCAACTCAGTAGGTCAAAGTGAACACTCTAATTTTTACAGTATTGTTACTGAAATCTTTGGTAAAGAGACACCCAGTATAGAGTGCTGAAGGGAGGACATCAAAACGAAAGACTAACCCTCGTTCCCTCGAGATTTTCCTATGGGGTTTTTCAATTAATGAGTAAAATAAAGCCATAACTTAACGATCATTTGAGGTTATGTTTTACAACATAAACTGCACACACTCACACCCCAAACTGTCTTATCTAGTTACGTTTTCAAAAATCCAGCTTCAAAATTTGCGTTTTTGCTAGGGGTGTGTGTAATTTACGTCATTGAGTATCATCAAGTAATGTTTACCACAGGCTATATTTTACTCATAAATTGAAAAACCCTGTTATAAAACCCTATAGGAAAACCCTGAGGAAACTAGATGCGAATTAGTCTTCCGGGTTTTAACGTCATCCCTGCATTACTCTATTTCAGATCTATTTAGGTAATAATGAGCAACCTGAACCTGGACTTTGCATAGAGTAGCCTACCATAGAAACATAAAGTGAAGGCGTACATGTTTTTCTTTGTATGGATAACTAACAAATGGTTGTGTGGACAAATAGACTTTAATGGACTATAATAATGTTTAAATTATACTTCTACCACATATTTCTGTTCTTTTGACGTCCATACATATTATGTATTTAATGTGTAGTTCACTGAGTTGTTCAGCCTGTGCTGCCCTCTGCAGGCTCATGAAAGAGTTAACAACACTCAAAGGGATTGTTCATCCAAAAATGAAAATTCTTGAATGATTCTTGAGGGTGAGTAAATAATGACTGAATTTTCCTTTTTGGGTGAACTATCCCTTGAAGCTGTTCAAGAGATCATTACGTCATGAATGGAACTGAAACAGATCAGCAAATGGGGAAGCTACTTATTTCACTAACATCAAACCATTTTTGTTATAAATAGTCGACAATGGTTATTAAATGTATGTTTAACATATTTGAGCTGTTTTAATTCACTAGAAGCTTTTTACCAAGTATTTTTACGTAGTAAGTTAAACCATAGTACAAGAAGCAATGTACAATGTACTCAACAAATGAGTCTTCTCTACAAAAACCATCTGTGCAGAATTCAAAAAAGAACCACATAAAACACGGAATATATTTCAGATAGATTCAGCGTCTGTTGGTGTTTGTTGTACAGGGAGCTGTGACTGCTGTAATCTGATCCTCTGATGAAAGTAGAGCAGCAGCTGCCCAAGGCTAAAGCAAACTAGTCTCAGCATAGGAAATGCAGTGAACTTCCTCTTCCTAACAGTAAACTTACTGATCTCATCAAGATCAGTATGTTCTTTTTGTTTAACAGGACAAAGTGTAAAGAGAATTTTAATATCTATATTTAGGATTAAAAGACATTTCACCCCATGTGATGTCCATGTCATGTCCACTTCACAAGATCCACAGATTTACAGACAGAGACAGATAGAGCTACCAGGATCTACCTACCTTCCTGTGTTTGCGAGTGGGAGAAGTTGGATCTGAAAGGGAGATGAGATCCAGGCTTATCAAGGAATTAGCCCGAGAGCGGACAGGGGTGGGGCAGGTGTCTGTCATCAAATAGTCCGCCGTTTGGATGCTCATCTGATCAAAACTCCTGTGGAACAGAGAACCAATTGTTACTGTAGTATAAAATGACTCCCAGATGGCCTAGTTTGCAATGGAGATGTAAAGTGCAAACTCAGTGCAAACAACTGCAAGGGGGCTCTATAAGATCGTATTATTGTGTTTTTCTGTATTATCTTGACAGATAAAACGACTTTTCAATACAATAAAAAGAAGCTTCAAAACAAAATCCTCTCATGTGAATCACATGGAACCAGTAAAGAACATTTCAACCCAAAGTCAAAGAGGGGAAAAAAGAAACTATAGGAAAATTATATTATAGTGAAATATATAATATAAAAAATAATATAATATATTTTTACTTTTAAGAGTATGTGGCACAAGTTAAAATATCAGTGTTTTTTGTAAGAACATTTAAACAGAAAACCAAGCATATAATATATTAAAACTAATTATTTCTTGGAAGAATGTGGTGTCATGGTCTCAGGTTCAGAATAAATATTTAAGTGCTGCAACAGCTTTGTTTTTTTTGTCCTGCTCACTATAATATGCGTTGTGACACAACAACAACAAGTCTATATTTCAGCATTAAGGTGCAATATGAATAATTCATGGTAATAGGAATTAATTGTCATCTAGGTCAGAGGTCTTCAACCCTGCTCCTGGGATCCACTGTCCTGCAGAGTTTAGCTCCAACCCTAACCAGCCACACCTGAACCAGCTTATAAAGCACTTCAGGATCACTTGAAAATACACACGTAGGTGAGCGGAAGCAGGTTGGAAATAAACATTGCAGGACAGTGGGTCCCCAGGAGCAGGGTTGAAGATCTCTGATCTAGGTGTCAAAACGGCTACCTCCTGGAATAAAGTTTGACACCATAAAAACGGTTGTTAGAAAAGATTCCTCCATTCAATGTAGTGTCAGTTCTTAAATAAAATCAGTCACATTGGCTTCAAAACTATAAATTTGCTCTAAAGTGAGAAAACCTTGTCTAGGTATTGTGCAAGTTAACAATTGTGCAATTGAACCATTTTGCAATATAACCACCAGGGAGCAGTCTAAGATTAGTTCTGCTTAGTCCCACAAGTATGCAATTGCATTTTCCTTCACTTAGGCTGCATCTGAAATCACATACTTCCTATAGAGTAGGTGAAAAACAGTATGTGACAAAAAAAGTATGTCCGAACAGTACTTATAACAGAGTAGCCAACCGAATTACCTATCATACCTACCTGAAGTGTGCATATGATGAACACTTTACTATCCCATGAGGCCACGGGAGAGGATTTGTGAATGGCAGTGAAGCGACGCAACTACACAATGATAATGACAACATGGCGAATAGGCCTCATTCATAGCAGCGCCATCTTTGATTTTTAATGGGAATGAAAGCGAGGCTGTGAGGGACAGACATGCATCTCTTCAATGGGCTATACTGTTATTTAATGTGTTTTTGGATTGTTCTGCTCATGAAACACTGGAAAAATATCTTTCCAAGAAATTTCAGTTGACAAAAAACTCCCGAAAATATAAGCTGTGGATAATTGTAAGTAATCTTGGAGTTTTATACAGCTTTTTACAGCGAAAACACGGCAAGTCTATCCCTCACAGCCTCACTTTCATACCTGTCATGGTGCTGCTCTGAATAAAGTCTATAGGCATATGTCCGGATTACATTCAAGCATTTATACTATATAGCGGTCGCAAAGTACTGATTCAACATAGGTAAAATAAGTCTTCTTAGGTAAATGGAAAACCAACTTAAAGAGGTTGTTCCACATTATTAAGCAAGTCACAGTTCTTATGTAAATCTCTCACAAACCTTTTGACAGTTCAATAATCTCCATTCGGTTTTTGCTAAATATTAGTTATTTTTATGCCTTTTGCAAGACATTGCACCATTTCATGCCTTTCATCTTCAGAAAGATCTTTCTTCCTCCACATATTATGTGAGAACTGTGACTTGCTTAATAATGTGGAACAACCTCTTTAAGTAGGTTTTCCATTTAAGAAGACCTGGCAAACTAGGCCTACTTAAACCTGTCCGAGATTGATACCAGATATCTAAAAAGATATGAGAAACAAATGCTTTCTTTGAAAAACTAAAATCTGAATGTTTACTGATATGTCACTTGCATAATAATTTGGAACATAGTGTATGAACTGTATAGGACAGTGGTTTTCAAACTGTGGGTCGCGACCCACTTGTGGGTCGCACAGTGAGAAAAGGTGGGTCGCACAAAGGCACTTAGCTGCAGCTAAATTTACGTTACGATGAGTGAAACAAAACCAGTCCGATTAATGACCAAACGACTCTTAAGTGAGTTTTAGCGCCCGCCAAAGTGAATTTTTGTCCCGCCAAAATCTTATTTGATCGGTGAGTAATTAGATGAACTGCTGCGCTTGTCACAGCGCATGTTTAACTGAAAGAACGTCGAGCAGAGAGAGAGAGACTCGGTCGCGCGCGCGCTCTCTCTCTCTCTCTTCGGAGCCAGGCGAAAGTGTAAACATAACAAGACTTCACCGTCTTCAAACTAAGCGCTGTCTTGCTCTCTCTCTCTCCCTCGCACATATTAATCAAAATAAATCAACATGGTGGTAAAAGGTCGGAAGACCAAAGTTTCATGTGGAGCATTCGGAGATTTTTTTTTTCCTGAATTACTGCTGGGTGTGAATTGTGCTAAATAAGTTGCCTTATCTTCTCTGAAAAGCGTCCCAGACATTCAGCTGACATAAAACAACACTTTAATTAAACGAAAAAAAAAATCCAGTGATGAAATGTTTTCTGTGTTGACAGAAATCTTGGATGTCCATGTCCTAACTGCTGGGATAATCACACAACGCGCACATGCACACGTCCAATTCGCGAACTAATGACTCCTTTGAACCGATTCATTTTAATGAATGGTTAAAACAACTGATCTTTCCAACAGTGAACTCAGGAGACGTATGAATCGGTGTATAATCAGTAACACTTTACAATAAGGTTCTATTTATTACATAAAAAGTACAGTTTGCTTACTCAAGCTTAAGCTTTAAAATAAATAAAACCCCTTGTTTTTTTTGAAAAGCATATGAAATTTTTCCACACAGTGCTATCAAGAATCGATAAGAGAATCGTTAAAGAATCGGATCGACAATCAGAATTGTCAGTGGCATTATTTTTATTGATAAAATCTGATCATTTCCCATCCCTATGTGAAGACGGTAAAATTATAATCAAACATTAAAGAACATTCATGTTTTTTTGTTGTTGTTGTTTTTTTAAGAATTAAAAGTTTAAAATATTTTGCTAACATGAGGTCTTGTCACTGTCAGTCTTTTTACATCAGTGCAAAACTAGGGTATACAGATTAAGATCATCAGCATGCATTGATTAATCCCATGGCATGTAGCAAAAAAAAAAAAAAAAAAAAAAAAGTGCGACCAAATCATGCTGGTGCGACTAACTGAGAAAGTTGGTAGCACCAGTGCAAGTGGGTCTTGAGATTGATTATACTTGTCTAGGTGGGTCCTCGAATGAAAAAGTTTGGGAACCCCTGGTATAGGACATGGTACATCCCACTGGCACAGATAAAAAGCCTTTGGAAATCATCATAGTTCTGCGACACAACTTCCGTGCCCCATAACGCAAACATCTTATTAACTTATCTTATTTATTTTTTTGACTGTTAGAAATATGAGGAAGGTGCAGAAATGATCCGCATGCTTCCATCCTTTTTCTAGAGAACACAGTATCTGAGGAAATAACAACTTTACAGCAGGAAGAATACCTGAATACCATTAAGGGGAAAAAGACAAAAATGTTCTTTGACTGGTTTGTTAAAGTAAACGAAAGTCTCACTGGCGGTTCTGACCACAATCCAGTGTTCACGCTTGACTCATCACATTGAAAGAGTTCACATTAATTCAACTGTTTGGGTGTTGAATGCGATAAATGGCTTATGGCATTCTGGTTTCTTAATCCGAATCAACAGCCCTGCTTCATCCTACTAAAATTTGAACTGACAATCTATGTTGGTTCTAGACTTTCCAGGAATATTTTATTAAAAATCATGCTTCATATTGTGAATGACACCCATTTGTTTAGCTATGGCTCAAAAAAGGTTTAATACTTCAATTGCCTCTCTGACTGTTTGAGCCCTCAGGCAAATACATGATCTGACAAGTGTGTCAGTAAGAGAAGCCGTGATCTCAGGGCTATGGATGCTAACGCAAACAACCTGAGACGCCTGTGGCTTTTCATATTTAATCTGAATAAGCTCATATCCAGTTTAAGATTTTGTATCATACAGATAACCATGAATATTCCTTTCAGTGCATTTTGAATTCCTTCGTTGTTTACATGACACACATTACTGTCAATTGTCTGGGGGTTTTTTTTTTCAGTTGACCAAGCCTATTTACAGGATGACCCAATAACACAGATTCTGGATTTAAAACTAAATGCATCCAATTATGAAATATTGAGACTGTGACTCAAATGTGAAAACTTTAAACTTAAAAAGGAATTGCTGATCTACTGTAACTTGTCCCTGACCCACATAGATGTGAATAATATTAAGTTGTGTGTTGACCTGTCACACAAAATTTGATTATGTATATATATAAAAAAAACATGATCTGAACATGTGTGATCATCCTAACACACATCCACCTGATCACATGACAGCACAGCATGTGTCTTGTCCCTGTCACAATTAGTCAATAAATTAAACAAATGCAGGAGTGGCAGAGCTCTGTGAATGACAGGCATCTGATGCACTTTCTGTGGAATTATGCTAATGTTCAAGCACTGCTTGGCAGTCTCACACCCACATACAACACAATGAACTATTAAAAATGGGTTTCGTTCATTTAAATCAACACCAAAGATTCTTTTGTACCTTAAAATAATGTTTCCAAAATCGTTTCAGTGGTTCATCAACTCGTAACAGGGTGAACGGCACTTCTGCATTTGCTTTGCGGCCCTTTATCGGCTATAACCGCACTATGCAAGTTTGCCAGATCGGGTAGCGGATCTGTAGTTTGAATGAGACATAAGAAACTACAAATTTGACTTGCTTTACGGCAAGCGTTATAATGTCATTATTTTGTTTTTCTTCGTTTCTGATGTCGCAATACATCATAATTTCATAAAATCATGCAACATACTCTGCCTTGTCTGTGGACATCGTTATTTTCAAAGCCGGTGCTGGATAAACAAAAAACATGCTTGCGACGGTAGGCAGCGGTAGGCTAAATTATTAACGACAGCGGTACAATTCCGCTTCCAACCTGTAGGGGGAACGAAGAGGAAAAAAGTGCTTTGGTGTTTCTTTAAATAAAGCTGAAATACAATAAAATAGAAACATTAGATGAAAACCTTCTAATACAGTCTTTAACTTCAGTTTTTGCTGCTGACATCTTAAATATTCAGCTAAAAAAATAAACCCTGTCCTATTTGTCTCGGTTTTGGGGTTTTGGAAGATTATCAGTAATATACAGACAACAACAAAGAATTGAAAGAATTACTTTCAAATGATGTGAGAGCAGTTCTGATCACCGAGTGTTATTTATGGATTTTGGAGGAAAGGATTCACTAAAAGGACTCAAACTTGGATTCTAAATCTGTAATCAAAGAGCTTTATGTTTTCATTACTTAGGACAATGCATTTGGGAGGGTTGGGGTACTTTATTTAAGCAAGCAAATATTTGTGAGAGCTTTGCGCAAGGACAAAGATCCACAGCAGAGGCTACTCTTACTAAGACCGCTGCCCCATAAGGAGCATTGGGCCGCACCCAACTGTTACATAACACTGACATTCTGACCCAAATCCACACACATTCTGACCAACCCCCAAACACATAGAAAATAGTCTCTGCTGCATAAGTTTCTTGCAGTATAAAAGTGTGTGTATCCAGTTTGTGTGTGTGTGTGTGTGTGTGTGTGTGTGTGTGTGTGTGCACAATGAAACCCAATGCTTTTGTGTACAAGCTCCACATCTTATGTTCATGTTTACATTTATCTGAGAGAGTGTGCCTTTTGAGTGCACCACATGCCAGCTCTTTTTTTATCCTAACATATAAAGCAATATTCTTCAATACTTCATACTTGTTAAAGATTATGAGGCCAAACACAGTATTTAAAGTGATAGTTCACCCAAAAATTATGTGCATAATGCATTATGCAGCTCTCCGATTTCTTCGCTCGATTTTTGCTCGCAGGTTTCTCTATAGAGCTCCCCCTACAGCTTCGGAATAGATATTTGACAACACTGTCGTCAAAACTCGTTGGCTCGTCCCATCTTCTCCCGCTGGTCATGTGCATTTGTTTTCAAAGAACCCGGCGAACGCACGGAGCCATGTCCACTGAGGTATGTATAATACACAGAAGGCTAGCATATCAATGTTTATATAGTATATGTGTGCAGTGCCGTAAAGCAGTTTGTTACATCGCGAGACCTGATATCACGCGATACTTCCTGATGCTGCGTCCGCCGGCCCGCCGGCCCAAAGTTGCAAGGGTGGTTTTTCGTCTCACAGGCGCTTGAGGAGTGCGAGAAGACCACCATTCAACCCGAAAACAGTCATATAACCATTCCAATGACTCCGAAGCTGTTCGGTTAAGATAAAAAAGTTACTTAGTTCACCTTTAAGAGCCTGATATACTTTAAGGTGAAATCGAAGAAAGAACTGATGTGACTCAATTCCAAACAAAATCAGGCCAAAACGAACTTCGTTTGGACTTTGAAACAGTTTGCCAAAGCGAACTTTCCGGAAAAGTTCGCTCCGGCTGGTAAACACCTTTGTACTATCATTGGTCTGTGGCGATTACGTAATAGGTAGTTGTGTGTCGAGGCTCCGCCTTCTTTCACTTCGAAATCTTTTCTAGTTAATTTCCTCTGCTGAGTCTGTCGCGCTCAGACATTCGCGAGTGAAAACATGAACACACTGGAGAGCTGCTTTATAGTAGAAAATTAAGTTTCTGAAGAAACGAGACACTGACACTGTTTTTCATATTTAATACGGTAAAGCTGCTTGATTTTAAGCAATCTTTTGTATAAAGTGCTATATAAACATGACGTGACTTTACTAGAGTGTCGAATTGCAGAGGTCGTGCAAACAAACTTATCCACGTTGCTATGATTAGATGCTTTTCTTATGGTTTATTAAAAAATGCTTGCTGTTTTCTCAATTTTGTTGTGTGTTTATTTAGTTATTTAGAGGAAAGCGCACAGCAGATATTTTCATCTAACCGTCACTCTCAGCAGAGTGGGCGGCGTCAGATGTTCGATAACAGTATCGCTGTCAAACTTCGTCTTACCCCTTTACTTTTTGCCATTTGGAACTCAAAGGTCCAGATCCCCATTCACATATATGAATATTATATAAAAAATCTAACTATTATATTATTTTTTCTCCACTTATTTGTGTTACACAAAAGAAAGACAA
The DNA here is from genome assembly GCF_951802725.1 of Rutilus rutilus. Lineage (NCBI taxonomy): Eukaryota > Metazoa > Chordata > Actinopteri > Cypriniformes > Leuciscidae > Rutilus > Rutilus rutilus. The sequence goes on along the minus strand of NC_140226.1, from coordinate 20,595,415 downwards.
TTATACAGGTTCAGAATGACATAAAGGCATATAAAAACACATTTGGGTGAATTAATTACTCCTTAAAATTTATATATGAAGAGTTCAGATGCAAAAGCCTCTAAGTGCCATCTGAAATGTTCTTCAAGAATGATCATTTTTATGAAGCTCGTATATTTAAGTTCAGTAATTTCAACTTAAATGGCAGTGAAATTACTGAACTTAAATATACAAATATACTTGATAAAAAAAATTATCATTCTAGAAGAAAATTTCAGTTGACACTTAGAGGCTTTTGCATCTGAAGTCTTCATATATAAATAAGATCGTTATGAGGATAGTTAAAATTAATCAGGTACAGTTAATGTGACCACAGACTCATCTGATGCATCACTTGGCTTCGCGGTACAATGGTAATGTGACAAATTACACACGATAAGCTGTTGCACACAGTGTTGGGAGAACCACACCCCTTCATTACATAAAAACGGTTTGCATACAGACTGTCTCCATTCATGAAAATGAAGGATACAGGATGTGTGAAATCATGCAAGGAAAGACAACAAGCCACAGGATCATAATAATAAAAAAATAAAAACAATGCAAAATACAATTTCATGGAAGAAATATTGATAACCAGTAAGTTTTTTAATTCACTCAATAATAGCAGGTGTTGCAATAAGTTTAAACACATTTTGGACCGCGGTTGTAATTCTTGAATAACAGCAAGAGTGTCTTCCCAATTTTAAAACAACAGTATTTTTCTGAGCATAGTCAATTGGATGGGGGAGCCTGATTATTCCTAACTTCTTCACCTTGGCCCACCTCAGGAAACCTGTTGTTGGTGGTTTTGGAGTTTCTTTTCTTTTGAACAGGATGGTGAGTTTTTGTTTGTTTAGTCATATTAGAGAAGCGGGAAAGCATAGGCAAGTTAGCTGACCAGGAAGATTCTTTTGTATTTGTTATCTTGAGTTAGGAAAGTTTTAACTCCAAGTTATATTTTAGATTAGTTAGCTCACCAGTCCTTATTTCAGTTTTGTAGATGGTTATCTTCCTTGTTTGTTTCTTTTGTTACTTTTTGCTGCCACTACATTTGATCTTGTTCTTGCCCTGGCCATTGCAATTTTTCTGAACGGCTTTTTTTTTAACGTTGATCCCTAATTTGGGTCGCAACACTGCACTTAAGTAGCTTTTTGGCTACTTTGTACTTTGACTGAGTATCAAAGATATTAGCAACTTTTACTCTCTTATTGAAAAAGTATATGTATTCTTTACACAAATACATTTGAAATGAGCAATTCATGGCACCTAACTTTTTCTGCGGCAGTTTATTTCTGCTACAAAAGAAGTGAGATCGCCATCAACAGGGAATTTAAGGTATTATCTTGTATGTTTTGCTCTTACTTGCCCAAACTTGTCAACAAGGCTACTTTACACAAATCGAATGTGAGTGCATTAGCAGGTGGTTGCTGAATCACAGGTGTTTCATATATGAGATGAGGACATGGCTGCAAGTAGGTTTTGACTACTTAAATGTACTTAACATTATTTTATTTATCCGTTATATTGAAGAGAACTTTTTGAAGGCTATTGGTTTACTCATGCCCTTTTTGAGCACTTGAGCTTAACTGAAACTTGAGGGTTTGTAGACGTTTAAGAGTCGTGTCTCGACATTGATTTATTGCAATATTTAGGTGTTTAGTTCAGTTTTATTTCGATTTTAGAAAATAAACGTGATTGCTCTCCTCTCAAATCAACTCTTTCTTGTTTTTCACTGGCATGTCTAGTGCATCTCTGAGCCTACATTCAGTACGAATAAAATACTTAAGTACTTTAAAAACTAGGTACTCTAAGACTTTGAGTAGTATTGAAATTGGTGACTTGTAACTTGTAATGGAGTCATTTGGACTAAAAGGTATCTATACTTTTATGTAAGTATTGTTTTAGGTACTCTTTACACCAGTGTTTCACAACTGGTGGGTCATTTTGAGTGGGTCGCGGAGTGTAAAGAAACAACATCAACCATAACAAAAAAACGTAATTCTAAATGTTTTTCTAGTGTCATACTTTTATTTGAAAGACGCGTGAAAGTTTTTAATTCATCTGTTAGACATTATACAGTGCTCTTCAATCGCATGTACTGTATATCACTTCAGTATATTCTTTCCTTTTCTACTCTATATCTATTTTTGTTTTTATAAAAACATTACGTATACTGCGTTAGACTAAATTGGGAAGGGTCACAGCATTTGCATTATTGTTGTCCTGTTGTTAGTTTAATTAGGATACAAGCATCTGCTAAATGATTCAATGTAAATGTCAATGTATGAAGAGCAAAATAAATTACGAGCATGTCCAATAAAAGTCCAATGAAATTACAGAAAAGTACCAATAAATCATATAACTGGAATGTCATGTGTTAGATGGAAAGGAATTGCAGGTGTGAGCTTCATTCTATTCATCTTCAGTATGTTTTACTAAGAATTCATGTTGTGTAGTTGTCATGGTATTGGTAACTGTAGTTTCCATACCACTTTATTTTCACTTTGTGTTGTTTTTGATGATTGTGTATCATATCAACATATCAACAAAAAATAGTTTTGGACTGCTATTAGCTTTACCTTATACTGTTCATCAGTGTAAGTGACATTGTTAAAGTTTATGTATATGTTAAGTAAAGTGGCAAGGTACTTGTGTGTGTGTTTATCATTTTTGAGAAATAAATTTGCCTGATTCAAATTCCTAAAAATTTGGGTTGCAGCTTCATAACATGGGAAACTGTGGGTCCCATGGCCAAACCAGTTGAGAACCGCTTTACACCTCTGCACTGAATTAATACATTCAAAATATAAGATGTTAAGCTGCCGCTAGGGCTATTTTTTTTTAAATATTATTATTATTATTATTATCTCTAAAGAGCAGTAATGACTCCTCTAAAAAACCAAAAGGTCTCACCCTTGTCTTTATCTTGAGCTGCTATTTTAAACTCCCATAACCTTTCAGGATGATTTCATTTTAAACCCACACACACACCCACAAACAATAAATGTTTAACCTAAATATGGTCACGGTTTTAAAACAATGTGGCCTGGTCGGTTTCACAACTTATTTTGAAAAGGTCAAATCAATCATTTTCATTTTATTATTGTCCAAAAGATAGTATTTTAATGGAGCAAAGGGGTTTAGTAAATGAAAACTCCCACTCCCCTTTACAAATTATGAAAATGACAGAAAACAAGAGAAGAGAAATCTGTCATTATATAACATCAATGACTATGCTATGCTAATGACTATACATTTTGTTAAACCTATACAGGTGAAACTCGAAAAATTTGAATATCGTGCAAAAGTTCATGTATTTCAGTAATTCAACTTAAAAGGTGAAACTAATAGATTCATTACATGCAAGTGATATATTTCAAGCCTTTATTTGTTATAATTTTGATGATTATGGCTTACAGCTTATGAAAATTTTCAAAACTTCTGAGATTTTGAATTTAGGGTTTGCATAAGCTGTAAGCCATAATCATCAAAATTATAACAAATAAAGGCTTGAAATATCTCACTTTGCATGTAATGAGTCACATAAATCACATTATGAAATAAATGTTTTTCACCAAAACACGCTGGCCACAATTATTGGCACCCCTAGACTTTTTTACGAGTAAAATATCTCTGAAGTATATTCTCATTAATATTTATCTTTTTTTAGCACACCAGGGTGACTAGGAACATGAAATTGTCTAGCTATGACTACTTGTTTCACAGGAGTTTAAATATGAGGCCACATTCACATTCACAATGAGTAAAACCAAAGAATAATAGTTCTGATGTGCATCAAAAGATTGTTGAGCATCACAAAATAGAAAGTGGCTCTAAGAAAATAGCTAAAGAATTGAAAATCCCCATTTTGACCATCAGGGCAATAATTAAAAAGTTCCAATCAACTAAAGATGTTACAAATCTGCCAGGAAGAGGACGTGTGTCTATGTTGTCTTAATGCACGGTGAGGAGGAAAGTTTGAGTGGCCAAAGACTCTCCAAGTGTCACAGATGGAGAATTGCAGAGATTACTTGAGTCTTGGGGGTCAGAAAGCCTAAAAAAACAAAAATATCAAACAACCCCTATATCACCACGTGTTGTTTGGGAGCGTTTCAAGAAAAATCCTCCTCGCTCTTCCAAAAATAAACTCCATCATATTCAGTGGTCAGACACGACTGGAACTTCAAAAGGGACCGGATTCTGTGGTCAGATGAAACAAAAAAAGGGCTTTTTGGCAGCAAACCCAGCAGATGTGTTTGGTGCAAACAGGGATAAAAAGTACCCCATGTCTACGGTTAAATATACTGCTGGATCTTATATGTTGTGGGCCTATTTTTTTGCTGGAGGTCCTGGACATCTTGTTCAGATACATGGAATTATGGATTCTAGCAAATACCAACAGATAAAAAATCTAAACCTGACTGCCTTCTGCTAGAAATCTTATAATGGTCCGTGGTTGGATCTTCCATCAGGACAACGACCATCCAAAACAAACATCAAGATCAATACAAAAATGAGTAACTGAGCACAAAATGAAGCTTCTTGAACCGTCCCAGTCCCTTAAACTGAACCCTATAGAAAATTAGTGGGGTGAACTGAAGAGAAGAAGCACCAACATCAGCATGTGAATCTGCAGGATCTGGAGAGATTCTGTATGGAGGAATGATCTCTGATCTCTTCTCAGTTGGTCTCCAAACTCATCAGGCATTATAGAAGAAAACTCAGAGCTGTTATCTTGGCAAAAGGAGGTTGCAAAAAGTATTTAATAACAGGGAGCCAATAATTATGGCCAGCGTGTTTTGGAGAAAAGCATTTACTTCATAATGTGATTTACCCCCCACTTTCAATTCTTTTACTTCAATGAAAGGTTAGATTTTAGAGTCAGGCGCTCTAACAAGGAGGCTAAAGACTGCAGCCTCTAGCGAATATATATATATATATTCATTCATTAATGTGTATGTCTTGGTTTTGGTAATTTTTGTGAATGACACTACTTGAATAGCCTATATGTGCATATAGGTATCTCATTAAGGAGAGTGGTGAGATGAGATTTAAGTTTAAAGGTGAATTCTTATAATAATGGTTATAGTAATACTACTGATAATACTAAAGGTTTGAGTCTTACTGATTTATTTATGTGGCACTCCAAGGTACATGATCAACATGGTAGTACAACTGTACTTTTTTGATACAGCGGGTTGCCCCGTTTGTTTAACAGTAAAATTCTGAGCCTATGTTCACCTCTTCTATTTTATATCAAAGAATGCCATTCTGTTACTAATCCGCTCACAAACACGCAGTACAAAAACAGTCAGTACTCTGACCCATCTACAGGTACATGTGTCTATATGTCAAATGTATGCATGGTTGAGTTCCTAAGCCTTCCCAGATAATTCCTTTAAGTGTCTTTCCTGTAAACACACGTCTCCCTGTGTCAGCCTTCGTCTCCCTGGGATTATGTGTCTTTTAGAATGTTTCAATTTTTGGTTTTGAATTCATGAAGTGATGGATGTCACAGAGTTTCCCCTCAGGATGTGAGTTTGATATCAACTAAACTGTATTTGATGCAAACTGTGCAGGATGCAGTATATTTAATCTGAGCATCATGTGACGATATCTCCTCTTACAGTAAATAAATATGACTATTTTCTCTCAAGTGTTTTGGAAAAAAATGATCTCCAAAATAACAAATGCTGTCATCCCAAATACATATTTTTTGGTTTATAGCTCATATGGATGTCATGAACAGAAGAAATTGTTAACCAAACTAAATGACTTTCCACCATTGAAAGACACTACATGATAAAAGTTTTGACCTCTTTGACTAATCTAAATTTGCAGGGTGCCCTTCTTATTCAAATGATTAAAGAATATAATGAAACTTCCCTGATATAACATAATTTTTTTCTTTACTTTGTCATTAGTGATTCATTAGTAAGTACAAAATACAGTTTGTGAGGTGTTTACAGAATGGGACTGAGTGGATTCTTATAACAAATCTGTTTATTTATTATTGTAGATGTATTTAAATTATCTCCTTACCTTTGTTCTGAATAAGTGCATTTATATACTAAAAGGTATCTTTAAGCAATGTAAACCATGCATGATTAGATACAAGTGAAGCTGCCAGAGAATCATCACTACATTGATAACAACTTTTACATGATAAGATAACATATATGTGGAAACAACCTTTATTTATTTGATTTTACACTGTTTGCATTTCAACCCTTTAAGATGGACCCTCCAAGAGCTCGAACATAATTCAAGCCTCTAACGAATAGAGCCTTTATTTAATCAGATTTCTGTGAGATGTGTCTGGGCCGGTTGAAACATCTCTCAGTGAGCCTGATAGTAACTTCTCTTAACAGATCTTGAATTATGACAGCCTAGTTATATGTCAGCATGTGCAAGTGTGCATTTCAGAAACCATGTAGATAAGACAAAAATATGCATGATAAGGGGAGAAATAACAAGATTAAAATATGAGTAGAAAGTTATCACAGTTTTATCAACAAAAAGAGGCATAAAAAAAGAGAGGCATAAATCACCTTGCATTGGCACAAGCATAAATTGCAAATCACTTATAGATATGACTAAGTAATAGGGCAGCACGATATATCAAAATTATCGAAAAATCACAAATATACATATCACGATATGCATATTGCAATGATTTGCATGATTGACTGCATGAATTTAATACTCCAAAAGATGGTAAAAAGTTCAGGTTTTAGGTCGACGCAAACAGCAGAGAGTAGACTGGACACATGACTGTTACAGTACATAAATGTGACATACTTAATGTTATTACGCGCAATAAGCGAAGTATTCACACACACAGAAAGCCACCTCTCGGACAGCGTGTGATTCCTAATTCAGTTCTCTCCCGCAGCTTATATTGTCAAATACACACAAAATTGTGTTAAAATGCCTGTCTTGGTGAGTATTCATGTACAATTTATTTTGTCAATGATATGCCAGACAATACAAATTTGCATCATTACAAATGAATGAAAGCTGTTTTCTCATGTGTATAAAAAGTTTGCAAACAGCAAAGTCCTCTAAGGTTGGAGATAATAGGTTGGAGATAACTTCCAGTTTTTAAGTCTGCCTTTATTATTATTATAAAGCAGGTGCAGATGAATCATATTTTTAGTTATTCCCCTCGAAAGTCACATGGAACACAATAACAAACTGTATTCAAAGAAACAAAAAACTTCAGAGCAAAACTGGTTTCACTGGTTTTAATGGGAAGCTCTCTAGGCAGACATGTTAAAAATACAAAAAGCGCTGAATGAAATAAACTACAACGGGAAGGAGTAATCAGCTTCTGTTTTATATCGCTCACTGGGATATTTCACAACCACTCTTTGCACATTCCTGCAGCATGAGTTTATGTGCTTATAGGAACATGCAGAGCTGCCCAAGACAAAGAGCTTTTCACACAAAAAGAGGGGTGAAAGTCAAGATAGAGAGTGCACCCACCCTCCAGCACTTTTCACCAGGTTATTACAACTGTTGAAGAACTGATGGCCTGCTATGATCATCTGGTAACAATTTTAACCGTTTCATGACATTGTCAGTGGCATGCAAACAAATGAACAATGGTCACATTACCTTCTGTGCTTAATAAATCAAATAAAATGGTAAAACGGTACAATAAGATTCTGTACATTAGCATTGGTAAATGCAATGGCTAACATGACATAAAACAGCATTTATTAATCTAGTTTATACAGTATACTAATACAGTATTATCATTTGAATTGTATAACGTAACCTTAGCTCGTGAATTTTTAACAAGTGTGAATGAAAAAAATCAATAAAAAAAAGTTTTTCATTGTTACTTTGACCTAATGCATTATTGAATGTTAACAATGTTAATTTATTGTAAAGTGTTACCAGTAAAATGTATTTTGAGATACAGACAATGGGATTTTCTCTTTAGATCTAAAATATAAAGCAAAAGATATCAATTGTAGTCAGGACTATAGTGTGCTGTTTATTTGAGTGTGTGTGTGTGTTGCCTTGGCAGCGGAAAATTCAAAGCAGATACTTCGTTTGTTGTTGTTTATCATGCCAAATCTGTAAAGAAACACTGACGTGTCTACTGAACACAAACATATAGGTGCTTCAAGCAAAAAGATTGTATCATAAAAACACTCAAGCTGTAAAACAATGGAAGAGATTTAATGGAAAAAGAAATATGAACAAGATGAATAAAAAAACTCATGCCAAAAAACGCTAAAAAAGCATGCTAAAAAACCCTCCAAACTCATCTATGACTGTTCTGAGTGGAACAAATCCTTCTATTTCTGCTTTACAAAAGCATACAGTGTTGCAAATCCAGATGTTTGCCGACCACAGTGAGTCACTGCTCGTCCAGAGCTTTCTAATATGCCAGTTTTAGAACAAATCTGGCAATGGTAACAATCACTTTCTGATGTGATCCAATCCATGAAGACTTTTCACTTGAAACACACAGGTTTGTCTATGATTGTGAGGGTCTAATGTTTTTAGACTCACAAATATAGTCAAACACGCCAAAAACAGACTTGTAAGGACATTTAAACTTGACCATTTAAACAGCTCATAAATTTCCCAAATCACCAAACTAATTTTTTTTCTGGCCAAAATAATTTTCAAAAATATGCTGAAAATATGCTCTGCCACTTATAGTCCAGGCGTTTTAAGCCAAAATGGGGGTCAACCGTGAACAAATTGCAACAGAATCAAACTCAACTGATTTTGTATCCTCAATATGTCCTGAGTAAGGAAAAAAAAGCCCAGAAGAATCCCATTAGGGGAAAGTTTATTCCTACACCTATTCATTCTTTTTCTCACGTGAATAGGGTAAAAAATTTAACCTTTAGATATCACCATGAAAATTACTGAGTTGATTACTTCTATCAAGAAAAACAAAAAATGTATTACAAGTTTTTTTTAATTGTTTGTTAACATGGACAAACGGTGCATAATCTAATTACAGATGTGCTAATTTGCATAAATACCACAACAGGTCTAAACATTGGGTATAGCCAGGTGAAAATGTCTTGTTGAATCTTGTTGACAAATAACAGTAAAATATTTAATATTAAGGTCTGAATGGAACCCATTTAGGCTACCCATGAGCATTAATACATAGAGGCAGGAAGAAGTACTTTAGAAACCAGCCTTTATTAACTATTATTGCAGAGATTGGGTTTGGGGCTGGGTCCGTGGGACTGTTTCTGGAGATTTTTATTTTACTTACCTTTTGTCTTCTGCATTCTCCTTACCATTGTCTCCTGTTCTTGTCTCAGATTCGTCCCCCAGAAACAGTCCCACGGACCCAGCCCCAAACCCCATCTCTTAAAAATCAATAAAGGCTGGTTTAAAGGACTTCTTCCTGCCTCTATGTATTAATGCTCATGGGTAGCCTAAATGGGTTCCATTAAGACCTTAACATTAAGTATTTTACTGTTATTTGTCAACAAGATTCAACAAGACATTTTCACCTGGCTATACCCAATGTTTAGACCTGTTGTGGTATTTATGCAAATTAGCACATCTGTAATTAGATTATGCACCGTTTGTCCATGTTAACAAACAATTTTAAAAAACTTGTAATACATTTTTTGTTTTTCTTGATATAAGTAATCAACTCAGTAATTTTCATGGTGATATCTAAAGGTTACATTTTTTACCCTATTCACGTGAGAAAAAGAATGAATAGGCGTATGAATAGGCTATATTTGGGTCTTTTTCGGAACTTTCCCCTAATGGGATTCTTCGGGGCTTTTTTTTCCTTACTCAGGACATATTGAGGATACAAAATCAGTTGAGTTTGATTCTGTTGCAATTTGTTCACCCTTTTTTCCTAAAACGCCTGGACTATTAAGGAAATATATTTTTCTAAATGTACTTTAAGGCGTAAGAAAATACATTTCAGTAAGAAAATATATTTTGGGCACATGCAATATATTAGTAGATAAACTGACAATAAAGAATGGCCAATAATAGGCATAAAGTATTATAAGTAACATATGTATGTAAATATGTTTTGGGGTATTTGTTTATTTTTAATGTATTATTTTGTATTATTATTATTATGTTCACGTTTTGTTTTAAATCTACTGATATTCAATAGGTTTGTGTAAAGAGGTTTGGGGTTTAGCAAACACCACCTCTGTATAAAAACATACATACACACTGTAAAGTTTCAGGAGTGACAACCGCATTTAAATGCCGGAGTGCGTCCCTTAAAGTATCGTTCCACGTACGGAACAAGACTCACTCCCGAAACTGCGATGATTGACAGCGTGGTAACCATAGCAATGTTCTGGCGTCTCATGTGTTTGGTATACGCAATTCTAACCAAAGAAATATTACAGCGACAAAGGACTCATTATGTTCAGCAGTTTTCCCTTAAAGCTCAGTCAATGGTAACGGAGGTGTAGTGTTTTTCTTATGCTTGTAAAGGCTGCTTCACAGAGTGGCTCTTGCAGTGTTGCCATGTCCACTTATTAGGTTATAAGCGTTTTAAAGTCAGCAAGTGCTGGTGTTGTGCTGAATTTCAACCCCCTGACAAATTATTACCCCCCTAGTTGAAGTCAGTACCTGATTGCCTAATCCTAACCCCACCCCTAATCCTAACCCTACCAATACTAGGGGGGTAATAATTTGGCGGGGGTCGAAATTCGGCACAACACCGGGCGTGATATTTTGGTCTTATTTTTAGCACAAAGCATTTGAATTTATTTCGATTTATTGTGGTCTTGTTCTTGTTCTTTGTTTTTATAGCTAGATTTGGCAACACGAATGAGTCAAGGCTCGTACTGCTTACCCTGTGATTTCTTTCACCACACATAGAAGAGAGAAATATTTGATGCACGTTAATGCACGTTAAACTACTTCATTAACAACTAGTTGCTCAGTTCGGTTCCGTACACACGGCGTAAGATTTTTTGTTGTCACTACTAGAGTTAATTCGGTTGTAGAATGAGGTTGTCACTCCCATTGAATACTGAACTGTGTGTGTACAGAACAGGATTAAGCACTAAAAGGTGAAGTGACAACCGAATTTAGTTGCAGTGTGTAGGCTTCGTGGCCTAAGAGTTGTCTTCACTAATACAGAAAAACAACCATGTGTGTATGTAGAAATGTGTTGTTAGCATTTTATGTCATGACAACAAAGCTTACAGTCAGCTTACAATATCAGTCATCATCGTGAAGAGCTGGATTTCTCTCAACCCCCACTTTCCCGCAACACACACACACACACACACACCCTGCCCACAGGCAACTGTGGAGTTAACCATGCAGCTCACAGCAGCTCTTTCGCATTTCCAACAGATCAGTGTTTCCACACAGAGTGGTCATAAACAGTTTAGCTTAACTTTTTATTACCGTAAAAAGGCTAATGAACACTGTGAGTCACTTTACTTTCTCAAACTGTCAAAGCTGCCAACTGTAAATGCATACGTGTTTTTCATTTAATGTAGCCTATGCAGTCTGCTTCTATTGTGTGGGTGATCCTCAATCTTTTCTCTGATCATATTGCTTTTCAGAGCCATTTGTACACAACAACCACCTGAATTGATGTGAGCTAAATTAACAATCATTGAGCAAATTAGATTGTCATCACTAAAATTAGGTATAAATCTACAGCTATTTCAGAAGTGTTAGTTCATAAATTCAGATGAAGCCACGGAGGTATAGTAAATATAATTGTTTCTATAAATGTTATGAAAATATTAGCTCTACAATCTTCTATGTTTAGAAGGCTGTGACTCTTGCCTACAGCAGCAGGAAATTCTTGCCGGTCCTCTTCATCTTTAATCCCTTTAATATATGCCTTTAACAAATGACAGACATTATGATCTATTATCAAATCAAATCAAGCTGCTATTCTGTCTCTCTAACATCATCTGTTATGAAAGTGAGATGATATATCACTTAAATCAGCATGCTTATTAAAGATGAAATACAAAACAAAATTTCATTTTCTATTTTGTCCCAAGATTACACTGATTCTGTGACAAGTGCAACAACAAAAAAAAAACTAAAGTGTCTAGTCTGGTGATTAAAATCGTCTGTCCAACTAATCCCATTTATACTCCTGCAGTGTGAAGCTATTTTGCTTATTCATATGATCATAAATGAATTTTAACAGACTCATTGAACAGCACCAGGTGTAGTGGAAAGTGGCATTAACATGGACAAGCATATCATAAATACTAAAATGTGCAGAAATGGTTAATTATGGACAATAGTTATTTTTAGATTATATGTTGTTATGCTTCCGTCCATGTAATCTGGAAAGAACTGATCACAGTATTATACAGCAGATTTATTTATTTTACTCACTAAAAACACAGCATATGTGATTCAGTAAATCTAAAAAAGCACCCAACTTATACAAGAAGAAACCTGCTATTGAAATACAAGGACGTCTCATCCCAGTAAGCCAAAGGTGAGGGCCTAAACTAGTCAAGCAAAATCTCACCACTTGAAAAAACAGAAGCATGTTTGTCTATTTAACAACATGCTCTCTACATCAAATCAAACAAAGCTCCCCATCAAATGTGATTACGCAAGATGAAAATAAATCAACAGTGGGACTATAAAGAACACTGCTGATTCTTGTCAGATTTTGCTTTTGTGTCCAAACCCTTACATTTACATTTATTCATTTAGCTGACGCTTTTATCCAAAGCGACTTACAATTGCTATATATGTCAGAGGTCGCACGCCTCTGGAGCAACTAGGGGTTAAGTGTCTTGCTCAGGGACACATTGGTGTCTCACAGTGGATTCAAACCCGGGTCTCTCACACCAAAGGCATGTGTCTTATCCATTGCGCCACACCACCCCTTGATTGTTCAACACAGACGAAGCCTCGCTAGAATTGTGTGAATAAAGAGTGTTTTGAATACTACCTCAGTGGAAGGTAACTAGTCTTTAGCAAGTAGAAATATTATAGCACATCTTCAGATCACAGAGACATGCAGGCTGATCAGCTCAATGCAGATTCAGCAGTGTTGTCAAACCGCTGACTGTCTTTCCACTGTCTTATGGCATGATACAATCCTGATACTACATCGCAGTCCACAATGTCGCAATTTTTTACAGATAAATCCATGTCTAATAATCTACATATAAATTAGACCAATGGAACTTACATAGTCATGTAGTGTAGCCTCATAAACTGAACTTAATTCACCATTGTTCAGAGGACACTATAAACTTTCACATTACAACATTAAAATCAATGAAAAAACTTTCTTTAATAAGTTATCAGGAAACATAGTATTTAAGAGCCCAGTAGTTTATGTACATTACTCTTATAACATGCTACCGTAATTTTTCTCATCAAAATCAAGATATTTTTTATTTATTTGAGCCTATTTAGGACCATTATGATTTTTTTATTTATTTACCGGTAACCCCCAATAAACATGTTTTTGTTTAGATTTGATTCTTATTATATTCTCATGACAGTAATTATTTTTTACATCAACGTAAATGAAAGATAGTACATGTAACAGCTGGCATATAAAATATATACATTTTTGCAATTGCTACACTTTCACAATGAGAATAAGACGTTTATGCATTATGAGGGAGGAGGCGCTTAATTGTCTTGATTCAAATAATGCTTCATTGAATAATTCAGCAGTAAGGCTTTATCTATCATTTCAGTTGAAGTTTTGTGAGATTCACACAAACTGAGATATGAATACATATGAATTAAAGTTGAATATATATGAATCATGACATTTCTAACAATCATGACACTGCCTATATCAAATTATCTGTTGACCATGTTTGTTAAAGACAATGATAAGAAATTTACCCTACCAAAAAGTGTTACCAACTATATAATAATTTTTAAAATAGTCTGCCAGCCTGGCAAAGCTGATGTTGAGCTTGTTTAGTTGGTACAGCTGGTCTCCCAGTCTGACCAGCTGAAGACTGACCACCAGGTTAACTAATACCAGTGAACGTGGATGCAATGAGAGATTCCAGCATATGGTGCTCATTCAAAAATTCCCATGAAAGATATTTGTGAGAAAAGAGCATTAAAAAATGAGACGGCAGATCACTCACCTGTGGTTGAACACATGGTCCACTTCTCCGGAACTGCTGAGCATCTCTTTATCTTTATTTCTCGTTTTGGACCTCCAGGTCGGGAAACGTTTCTTCTTCTTCTCGCTGGGGCTGGTGGGCAGTGAGTCCGGGGATGAGGTGACATCTCCATGGCTCGACGGTAAAGTCATAGACGAACCTCTGAAACTCGCGCGCTCGTCTTCGGGTGAAGTCCCCCACTTACCCTCAGTCCTGTCAGCATCCTTGGTTTCCTTACCTAAACTCTTTGACTTCCCAAACAGCTTCTTAATTTTGGACTTTGATATGCTCATGATTAAGTATATACGACATATACAAAGATAAAGTTTCCCTTTAACCTAATGAAGGTTTCTAAACTGAAAGTTTGAAATGCGCACGCTTTGTTTGACGCGCGCTGGAGGTTTGGTGTTTTATTCACGCGCTCCTGAAGCTCACAGGAGCGTGTTGGGCGGAGCGCGCAGTTCATCTTTGAACTTCGTATTTACTTTGGTCTGAGCTGTAAAATCTAACAAAAGTAGATTTTAAAGATGAATATACTGGAACTGGAATATATAGACGCATAACTTGTTCTGAATTATCTATTGTCAATTTACAGTGCTTCTTTTATTAAATCTAATCTCAATTTGCTGTGTGAAGCAACTACTGTAATTTTCTTTCGAATGGAAAGGGGTTATAGCGCCTTCTGGTGGTCATACGTCTAAAAATATTAAATGAAATCTGAAACTCACAACTTGTAATTAAATAATATTTTTCATATTACAATGACAATGAAGTTAATATATTGTAGACGTTTCTTTAAGTTTTTTTTTTTTTTTATGTTCCTGTAACCCTTTAAATAAGGCTTAATTTGTTAACATGAACAGTACTTCTATTAATCTGGTAACACTTCACAATAAGGTTCATTAGTTAACATTAATGTATTAACTAACATGAACGAACAATGAGCAATACCTTTGTTACAGTAGGCTACTTATTAATATGTTTTAATGTTAGTTAAAAACTACAGCTGTTCAATGTTTGTTCATGTTAGTTCACAGTGCATTAACTAATGTTAACAAATACAACCTTTGATTTTAACAATGTATTAGTAAATGTTGAAATGAATATGAACTAAGATTAATAAATGCTGTAGAAGTATTGTTCATTCTTGGTTTATATTAACTAAGGTTGTTAACTACTGAACCTTATTGTAAAGTATTACCATTAATCTTAATGTTGATTTCAACATTCAAAAATACATATTTCAAATGAAAATTCATATTTTAACACAAGTTAATCCACTGTGAACTAGCATGACCAATGAACAATTGTATTTTATTTTATTAACATTTAAACATGAATAAATACTGTAAAAATGTAATAGTCATTGTTTATATTAGCTAATGATAAAGTTCACAAATGAGAGTTTATTGTAAAGTGTTACCAATGTTCCAAACAAAACATTTTATTGGTTTTTCCTGTCTTCAGTTTCACTTTGTCTTTTGTAATATCCCTTCGACAAAAGTCAGTGACAATTTTTTTGGGGTGTAAGTTTGTTTGTCTCATGATCATCCTGTTAGATAAAATGACAAAAACGAGCATATTCTCAGAATTCCCCCCTCCCCCAATGAGCAATGGCTAAATTTAGTTATATATCCATTCTAAAAAGGTTTTATATCTGTACTGCAGCCAAAATGCGTGGATATCCTTAACATTGGAAAGAAGGACTGAAATGGAAATGGCAGAAATCTGTTGTGAAAGTGATATGCTAAAATAATTCATACACCAAATTTATCATAGCTGCCAGCAGTTTATTTAATGAGAGTGCGATGGCATATGGCAAACATGCAGTATTTTCATAGTTAATGTCAAACCTGTTCCTTGCACGCACGCACACACACACACAGGCCCAATCAGAAACCTACAAAGAGCAACGTTTTAACATTCAGTTACTCAGAGAGATATGGGCTGAATAGTATGGAGGGAGCATCTCTCAAAAAAAAACAAAAAAAAACACAGCACATTGCTGATTCCTTTAAATGCACAAAGCTGAAAATTTTTAAAAAGGGGGCCCTGAACCAACTTTCTAATAACGTGCCAATGATCTCTTGTATAGAACTCTAAGTGAAAGGATGGCAGGCTGGAAAAAAAAAAAATCCCTACATTTTCACAACCATCAGCATAAGCAGAGGAGTGGAAAAAGGAAACAAGCCCCCCTACAACACCATCTTCCTGTTTTTTTGTTCCCACAGGGCAGCAACTCACTCACTTCCAACCACGTTTTCTTTTTTGCTACCTTGAGGAAATGTATAAGGCCAGAAGTGTCATACAAGTATCATTCTATTACATTCAGCTCATGAATGTATAAAAGTCGCATGTTAATCTCTGAAAACCCAAAACAGTATTTACAATTCTCTATCACAAATAGAATTGAAAAAACATATGGCAACCAATTTCTTTCATTATTATCTTTCTCCAAATCAGAAACATCAAGTTTACACTCAACATTGTATCAACATAAAATGCAGTTTTTTTAATCAAACTTGAATCTGGTAAGACTATAAAGCCATTTTTCTGTCTATATAGCCATCCTTCATAGCACCACATGTTAAAAACAATCCGTCTTCTTTAAATGAGATGCCCCTTGTAAACCATTTCCTTAAAAAAAAAATTGTGTTGCTACTATTCAAATTGTTAAGGACACTTCAAGTGAAGTAGTTCTACCTCTAGAGCTACACAGGCATTTCCCTTCATGTGTTTCGTGCCATGGGATGCAGTTATGATGGCGCAGCACTCTTAACATTAAATAACGAATCTAGAGTGAATAAGGCAGATCTATAGAATCTCTTCATGCATCTATAGTCTCTGTTAAAGAGGCCTTTCTTCCATCAAAAGGCCACAGGTGCTACGAATTTACTACATGGTATGAAAGGTGCCATTTCTGCAAACAACTGATGACTAATGTATATGATATGACCTTCATATTTGAGTGTTGAACTCTGACATCAACATAAGTCAATAAGCACTTCATTTAAAACATCAGTAAAGCGTCTTTTGAGACTTCGGTCGGTGTGTTCAGCGGGCTAAACTGCTCTCTAAAACTCTCTGAAAATAAACACTGGAGCTTTCAACACTATTCAAATGCATTTAGATGCAAACAAAACAAAAATGCTTTATAACTCTTCACGTTGCAAGCTTAGAAAAAGCATTGTTTTCATATTTTAAATCCATAATAAAACAAAAGGCTGGTGAACCCACTCTGTTATTGCTACATAGTGTGGGTGAGAGGAATAGATATGCGTGAGCCACATGCTCACACGCTGTTAGGCATCGATACACTGACAGTATCTGGCATTTTCTGCTTTAACACTTAAACTAGGACAACAACAAAAAAAGTAACGTGTGATAACAGCCTTTCGGCCACACCGAAAATGTATGATATGTCCTAAAGAGCTGTAACGGAGGAGGGAGAAATCATGCATTGGGTATTTACTCTAAATAAAAGAGAAGGAAAAAAGGAGTCCGTAGCTATTTTTTTTTCTCTTTCTCGTGTGATGGAAACGAAACAGTCCCAGCGCAGGGAGGGGAGTGGAGGAGATTTTGAGCCATTATTTGACAAGCCGTTTTGCTACGTCAGCGTAGGCGATCTCGATCTCCTTGTCGCTGGGACATGTGTTGGTGAACTCCTCACGCTTGTAGGCATTGTTCAGGTATCTCCAGATGCCCGTCATGTCTTTAGGGATCTCAAAGCCTCTGTACTTCTTTGCCACCACCTGCAAACCGAAAGAGAGAAAATTAACTGGTAAATCCTTCTGCTCAGTTCGTCATGTATTATGGCACATAATAATCATATTGTGAAATTCTCTTTAATCTGAGGCAGAGGTTGGCCTGTTCGACTGGTTACCTTAACGATGTGGAGTTTGGGCAGCAGGTTGCAGTCAGCCAGAGTCATCTCTTCACCGTCTAGGAACCTGCGCACAGAGGCCTTCATCTCCTCCATGCTGTTGTGGTCGATCTCGTCCGGTAGAGGAGAGCACAGGTACTCATCCAACTTCTGCAAGGTCTTCAGCAGTCCCCTTTCCAATGCTATATGTCGTCAACAAAAAACAACATGTTTTCAATTGTTTGCCATTCACAGAATGTGAACACTCAAAAAGAAATCGAAAGCACACCAAACTCTGACCATCTCAGGTGGTTCACAGTCCGGTTCACTTCCAAGCAAGCAATTTTACATTTAAAAGACGTCTAATAGACGTCCAAACACAGCCCTGACGTCTAGGATAAACAAGGCAAAATTTGGGCTGTCAGTGAAAATGTTATAGATGTCTAACCATAGCCCAAGAATAGACGCACAGGCTATGTGAAACATGTCAAAGAAATGAAACCAAACACCTTGTAATCACTGTTGACTTTGCTTACATGATATATCATACATCTTGCAAGTCATTTTGGCAAAAATGACATGCAACCAAATTCAAGGTTATTTTGGCCAGAAGTGGGTTACTCATAGCCGGACTATATCGGGTCTACAGTTAACCTAGACGGTGAAATTATTATGGCTATTGCTTGCTGGGTTGTAACATGTATTGTGATTAATAAAAAAAAAATACAACTTAATCATATAAATCAAAGTTGTTCTTCATATTTTCACCTTGCAGACAGACAGCAACTTTAAAGCTTTTTTTAATCTGTGTCTGTTTTTCCAAATTGCAAAGACACAACAAAAATATCCCAATTCACAGTAAATTAACTAATTCACTTAATTTAATGACAGAGCATTGTGTTGTAAAAAATGAAAAGCAAGTTTAAGAAATAAAATAAAATAAATAAATAAAAGCAAAACTATTATCAACTACACACGGAAGATAAAATAGGTCAGTTTTCTAGAAAAATTACATCATCTTGCAATGCCTCAGAGTAGACAAATTACAAAAGAAATATCATTGTATAATATAAAATAATGTCAAATCGATTAATCGCGATTCTAAAATAAAAGTTTGTGTATATATATATATATATATATACACAATACAAATATATATATATACAAAAGTTTGTGTATATATATATATATATATATATATAAACTTTTATTTTAGAATCGCGATTAATCGATTTGACATTATTTCATATTATACAAAGATATTTCTTTTGTAATTTGTATAAAAAATCTCGCAATACATGACAATATATATATATATATATATATATATATATATATATATATATATATATATATATATATATATATATTAGTGTGAGGAAAGTAAGTATTTGAACACCCTGCTATTTTGATTATTTAAATCATGGAGGGGTCTGAAATTGTCATCGTAGGTGCATGTCCACTGTGAGAGACATAATCTAAAAAAAAAATCCAGAAATCACAATATAGGATTTTTTAACTATTTATTTGTATGATACAGCTGCAAATAAGTATTTGAACACCTGTCTATCAGCTAGAATTCTGACCCTCAAAGACCTGTTAGTCTGCCTTTAAAATGTCCACCTCCACTCCATTTATTATCCTAAATTAGATGCACCTGTTTGAGGTCGTTAGCTGCATAAAGACACCTGTCCACCCCATACAATCAGTAAGAATCCAACTACTAACATGGCCAAGACCAAAGAGCTGTCCAAAGACACTAGAGACAAAATTGTACACCTCCACAAGGCTGGAAAGGGCTACAGGGAAATTGCCAAGCAGCTTGGTGAAAAAAGGTCCACTGTTGGAGCAATCATTAGAAAATGGAAGAAGCTAAACATGACTGTCAATCTCTCTCGGACTGGGGCTCCATGCAAGATCTCACCTCGTGGGGTCTCAATGATCCTAAGAAAGGTGAGAAATCATCCCAGAGCTACACGGGAGGAGCTGGTCAATGACCTGAAAAGAGCTGGGACCACCGTTTCCAAGGTTACTGTTGGTAATACACTAAGACGTCATGGTTTGAAATCATGCATGGCACGGAAGGCTCCCCTGCTTAAACCAGCACATGTCAAGGCCCATCTTAAGTTTGCCAATGACCATTTGGATGATCCAGAGGAGTCATGGGAGAAAGTCATGTGGTCAGATGAGACCAAAATAGAACTTTTTGGTCATAATTCCACTAAACGTGTTTGGAGGAAGAAGAATGGTGAGTACCATCCCAAGAACACCATCCCTACTGTGAAGCATGGGGGTGGTAGCATCATGCTTTGGGGGTGTTTTTCTGCACATCGGACAGGGTGACTGCACTGTATTAAGGAGAGGATGACCGGGGCCATGTATTGCGAGATTTTGGGGAACAACCTCCTTCCCTCAGTTAGAGCATTGAAGATGGGTCGAGGCTGGGTCTTCCAACATGACAATGACCCGAAGCACACAGCCAGGATAACCAAGGAGTGGCTCTGTAAGAAGCATATCAAGGTTCTGGCATGGCCTAGCCAGTCTCCAGACCTAAACCCAATAGAGAATCTGGAGGGAGCTCAAACTCCGTGTTTCTCAGTGACAGCCCAGAAACCTGACTGATCTAGAGAAGATCTGTGTGGAGGAGTGGGCCAAAATCCCTCCTGCAGTGTGTGCAAACCTGGTGAAAAACTACAGGAAACGTTTGACCTCTGTAATTGCAAACAAAGGCTACTTTACCAAATATTAACATTGATTTTCTCAGGTGTTCAAATACTTATTTGCAGCTGTATCATACAAAAAGATAGTAAAAAAAAAAATCATACGTGATTTCTGGATTTTTTTTTTTAGATTATGCCTCTCACAGTGGACATGCACCTACGATGACAATTTCAGACCCCTCCATGATTTCTAAGTGGGAGAACTTGCAAAATAGCAGGGTGTTCAAATACTTATTTTCCTCATATACACGTATATATAATTTAACACAAACTTTTATTTCAGAATCGATTAATCGATTTGACAGCACTAAATATGACATAATATAATATAATAATATAATTTAATTCACAAAATTAGAAATTTAAAAAACTGATAACAAAAGGGATTCCAAAAAAAAAAGAAAAAAAGGATGAACAGTGAGTGATCTGCCCTCTAGAGGGAGAAAGTTCCAAAAGAGAATTGCAGTGTTTGGTTGCACTTCTGCTTAGCTGCCACATAAGGGCATTATTATACTCCAGTGAAAGCTGATACTGACACTTCACATACACAATATTAGCAGGCCACCATAACAGGTTACATTAAGCTCTAAACTAAATGCAAACTAAAATGATACGGCATGTTCTGCTCTCCACGAGAGGTCTCTTAGCAATTTCTAGCACTGAGACAATGTTGACAGACTCCAGCTGGAATAGAGAGCTGTTATCACCCACAGTCAACATTTCATAAGGGTGGAGACTCTTGAAGTTAGTTTATGTTCAGGGTCACTGCCAAACTGTTATTGAGCCGAAGAGTCTTTGAGATTATGCGACATTACACCAAGGCAAATTCCTGGCATATGTATCATTATGACAACAGTTCTACACCCTCTGATAAAAGTGCAGTCGCTGTGTTTACTCTGGAAGTTGACCTAACAATCAAATTGTGGCCCTGCCTACAGCACTAAAGTATGTAAATGAGACACTGGATCCAAACCCTGTGTTATCTAAACTAGAGACAACACTGTTTACATGCACAACATAAGACATGGCAACCATAACCAGGTCTAATCTATTAAACTAGAGCAATAGAAAGTATTTGTGTGGTTAAACTGAGCTTATCAAATGTGTGATTATTCCACTGAACAATGTACATTTGTTCATTTGTTTAGAGGTAAGAGAGAGTGAAATCTTTCTGGTTACCCTCGTTGGCATCAGGTTTGGAGTTCTTGATGAAGGCTGAGAACTTGGCAAATATATCCATCCCTGCAGTGTTGGATTCTGGGTGTCTGGCACCAAGTTTAGAGTACCTGAGTGTACAAACATAGCATAAGTCAAATAAATCATTTTGACAGGGTGTTGACAGATGCAACACTTAAATACACAAACGCACTCTTTCACTAACTTTGGAGGGCAGAGGACGTCCTCTAGGAACTCTTCGATCTTGTTGACATCTGTCTTGACCTCTCCATTATAGGTGATGAAGGGAGGGTGGGTTCCTGGGGCCAGGTTCTGCAGATCAGCTGGTTTTCTACCACAAAGAAAAACATAAGTGCAACATTAATATGGCTACGTTCACACTGTCAGTTTGCCCCATTGCCCCATGAAACAAAACTTACAGTAGTATCTCGAATACTGTCTGTATGAACGTGCAACGGTCAGTGAAAACTGAAAAGTTATCACTTTTGATATGTCAACCGTCCAATCAAGCCGCGAGTTCATCCGTCAAATCTTCATTAACTACCAGCAGCTTTTATATCTTAGTGGAGAGCGGAACATTTTAATCACGTGTAGAACACAAAACTGACTGGAGCAGCTCCAGTGGACTGAAAATAACCGTACTATGAGTGAATGTAACCATATTAAGGACTCAAATACAGGACTGCCACCGTATTCTGTTGCTGTGTGAACCTGGCCTACTTCTCGGCCTTCTTCTAGTCTACTTCTCGTAAATGATGAAATTATTAGTTTTCAAAGACTCTTCAGCACATCTCAACAAGTATGTTCAGTCTATAAACCCTACGCAAACTTTGCTCAAACAAATGTGACATGAGACCAAAGCCATGGGAACTGTAGAAATGTTTTAGTATTTAACTGTGACAGGGAGGTCAGCATGGCAGAACCCAAGGACATTTAATGAATTGTATTTCTTTAGAATACAAGGTGATAAGATGCCCTCAAGGGCTGCGTACAGTTCGGACAATACAGGGGTTTTCCAGAGCACTCACAGCCTAACACACACTTCGCTTTGTATAAAACTAGTATTGGTAAATACTAAACCTACCTCTAAAAGAAATATATATTCGCATTAAAAAAAAAACTACAACAGCGTTCTACATGAATCGTTTTTTCCCCAAATGAGGACGTTGTCCCCTGATATCCACAATGGAGACTGTGAAATATGAAAACACTCGAGGGTTCAGGAACAGAGGGGGGTTGTGTCCCATGAGGCCTTGAAGGCAGGAACACTCTGATCTTACCAACTACAACAACAGGAAATGACCTCACACCTCTGGCATGAGCACAAGGAGCACCCTATCCCTCGTGTTGGCACAAAGGAAAGGGTAAGAGAGAGGAGAAAACAAGCAGCTCGAAAGAAAGAAAGAAAGCCAAATTTCCACAAGCATTATCAAAAATGGTTGTTAAGAAAAGTGCTGAGCCCCATTGTACCCTACTCATATTATATTGGATGGATGGATGGACGGATGGACGGACGGACGGATGGATGGAGTCAGAATGTCAGTTGATTTCAGTTTGGGTTCATAAACTTTAGGCTGAACAATGTCTCTGTGTTACAGCCTCATAAGACATGGACTGAAGATCATATGTGGAAAGTCTGAAGGGAAAGTGGGAGAGAGAAATATACTATAGGTGTGGATGTCATCATCGATCGATGTGAATACGTTTAAATATTTATGCACATGTGGCGTCAGTCAGAGATTTCAAAAACAAGATAAAAAAGGAAGAGAACCTTGCAATATTCAGACTGTAAGAATCCTTACAGACTGTAAGAAGCATTTAAGATTCAAATATACGCAACACAGTGGATACTATATAATAGCAGGTTAAAGTCACAGCTAATATTAGCTGGCTTAACCTCATTTTCAGACAAGTTCTGAAGTTTCAAAATGTTACCATAGATCATTAGCAGCACACAGTTGTGTGCAGAATATAGTGTCTCTGCTGCCTCACCATCACACTAGTGTCTTAAATTCCTCAGTGAAATCCTTTTTTGAAATACACTTTTATACAAATATCTTATCTCAGACAACTGATATCTTATCTCAGACAACTGTGAATTACTAAGATTGTGAATGAAAATGTTAAAGTCCCCCTGGTCTGTAATCAATAACTGTATCCCTTAAAACAGATCTTTGATCACCAAAATGGCATATTTAAATGTTTTGTTTTATGTTTCATATTTTTTTTCTTCATTCCTTATATTAGCTTGAATGCAACTGTTCACCCTTGCTTCATTTAGTATACGCAGAACCATGAATATGCAAATCAGCCCCACCTCCACTCAATCACAGCTCGGAGATCCACTCGGTCAACTTACTGAGGTAAACGCTGCACAATGGTATCGTGCTTTATAACATCGAACACATAACAGTAATTAATATGATTAGCCTTTTGCTTGACTACTTTATCAAACAGCTAATAATGTGTTGCTAATGTTACACAAACCATGTTCCCGTTCACCATCTCAGAGTCAGACATCTGCCTTCTAACAATCAGTATCTTTAGAAACGCTTTGAAAAACTCAGAACATCAGTGGGGAAAGGCATATAGTTCATCATAACATCGTTATATACATCATACACCCAACTATATTGCTAAATGTACCCGATTTTTCATATCAACAGAAAGGTATACCGGGATAACCTGGCTTCTCTTGAGACTCCACTGCTTCAATGCGGTCATAGTTAATGATATACTAAAGCCTGCCGGCACGTTGACGTGATTGGTTACAATGTAGTTTGTGATGTAAGAAACGCCAGTGATTTCACAACGTGTTTACATCACTGCAGTTTAAAGAGAAAATACTCAGCAATGGTGTTGACTTATGAATTGGACTTTAATTACAATATCAGAGATCAATGACTACCCAATACACACACACACTCTTTTGTTTGCTATCTAAAAGGGGATATAAAAACATTAATGATCTACTTTATTTTATAAATCATTTTTTGAAATGAAGACAACGCTGTTCATCCCCATGGAAATGTTTTATCAGATTTAAGTCACTTTTGGGGAAACTACAAACAAAGTTCTACAAACT
Source organism: Rutilus rutilus (assembly GCF_951802725.1). Taxonomy (NCBI): domain Eukaryota; kingdom Metazoa; phylum Chordata; class Actinopteri; order Cypriniformes; family Leuciscidae; genus Rutilus; species Rutilus rutilus. Next base: position 20,570,440 of record NC_140226.1, on the reverse strand, counting down.
ACAAAAACACACACCTCTTAAGGTCCACAGTGGTGACATTGAAGACCACACCCTTTAGCCACAGGATCATGAAGAGACGCTGAGAAAATGGACAATTGCCGATACTCTCTCCATCACTGCCCGCCTGAAAGAGAAAGAAAAATGTGTTAGTCTGACTTCAGAAAAGCATATGAAACAAATCATCAAAACTGTCATTATTCCAATGAGTTGCTCCATATCAGCTGAAATTTCAGCAGTGAACATTTTGCAATCACAGGGTCATTATCGTACAACTCCGTATCAGATTATAGCCAGAGAAAACAACTAAACCACAACAAGAAAGATATTTTAACCTGCTCCATGTTACTGAGATTTATTTGACAGGAAGACTCACTTTAAACCAGCTTCCAACACACAAAACCTACATTAAGAGCAGAAGGCAAGCTGACCCCTGACTCAAAACATGTTGTCCTTTTCCAGAATAAAAAAAATCTGTTATAACCCAGTGGATGGCGAGACCAAAGAGACCTTCCAAAACCTTCAAAGTCCTGAACATGTGCAGACAAACTTAATTATATACATCTATGTATACTAGAGATGCACCGATGTATCGGACGATTTTTGATTAATTTACAACCATCAGCATCTAGGCTATAGCATGAAAAAGGCCGACATAACAAACCGATGGTTTATTAATTAACTGCGTGAAGGCACTGAGGTGTATAATGTCTGTTGCATGATACAAGATTGTAATCTAATATTCCTCCTGCGCTGCTGTCTGCATTTAAAGACAAGAAAAAAAAAAAAACCTCACTCTCTCTCTACTCTTGAGTAAATAACTTTTGTAACTTTCATAAGGATTAATGTATAGGGTCCAATGATTTCTGCGATGCGGAAAACGTGGACGGAATCCAGTCATAAAAACGGCATTTACTGTAAAATGCGGAATGTCATGGAATTCGTCAAAGTTTTGATGAATAAATAAAAAGTAGGTCAGTACACTTCAAATCACGATATATAATAGTGTCTGCAAATATTAAGCCGCGAAAAGATTAAATATGAATCCTGCATGTCACTGTGTGAATGAATGGCGCAGACGTCTGGTTTCATTTACCCCACACACACACACACACACGACGCTCGCTGTGTTTTTTAGCCTCTGCCGCCTCTCTATATGAGAACATGAATGCATGAACTTCATCTCCAGAGTCACTTCATGAGCATTTTACCGTTTCATTTGACAAAATCTATCGTCACGGTCATATCATAAACATACACAGAAACTCAAGGTCTTCATGGCAACCCATCAAAATCTAAAGTTCAGTTTAACAAAGTAATTGTGACAGAAATATATAACCTACCTAAAAAGCACCATTTATTTCATATGTATCTTTGTTCTGTTGTGCATTTTTGTTGGCCTGCTGAATGTTAAATGGATCCAATCCATGTTCATTAGAAATTGTTTGATGATGCAGCAATTAACTAGCTAGTAACTATTGTAAATAATAAAAAAAATACTAAATATCGGTATTGGCCAATAATTGTTTGTTAAAATCTTAGCAGTGCATCCCTAATACAGTATATTTATCCTGAGAGCAAAAATGGCCAATAACAGAGATCCTGTCCAATACTGAGAACAGAATTTGACTGCTCATGTGATTTTATGTGTGGCTGTCCTATTATGTTTTGTGTTTCTTTATATTCTAATGAGGGAAATGAGTGCCATTAAAAAAAAAAAAAAAGGTAAAGCATGGTTATATGCATCATGTTAAGGAATTATTTAGCAATGTATTTACTGGCATTTATTATGCCAATAAATCTAAACCTCAAATATTCAGACAACATGTGTATGTGTGAACATTTTTAAAGACATGAATTCCACAGTGGAGATCTCACCAAAGGAGCCCACCCTCCTCCTCCACATTTCTCGCCTGAAAACCACACTGCGTGTGAACTCCAACACAACATACCTTCGTGTTTTCTTTCTAGCTCTCCATTAGTCCTCCGCCAATCTCCAGAAACAAGATGCGTATGATTCAGAGCATAGAGATGTTCCTGTGTGCTTTAGCAATTCAGATTCTGCTAACTATACAATGAGCTAACAGTGAGTCTGACCTGACTTGAGAGAGAAACAGGCACCAAAATGTCTTGATCTGCCTCATATGGAGAATTTTAAGGCATCAAGGGTGCTCAACACAAAGACCATTCCAAAATAACCATTCCAGTAATATTGTAAAAATATTAATACAATTTAAAAATACCTGTTTTCTATTCTTATTTCTAAATGTAATTTATTCCTCTGATGGTAAAGCTGAATTTGCAACAGCCATTAGTCCAGTGTCACATGATCCTTTAGAAAATTATAAATATGCTGATTTGGTGCTCAAGAAAATGCACCCAATAGTCCTAATTGATGAGGAATGTTGAAAACATAATCAATGTTGAAAACAGTCGTGCCGCTTGATTCATACATTTTTTCTGAATTCTTTGAACAAACAGTTCAAAAGAACAATTTCTTTGAAATAAAATTATTTTGTACCATTATAGGCCTAAATGTTTAAATGTTTTTTGATTCATTTAATTTAATTTGTACTTGCTGAATAAAAGTATTAATTTATTTATAAATATACACACATATACACACACACTGACCTCAAACTTTGGACGTTAGTGTATTTGTGGACAATGTCTCAGTCAAAAAGATATAAATTATTATTAATTTATTAGTATTATTTTTTTAACAGGCTCTTTATCAAAAATGGTTTGCTGTATTTTTTGTGCTTTTCTATAACGCCTGTATTAAAATCACTTGAGTCGAGTTTCCAGTGCATTTCATGTTAGGTGTTACTAATGATTCATGTATGAGTTTTTAATTACAGTTAGGATGCTGCCTCGTAAGGCAGTAGGCAGAGAGATAGGTTTTGGAACAGACTAGGAGTAACGATTAGCTAGATAAACTCATTCCGTATCATTTCAGGAAGGCATTACGCAACCATAAATTGTCTGTTCTGGATTCTAGCACGTTCTCAGTTCAATAAGCCACTCAGAGCATCACTGATATCTGAATCATCTTTTATTCTTCAGCAGTGTATTGTTGTTAGCTCTCTTGTTATCTGGTTTTGCATGTTGAAAAGAATCCAGCAGTTCAATAAACAACAGATGACTTTGTTCTAGAGAGTTCTCTCTCTCTCTTTCATTCTTCCTCCATCTCTCTCCCGTCCAGACTCCCTGCTGGTATCTCTTGTTCATACACTTTCGCTCTCTGTGTGGTGAACAAAAACTTCTGTTCAGCGCTCATTGTGGCAGGTCCTTCTCCTGCGGACTCTGGGTTCATTTCGAGCAGTTTCTTTTGTTGAAAACAGGCAGATGAAGACTGAATTTGTGCCTCTTTCACATATATTAATAAGCTAACATACTCAAAACAAACCCTGCCATTCCAAAAAAATATATAATAATCAGAGGGGAGTAAGAGTCAGAGATTTAATGGCTCAAAATGATTCCTGGATTCCTGGAAGCTTTCCTGTAGCTCAAACAGTAGAGCATTGGCGCTTGCAATACCAAGGTCATGGGTTCATTTTTACAGGGAAAGCAAGAACTGATAAGAATGTAAATGTGTACTTGAAATGCAATGTAAAGTCACTTTGGATAAAAGCGTCTGCAAAATGCATAAATGTAAAATGTAAATGGATTCTGCCCAATGAAAGAGGGAACAGGAAGAGTATGTCTCATAGGGACAGGACAACGGTTTCCATAGAGACACACAAATGGTCTATCTGTCCTGTAGAGTTCAGTCTATTAGGGCTGACAATTGACTATATAAAACAACCTGTTACACAAACTCACAGCCAAAAACTGCAACATTACAAATATGGGTTATGAAGAAAAACATTAAAATCAAAGCTTATTTGCTGTGTGTGTGTCCAAAACCTTCAGCAGAAATAAAGTTAAGATTGAAGTGCAATCCTGAATGCATATAAATTTGTAGACCAAGGGTTTTCAATCTTTTAGATGCCACGGACCCCCATATGAGATCATCCTCATGTGAGGGAAGCAGCTATAAACAACACATTAGATTAATATTATAAATCTAAAGATTAGTTTCTATTAAAGTTACAATATTATATATTTTTTCTACTATAGTTATACTGTTAAAAGCATTATTCATTGGTTTAAATTTAAATCTAATTTAATAGATTAATAACTAATGTAAAAAATATAGATGTATTATATCAATGTTTCAACATTATCAATGTTGAAAACAGAACAGTAAGTTGTGCAGCTTAATATTTTTGTGGAAACAGTTATACATTTTTTCAGGATGAATAGAAAGTTTGAAAGAACAGCATTTAGGCTATTTGAACTAGAAATCATTTTATTATATTATCTATTTATTTTCAAATGTCTTTGATGTCACTTTTGATCAGTTTAATGCATCCCTGACAAATAAAAGTATTAATTTAAAAAAATCTTACTGAACCCAAACTTTTGATAGTGTATACAAAAATTAGAAAAAAGCAGATTAATATTTGTATATATGCCTTCCTGTTCTCTAGATATCACAGATAAAATATCAAAGGAATCCTGTGTGACTGATAGTGATTGGGAATGACAGAAGAAACAGAAAATCCAGTGATAAGAAAGAAAAGAAAAAAACCCAACATCTTAAGTGATTTCTTGTCTGCAAACATCAGAATATTACAGGGCCGGAGATCATTATGGCTCGGTTTGTTTACAGACAAAACCATTCAAATTTTAAGGAAGTAAAATAAATGACTAAATCAGAAATGGTTTATCACAGAGGCTAGTGTTGGGCCAATCAGTTTTCTTGTTGCAGTACCAGTAATGGCCTGCAGGTCACCACAGCTGTGGATTCCCCAGGGTGTGTTCTCTACTCATCTCCTCCATTCATCACAACAGAGAGCAAACAGACTTTCCTCACACAAAGAGGTTTAATAAGACCAATTGTTGTTATTAATGAATAAAAATCACTCAAAAGGACGTCGGCCATTGATGTCCTTGCAGAATTTTATTTAAAAGCATCTCAATTTAATTACTTAGGGGTTATAAACCAACTCCAGGTGCTTTTCAATCCAATTTCATAAAAAAATAAGCATATTACCTAAGTACAACAAATCCTTCATGTATAGTAGAGCAACAAGACAAGACAAAAAGCATGAACAAAGGAGAGCAACAGGTGGGCTTTCACAAACTTGAGAGGATTCTCTCCCGTTTAGTTGTTAAACCCCTTCCTGTCCTCATTTCTCCCCCCCTTTTTTTTTTTTTTACTCTTCCTCTTCTCTCTCACCTCCCCTTCTGCAAGGCCTCTGAGGATGGTGGGGAGGGGAGCAGAATATATTCCAGAAATGTCCGGCATGGGCTGTTGTAAGAGGGTTTTGTTTAGGTTTCGCGATGTCGACTGAGGGCAAGCATTTCCTCTGAGACAGCTGCTCACTCATCCAGTCTTTATTAAAACACATTCTATTTGACTAAAATAAGCAACAGCTACACAACACACTACTCACACCTCAAGACACGGGAACGTCTGTGCTGCATGTTTTTAATCTGTCGGTTTTGAACAGAACTGACGTTGTTCCCTTAAAATCAGAATGGTCCAAATGACCTTTTAAAGAGGCACATGGTCAAAAATGAACGGCAGCAGTGTGTTTGCATTTCTGTTTTCCATAGATGTTGCCCTCTATACACATCTCTCCATTCAAGGAGGTCTAGCTCACTCTCTGATCCATATGGATGACTCTCCAAACACAAACAGAGCCCTTTTGTTCAACACCTCTTAAAAACACATTGGGTGCATCCAAAAGAAAAGAGGGAAAAAACAGATGGCAGTCTGAGGACGTAAAAAGACAGGCTGTTTACCTTATATGGCAACACCAAAACCTCTAAAACATTTTTATCAAATTAATAAATAAACCAAAGACAGATAATAAAAGACTATTTATTGCTTTTCTGTTCTAAACTTCCCAACTCTTTATCCACTTAGCTGCTGACGTCTGACCCTCCAAAAAAGTTTTCCAACTTTCTGATTCAGTGAATCGGTTTAAAACACTAAATGTTTAGAATGTCCGAATTGTATTAAAGAGGATTATCTGGTTAATTAAATTTTTATTTAATTTTTTTACATTTTTTTAATAAAAATATACACATATAGGCTACTGTTGAAAAGGTGATTTTTTATTTTATTTATAAGTTGGAAAAGCCTGGTATGTTATCATAGGCTGCCTGCATTTATTTGATCCCAAAAAAGTGAAAAAGTAATATTGTGGATAAATTTGTAACAAAAAAAAAACGCATTTACAAGTCTTTTTTAAAATCCCTATCTCTCAGATATCATTAAAAGGTATCTAGATATATGTTTTCAGCTATATCACCCAAAAACCTAGTTCATCATCACTATGTTCCCTGCTGTTATGCTTTCAGTTGCATTATAATAATAATAATAATAATAATAATAATAATACGTTTTATTTATATAGCACCTTTCCAGGGCTCAAGGACGCTTTACAATGAACAAGCAACAATAATGGCAAGGGACAATGACAACATACAAAACAACAGTAGGTAGATGAGAGTAAAAGTACAGTAAAGGAGAATTAGGTAGATGGGGCAGCATACAGAAGAATACAATCAGACACAACGAAATGTAGTACAACTTAAGAATGGTGACATTCAGAAAATAAGTGAGTTTTGAGCATAGTTTTAAATTCGGAAATAGTATTAACACAACAGAGTGATCAGGGGAGAAAGTTCCATAGTTTGGGTGCAACAACACTGAATGATCTGCCCCCCCACTGAAGCTAGGCGATGCCGAGGGACAACGAGAAGGCTAGGGTCAGAGGATCGTAAAGAGCGAGTCGGGTGTAGGGGTGGACCAGGTTACAGAGATAGGGGGGGCAGCCAAGCTGTGCAGAGATTTAAAACAGAGCAGGAGGATTTTGAATTTAATACGGTAAGTCACTGGAAGCCAATGAAGATCGTACAAAATTGGGGTGATATGGGCAGAACGCTTGGTGTGGGTAAGTATTCTAGCAGCAGAGTTTTGAATGTATTGCAGATAGGCCAATGAAAAGGGCATTACAGTAATCAAGACGTGATGCATGGATGACAGTTTCGGCGTCTTTGATACTGATGAAGGGACGGAGCTGGGCGACGCGACGTAGATGAAAGAATGCTGATTTAGTGATAGAATTAATATGAAAAATTACATGATTTATGCCACATTCTCTCACAGGTAAATGCTAAGTATTTCTTAATAAACTGTGCAACACTGTCAGGGACAGATGAATGATTTGAACTCCCTAAAGGAGAAGCACACATAGCTACAGCTGTCCAGTGGAGACAGTGAGTCATGGTGCAGTAGCTGGTAAGTGTGTCATCGTCTCCATCTGATCTGCACTCTCTGTGAGTGATCTCATCTCTTCCAGCACAGCTCTAAAGACGTCACAGAGGGCAACTCAATCTGAATGCATGAAGGTGGAGTCTCTCTCGACTCTAATATAATATTTCACTATATTAGTGAAGACACTGCATAGACTTACTAACCCAACCCCTACCCCTAAACCTACCCATCACAGAAAAAAAAAAAAAAAAAAAAACACTAGATTTAAATAAAAACATGTTTTGACCAATTTATAAGCCTTTTTAACCAGTGAGGACCAGTAAAATGTCCTCACTAGTCGGTTTTCATAATATTTCACTGTACAAGTGTGGACATTTGGCTCTCACAAGAATAGCTAAACCTGTACACACACAGCACAGCACCCACTCCTGCCCTCTATTTCAGCCTCCCTTGTTAGGTCACACTGTGAGATTCCCACAGGACAGGAATGTGTGCGTGTGTGTCTGTGTGTGTGTGTGTGTGTCTGTGTGGCCGAGGGGAAGTGCCCAGCAGACTAAATTTAGAACCCCAAACAGCCAAACTCTTCACAGTCACAATGTGCTCATTCTCCAGCCCCTGTGCACAATCTGACCACGGTGTTACCTTATAAGGAAGGAAAGAAAAAGGGAAGGAGAAAGACAAAAAAAATAAGACATACAGAGTGAAAGAAGGATTTCCAATTACAGAGAAACAGATTGAGACACATTCATTTTTCAAATGACATTCACATCAGGAAATCTATGATTTCATGTACTGATGTATGGATGGTATTGTTGCCGACAATTTTGAGTGGGAAGAAAGTCATGCTCTCTTACAAAGTTGCTATTTAGACTCCTGGGGGGAAAAGTGTCACGGTTGAGACAAAAATATTAATCAGCATTTTAACATCGTGAAATAAGAAATATTTTTTAAGTTATTAAAACATGATTTCTGAAGACTGGAGTAATTGCTGCTGAAAATTTGGCTTTGTGATGATTACATTTCAAAATATTTAATATACTTATTTTAATAACTATACTCTTTACAAAATAAATATACTGTGAAACACAACATTACCTACCCCGTTCACGTGAAAGTAGTCTAACAAAATCACTTATGTACAGCCAACTTTCAACTGACAAAATTGTCTGTGGTCATCAACAGCATCTAACTTGTACTGAAGATAGGGCTGCACAATTAATCGAATTTCTAAAAAAAAAAAAGCTTACAATATTCTGCGTGGTGTGTTTATAGCATGTTACGTTGTGAGAGGCGAATACGACTACTTCAGATAACCCAGCACAATAGGAACTACCAGAGACGTAAGTGTACACTGAAATAAAAAGTCTCTCACCTCAGAAAAACGGACTTTCCTGTCCTCTCAGCCGCTATACTGCAGTAGCGCGCACTCTTCGAATTCCACGCGCAAATGCGGCGGAGCGCGCTGTATATCGCGTCACTATATAATGCGCAAAATAAACAAGCATTCAACGTCGTTACGTTTAAAAAAAAAAAAAAAAAAAAAAAACGCGTTGTCCAGATTCAGTATCTGCGGTCAGATGAGATGGTGTCAGGCTATATGTCAGTGTCATTATTCTATCGTTATTTTCACATCTTGTTACGAAAAAAAAATCTCTCACCTCAGAAAAACTAAATTTCATGTCCTGTCATCGTTATACTGTGCTCGTAGCCTGCACTCTTTAATTGCACGCGCAAATGCGCCGGTGCGCACTGTATCACTTCACTAAGGCCATGTCCACACTAATACGTTTTCGTTTGAAAACGCATCTTTTTCTCTCCGTTTTGGCCTTCCGTCCACACTGAGACGGCGTTTTTATTAAGGAAAACGAAGCTTTTTGAAAACGCACTCCAAAGCGTATACATTTGAAAACGCCGTTTTTGCGTTGTAGTGTGGACTGTGAAACCGGAGAGATTTAAAAACGATGACGTAATTTTAGTCATGTGACGCATATTGTACCAATAGGTATTCACGTTTATACCAGTATTGTGCCTGTTATGTGCTATTCACTTTCACACTATTGCTAAAAATATTCTACATTGCACACTCTTCATATCACAGTCCTGCAAAGATGACAGAATTTACTCACATTTGCTGTCCTGCGGTAATACATGAGAACAGTCGCGTTTTAGACCAAACATATGGTGTCTGCGTGCGACCTGGACGCATCAGTGAATGGTGAGATATTTTACTAAATAAAATTATCCTGTCAGAAGAATTGCGCGATAACTTTATTATTTATTTTTCCATCTGAATCATATCAGTGAGCGTTTGTGGGGTTTTACACATGCGCAATAAAGGTGAATTTCGCGTTTTCAGGCGTTTTTCAAAAGTTTCTCATCCACACTGAAACGTCCGAAAACGCTTGAAAACGCTAGTGTGGACGGAGAGCGTTTATAAACGAAAACGCCGTTTTCAAATGTATCCGGATTAATGTAGACGTAGCCTAAAGCGCAAAAGAAATACGAGCATGCAACGTCGTAAATTAGTAAGTAACAAAATAAAGGTAAAATACCATTAAATCAGGTTATTGGTACGTCATGTGTTTTGCATGCAGGTATGATGTTCATCCTATTTATCAGGAGCAGCTTCCATGTTTCTTTAACAGTTCTTGTAAGTATTGTGTATCACCATGGTAGCCTAACTGATGTTTCCATATAACCCCAAAATGCCACTTATTGGTTATTTCTATATTTTTATATGACTGTGATGGCTCATACCAAGATTGTATTAACAAAAACTAGTTTGGGACTGCTATTTAATAGCTTAACCTCGTAGGCCTATACTGTTTATTTATCAGTATTAGTCATATTCTTATATTTTATTATGTTAAGTAAAGGGGGACAGTACTTGTGTGTGTCAACAATTTTTGTGTAAACAAATGTATTATAATAGGCCTATATAATTCCTAAAAAGGTGGGTCGCAGCTTGATGACCATGGGGAAATGTAGGTCCCATGGCCAAACTATTCAAAACATCATTCAATGTGAATTGTGATAATCGTAATTAATAATCGCAATTACAATTTCAAGGGAATAATCGACAATTATGATTTTTGTCATAATCGTGCAGCCCTAACTGAAGCTGAAACATTTCAAAACATTCACTCAAATTGGCATCTGAAATAGGCATCTGAAATATTTATTCAAAAAGCTCAGTTTCCCTTCAAACGCTTATAATAAGGAAAACAACTGAACATTCAAAAGTGGGAAAGATACATAGACATCTAAAAATAAATATATTGGCATTTGAATTCTGCATGTTTCCAGATTCCGTGCAGGCCTCCCGTACGCTACGAAGTCTGTGCAAACATTCCCAAAACATTCCTCCTAACAAAAAAGCAGACCCCAGACTGATGACTCACAGCCACGCTCCCAGCCTGTCATCGGTCACCAACAGCACACACACACACACACACACACACACACACACACACACCAACGGACACATGCAAAGTCTCGCCTGACCTACACCACAGGTTACACAGTGTTGCACCAGCTGAATAAACAAGTGTTTTTCAAATGAACAAAAACATGGAGATCACTTTCTTTAGGAGAAGAGAGACAATCAGCTGTGAGATCTGACAAGACTAAACGCATGCAAATCAATGCCAGCTTCCAAAATGAGCTTACAGGCTAAATTACCCCATATAATAATTCAGAATCAAATCCCTCCTGCTTAGAAGAACTTGGTCAAATTTGCCTACATTTAACATTTAAAATACAATTCAAATACTGGTGTTGTTACAGGAGTCATAGTAGTACAGTGACATCCAATGTCATTATGGCACAGGACATCCACACAATCCTGGCACTGCTGACACAGCTTTACTGAACTCACAGGCATATGCCTGTTACACATGGCGGCAAAAGGCTGTCCCACACCAACACAAAGTTTGTGGTGAGTGTGTGAGTGAGTGAGTAAGTGAGCTTTATATGATTAAATACATGATATTTCATATACATCCAATAAGTTTCTTGCTTAATTTGACTTGAGGAGCATTCCCAGTAACTAAATATTTTGCATCAATCATCTGTTAAACACAAACCTCCAAGTGTACTCTGACTCGCATATTCTGTCTGCTCCAATTAAGGATGAGTGACCGACATGACAAACTTTTCATTGGTTTGAAAATAAAGGACATGCCTAGTGCCTACACAGAACCACACAGCTCCAAACAAACAGATAAAACTTCATGAAGGCTCACTATCCTGAGATGACTGCAATGCTGCTTTCTAGATATGAGCCGTCTGTGAACGTGACTGGCTGAAGGACATTAAAGAGAGAGAGAAAACAGGGGGTGAAAAGTTTGAGCCAGTATTTTGTCCTTCAGACTGTTCAGTAAGGACAGATCTCATGCAGTGAAAGCATTTGACTCTGGTGCAACTGGATCCCTGAAGGCCAAGAATGTGTCCATGTCTGTCTGCTCTAATAGTCCTGTGTCATTGTGAGAACACACGAAAACACACAAACTTTCTCTGATCAGAAAACAGACACGCCGGGGTTCTCACCAATCTTTCGGAGCATTTAAATGTCTGTGTTTAGGCTATTTAAGTTCCCATCTTGGCAGCTGATAAAAGACTGAATTGCATATTTAACCATGAGAAAAAGACTGACCACTAGTTTGGGTTAAAAATGGAAGCTGTGAGACATGAAAGGACACTCTGAGCTGTCCCATAATCCTTCTCCAAAACGCTTGAGGTTTCGACAGACATGTCACTGTCTACAGCACAGCAGATCTGAGCCTATGAACTCCTCATGAATATCAAAAAAGGTTAAACAAAACACTTCACAAGTAAGACTCAGCATATCCTGTTTATTGTCTAAGGAGCAATGGTTCCTTTAAAAACACATACGAAGCTATAAAAATAAGGCCAAACTATGTCACTGAATTTATGATTAAACTATAACTCTGCAGTCTGCAGGGAACAATCGCTAGCATCAGCTCAAACAAAAATCAAACCAAAGGCAAAACACACTGAAGTCATCTGACTCCACATGCAGCCTAAACAATAATTAATCTAAAGAGCCAATCAAAGCAGAGCAAGGGTTACTGTGGTTGCATCATCAGCACCTGGACTGTGTAAAGCACCTGAGTGACAGTGTCCTTCTGCAAAGTAAACATCACCACCGTCACATGGTGATCTGGCTCATTTTCCAGAGCTATCAACTCCATGTGCACACTGAGGTAGAGGATTGGGTAGATCATAAATGATTATAAATTGTAAAGAAAATGTGAATGAAACTCACACTGCTTCCATAAAAATGCTAGGGTGTTGTTGGTGGTTGCATAAGGGTGTGTTCACACTTGGCGGCTTTCTGCTGCTTGCAAACTGAATCTTTAGAGGAGACTTTATTTAATTTTTATGCTCTGATTGCACGTGACACGCGCGAATACACTGCAGGCTCACTCTCGCTTGTATCCAAGGTAAATCATCAACACCATCATCCCTTACATGCGTTTTATTGAACAAAATACATCGTAATCGGCTACAGCGCATGTGCATACTTTTCTTCCTAAACAAGTGCACACCTGAGTCCATGTTGCTTTCACATTCACGCGAATCACGGCAAAGTTCGAGTGCAATCGAACTCAGACTACCTCCTTCAGGTAGTCTCGGGTTCGAGCCTCGGTGCGCTCCCATGCGCTCCGATTTTTCATGCGAGCCGTGCCCCATTCCGAACTAAACTGCCGGTGTAAAAACGACCATATATGAACGCAAAATGGACCAAAGACATGTAAACGAACTAAGAACGTGTAGTGATGTCACAAAATGCAACCCTAAAAAGGACAGAATGCTCAAGCATACCCGTTTTGCCATCACAGTTTGGTAAAGGCATCAGAACGGCGTCTCCTCGTGGCAAATCTTCGTTTGTATGTGTGACGGAGGAATTCCTGCTGCTGTTTTGACTCCTTTACAAATTTTTAAGCTCTTCACAAGCTGGTCAAAATACCATCATATGTAGGCTACGCACACACAACGAGCGCATTTATCCCAGCACACACCATTGTTTTGGATGTTTGGTAAGTAAAATATACGCCATAAAAGCCGACCAATCAGGTTGTGAACTTATTCCTATGCCTTTAGGTTCGGTGTTAAAAATGCCACTGTAAACGCTAAGCGGACCAGGACAATGGCTGCATCTAAATATCCTGCTCTAAAGATCTGTAATTTACCACACTTCTAGATATTGAAGTCTGACATCTGATCTGATAACCATAAGATCTGCAAATCCTTCCGCCGTCCAAGGCTTCATTACTGCTGCATCATACTCTAGAGAAGTCACATCAATTTAATAGACACATGATCCCATTAAACCTCTGAGGCTGATCTCTAAATCTCAAATCCATTAGAGAACACTATAGGATACTCAACGAACCAACCAACTAAAAGAAAGACAAAGAATTCTAAAACCAGTAAGTACTGATCAGATTCAGCCACACAAGAAGTCTGTTCAGAGCCCTTTTGAAACGCTTGGTATACTAACACATGCTGCAGTGTGCTTTAATGGCGATCAAAGCAAAAATCTGAACATGCACATGGTAAAGATGACCAGCAGGTGCAGCTGTACAGAGGGAGGAAGGGAGGAAGGGAGGAAAGGAGATGACTGCATTATCAGCTGCTAGCAGGGGCAAGGTTTGCTTGGTATCTATGGCAACAAAGGGGTTGGTCCTGCTGTGATGTTGTGCTGGAAGAAAAGGTGGAACAAAGATGCATTACATATGATGCGGTTAATTATGAATGAGAGGGACATAAAACGACAGAAAGGGAGGGAAAGAGGTCACTGTTATCTATCTATTGCAGTGTGTGTGCACTTTCGAACATAAAACTGAACTCTCTTTACCCAGGCGCTATAGAAACAAAACACACACACTATAAGTGTTGCTGTAGCTCATCTGATATCAGCAGACTCTGTCAGTGCTGAAAGAGGGAGACCTGCGGCCTCTCTTCATGCTGTTCCACATCAAAGCCACAACAGCAGAATTGTTTTAGCACTTGCTCATGTGCTAATTTTGGATGCTGATTTCCTATGTCATGATCAGTGAACTGAACTGCAGTAGAAAAAACACTGATGGTCAATTTATATTTAAAACAATATAAAATAAAAACTGCGGTTTTGTGACTGTGACTTTTTTTAAAAAGCCCTCTAAAATGAGAATGACCCTATATTATTTTTAAAGTGCCCTTATTATGCTATTTAAATTTTATTATGTTTTGGAGGTCTTCTACAACAGGTTTACATGCATCAAAGGTAAAAAGGTTTCATTTTCTCATAATATGCATTGTACATCACCACATTTTTCAATGATTCTCAAACGGCTCATTGAATGAATCGGTCTCATTAAATCCCTCCTTTCCGCGAGCTACTCCGCTCTGATTGGCCAGACAGCTCAGTCTGTTGTGATTGGTCTACTGCAGGAGTCACCAACCCGTCGATCGCGGTCGACAAGTCGATCTTGGAAGCATTTTATGTCGATCGCGAAGAGTTTTCAAAATCAGAGAAAAAAATAAATATATTTTTTTATTCATTATTATTTATTCATTTGAAATGCACCATGTGTGAGCCTATTGTGTGTAGTAAATGGTGTCTAGCAGAAGGAAAGGGGTATATCTGTCCAATCAAATAGCCTATAGTTTACATATAATGTCTGTAAAACAACCGCTGACTTAAGCCTTGTTTATACTTTCGCCTGGCACCGCAGCGTGATCCTCCGCTGACTGCGCGCGCACCTCCCCAAACAGACGAGGCATTTATACTTTTAGACGCAACTGTTTTAGACTGAAAACCAGACCATACAACTGATTTAGACGCGCAAACTGGGTGCCGGTGTGATGAGATGTACTAATATCCGTCTGCTCGGACAGATTCGGCTGAAAGTCGTGCATCTTCGGATGCGGAGGCGCGCGCGCTGTTACAATGACGTCATTTTTTGCCGCGCGCGCACCTCCGCAAATGTTGAATTATAGTTGACAGTTTGTATAGTTATTATACTATTTGTATAGTTAAATAAATATTTTGCTAGTGACTAACAGGCAACAAAGAATGTCAAAGTAGAACTACATTGTGGCCTTGTTTTTTCATAATTTTATGCAAGTGGTAGATCTTGGTTTACATTTGGACTTTGGATGTGATCTTATGCTTGAAAAGGTTGGTGACCACTACTGCTTACAGCGCTTGTTGGAAGCTAAATGCGCATTACCGTAACTGAACTTCAGCTCAGGGGTCCTCAGCGATTGTACACACTGTAAAGACAGTAACGATGACATTGATTTGACCACATCAATCCAAACACGAGTCTGATGATGATGATACACTGGAATAACTAGTTATTCAACCCGAACCTCCATGGCAATGACGACATGAGCAGGAAGTTTCTCAGTGATGCGCTAATCAGTTTGAGGTACATTATGAGATGTTGCAGCTGTAATCTCTCACCATCAGCATTAAAAAGTGTTTGTTCATCAACAAACCGATGTGTTTTTCTTATTTATTGCGGTGGACATGCAGGAACTGTATCAATAACAGCGCGTACGTTAGCCGAGCACTAACATGAATGACTGATGAAAAAGTTTGCAAAACAAATCTGCATTAATATAAAGTTTCAGGTAATAGTGGCCCACAGATGATTTTAGGTAGCCTAGTATTTGAGTAAGACAGTAATAGCGCAAGTTAGCTGGAAACTTACACAATATAAAACACAGTATATTAAAACGAAGTATTTTGAACACTCGGTAGAAAATATTTACATCAGTAATTATTCACACTTACAGGTTGTGATTCTGAGGAGCAAGCTGGTCCAACTAAATTGAGTACTTGACCCATCTTTCACAAGCAAGCGTTTTGCGAATCCTGGGTTGAACTCCTGAGATTTGAGAGCCATCTTCAGTAAAATGACGTGTTTGAAGGCAGGACGAGTTGTTTGTGGCCAGACAACATACAACATAGACAGAAATTATGCAAATGGATTATCTAGTGACATAGAACTGTAAAGCAGTGGGATTTGAATTACAGATGACTCGTTTAATCAATTCTTTCTTTTGGTAGACGATAACTTTATTTAATCGCGCACTTTCGACTTTACAACTTTGCAGAACGTTTACATTCACAAAAAGCTATATCACACACTGCATGAAACTGAATATTCGAAAAACCATAATAGGGGCACTTTAATGGTGTTATAGAAACACAAACATTAATAAAAATTTAAAAATTTAAAAAAGTAAAACATTATTTTAAAATTATATACTGTTTTATGGTAAAAAATAAATAAATCTGAAATACTTTGATTTTAAATATTAATAGGCTTTTGTATCTGTCTCACTCTGGATTTTGCAGTCAAGCAGTCAAGAAAACTCAACTCCACAGATTTCATGTAGGGTCTTAATCTGTTAGAAAATAAAGCCTGTATTTAAAATATGAGTCTGTTCTAATGTTTTACAGGGTCACTTCACAACTTCTCGAAAAGAGCTGACCTATACAAGTGTCTTCTATTGTGACAAACTGCTGCAATGTTCATTGAATTATTAATTACAGTCCATTTAATACAGCATGGGGCATCCTTTAATTAAAGCCTTGGGAATCATAAACTTCTGGTCAGCGTTTTCAAGACTGAAATCCAAAGTCCTTAGCTTTAATGCACTAGTAGGTTTAGTAACCACGCGGTTCAGAGAGGAGAGCTTGTGTTGCACATTTCCAAACAGACATCAGACCCCAAACATCCACAGTTAGGAGCCCCCTCCTCTTTCTGTAAATCCCTCCCCTCCCCTCCTCCACTTCCCTTCTCTCCCTCCTTTCAGTCTTTCAGGAGTTTTCCCGCTCTGCCGGGCAGAAGGCCTTCGGAGGGAGAGAAAAGAAGAGAAAAGCAAGGGAAAGAAAGAGGACAGCAGGGTTCCCTGCAGTGGAGAGGAATTCGAATAATTCCAGTTTGATTACTCAGATCCAGAGGAGGACTGGATTCTTTCTATTCAGTTTATATTGGAACTAATATCTTGAGAAGCAAACCAACAAGAAACAGATCCTAACACCATCTCTGGTGACATTACACAGATCTGACTGAGTCATATGTGGAGTTAAAATATGACACATATGAAGGCAAAACAATGTTGAAGTAGATAAAGAAAGGCGAGGTTTATGTGTTCAATTCAAAGGGCTTCACATATAAACACAATGCCCTTACTAAACAGACATATCTTGAACTGTAGCACAGCATTTGGGCTCTTTTGGCTCTGTTTAATGCAAGCCTGGGTTCCTCTGTATCCTGTACCGGACGGATTTCCTGCAGTCGGGATTAGGAACTGCAGATGTGCATTGTTTCTCATGCAACCTCTCTCCTCAAACCCACGTGCTTTGTGCGTTTAGCTGAGGGAGAAAACTCTTAGCCCTTTATTTGTCACATATAATCATATAAATATGAAAGAAACAGCACATAGTCCGACAGTGAGTGATATTGAGAAAACGCCTCCACCCATTTGACATTCACATGGACACAGTGTCATCATTCAGTCTTACTGTAAAACACAATGGCTGAATCATATTTCTGACATCGTTTTGGATATATTACGGGTTAGGGGATTGTGAATTAAAAAAACATTAAAATGATTCAAAAAACATAATTATTATTCAAATTATAACAGAAGCATGTGGGTTTGGAAGGTGTAGCCTAGGCTTAACGTTAGAGACTGACAGTCTCGCCATTCACTTTCAACGCTTCTTTTTTCCATATAATGAAAGTAAAAGGTGACAAAGGGTATCGTTCTGCCTAGTATCTCGTTTGTATTCACAAAAGAAAGTCATTTGGGTGAGTAAATTATGACAAAAAAATAAATAAAAAAATTTGGGTACACTATCCCTTTAATCCCTACTTAAATGATTGGAGTTTCTTAGTCAGACTCCTGGTCTTACCTTCACAAAAAGCTCGATGACGGCTTCGTTATCCCCCTTCACACCGTTTTGAGGTACCGAGAGAGACATCCCGAACTTCTGCCTTTATACGGACACGTTCACAACAACAATCCTCGATTTCTTCACCTTGGCACAAAAAGTTTTCCTTTCACGCCTCCCTCTTTCTCGAACCGAGTTTTTCAAACACAAATATCACTCTGTGTTTTTACCAAGCGCAACCGAAATACAGAGAGTCCGATGAAATCAGGTAATGAGCTTTTCCACGAGATTCTACAACCTAGAAACACATCACTGAGAAAACCCGACAGAGTCCGCTATGTCTCCTCCTCAACTGCTCTCTCAGGATGGCGACGAAGAGGGGGAAAATCAACGGGAGTATTTAAGGCGGTGATGTCATGCGCAGTGGACTGAACGGGCGCGACCGAATCGGTACCGTGCCGCGTGCACAAGAACTAGAGCTTCCTGAATGCTAAATTTATATAGAAAAATAATCTGACTTTTATTTTAATTCTCATATATTGTTACAGAGAAAGCTTTTAACAACATAGATAACAGAAAAGTAAATCCGTTTCTGTTAACGAGTTTATCCTATATTTAATTTAACCTAACAATTCTGTAAAAAAAATTACAGAATTGTTAAATATGGTATTTTGGCAGAAACTGTGTAACGTGTATTTCTTGGTTATTTTTTTTTTTATTCTTCACAGAGTCGAATCTTTTGTTCGCTAATCCGTTTAGTTACCTTTTCTATAGGCTACAATTTCAATAGCCTATACCACTAGGTAGCGACAATTAAAGTAATCAGTGACAGGTTAATTAAAAACTTGCCTGAAATCACTGATCACTGGATTTACATAAATAATTTCACTTTTAATAAGTGTTTTCTCAACATTGCATATCTAATCAGCATTACTTTAATTATTATTTGAGTCATCACTCAGTGAGTCATTTAATGTATTACTTTCTATAGGAGGATTTGTATTTCAAACACATTAAAATGTACAATTTCACATTGACATGCAATGCAGGGATTCCCCAACTTTTTTGGCAGCTGAACCTCTTTGCCCTAATATATGTAAGCCCTTAGATTTTAAGTTAATAAGTTAGGTCAATAATAAAAAATAAGTCAATAATAATAATAACATAATGTTCATGGTTCTCTGATGTCAGTTTTGGTCACATGTCATGCAGGTAAAACCAAATTTTTGTAAAATATTTTTTAGTAAATATTTTAATTTGATTGTTTTTATTTTACAATTATTTATTTTAATTTGTAATTCTTATGATTTAATTACTTGAAAGCTTTCCATTAAAATCACGACCTGACCTAATGTAATATTTAAGGCATGTAATATTGTTGCTAACAAAGAATGGAATATATTTTCATTCTCTTTTTATTTTCATATCAATATGGTACAAGATTATCCTATTCAAATCAATGCGATAAACGAGTTAGGTTAAAAGTAATCTAAAAAGTAATCAAAAAGTAGTCAGAATACATTACTTAAAATGAGTAATCTAGATTACCAACTACAATTTTTGTCATGTAATTTGGAATCAGTAACTGACAATTTGTAAGTAATCTACCCTGCACTGTGTGTGTATATGTGTATACATAACATATAACATTACTTCCAAATTTCAAATAAATATATTGTCATTTAGACCATTTATTTGGAGAAAATGACAACTGGTAAAAAAAAAAAAAAAAGCCAAGTTTTCAGACCTCGAATAAAGTATATACTCATTTTTAAACACCACAATACTAATGTTTTAACTTAGGAATAGTCAACTTAAGTTCACCTAATGTTTTAATATAAGAGAAATCAATATTTGGTGGAATAACCCTGATTTCCCATCACAGCTTTCATGCATCTTGGCATGCTCACTATCAGTCGATCACATTGCTGTTGGGTGACGCTATGCCACTCCTGGTGGAAATATTCAAGCAGCTTGGCTTTATTTAATGGCTGGTGACTCTCTTGCTTACATTCCAGAGGTTTTCAGTGGGGTTCAGGTCTGGAGATTGTGATGACCATCACAGGGTCTTGATCTGGTGGTCCTCCATCCACACCTTGATTGGCCTGGTTGTGTGGATTGGAGCATTGTCCTGTGGGAAAAAATAATCCTTCGAGTTGGGGAACATTGTCAGAGCAGAAGGAACCATGTTTTCTTCCAGGATAACCTTGTACGTGGCTTGAGTCACACATCCTTCACAAAGACATATCTGCCTGATTCTGATCTTCTCTGATGTGTCCAGTTTTCAGCTTTGCCCAACGGTTAGACAGAGACCTGGAGAGGCCTAAAACCCACAATCTCTCGCACCTGTGTAATTTGGTAGTGGATTGGTGATGATCTGGTGGTTCTTCAGTACGGCTAGAATCAGGCAGATATGTCTTTGCGAAGGATGCATAACTCAAGCCACGTACAAGATTATCCTGAAAAAAAATTGCCTCCTTCTGCTCTGACAATGCTCCAACTCGAAGGATTATTCTTCCCCGCAGGAAAATGCTCCAATCCACACAGCCAGGCCAATCAAGGTGTGGATGGAGGACCACCAGATGAAGACCCTGTCATGGCCATCACAATCTCCAGACCTGAATCCCACTGAAAACCTCTGGAATGTAAGCAAGAGAGTCACCAACCATTAAATAAAGCCAAGCTGCTTGAATTTTTTTGCCAGGAGTGGCATAGCGTCACCCAACAGCAATGTGACCGACTGATAGGGAGCATGCCAAGACACATGAAAGCTGTGATTGGAAATCAGGGTTATTCCACCAAACATTGCTTCAAAATATTGAAATTGAATATTGCTTCAAATATTGACGTTAAAACATTAGTATTGTATAGATGTCCCAAAACCACATTGGGAAAAGAAATGTTTTTTTCTTTATCCATAAAATGGAGGTCAATGGTAACCAGCATTTATCCTACAGAAGTTTGGAACGACAAAGGTGAGTAAATGACAACAGAATTTTTATTTTTGGGTGAACGATCCCTTTAAGATGTTTTTTGTTATTAACAATGATCTTCCAGCACACTGCAGAAGAAACAGCTGTTTCAGAAACACAGCTCTCCATTACTTAGTCTGACCTCTAGGGACAGTGTAAAGACCATGGTAAAGACAGACCTCATGTTTATCTCTTAAACACCTATGTATTCCCACAGCAGCCTGCATTTAGGAAGCAGGTGGCACTATAAAATAACAACCAGGGCATAAACACTGTTGCCTTGGTCGGTTTTTTTTGCAGATCAGTCCTCGTTAACCACATTACACAGTAAGAACTCACTGAGCTTTTTATCTGTGGCCGCTTAAGATTTGTCTCCAAGTGTTGCCAAGGTGACAACATGTCATCACCAGACCTGGGACACCACAGGCTTTCCACAGAACCATGGACTAGCAAACATATGTAAAATAGCCTTACATGCAAAACAGCCTTGCATACATTACATCCAAAATGAAATGCATGTAATTCTGTTTGAATCCAATTGTCACCATACTGGTTTGGATTAAAAGTAAACAACACAAATTGAGGATATGAACAATTATACAACTCAAAGAAAAGGATTTGAGACAAAAACATTTTCTTTCATTTTAATGTGACTGTTCAAAGCCAGAAATAACTGCAGGGATCGACAATTCCAAACACAACTTAGGTTACAAAAAATATAAAGCAAAAATAAAGAATGAAAACAGACTTCTCTAATTTGTTCTCATGTGCACAGTAGAGCTCTGGAGCGTTGCCACAATGCTCAGATGAACAGGAGAGAGCAGCCTGCTGGATCAGCTCTCTGGGTGTTTTGGTTTATGGATCATGCACACTAGAGGACAAACACGCTCGGGTCTGCCTTCCATGCAAACAAAACACTCGTAAAAGGTCCTGCTGAAGTGAAGCGAGAATCCTTAGGCCAACTTGTACATTATTAACTCAGAACTGCAAATGAGCTTTTCATTTGTTTCATCATGACCATAAAAGCAACAGGAATCATAAAGAGGGATTGGGGACTAAAAAAAGGTTTGTTTTTGGATAAACAGTCATTGACAGTATTTAAGGTTGGAGAAGAGGACAAATTCTGATCAAGAAGCTTCAGCTGCTCAATCATTTTCACATCATAAAACTCCTCAGCAATAAACATTCCCAAAAGAAAAAATCCAAACAAACAAAAGTCTAGGGTGAATTTTAACAATTTGTACATTCTAAAGCTGAACCAACATCAAACATTTAAAATGCAGAGAGTGGAAGAAAAAGAGGGAAATGTAGGGTGTGGTAGAAATTCCCTCAGGACTGAGATGGAGACATCTGGGCCTTCCTCATTGAGCGGAGAGCTTTCTCACGTAGGTGCTTCTCCAGATCATCCAAACTGTCTTCTACTTCACTCTCTGATTCCTTCAGGAAAGGTAGCATTAATTATGTCTGACTCGAGCATAACAAATATGCTTAGGCTTTTACCTTACATAGAACTTGTATATGTATGGTAAAAATGGAGAGACTGGACTACAGACAGCTTTAAAAGTGTAACTTCACCTTTTTCTGGTCAGAGTCTGGCTCTGCTTCCTGTCCGTGTGCTCCTGCCGCCCCTCCGCTCTTTTCTTCTCCACTCTTCTCCTTCTTCTGTTTCTTATGCTTCTTGTGTTTTTTCTCTTTCTTGTGTTTCTTCTCTTTCTTCTTTTTCTTCTTCTTACCACCTTCTACATCTGAGTTCTACAGAACAAACAAGGAGAAAAAGTTGAGACCCTTTTGGCATTAATCCTAAATACGGTAGTTTTAATAGGATCCATTTGTAAAAACAAACAACAAATACAAATTTGGTTTTAGAAGCCTCAAAGCTCTCTGGATTTTTTGCCCCAGTTTGGGGCAAGTGAGACCAAAGCTTGGGTAGGTGTGGCATACCTTGTTAGGTGATGGGCTTGGGGAGACACTGCTGTTCTTTTTGGCAGGTGGAGGTGGAGAACGGCTAGCAGAGCGAGAGGGTGAGACTGAAGCAGTTCGCTTGTGAGCCATGGGAGGAGGAGGAGGAGGAGAAGCAGATGGTGAATGTGAAACCTGTCGTCTTACAGGCTGGGGGCTCTGAGAACCTCTACAAATGGACAGGAAGAGAGTCATTCAGAGATTGTTCATCTGTTACACAAATAGAAGCGGAGCTATAGAAAAACGTACCTCTGAGATTTACGTGGTTCTGGTGTGCGGGAAACCCTGCGAATGGGTCTGGTGCTGTGAGACGGGGACGTCTGACGTCTTTGTCTCTGCGGGGATAAACTCGAGGGGCCGTATCGAGCCGGAGGACTGGAAGACACTCGAGTAGAGTGGGCAGGGGGAGAGGAGCGGGCATCCCTGCCCCGTTGGGCTGCAGAGGGATTTGGAGAGCTTCTACGGTGGCGGGGTGGAGGCGAAGCAGAAGTGGGCGGAGTACGTCTTTTTCCTGGACTACTGCCACGGTTCCGTTTGGGGGATCGAGAGGAGCGACGTTTAGCCAAAGGGGAGGGCGATCCCTTACGCTTGGCCAATGGCGAGAGAGATGCCCTGCGCTTGGCCACTGGCGAGGGAGACGCTCTGCGTTTGGACATAGGTGAAGGAGACCCTCTATGCTTGGACACAGGTGATGGAGACCCTCTGCGTTTGGACATGGGTGAAGGAGACCCTCTGCGTTTTGAAACGGGTGAAGGAGACCCTCTCCTCTTGGACAAGGGTGAAGGAGACCCTCTGCGTTTTGAAACTGGTGAAAGAGATCCTCTCCTCTTGGGCACAGGTGAAGGAGACCCTCTATTCTTGGTTACAGGGGATGGAGACCTTCTACGCTTGGGAGGAGACCCTGATGAGCGTCTTTTTTGAGCTGGGGGAGGGGAGGGACTGTATCTGCGCTGGATGGGAGGAGTGAAACGCCTGTGAGGTGGAGATGGAGATCTGAAAAAGGATTGGACAGAATAAAGGGATGAATACCCACAGCAGGTCAAAGAGTCTTCACAACCCAAAACCACAAACTCTTCATAAACTCAGCTGGACTTTACCTGCGCCTTGGGGGTGGAGAGGGTGACCTGCGGCGGCGAACAGGAGATGGTGAACGATGTCTACGGCCAGCAGGTGATGGAGAACGTCTCTTTCTGAAAGCAGAGAAAGGGAGTCTAAACTCAGGGTCTGACAGTAATGAAGCATCTTTCAGTTGAGTAAACCACAGGGCTGGGTATCGACTCAATTCAGTTATAAACTTTATATTCATTAAAGGGTTATTCCACCCAACTATGACAATTCTGTCAACTTCTGCAAAAAACAATGAAGTTTGTCTTGCGTTTGGCGAAGCTTCCGTTTACCATTTCTGATGTGCTTCATCTATGTGTTTATCTATGTTTAAATGTGAATTACAATTATAAGTAGCTTGCGCACATCCTAAAAAAATAAAGATCTGAAAAATCTATTTTTTATCCTTAAATGAACAAAGCATCTTAGTAGTGACCTTAAGGGAAAATCACAGGTCAAATGCAAATGTCATGCAAATATTGTTGATTTTCACCTTGGGGATGCATCTCTGTGTCGCCTCCGTGGTGATGCAGGTGAATGGCTCCGCCGCCTTCTGATTTCTCCATTCCTGGCACCTGCCCCTCTATTTTGCCTCCTTGGACCTTCATCTTCAGAGGAAGAGGATGAACCAGTGTCTATAAGCAAAAAAAAAAAAAAAAGATAAATCAAACATATACTAGCATACATTTTCCATATCCAACGCGACTTGTAGGTGTGAGAGGAAGAGAGAGGGGAAGTGAGGACAGACGAGTGTGATGGAAATAAAAAAACAGTGGTAACCTGAAGAGGACTGCTGATTCTGTCTCCGATACTGACGACGCTGCTGGACAGAATCTGCTGTTGAACCTTTGCCCACCTTCTCCTCTTCTGTAACACAGAGCAGTGGAGTCCTTCAGTGCCCGAGAAACACCCACGTGCCCACCAACACAGAGTAATCGTGCAAAAACACACAGCCACTAGGGGTGTCACGATTCTCCAAATCTAAATTTTCGATTCAAAGGTCACGGTTCGATTCGATTCTCGATTTTTACATTTTTTTTTTTTTAAAGCACAGGTTGATATGCCATTTTTAGACTAGACTTTTAAGCATAGGTGTAATTTGCAGGTGGGACATGTAGCCACACCACTTTTTGCTAAGTTCGATATTGTCCCCACCACTTTTGAAACATTTCACGGCACGAATGTACCAATACAAATAAATGAAACATCTCCAGTTAACTGGCAGAGCATTCATTTCGTTTGTTTGTTAAATAAGAGACGATCTAGCACTGAAATGTTTAGTTTTTTTAAATCAAGTGATCAAAATGCTCGTTGCCGCTGCGATCAGCCTTCAGTCTTCACTCGGACACGCGCTTCAATCCGTTGTGGAGACTCTCTATTCGTTCCGGTGAAATTACAAAACAAAATGCACACAAACGTGTGTCTGCCTGATTTACAACCACTGATAAACATAATCGGTTTTGATGAGAAGGAAAAAAACCTATACGAGTGCGGATTAGAACCCAGAACCTCTGAAACGCTTGGCAAAAGTTCTGCCACTGGACCATTTAAATACAGGCTTAAAATAGTTGGATCTATGCATTTATTCACGTGAAAATTCTCAACACTAACAACATATATCAGACCTCATTAAACCCAATGTACTATTTAAACACTTGGCAAGCCGACCGGACGTGACATCAGGACGTGGCAGCATCAACGATTCCATTTTTTAATTCGAAGTTCGAGATTGTGACTTAATTTCGGACATTTCGATTTTAAATCATCCTTAACAGCCTCACACACAGCAATGACATGCACCCTCCCCTCATCTTTGAAATGAACAGAAGAGACTGAAGAGACTTGTGAGACAAGAGCTGCAGAATCCAAAAGTTCATTAGTTCATGTTATTAGATGTATAACAACAGGCCAGACAGACAGGGTTCTGCCTACAAGTCTCTAAACATTTCTGATATGTACACAAATGCACGTTTAGGAGCCAAATCTCACCAGACTCTGATGCATCGGACCGTCTGGGTTTTGGAGAAGGCGTGTCATTTCTTCCACCAGGCCTGTGCTTCACAGCTGAAATTTTCACATGCATTTCAGTCAGAATCATTTTACAGCTTTTTACATTTTACAGCATTTTACAGCAAATAACATGGTGCTGACAAGGAACCATTTCAGATTAAAAATAAATAAATAAAATACTCAGGAGTTATTCAAACCATTTCAAATAACAATATTGACTTCTAGGAAACAACCTGAAGGGCTGGTGTCTGGTCCTGAAGGACTGCGGCCTCGTCTTCTGGAGGGGCTGACGGGGTCCAAGCGGCGAGGAAGTTTTCTGGGCGGTGTAGCTGACCTACGCTTCCCTACTCTCTTATGGGGTGACCGAGAGGAGGAGCTGCCTGAGGAGGACCGGGAGCGAGAGCGCCGCCTGGTGGACAAACAAATCAGGTGAACAAAAGCTGACTAGCAAAAACTTCTAGCAGTTCACATGAGGGAGATGAAAGACAGATTTTTATTTTAAAGATGAATAAAAAGATGAAAAAGACATGAGAACATTTATAAAACTAAATGTAACACCAGTGTGGCTTTACCATTCAAAAGATTTAAGTCGTGCTTATTAGGGTTGTCACTAACGAATATTTTGGTAAATGAGTAATCTTTCGATTATTTAGACGATTAATCGAGTAATCAGATTTTTTTTTTTTGTGGTAATAAAAACAGACCTATGGGAACAATAGACTTTAAAAATATATAATAACAATGAGGCAATAATAACTAATTCCAAAAAAAAAAAAGCAAGTAATTATGGTTTTATTGAACAGTTAAAATACATAATGTAATATACATACTATAAATAATCAACTTATGTACATTATGTATTATAAAAAAAATGCCTGCAGAGGGCACCAACAGCCAGGTGATTGTTGCTGTTGCACTTTACAGCATCAAATCCTTGTTTAATATTGTGCAAACATTTAATTCAAAGGTCTATTCAATCACTTAATATTTGGCCACTTCTTTACGATAAAATGGCACAGCGAGAGTTTAAACTTTAAACTTTTATTTTGACATTGCAATGAATATCAGTTTGCATATCTGCAAATCTGGTGAAATGGTGCACATTGAGTTCCCAGATTAACGTTATCAGCAATCCAAACTCACAGCACATGCAGAGATGGAGTGAGTTTGTTTACACAGCGGCTGAGATGCTCCACACATGTAAATAACAGCACACTTCGCAATGAAACAAAATGCATACTACATATGTTATTGGAAACCTAAACAAACAGCACATGCAGAGATGAGTTTTTTGAGGAGTAGCATTTACTGTGAACGGTGCAGCTCTGAAAAAAAACATAACCACCAAGCATGTAAACAAAGCATGACAGCCCTTGATTAAATGCATTAAGCAGCCTTTTAAATGGTTTAATAATGCGCTTTCTTGTCCTTGGAATGTGCCACTTCTGGTATTTTAATTGACATGGATGAATTGCAATCAAGGTTTTATTTTATTTGTATTTAACCGAGGAATTGTGACAACCCTAGTGTTTATTATTATTTTTCAAGTCTCTTATGCTCAAAGGCTGCATTTATTTGATCAAAAATACAGAAAAAAGTAATATTGTATTTATTCCTGAGATGCTAAAGCTGAATTTTCAGCAGCCATTATTTCAGTCTTCAGTGTCACATGATTCTGCAATTGTTATTGTACATATTGTATTGCTTCCCCCGCCCCCACTTATTAATAATGTTGAAAACAGTTGCTTAATATTTTTATGGAAACCATTAATACATTATTTTAGGATTCTTTAATGGAATAAACTGTTCGAAAGAACAGCATTTATTTGAAATAGAAAGGTTTTGAAACACTTTTGAACAATTTAATGCATCCTTGTGGAATAAAAGTATATAAAAAAAAAAAAAAAAAGGCTGACCTGCGGAGAGGTGACCGGCTACGTCTATGTCTAGAGGGAGGTCGCCGTCTAGGGGGGCTCCTGCGTCTCGGAGAGATTCGCCTCCTGGGACTTCTGCGGCGAGGAGAGAACGACCTAGAAGAGACATTAGCTTATCCTCCAGTTCAATCACATTTACAGGTAAGCAAAATTATCTAAGATAAGAAATCAACTGACTTCACCATCGGAGACAAAACTCACCTAGAGCGGGACCGAGGTCGTTTGCGAGAACGAGGTGATCGAGAGCGAGAGCGGTGGCGCGGGCGATCTCTCCGTCCATCCTTATCTCTGTCCCTGTCTCTGGGTTTGGGCCTGTCTTCTGATTTTGATGTTTTGTCTGGAGAGGACTCTTTCACAGCCTCAGACATGGAGTCCGGCTTCATCTCAACCACCAGATCACTGACAGGGGGAGAGATTTCAGATTCATACACAAAGTCTTTCTGTGGTCAATAGCAACTACAATTTTAGGATTGCACAGTGCAGTGTCAGGTTTCCATAGTTACCTTGTAGAGGAAGCCTCCTCAATTAGAGGCTCTGGTTTGGAGCTCTCTGATTGGTCCGGTTCTTGCTTTGGTTCTTCTTTATTATTGGGCGGACTAGAAGGAGGCAAGGCAGCCGGGCTCGGTTTTCGGCGAGGAGAGCGAGTGGGACTGGATTTACGATCACGCTTCACAGGGGAGCGGGACTTCCTCCTGGAATTAAACCAGAAAAAAAAACCCAGCAGTTAAGCACAGTCAAATTAATCTGCATCATCTTCCCATCCAGGTTCTGCAACACAACATTTGATTTACAACATTATCCATTATTTACACTAACAAATATACTAATCTAATTGTTAACGTCACCATGAAAATCATTTATTTTATTTTATTTATCCATGTAGATAACTATTTTTCTTTTGATTCATGTGCCCTTATGATCTTTAATCAAAAACAACAACTAAAATCGCTATGAACTCAAATAAAAACGAACTGAAATCGCTATAATTAGCAAATTACAACGATCCAACAATTCCCGATGGACAAATCAAGTGCCATCCTATATTTTTTAATGTTTGAGAAGCCATTTCACTCAGATTTACTTCACAATAGGGGAAAAAAGACGATAAAAATTTCCATTTCATGCTGACTTTAAGCAAAATGAAGGCCTAAACCAACCGTTTAGGGCTTTTTGACTGAGCTCGCTCTTTGATCTCCTTCTCCCTTTTATCGTCATCTATTTTTTTCAGAGAGGCGAGTTTCTCCTGTTCGATCTAAAGCAGCAAATAGAAAAACTGTTAAACACTCAACTTGTAGTTTACAATCATGTTGTACACATACCAAATTACAACACAAAATGTCCAACCTCATAAAACCCCATCATAATCAGTATGCAAGTTCATAACTTTTCAGCTCTTCTTCATCACCTGTCTCTGTTTGATCTCCTCTTTCTTTTGCTCCAGGAAAGCAGACGGGATACCTGCGATGTTCTCCTGGGCACTTAGCAACAGCGGCCAGAGGTCCTTCATGAATTCTCGAGCGTTCTTCCCGTTCAAAAACCCTGTCAAATTAATCTGCATCATCTTCCCATCCGGGTTCTGCAACACAAACAGCAGGGAGGAAGAGAGAGGGGAGGAAACCATGCAGTTAATACTGACACAGAACCAGTGTGCTGAGCTCTGAAAGTCTACCTACACCTTTCCTTCCTGAACATCCAGTAAACAGCTGCTTTTCAACAAGAGCCCAGTACCTGCGGGCCTCAAAAATGTCTCTAAAACCAACTGTCACAGCTGAATTTTATTTTTACCAATTTAATAAAAGGATCAAAACACTTCTAAAATGGATAAACTCACTTTGAGCATGCATTACATGTTTACATATTATCTGAACTGAGATGTACCCTCCCAGTTCACATCCCCTCATCAAGGAGCAATAAGACCCACCCCACCACTAGGGCTGTCTCTTCCTGTGCAATATCAAACTCCTGAGAGATAGAAACATTACAGTCCACAAACAGAGTGCATCAAAACCCCACAAAGCAAGAACAGTCCAGTTGTCTTCAGTGTGAGTGGCGCAGGCTCTGTGGGCTGGGGGGGCGGAGAAAGGCGCTCCATTGGCTGGCCTCCGCCTCACTACTGCATCACACTCAATCACCTTGAGTTTAATGCTATATCATTTATCTAAATTGCAAGAGACGAACAAGCAATAATGAGTACACAAGGCATGGAAAACTCTTTATTTACAACAAATGAAGAGGAAAATAAACCTATGAGATCCATGTGCTAAAACAAGGGATGCTGAATCGTGCTCCTAAAGATGTACGTTCAGTTGTAAGAATAGGGCTGGACCTAAATTTTGCAATAAAGTAGATCTCCAAGAGCAGGATTGAGCACCCGGTGTACTAAAATGACGGTCAAATGAACATTTCTGGTTCAATAACGGTTAAACTCCATCGACAGCATCTGTGGAATAATTTAAGAATTTTCCCATTTTTCATACCAGAAACCAGCAAATATGATGATTTGCTTGCCCTCTTCAGACATATTTATTTTGCATGTATATCAGGGGTGCCCAATCCTGTTCCTGGAGATCTACCTGCAAAGTTCAGTTCCAACCCTGAACCAACACACCTGTCTGCAATTATCAAGTGCTCCTGAAGATCTTAATTAGCTGGTTTAGTTGTGTTTTATCAGGGTTGAAGCTGAACTTTGCAGGAGGGTAGATCAACAGGAACAGGACTGGGCACCCCTGATGTACAGTTTATGGACCCATTTAAACAGCGTTCAGAAAAAGTGTGATATAAAAAAAAAACATGTTGGCCCTTTTGTTTTACTTTACATATTACTGTACTGAAGCAATTATCTATCCAATCAATTATTATTTTTGTTATTATTATTATTATTATAAGTATTATCTAGAAAAGGTTGATGTTCATATTGTATTTCTAACCACTATTTAAATGACAAACCTGAAGCTGAATATTTTATTTTTATTTTATGTAAATGTATGGTACTTTTCTAAAATATTGCTCCAAATCAGCTTTAAAGCTAATAAAAAAAGAATGTGTAAAAAATGTAGCAAATTATACTTAGATTAATTATTGTGATTCATTTTGAGATTCTATTAGATGTAATAATGGGGGGGACAATTTTTTGCATTTTAATTAAGTTTTTAAAAATATAATTAAATTCATCCTGTAGCCCCTGTGAATGTTTGCAGAGGCCCCAGCCCCTTAGTTGAAAAAACCCTGGAAAAATCAGTTTCCACTGAAAATAACTACAGGTTCATCCACCTAGATTAGCAGTCCAATTGCAAAGATTTGAATTTAGACCATTTTTAGCACAAATAAAATTATGCATTATTCCACAAATGCTGTAGATCAAACACAACCTATATTTAACCTGAAACATTCCTGTAAGTTATTGTATGGCTATGTAATTAAAAAAACTGAAAGCACCTCTTTATGTAAGAGAATAAGGAAACACCTGTACGTATCATTAATAGGAGCAAATACCTCTCTGGAATCCAAGCAAAAGCTTCCTGAAAATCAAATCTTTAGAGACTAAAACAGTGACTGATAAACAGGCTTTAGCTAAATTAATGAAAACGCAAAATGTGTCTCTCTTTGTTATTTGTATCACATTGTGCAAACGGACAATCAAACAATTAACCAATATATTATTTTAAAACTGACAGCTGAGCTAGTCAATTAGACAGAGCATAATAATTATTATTGCCTAATAATTATTATTGCCTAATAAATCCCCTTGAAAAACATGACCATCTTACACCACCAATGTCGTACTGCATTATCGCATGCAATTTTAAGTTTTCTTTGCATTCTTTAATAGTTGTGTGTTGTTCTAAAATTGTCATTAAATTAGGCCTTTGTGTTTAAGATGTATTGCTAAACTTTGACTTTGAAAGGCACAAATGATAAAGCTGAAATGACTCTACCACTGGCACAATGTCAATCCCTGCTTATAACTCACCTCAAAAAATAAAGCTCATCATCAAGGGAGAGTTGGATTCAGAGAGACTTTGGGCTCAGGTGAGATCTAATTAGGAGTTGGTGCTATACTTCAGATGCAAGGAATAAGATCCATATTGGTTCAGGCCTTTTAAATCATAAATCACATCAACATTAGAACATTGCTGTTCAGAAGGAACGGTGTCACAAATCATATCTTCAGAGAGAGAATATCATTTTTACCCCTTTTTCTGTCTTTTTTAAAACCAGACAGACACTTAAAGACTGTGATGTTAGATGCTTTCTGCTACATCTACACATGACAAATGTTTCAAATAACTGTCAGCGGTTATTCACTGAACTTCAAACCTTCTCTCATCCTCCCAAAGAACAAAACACATTTAATATATAATTGCAGCATGTGTGAAAAGAGCGGGAAGAGCAGAGGGGGCGTCTACCTTTTCCTCCAGCTGGTTGAAGACAAATTCGATGACGACGTCATCCTCAAAGCCAAGGATCTCTGTCACGCGCTGGGTGATCCAGGGCTTGATGACTTCCAGGTTGACCTTGGTCATATCCACCTAATGACACATCACAAAACAAAAAGGATTTTCCATATATTATTTTGGGGTAACTTTAGATTAATTCAGTATTACATTAATTATTTGGTTAAAAATTATTCAGTATTACATGGTCCTTCAAGAATCATTTTAAAATTCTGGTGCTCAAAAATATTTTGAAAACAGTTGTGCTGTTTTAATATTTTGGGGTAAACTGATTATTTGTTGAATAGAAGGTTCAAAAGAACAGCATTTATTTGAAATAGAAATCTTAAGTAACATTATAAATGCCTTTACTGTCACTTTTGATCAATTTAATGCCTAATTTCTTTGCATTGCAAAATTATAATAGTTAGTAGAAAGTTATTATTCTACTAAAATGATTGAACAATTTAAAATCTAATGAGCCCCAATGTACAGCGTGCTTATGGTAAACTGGTGTTGTGAACACATGTGCACCAAAGAAAACAAGTATTTTCATATTTTCGACCTTCTTCTCCAGACATTCTGCAAACTTCAGCTGCTTCAACAGCTTCTTGTGTTTGTTGCTGAAGCGGTTATCCTGCTCCGCACTGGTGCCCTTTAAAAAAAAAAAAAAAAAACATGAAATCATAATTAAAACATCATGTGACACATTTTTATTTCCTTTTTACTTGTATCTGAGGTTAATATGCAATTTGCAGTACGAGGCTAATGAAAAAGATGAATTATTTATACACCAACACATAACGTTACATAGGCTAGTCTATAAGAACATTAAATATCAATCTATATTTCGGTTTCGGTCTGTATTTCACAAATATAACTAAAATACGTCGACTACAGATTACTTTATAGATGACTTTATTTGTAATAATAAGTGCGATAATATGAAAATAAATTCGTTAAATCTGTTGTTCCTGATTAATCTGTTGAGTATTTTCAGGTTCTCTCACGCAGCCGCCATTACAGCCACACTCCAATGAACGCATCAAATACAGCCTTAAAACAATCAACCAGTCAACCAACTGACGAATAACAAATAGTAACAACGTATTCGACCTTTATGGTGTGGTATTTGTAAAAGAATAGAACACTTACGCGGAAAAACCCCGCGTCCATTTCTGTCGTGTGTCAATATGGCACGATGTCCCAAAATCCACTGCGGCGCGCCAGCTTTTACGTCACTTCCGGAAGATGGGTGATCATGTGCCTGAAATCTGGGCTGCGTCCGAAAGCTGGAAAATGCTGCCTCTGCAGGCAGTAAAGATGTTGGAGGGCAACAAGAAGGCACGTCCGAATCCAATGATCGTGTCACACTGAGATACCTTCATCTGATGGATTTTTTGAAGGCAGCATAGATGTTTCCTTCGCTGCATGCCTTTGATATCCCACAATCCTTTAAACAATGTATTGTTAATATTATTATTATTATTATTCTCTCCTCTGGCACCTTTTTTTCTTTTGTTTTAATATAGTTGTTTTTCTCTTTTTTTCTGTTTTGTATTGTATGCATAGTGGCATACTTTTAATACTTGCATTTGTACAAAAATGTATATTTCATGTTGCTTGAATTAAAAAAAAATCTGTCCCATTCTTCAAAACTATTTAATATTAATTAATGTTTCATAATATAACTGATTAATCAGTATAAAATATAAAACATAAATTATTTCATTTCTTTTTGTTAGTTTATCCTTCAACAAATGAGAAAATGAAACTGCATTTGAGCAGCAATTTTTAGAATTTGATTTAATGTTTGAAATTTTAAGAATTTGATTTCTCATTTGAGGAGCCATTTTAATAATTTTATTCATTATGTGATCATGTGAACATTTGATTTATCATTATATTTTGTTAGGAAACCTCCTCCATACATTTTGTCGTAATGTTTTGTAATTTAATGTGCACAACGTTTTTCCTAAATATATAGTTGTTTGTTAGTAAATGTGTTGTTGGTAGTATATAAGTCCTTGAATGGTCTGGCGCCGTCCTATCTCTGAGTCAACTAGTGAACCGAGGCAACTGGTTCTGAGGTTCAGTCTAATAAAACAAAGGTGAGTTTAAATCATGTTTAAATTATGGCTTTTAACCCATGACTATTTATGTGTTTTATTGTATTATTTATGTTAGTATCTGCTTTTTTTAAGTTATGTAAAGCACATTGATCTGTGATCTGTGTTGTTTTAATTGTGCTATAGCCTTAAAAATGTATTGACATTGACATTGGCATTATCTGGGACAACTAAAGAAGTCAAAATGTAATAAATATATTAAAAAAATATTTTACATGATTCATTTTTAAAACAACATTGAACAAATACATATTAAACTGTTTGCTGTATTAAAGTCATTTATTTGACATACACTGCAATTTTCCACTAGTTCTGAATGTGAGTCATTAGCAACTTTTGAGGTTAAATGATAACTGAAAATTAAGGCAGTTTCAATTGTGAACACAATATGTTTTGTCCAGAAATCACACTTGCTTTTGGAACGGGTGATTCATTCTCCATATTGTCTTAGTTAAGACTCATTTTTATTTGTCTGCACTAGGCTATACAGAAGGCGGACTAAGACTTTCAGACAGGCAGAAGCTAAAGAACTCTCCCCTTTCTATTGTAAGGCCACCTTGGGTGTTTTATCCATTAGTTTTGCTCTTCTGAGTTAACAAAAATGTAAAAAATATCTCTTCATAGTGAATAAATAATACATCAGCAATGCTGAGTGATTAAGTACTTAATTCACACCACCACACTATACATTGTGAATCCAGAGCCCTTGATAACTGACTCAGAATAAATAAAGCCAATACAAGCAATAGTGGGCAGAACCCAAAATTCAGGCTACCGTAAATTCATCACAGATAGCAGTTGGAATAAAGGCAGTATCATCTTTTGATTCACACTAAAGCTGGTAGTGAAGCTTTTTCTGCCCATGGCTGTGTTCAAACCAAGACACACGGTACATGGTCTAGAGCACTGTAGAGTGAAAGGTGTCTAATGGTCCTTACTGTATTTGTACAAAAAGACTAAAATTTAACCCCTCGCAAAAAGAATGTCAGGATTGGTTAAGCAGAGAAAGCAGTGTTTTAGTTATAACATCAGATCGTTGAAAGTCTTTAAGGGAAAATTGGGGCCAGAACTTGCTATTTTCATGTAGTTAAAATAAAATAAAAACTGTGTGGTGTCTCTAAAATAATTAAATTGGACTGTTTCATCTATAATGTATGCAATTATTATTATCATTATTATATTCATCAGCATTTTGTCGTTTTCTTGTTTTTCCCCTGTCCTATGATGACTAAAAAACTATGTAAGAATAGATCACAGAGTAGAAAGACAGACCCTGCATCCGAAATACTATATAGAAGGGAAAAAACTGTATGTGAGCCAAGTTGTATGTCCGAAAACACTAGGTCAGAAAGTACCCGAATGACCTGCTACTTCCGGCGAGATTCTGAAGTGCGCATCCACTGGCGACTGATGCAGTAGGTCACATGACAGTGACAACATGGCGGATATAGTATGTCCGAATTGCATTCATTCTACACACATTCACACTAAATAGAACATACTTTTTTTCGCAAAGCAAGTATCAAATCGAATGTAGTACCTACTATACGGTATGCGATTTCGGACGCAGCAAGAGTCTCCTGAGCAGTGAGAGAATGTGAGTTTTCACTGTTGGTTTACATGTTTTCTTCACAAGCATATGTTTGTAGAGAACTGTCAGTGTCAGCAGTTCTCTAACTGACAGAGAGTCCTGGTCTAAAGAAATTTGAGATAGATAAGTTTAGAAATGTACTGGAAAAATGCTGGTGATTTGTGTTACAGTCCCTGAGAAGACCTGCTAGCTGACAGGTAGTCCTGCATTGGTTCTCTTTTCACGGATGGAGGCCAGCATGCTGCTAACCATCTCTGAGAGGCCGTACTCAGGCTTCCATCCCCAATCCTGACGGGCGTTAGAGTCATCAAACCGCACAGGCCAGCTGTCCGCTATAGAAGGAACGTAAATTGTAATGAACATTAAGATCATTGCATTAATGGATTGTTATCAAGGGTTTTATGGCCTATTCCTTTATTTGTTTTGTACTTTTTACATTTTAAAATACATGTATAAGTCTTTAATTTGATTGTATTATTTGTACAATAAAACAAAACATGATTTCAGACTCTTTCAAAAGGTCATTGACTCACACTGTTCTTACCAATAGTCTGCCGGATGGTATCAGGATTGTACGTGACCCTCAGGTGGGGTAGGTGTTTACGGATCTCCTCTGCCACTTCCTCAGGTGTGAAGCTCATGGCTGCGATGTTGTAAGTACGCAGTGAAAGTCGGCTTTCAGGAGCTTGCATGAACTCAATGGTGGCCCTGTGGCAGTCAGAGATATGCATCATGGGAAGCCGAGTGTTGGAACGCAAGTAACATTCATGGTGGCCGGTGCTGAGGGCATCGTGAAAGATCTGGACAGCATAATCTGAGGAAAAGAGGACATATACGATTAAATAGGTCAGATTAGGTGTGTTGTTTATTGTAAGTAAATGACAATTCAATGAATAAGTGAATAAGTTTGAATGTGTGTGTCTTTATGTACAACTAAAGATTTTGTGTTTGTAAGTGAGGCTACTTACCAGTGGTGCCTCCTCCTGGCTTGGTGTGGGCAGAAACGACTCCTGGGTATCGCAAGCATCGGAAATCCAGGCCATATTTATGGTGGAGATACTGATCCAATCAGAACACAGTTAGGATGTTGGCATTTCATAATTAAATATCATGTAAGTCAGGGGTCAGCCAAAACTATTCCACTTGAAAACCAAAAGTACCCACTGAGATTTTAAGTTAATATTTCAATAATTTAACAACATTTGCAAGTTCTCTGATGTTGATAATATTAAAAAAATAATAATAATAATAATAATAATGTTCTTCACTCTGAAACAGAGAATACAGTTATTTAATCAAATTGCAGCCTTTGATTGGATCATGTCATCAAGCTAAATTCTGATTTTCATGCAGCCCCATTTATTCATTTATTTTAATATTACGTTAGATTATTTATTGGGAAACCCTGATGTAAGTGAGAAATTGTTCGCATTAAGCTTACAAAGTATATACATACATATACATATTAATTAATTAATTACTTAATTAATTTCCCCAGACTAACTAGAACATAAAAAAAAACATAAATCTTTACTTCCCCCATCAGCTCTGCATGGACTTTGGAAACTCCATAAATGGTGCGAGGTCTCTGGATGCAGAGGTCAGGGGCCGGGTCGCGGGGAGACGAAGGTCCAAATGCTCCGATGGTACTGGGTACGAACAGTCGCAAGCAGTTCTCCAGAGCCAGATCTAACACATTATGCAGACCTAAAGAAAGAGGAGTGGGGTGAGCAGAAGAGAAGATATCAGGACAGGGGCAACAGGAGAAGGACAGAATGTGGGACGTCAGGGATAGTGGAAACCTTACGTTGTAAATTAATCAGTCATAGCACCTAACCCTAACGCTTAAAACATGTGTGACAGAGTTTTCCCACCTGTGATATTGATGGTGCGTGCGAGAGCCATGTTAGCTTCCCCGATAGCACTGAGCAATGCGCTATAATGCACCAGCCAGGTGATTCTGTTATTCACAACTAGCTCCCTCAGGTTTTTATAGTCCAGCACGTCAGCGTATACAAATGGACCTGTGAGGTAAAACACACAACAGCAATGGAGTTTAAATGCGAGCTTTATTAATAGGAATATGAATGAGGCCAAGTGATTGAAATGTAAATAAGGTTCAATTTGTTAACATGATCATGATCTCACAATAAACAATATTTATTACAGCGTGAATCTAGGCTAATGTTAATTCATAAATATACTATCACTTATAGTTAAAGCTGCAGTCCGTAGTTTTTCCTCTTTGTCGCCATCTCTGTTCGAAATCTGCAATTGCAGTTATTCGTGGAATTATCAACTTTACGTGGGTTGTGCCTCGGCACGGCACAGCGCGGATGAATCCAATGTTTTGAGGAGAATGTGCGGCTGTCAGTCACCGATACTGTCATTCGCAATCACAGATTCTACTTTTTGGAAGAATTTTCACCGGAAAATGTCATCTGAACAAGTAAGTAACATCCACTTTTGTTTTGACCAACTAAGGGGGAAAAAAGCATTGCAGTAAATCTAACGATCGCTTATATCACGTCAAACTGTGCAAATTATACTTTGTTCTCAAATTGTTAATGATTAACAACATCAGCTTTGCGTGACTAATGCCCTTCCGATATTTATCCTTGTTTTCGCACGGGCCCGGTTGCAGTCTCTTTTTTTCTGAAGCCACTCCGAAGTCCGAAGTCTTTTGCATTTTACAGCGGATGAATCTCCAGTTGTCACTGGTGATTGTCGCTTGAGCCTTTCTGGATCCACCATCAAACTGATAAGTTTAATTATATCAAGTGCTGTGAGAAAAGGCTATAAATCTCCACCTCCAACATCCTCACACGCAATATAGCCTACCAGCCGGGAAACCTTCTTTATGTGTACAGATGTGACGTAATGACGCAAAGACATGCTCGTTTCAGATAGTTTTGAACACTGGCTGGTTATGTACTTGCTTAAAAATTCATTTTGGATAATTTTTTACCGAAAAAAGTTACAAACTGCAACTTTAAAAAACTGAAAACCAAAACTTTTGAACGGTAGAGTATGTACAAATTGATACTGTAAGATAAAAAAATGCTTTAAGATTTATTTTATTGTTATTTCACCTTAGCTATTCTATTAATTAATGATAACATATAGAGCCTTATCCGGTGTTACTGAAATTTATTTGGAGTGTTGAAATAAAAGAGCCACATGATAAATAAATTTATAGCTACTGTAAACTTTAACAGCCAGTTCAAGGCACCACACTGTCCATGTGGCTCTATATATATGTTGCACCTGATGCAACCGCCTTGCCCATATCAGAGCCGTATTGAGAGTCAGTCAACATACCCATGTTATAAACTTCAGCGGGAGGCCTCCTAATATCCGACAGGATGACATTTTCATTTCCATACTGCTGCCTGATGTAAAAGGGGTTAAATATGATTATGAAACCAAATAAAGAAAATAAAAGTGAAACGTTCATTCAGCGTTTGCAGAATTTCACAGAATCTACCTCAGGAAATTAAAAAGGGAAAATTTTCACAGTAAATATCAACGCAAAGCCAGGCAAATATCCAATCTATGCAAAGTTCTAAAAATTGTGTGTGCTGGAGTCTGATTTCAAATTTCTCCAACACTACACATCTTTCAGCTGTTCACTAACCTCAGCATTTGAGCTAGACCAACTCCAAGCTGTCCTAGGCCACCTTTTAACAGGAGAAAAACACATTCATCAATTAAAGGAGTTTAAACACACACTACAGCAAAAAAAATTTAACAACCAGACATGTCACAACTGAGCAGCAAGTAAGCTGAATAAATTCCCTAAATCTAAATATTAATTAAAAATGTCACTTTTATGTGTGCATTATTTTGGAGGTCAGAGGTGAATGCACAATAAAAGAAAACATGATATGCACACATCATGTGGGATCAACTCTATAAAACAACAACAACAAAAAATGATATTACAGTGATTACTTTAGACTGATGCCTAAGACACAAAGGCTAAGTATCTACTAGGATTATTGTGAATTTGGTAAGCGCTTAGAAGAACCCATATGATGCTATTTGTAGTGTGCCTGCAAATATAGTGCACGGGCAAATAAAGTACTCAAAAGATCGAAAAGCACACAAATGGCAGTACAGTTTCATAAACAGACCTAATTAATTTAAAATAGGCTCCGTGATTGTTATTGTCCAGACATTTTTCAGCTCCACTTCAACTGACAGTCCATTTACACACTCTTTACACGCTATTGCACAAGCATAAAACAGCCGCGCGCTCCATTGTGCGCACGCGGAGCGCTTTTAACACTGTTTATTCCCAACCCATTGTCATGGCGATCAATAGGATCGCCTCTTACGTAGCATGGAAAACAAACATAGAAGACATGATGGAACGGATGACTTTTTCCACCAAAACATTACAGTTTATCACGCGTTATTTAAGCAGCAGGGAAACAGATGGCACCTGTGATGAGGACTCGAGGACTGTCCGTAGGAGGCTCGGAGGACTCGTTGTTCGGCCATCGGTTGATTTGACGCGGCGACAAACTCATGCCGCGAACCGACCAACCTTTACACTGCGAGCGGACACACACCCGGACACCTGACAGCATGTCGTCTATCTGTCAGTTAATAAACATTTCAGTCATCAAACCGAATGGTTCAGAAAGAATACAGTAACTATTTACATGTTGTTTCTTAGTTTTAGCTAAAACTGAATGTCAAGTCTTTAAAATGTAGTTGATTGATACACGATTAATGTAAATCAGAAGCTAGATCAAGAAAAAGCGCAACATCTCACCTTGAGTTTATCAAAACTTGAAATCCGTGATGATGTGAAACACGTGTCTTGCACCAAAATCACAACATTGCTGTGGTGTATCCGGAGGTGGAAAATTAAGTAAGTAAATAGTGCTGATAAGAGGGATTTTCATGGTATTTAACCGTTAGAATTAAGAGATTACTATCCGATTGGTTGCCGGAGGAGCGCATCGAATGACCATTGGATAAAAAAGCGGCCGGAGCAGCGAATGCTGGGAAATGTAGTTGTATCGTTATGCTAGCACATGCGGTCGCGTGATAATGACTGTGGTGTCCATTAGCGCTACAAGAGGGCAAACTTGCTGACGGGCTGCCCACTCCGGAATTATATTGTGTGGGTGAGTTTAGCTGAGCTGGGGCTTTACCCTGAAGACTTTATTGGCCAGTGAGATGTTATTGTTTGTTTATGTGCGCGCATGCTCAGATTCCCCTTTATAATTTTATAATCAAATAATGTGTAGGCCTATTTACAATATACTTTAATGTCAAACATGTCAAATAATAATATAATATAATCATTTCTGAATAGAAAAAAATATGTCAGTTATACATTCTATAAAAATTTAAATAAATTCTAAAATCAAATAAAAAGTAAATGTATACAATACAAACACGCTAGAAAACATTATTAATAATATTTATTAAAGAAATTCCCTAGACAAGTTATATTTGAAAATATCTGAATATCTGAATTGGCAATTAACCAATCAGAATCAAGTATTCCAGAGAGCTGTGCAATAATTAATTAGGCTATAAACCATGCTCCAATGGCAAATGCTGAAACTTCTCAAACATGTATAAAATCGCCTTCTGGTAGGTATTCAAACTTCTCACATTCACCTGATTCAACATTCAGCTGTCTGTAACAGTGTACAACTTTTTTACAATAAAACATAATCACTGATATTGTCTCATATAATCACAGTAAATCCCAACTAAACACACTCCAATAAACACATCATTTACATTAGCATTTTGCTTGAAAGTAAGGCAGAGGATCGCCAATACGTCTGATCTTCAAATGCAAGCATGTCTGATTACGATTCAATGACAGAACATCAGATTTTTGTAAACTACATTATATCTGATATATCTGATTGGCAGTGATACTCATTTTATTGGACTAATTCTTGCCAAGACATGCATAATAGTAACAGTCTCTATAATGTCCTTTCAACCATGAGGTCACAGAATAGTCAGCTCATCCATGAGGTTCTCAAATGGGGTCAAGGTGTCACAGTGTGTACTAGGCGTATTATTGGTCCGGTCAGGTCCCGCTCTCTCACGTTGTTCTTTCACAATGCTCCACACCTCTTCTCGAGCTTCCTCCATGTTTTGAGCATACTCAGTCCACCTGAGGAACAGCCCTACCAACAAACCCATAGAGATAATGAGGGCCTACACACTAATAATGCCCAAAAAACTCCAATAACATTATCACACCACAGCTGTAA
Source organism: Rutilus rutilus (assembly GCF_951802725.1). NCBI lineage: Eukaryota > Metazoa > Chordata > Actinopteri > Cypriniformes > Leuciscidae > Rutilus > Rutilus rutilus. The sequence continues at coordinate 20,527,797 of NC_140226.1, read as the reverse complement.
CTTTGTATTTATTGAATAATCTGGACCTAACCTGTCCATAGTTGTAAGGACTGAGGATGCACTGAAGGCCAAATGGCTAAATCAGTGGGTTCATACAGTGGGTTGAGGTACTGCTCTTCAATATCAGGACTCAGTAGGGATTGAAACAAACAGTGTGTGTTCTCCTTCACTCCTGCAGCACATCTATCCCAGGCAAACATTTTAAATAAACAAATAATACAGTATACATACATTACTGCTCAAAAAAAATTATGTCAGTAATAAAAAATACTATTTTTATTCTAATTGATCAGAAGTGACAATAAAGGTATAGTGCATAATTGAACGGTATTAGTGCATAATAATGATGAGTGTCATATAGGGATAATTTGTGCCCACCTCTCCTGCTCGTTGTTACATAGAAAGGTTCCATAGTTAGAAGCATAAACCTCTTGTGCCAATCGGAGCAGCAGGGCCTCACTAAACTCCAGTGCCAGAGGAAACTGCCGCCACACCTGCCACACACAGTCAAGCAGCAGCAGGAAGGATGGGCACTCTTGCTTCAGACGGGCATGAGAGTACGCCGAATGAGCACAGCGCTGCTGGAAGGGGTGTCCAGCCTGAGAAACAACAAACGTACAATTCATCAACTTTCTGAATATCAGATCTGAGATATTGGGTGTAGTTTATTAGAAAAGTGTTGGCATAATGCATCTGTAAACATTCACAAATTTCACAGATCACACAAACAAACATTCACCTGTATCCAGTCCCTCTCCAGCAGGCCGAGGAAGCCAGTGAGAGTTCTAGAGGCCGGGTCTAGGATAAGTTGAGCCAATGAGCTCACCAGCAGAGTGCTGTCTGTCCCTTCAGAGCCATGCACAAGCACAGAGTGACCATCCCTGCAAAAAACAGAGCACAGACCAGAGCGATACATCTCAAAGCCATGTGTGTGCCAGGAGTGACCACACAAAAAATAGACCATATGCCAGAACAATACAACCCAGAGCCATGCATAAGCATAGGATTTAAAAAATATATATATATATATATATATATATATACAGTATATTCCATACTCTGAATACTTAGGACCATGTGATATTTCAGTTTTTCTTTTATAATAAATGTGCAAAAATGTCAACAATTCTGTGTTTTTCTGTCAATATGGGGTGCTGTGTGTACAATAATGAGGAAAAAAAATGAACTTAAATGATTTTAGCAAATGGCTGCAATATAACAAAGAGTGAAAAATGTAAGGGGGTCTGAATACTTTCCGTACCCACTGTGTATATATTCTTTCTCTTTGTATTCTTATATCAATATGGTACAATATTACTAATACAATGTTATAAAAAGTAGTTGGATTATATTACATGAAATGTGTAATGTAATGGATGTAATTTGAAATCAGTCCCAGACAACAACCTACCCAGCACTTTTATACACACACATTTTAGAAGTTAAGGGTTAGTAAAGTTATAATGTTACAAAAGATTTCTATTTTAAATAAATGTTGTTCTTTCGAACTTTCTATTTATCAGAGAATCCTGGGAAAATTTTTATTTCTGTTTCCACAAAAATATTAAGTGGCACAACTGTTTTCAACATTGATAATAATAAGAAATTATTCTTGCACAGCAAATCAGCATATTAAAATGATTTCTGAAATTCAGCTTTGCCATTACAAGAATAAATTAAGAAACAAATTAATAAATATGCTTGTCAACCATAACTGACATCAAAAACATTAAAACATACAATTCCTAATATATATTTATCTGTAAGTTACTCAAAGGCAGTGGATAAAATAATAATAGAGAGAATGTAAAAAGCAAACCACAATAATAGTTAAAGGTACACTACAGAGAATAAAATGTTTCTATTAGAAATTAATTATTGAGCCAGTACATAGACAATCAGTGTTAAACCGAGTCACTACAGAAAACCTACAATAATTTAATAAAACTGCAATTTTATGTTTTAACCACAGATGGTGACAGAGAGCCCAGAATTATGTAGTGTCCCTTTAAAAGACCAAAGTAATAGATCTTCCCACCTCTCCACACACTCTACCACCAGTCCTGCCGTGGACAGCGCACTGTGAACATGAGAAAGCCATTTGGAGTTCTCCAGTTTACTGAGCCAGCGGTCCACACTGTGAGACGGGTCACTACACGCTTCCACCAGCTTAATAAGACTCTCCTGAAGAACCTTACCCCTGTAAACACACACAATGACATGCAAAATCAAAGCCAAAGGCAGATCTGTTTCAAAGTCAAACGTGTTACATAATTTCAGACAATTAAAAATGACTTGTTGTAATATTCCCTCTCACCTTTCATGGTGTCTATGGATTCTTTTCCAGTGGCTGTAACAGGATTTAGACTCAAAACCTCCTCCTGTCATCCGGGCCTGCTGGGCTTGCTGGGTAGAACGCAGATCGATGATGTAACCCAACACTGACCCATCAATCACAGCCTGGAGAAGGAGCTCATCCTCCTTACATCTCTTCCTATTGGCTCCTGTCAAGGGCTGGCTACTTCGCATGATCACCTAGGCAATGGATGCAAATAACTTTTACTTATTAGCCTACAAAATTTAAAATTGAGCTGTATGATGCATTTTTCGCTTTGATGAAAAATGATTTAATGCTGGAAACAATGTTACACCCTTGTTCAGTTTTATGGTTGTACTGTTCTTTCACACCAATACACTGTTACATACACTTACATTTGAGACATGGCCACAGCCAGCTATGAGGTCACCGAGGTCCGGACCTCTGTTAAAATGTGAAGTTCTCTAAATGACTAGGCGTTTACAACTCATCCTGTGAGTGACTGCATGTATAATTCAGTTTAGTTAGATTTGTACAGTTTGCTAGATTGTTTAGTTCCCATGGTGAGAAAATGATGGAGAGCGACTCATGTCGCTGCGAGACGCTGGCAGAGTGAACGGGCTTGAGAGAGAATTATGAGTGAGGGCGCAGATGCAGCCTGTTGTGTTGCCAGATCCAGTTATTATAAGGGGCACTTACACCACTCACACCACTTTATTCCCTTAAATGCATGAATTTTTCACCAATCATTATTAAATATTCGGGTCTTTAGTAACCCACATCTATATCTAACATGGATGGATCTCTACCTGTCACGATAATATAAAACTCTCCTGACATGCAATTACAGAAGAATAAATTAAAGCCTATTTTGTAACCTTTTGGAGCTTGGAAGGGTTCAGTTTGAGCAGATGTTTTATACCATCATCACTGTCCTCGTCAGAGCTCATTTCCCAGTACATTCTGCATCTGGCTCGTATTCGCGATCTCATACATATTCTCAAAACTATCATTTTCAACATCTTCAAAATCAATATTTTGATCGCTGACAGTTTCTTCACCAGATCCATCACCAAGTGACAGTGACACTATTTTTGATTGCGTTCAGTACTTCCTCTGTAGTAAATTCAAGTTTTGCTGATGATACTTTCTATTCTTTTGTTTTCTGCCTGCGGTAACTATGTTTGAAACGTCACTTCATCATTATAGACATTGCCACTTTGTGGAATATAGGTTAATGGCACTTATTCAGTCATCAAAGATTAAATTATTGTTGTGCAGAAAAAATATACTTATACTGTTACACACATTGGGTCGTTAGCGACCCTATACAATTTTTACATAAAATGAATGAGAAAACAGGCACTCTTTAAATATATTTTTTTCTTTTGTTATATTGTTTATGATGAATTGATTGTGGAATTCTAAGAAGGTTGATGTCTAATAAAAAAAAAATGAATGAGGAGGAGGGTAGTGAATGATGTCCCGGGTCACTAAAGACCCGAGGTATGCGTTTGAGTGTTAATGTGACATTTTAGGAAGTTAATAAAGTGGGAAGTTGCAAGTTAGGGTTAGTCATATCTTAATTTTATTTCCAAAACACAAGATTTCAGCTTATTTCGGGCTTATTTTTTTTGGTGGGGAGACGGCTTGGCGGGGGCTGTTGTTTTTGCAGCAATATCTGGCAACACTGAATCGCCACCACTTAAACCGACAGCAATCAAAAAAGGCTCATGTTAACCACATTTGTGAAGTTATCTGTAAGAAACGGTATCAACGCCATCAAAAAGTAGCATGATAATAACACTAGTACACAGATCTGTAGAACAAGTAGGTTAGGTTACAGAATGGAAATATGCCAAATCTGCAAACACTCGACGAAGGTTATGCTATTGTATTGCAGTTTAGTAGTTAACAAAGTCTTTTGTGAAGTAGTTTGTGAAGTTTCACAAAGTCTTTTGTGACACTAGACAAAGTTCTTATTTATCATCCATATAGAAATGCTTATTAAATATATTACAGCAATAATTACTATTACATGAATAATAAAAAAAATTTAATTAATTACCTAGCCTATAGTAAAGTATTAACAAATTGTGATGCAATAAATAAGGTCTAATTTAACAAACAGACAGAACAGAGAGAGTCTACCCAAAGTGTAGAATGGCAAAAAGGTTTCGACAAAATACCCTAGAACTCACTAATTTTTCGAACCCTGGTTACGACCATGATTTGAAACATCCTACACTCACCATTCCGTTCCTATGGTGACAGTAGGAGAGCACAGGAAATCTGCCGCCCTGTCTGAACCGGGCTGACTGGACCAGCTTCTCATCATCCACCTCGCGAGGCACAATGACCGCATGTGGATACGATGGGCATACAGAGTAATCTGAGTTTACTGTACTGACTCTCCACCTGTCCCACTGTTCACACACACATGCACATATTTTGAACATACACAAGCATGTACATGTATACAGTTAAATATATATGCATACATGCTTTATATATTTAAACATATTAGTTATAAATAGTTATAAATATATTCTTATAAATAAGCAATTTTGATATAAGCTAGATACAGCATATAAAACTGAGTGACAAGTAAAAAACACAGTAATTATGATACAAATATTATGTCATGCCAAAAGGAGGCGAGAGATAAACATCTGAAACAACTGTGAGACGACAGTGGGTGATAATGAAAGCTATGGACACAAACAAGGAATAGAAAATAAAAAATATGCATATGGGTTAAAAACTATTAACTACAGAGAAAGCATACACACTGTTTCCTGTGAATTTAAGTGTCCACATGTCTCACAACTGCTTTTAGTTTCCTGTGGCAAACAAAGTGCATCCTGTTTGACTTCCTTTCAGGAAACTAAGCAATGGCTTGCATTAAATAATGATTTTGAGCATCATTTGTCTGTGTTTGTCTATTTTCTTGTGTGTTTCTCAAAGTGAGCGAATTACAGAATGACATTAACTGGTCTGAAGGAAAGGGAAGTGAAAATGAAAGAAAAATACAGCTCACCAGTCTTTCTGTTTGTTTGTAATATTTCTCTGTTGAGGACAGGCCCCATGGGCCATGCAGAGTTAGGTGTGGCGGTCTATAGAAAAAGGGATACGTCTCTGTGACACTTTCCAGAGCCGAGAGAGCCTACAGAGACATGAGACAATATCAGAGCAAACTCTCATTAAAGACGAGGCAGTGCTGGTCTCAACATTTATTTTACTGCCAGTGTCTAGAGTGAAGATTGGCTTCTTCTTTCAGAATATATGCTTGATGTCATCTTAAGTCATCTTTAAAAGTAATGAATGACAACTTGCAATGACCCATAGTATTTAGGATTTTCCAGGATGCTTTACTGACAAGAGGAAAATATATTAAAGATTTTTAATTTATCGATATCTGCCAATATTGGATATTTAATTGTGCATGGTAATTTCCCCAATTTGTACATTTGGATAAAACCTTTGCCATCATCTAATAAAGTGAATCACTAAAAACACTAATCATATTGTAACACTGCTAAATGTACGCTTTAGCAAATCTCAGAATGAATCTTCATTTTTTATACTGCATATTATGTTATGACACCTAAATTTACTTTTTAGTTTTTAGTAACATTTAGACAAAATAGTACAAAAGATTAATATTGGGCAACACTTATCAGTCATAACATGAAAGGCAGAAATGTAATAGGCTATAGGTGCAACCCTAATTGTATTGCTATTGAATATTGAAAGTTGAACAAACTGCTTGATTTGAGGTTTAATTTATGTCCGTAGCACAAATGGTTGGGGACAAGTTGCGCATTTAATACTTAGGGAGGGTTAGGGGGTTTGTTCGAATGTGCAATCAAAAGTTTGGGGTCAGTACGAATTTCTTTTTATCAAATAAATGGAGCGTTGGTAAACATAACTTTTGAACAGTAGAGTATTAATATGAGCAATATTTATAATCCCTGTCGCAAGCGCAAGTAGTGAGAACAATATTAGTACCTCTATAGAACTGGCAATGTTCAGGCATTCCTCCATTCCAGGAATTTCCAACTGAAGAACAAGCAGGTCCTTACATTTAATGGTGATAGTACCAGAGGATCCCACAGTCCTGTATTAGACACGTGCAAACACCCCCACACACATTTTTAAGAACATACTCACATTCTCAAATTCCATACAATCATCCCCAGTGGGGCCTCAGAAGAGACAGAAGCAGGAAGCAAAAATAAGCCATGTGCGTAAGGCTAGCAGAGAGACTCTGAGATAAATAGAGAGGTATGACTGAGCTCTAAATATAACTTTAATAGAATGTAAGCTAGTTCCTCTCCGTATCTGGACATTAGATACAAACATAAATACATACTGCACAAATAGCTGCTTTGCATGTATTCAAAACACAAAAAGCATGTCAGAGTGATATGATCTTTTGCGTAAATGCTCATTGCGAAGCACAAAAGATCTTGCAAAATATGCTTGTTCTGTTCTCCTCCCTGCCATAAGCTAAGAAAGAACACATTGCCAGCGCAGCTCATTTTAGAAGGTGCCTTCTCATGCTGAAACGAGATGCTGCCCACTCCCACTGCTCATTTTTAACATCACTGTATTAAATTAACAGCAGAACTCAGATCAGAATAAACGGCAGCTTCAATGAGCAATGACAGTCCACAAATCAAACATTGGGCCTGCTTTAGAAGTGTACCTGGGGTATCCGAAAAGATTCTCGACACTGACACGCAGGAAAAGTGATGGGTTATATTAGAGAAAGAGAGAATTAAGAGTTTAATATTACAGAAGCAGGTCACTTCAGGGATCAAACACACACACAATTTTCTAACCTTATCTGTAATCATGACCCAAATGCGATTCAAAGAGTATATTTGCACGTAATAATAAGAATATGAATTATGCATTTACAAAGGACAGACATATTATTAATTTAGGCTACATAGGCATACATGAAAAAAAATCCTGGTGAAATAAAAGTGCTTAATATGGTAACATTAAACAATAAATAAAGTCAAAATATTACTTAACATAACTGAATCACCTTAAATATATTTGGCTACACCAATAAAACGAAACTGAAATACCAGCAACCCAATTTAGGCTGGTTTATGATGGGCCCCCCCCCCAGCAGGGAATAATCTCCAGCTGATGAACAGCTGTCTACCTTTTCTCGGTGGCATCGATGTTTCTGAGGAGAATGAGAAGTTGCCAGGAATCTTCATCCTTTCTGTCTGAGAACAGAAGGTGGTGGCTGGTAACGCACAGGGTTCCTCTGAGCGCGGGATGGAAAGGTCTTCTCAGGGTAACATCTTCAACATTAGCCGTCTTAATGTGCTCCGACAACTCCATTTCACAATGACAACAACCACCATCTGGTAGAAACTTCTCGAGTTTAGAGAGCCGGTGGGCGAGCCACTACTCCGGGTCTCAGTTTTCCGCAAATGTTTAAAGGCAATCCTTTACCAAACCGTGTCCCACCACCTCTTGATGTTAATGTAGGCTGTTATAAACCTTACCGGCATCTGGCAAATATAAAATGCCGCTGATCGACAGTGCGCGAGCGGCGGGAGGTGTGTATGCTCGATCTATTCATAAGAGTTTTGTTTGCTTCTCTGCTTTCGTTTCCGTTCTTGAAGTCCCAGCCCTCTTCTCTTTTTGTGATGTTTCTGTTTATTGTTGTGGCTGTTTTTTCTCTCCGTAATCACTCTTCCTGGCATAATTGTGAAGTAATTTGTTACAGTTTTTAGTGATCTTTCAACTGATCCTTGAGAGGGTGTCTCTGGACCATGCTGATGGTGATGATGGGAAAGGAGCAGGAAAAATTGACATGGGGGAGGGCATACAGCTAATTAATTAAGAAAGACATGAATAAATAAAAAAAAAAGTTTGCAAAAATAAGTCACAAAATATTCTGAATTAAGTATTTAAAGTCAACATTAGTCACTGAGCATCTTGACTGGAAATGACACTTCATTCAGCATTTTTGCAAACATTTTTGTTGGACTAATATAGCATGCTAGTCAGTGTAAGTTAAGTATTTTTTTAAATGGAGTATGGTTTAAAGAAACTTTTTTTGCATTGTTTTGCTGTTTTCACTGTGAAGCTGCTTTGAAACAATCTGTAGGCTATTGTAAAAAGCCCTATAAATAAAGGTGACTTCACTTGACATCTAAAATAACCTAATTCAGATAAAACTCTTTTTTTGGTCAGGTAATTTAAACATTTGTTTTGATGTAAGTCTTGCGATGGACATCCTCATATAGGCCTAGCGTATAAAGATCAATTTACGGTTTTTTTTTTATTTTTTTTATCTTTCAATATAATTAAATAATGGGTGATTTTTCTAAATATTTTTGTCTTTTTTTTTTTTTTTTCACAATTTTTCTCTGAACTTTTTCGAGGACTCCCTTGTTGCGTCTCTCTGGGGGTCCCGGCCGGGGGCCCACTAAAAACAGGCCTGCCGTTCGTTTTAGAATAATACATTACATCTGACGGATTCTGATGCTAGAATGTAATTCTTAGCTAAATAGATTCTCGCTGCAATTCCTCAACATTAGCAGAAGATGGAGACATTCTGTTATAAAACAGTTGCAAAGAAAAGACTCAAGTTTGTTGCAGGCGCGATGACTGGTTAATAAAAAGTAGTGTGAGCGAGCTTTGGGCCACAAGATAGGCTACATCAGTTAAATATTTATTAGTCATTTCTTAGTTGCCTTTGTGAAACCATATTGTTTGATGAAAACTGTCTGTCCTGGAACCTAACACTTTTTTCACTTTAGCCTATGTGATTTATTTGTGAGGTGTGTGAGAAGCTGGTTAATATAGGTTTTAAGGGAGCCAGTGACCCTGTGCCACTTCAATATAGTTTCACATGCGACCACGAAATGTTGCGCCCGGCCGCAACATAGCCTACAAGGTCAGACTGTCTAAAGTTCTCCGATTAAACACTGATCATGACATTAGGCTGCAGAACATGGGCGGTCACTTTTCTGTCTATATAAACATGAGCTCAGCACACCTCTTGAGATTAATCACTAGTGCACTTGATCAGGCACAGTACACATGTCTGAACAGTCACAAGTCACAGTCTCGCCCAGCTGGAGTGAAAGCAGCTCAGTGATGGAGTTCAGAGAGCTGGGAGCAGACGAGAGTTCTGAGGGAGATATGGTGGATCTGGATAGTGTGAAAGCCCTGACAGAGAAACTCAAACTCCAAACGCGCAGACCGTCGTATTTAGAATGGAAGGAGCGACTGCAGGCTCACCCGTGGATTGATGCTACACAGAGTTCAAATGTCAGCAGCCCAGGATCTGTGGAGGAGGACACCCAGCCATCCGACATCTGGAAAGATGGGATGCCTTTTAAGAATATATGCGGCTTTGATACTATAGACGACGCGTTACAGTGGCTCAGAAACGAACTGGTATTGGTTTTATATTTCATAAGTTTTTTTTTTATATACTTTTGACTAAGTTAGATATGGTCATTGTCTTTAGGCTATAAATTAGCCTATCTATCTATCTATATGGTTTGGGGATTTTTTATCAATTTCTACATGTCTTTAGGTCATTTTAGGTAGCCTACTCAAAACATTTTTTCAAGTTCTTCTTAAACATTCAAGAAACAATACCATTCGAATTCAGCAAGTACGTATTAATATAATCAAAAGGGACAGTAGTTTATAATGTTGTAGAATATTTCTATTTTGATCTTTCTATATCCTGAAGATGCATCACGTCGTCCACAAAAATATTAAGGCACATGTAACGCTGCAGTGGCAGCTGGAAATTCAGCTTTAATATCACAGGAGGAAAAATACATTTTCAAAATATATTCAAATAGAAAACAGTTATTTTAAGTTGAAATAATATTATTTCAGAATATTACTGTTTTTTTTTTACTATATTTTTGATCAAATAAATGCAGACTTATTGAGCATCTTAATTTTATTTTATTTTTTAAATCATATATGGACCCCAAACATTTGACCATTAGTGTATGAAAATGCCAAATTACTTATGTTAAATAAGTATATATATATAAATAATACAGATTATAAAAGTTAAGCAAGCAATTTTATTTGGCTAATAAGCCAGACTGCTGTGAAGTGAGATACGTCAACTCATATTGAAATCTTCAGCGTACTGTAACAAAGGTGACATGTCTCTTGTCTCTTGGCATATTACAATTAAATACCACACAGGTGCAGAAACTTGAATATGACTGCTGTTCTGAATAATTTAATCTTATATACTGCTGGTTAGCAAAGAATCTGGTTTTAGCTGTAGTCCACCGGCGATGTAAAAGCTATAAAATCATTCTCTCTCTCTCTCTCTCTCTCTCTCTCTCTCTCTCTCTCTCTCTCTCTCTCTCTCTCTCACACACACTTTTTTTTTTCTCAGAGAGAGATGCAGATGCAGGATAACCGTCTTGCACGGCAGTTGATTCGCTTACGGGTGGAGATCCACAGGCTGAAGGTGGAACAGGTGTGTCACCGTCACAAAGAGATGTTGGATGACGCCACGTATGAGCTGGAGGAGTGCGAGGAGGACTCAGACCTGCTGTGTGACATCCCCATGAAAGCCGCCTTCACTCTTTCCACAACTCTCAAACATATTGGTCTCACCAAAATGAACCTCAACTCCAGACGATTCTCGCTCTGTTGAGTGAGACACGCCCCTCAAGAAAACTCAATGCAGAACTTTCAATGTATCACTGACACTGGAAGCCAAAGTTGTATTTCATTAAATTTGGACTATAATAATAATAATAACGTCCTTTTTCTTCAAATCACTTAACTTCATTGAACTTTTTTAAACTAGACTACTGGTGGTCATATCTGGACCATATCTTTAAACTATTAAACCACTTGTGTAAGGGGACTCACCACACGTCTGAGAAAGTCCTCAGAGTTGGGAAAGAGTTTATAGTTACATTTGAATATATCTGAACTGATCTAAGAATCAGGAGGAACCTGCTTCTGTGTCAAAAGGCGTGTGATTGGCACACACTCCCATCAGTGTTCCTGACTGCTCAGGGGACAGAACACTCTCCCGTCGGCTTGGCTGTGATCCCGAGCTACAGCCTCACAGGAAGTGTGAGTTTGTGTTCAGGCATTTTGTCACCTTGTCTATTAAAACCTAAAAATAACACACACTCTCTGCAGCAAGTAAAAAGCTGTTCAGCCCAGTTTCGGTGGTTGGTCTAACATACGTTTTTGCTGGATGTTCGAGAATTTTGTGCTTGTGAAACTTTCATTTACACAGTAAGGTTATACTAGATTTAAATGAGTTTAGTGTTCTTTGTACGTCCACAGAACCCATTAAAGTTCAGTTTACTTTATAACAAGCACTGGAAATATAGCACTACTTTTGTGCATATACTGTATGCTGTAAGTGCTAAAAGCTTCATGATAAAATCAAAACAAATCAAAGAGGACCTTTATATTTTTTACAAATTTCATCTTGGGACTGAATGTGCGTTAACAATTTTTAAAAAATATATATGAAATGAATACTTCTATTCAGATGCATTAAATTGATCAAAAGTGAAAGAAAGGGCTTTTACATTGTAATAATATTTCAGTTTTATATATTTACTATATTTTCTGTATTTTTGATCAAAGAAATGCAGCCTTCACTCTAAAAAATTCTGGGTTATTTCAACCCATGTTTGGGTCAAATATGGACAAACCCAATTAAAAATAAAAAAAATTTTAGACTGTTGGTGAGAATAAGAGACTTAATTCGAAAACATTAAAAAATCTTACAGACTCCAAACTTTTGAACAGTAATGTATGTTTTTTGATTAATCAAATGTACTGTAATTGATGTACAAACTAAAAAATGCTTTAAAAGTTGCCTGAAATTAATAAAGATGCCTTAAAATTACTTTGAAGAGATATTGTGATATCATCCATACATCCTTATTGAGAAAAACATCCTTCACTGTAACTCATTCACTATAATGAACATTTATAAATCTTTTGAACATCATTGATGCTTTAAATTTGTAAATAAATGTATATTTGTAAATACATGCATTTAAAATCTTTTTTAAGATGTATCAATTTGTGTAATTATCCAAACAGTTTTTTGCAGTTCTTATCTTGCTTTGCCTCTTCCATCTCGCACATCCTGACAAGAATAAACTCACTGAGTTTTTATGCAGTGTTGTCACATGAATGGAAATAGATGGTATTTCTCAGACAAGGCTGAATTTATATTTATATAACAATGGACCAATTGCTTTATCGATTGTAACTGCAGAGACAGGACTGGCTGTCAGAAAGAGCCATGTGACTGCCAAGAAATGATCTCATGCTAGATAAATGCATGGAGAGAGAGAGAGAGAGAGAGAGAGAGTTTTTTCTGCTTTTTCCCCTAAAGCTGTTCTCAACACTGATAATACAAGTTTTTATAGTTTATATCTCATAAGGCATTAGGGCAAGTACATTCACTGAACATCTCACATGAGGATTACTCCTTTGAACAGAAACATGAACTATTTTTGTCACCTGAGAAGACACAAAAAGTGGTTAGTTGTGTTCCACATACAGATTCCCTCGAGGCCTAGAATAGAAACAAAATACCATGAAAGTGCCAGTATGCTTTGTAGAGTTTAAATGAAACCATCATGATAACCTACCGAAACGTACTTTTATTTGATGTGAATTCAAAATGTTGGATTGTTTTGTTACATATATAGATCTGCATACAGAATGATATTTATGATATTCATAAAGCATGGCCTGCAAAATCCTGCTATAACAAGTTTTTCAAAAGTTTTAAGGCCAAGGATTGCCAAATATGATGCTCCCCTTGTGATGGACCCCACAAAGCCAAAAATAAACGATTGAAATATTATCAGAAAAAAATTATTTACTTTATGTTTTTAAGTATCTACATGCAATATGTTTTCAACCATTAGTGTATTTTAATATAAATTAAGAATATTCAAAAAATATTTGCAAAGCAATAGGTATAATAATTTATATTACTTTAAATCTTTAACAATGATTATAATAATGATCAAAAAATGTATTTCATATTTTTCAACAGCAGCTTTGCAGAAAATAGTACTGTATAATTAGTGTGCAAGCTAAAAACAAAATGGCGAAGAAAATCTCCCTAGAAAGAGACACAAATAAAAGTCTTGAATTATTTTTGAACGTGTATGTTGCAAAGAAGGAGAAATGATCATCTATCACATAAGTGTGCATATTTGCTTAGTTTAGTTTTTGTGTTAAAACACATCAAATATTTAGAATATTTCAAATTTTCCACAGATCTCCTAGAACCCCAGTTTGAAAAGTTTTGGTATGGATTCACAATCTCAAATCATCAAATGAACATTTGCTCTCACAAGAGATGTAACTGTGAATATGTAACTGTCTGTTAAGATGATCTGCCACACTCAACATCCCCCCTCCTTCAAACCCCCCTCTTCTCAACCACAAGACCACCAAAGAATGGAAAAACAATTGTTTCAGTCTTTTACTCAAACTGAGAACCAAAAACGAAACAAGAAATCCAGGATTCGACGTACTGTTGCAAAACTGACCCCATATGTGGTTAATTTTTTTAGGGATTCTCATTGAGTAATAGGCCAATATATGATTAATTTATTCACTGTATAACATTCCCACCCCACCCCCCAACCACAATGAAACTCATATTTTTGCTGTGATCAGTGGACTGCACCACATGAAGAACCTGGTCAAACGTTTCAGTTGAATGACATAAATCAAAATAAATAGAAATGGCAGAGGAGGCTTTGGCGTCAGTGTCTAAATTAAGATGAGTGTTCCTGCAGTCGAAAAGTTAAGAATGTACCTCATTTCCTTTGAATGTTTGGGCTGCGACTTCCTGCAAATGCATGCACTATCTGCAGCCTGATGCCACAACAAAAGTGTGTGGTCTGCTCGAAGAAAGAGCAAGAAACAGAGAGAGAGACACCGAACGGGTTTAAGAGACAGATAATGAAGAGAGACATGAGATGGGTTAGCATCATCTCCAAGAAGCTGATTGAAAAAACATTGACTTTACCTCAAAATGATCCATTTGCATATTAGTTTATTGCATATACCTGTTGCAAATTGCATATTAGGCCTACTCTGTAACAGAGCAAATGATGTTTGATTCAAAGTGAATCAGAGGCTTGATTATTTTTTTTGTGCAAATGGGCACAAATGCTGCATAGAATAGCAATGTACGTAACACTTTTAAGCATGAGTGTTCAAATGTTACGTTTTGTGGCTCTATTTAGTACAAGTACAAGCCAAAAACCCATGAGTGCCGTTAACATTTCCACTCTTTGACATAATGGCGCGACAAAACCAGGTGACAAGTGGAGTCCTGACCCAGAATCCTTCACTCCAATGACACCAGCTGCTCAGAGTAGTGTGCACCTGCTTAAAAAAATGTTAAATATCAGCTCAAACACCTCAACGACAGGAAGCTCTATCATCAGCTTGCTCTGCACCACTGTGGTGTGTGTGCGTGTGTGTGTGAGAGCAAAAGTGATGCTTTCACAAATTATGTGCCTTTGTTAAGGTGGGAAGTCAAACTCTGACGTGACTTACACAACTTGACACTTTAGCAGCACATGTCATCGAAACACGCCGAAGATTTACAGACCTCGTTGTTTTGTTCGTAATCTTGGTTAAGATGCTCTGTGGAAAAATGCGTTCTTCATAAAATATAAAGCTAAAGACATGGCAATGCCTGCTGAACTGGCCCATCACTGATATCAGCATCTTCTGTCAACAGAAAAGGTAAGTTTTACTAGCGGGTTGCTACTTTTTCTTCACTTAAATCGAGGCCCAGATGAATTTGAATGAGTAGGCTACAGGTTATCAGGCTACGCTCGGGCAGACTACTTTAAATCATTGAATGATTTATTGGATGAGACTTTTTTCAAGGTAAACCTAAAGCCTGAGACAGTCTGAGATAGATGGGGCAGATTATACTATTTTAAAAATCATTTTATAAGGCTTAAAATATAAGAAAAAAAAAAGTTTTAAGATGAGCTCATAATATTTGCTAATATATTTTATTTTCTCAAAAAATGCAGCAGAACACTCTGAAGCAGAAAAGTAGATGTGAGTGTGTTCGGATTGAAATAATATCTCTGCACAGTTCAAATCGAAATTTCTAGAACACGTTTGCGCTGTCGGCTGCTTAGCGATTAAAAGTCGTTAAATTTGTTATTTAATTTGCAAAGTAATTCACAAAGGAAATATGACATAGTGATAATATAATGTATGTCATCACTGGTTGTGTTGTTTTCGTATTCGACCTAAGGTCAGTCAAGAACAATCGCATGATTTTACATTTAAATTTTGATTCCATCACTAGGGGTGATTTTGGATGGAGTTTTCACATAATATTAAAACAGTCAAATGGAAAATCATCAAAGATTAACAATGGTGGCATTTTTTTTTATTATGTTTTTTTGTTTGAAAATGGGATTTTCATAAATGCTGGGGAAGCGATTATAAGAAGGAAAATCCCTGCCTTCGTACTTGGTAAAGGCAGTTACTTTAAATTTTCATTTACAAATTACATTCTTGCCTTATTCCTAATCCAAATCAATACATCATGATGTATACGTTAAGATCATTTATTCATTTATTTATTTAGGGTAAGTGTCAGTCATAAAATAGTAGCTAGACTTTTATCTTGTGCAGGAGAACCGCTAAAACATTGAGGTATAATAAAATAACATAAAAAACAACAGCTCTATATATAATAAAGAAGGCAAAATCCAAACATATTTTTTTTGGCTTAACTTTGACTGTTTGGTGTGAATCAGTGAAGTTTATCCCTCATGTCTCGACCCCTTGACCTCTGTTTACTCTCCAGCATAATGCTGAGACAGTGCAGTGATATGTGAAAGACTTGTGATTGGGATTCCAGAGGCATTTGATATCTTTGACTTTATTTCAAACCTATAAAAACACATTTTATGTAACAGGAGAATCTGGAGGCCTATGAACACAAAATCATTTGTCATCATACTTGGTTCGTATGACTTTCTTTGTCCTGCATTTTTTATTTTGAAAAATATCTTAGTGTTTTTCGTCCATAAAATAAAGCAAAAACAACATTGGACCCCACTGAATCCCTTTAAGTGATTAGGAACAATCTGAACCCAAAACATTTGACCTAGCTGTGCATCTCTCTAGACTCATTTGCACTGATACTAGTCGGGTCAGCTACAGGCCGGAGGTCAGTGGAAAGTCTTGTCTCTGTTTAGAGATCCTGCTTTGATTTGGGCTGTTCTCTCAAACAGTCCCAGGAGCTTACAGTGTTCAGTTTGACCCAGAGGGTTGAGCTTTTCCTGACCCAACAACACAGTTTCTCACGGGTCCAAAGCCCACAGAGACATACACATTGTGTTAGTACATGAACTCTTGATTATTTGTCTGTTTAATGGAAATGAAAATGCTTTTGGGCTTGTGTGTTTACATATGGATAAACTACATCGCTGCAGTCTTACAAACACTTACGTACATGGATTTTTAAATGAATGTTCTATATTCGTAATGCAAAACACATAATGTTCAAGACAAGTGAAAAATACACCCAAATCGTTCACTAAGAAAACTGTCTGAAACTTATGTGTCTGAGATGGAAAAAGGGTCTAGAATTCACTAAGAGGATTAACCTCCTTTACAGATCTGGTCCAGAACTTTGTGTTAATTTTTTTTAACAGACAGCTTAACCCACGGACACAAAGAAACGGTGAAATATATAAACTGAATGTTTTTGGCTCTATTTTTTTCTGATAAAACAGGAAATACACTCTCCATTAATTCCCTCTTTGTTTTAAAGTGAGCAGTCCTACACATTATTTAATGTAACTACAGTAATTAAACTCAAAGATAAAAAATATACACACAATAAATTTCAAAACATATTTATTTGTTTATTTAGCCACTACCCTGATTTTGTTTGCCAGAAGCTAGATCGATGCACTTAGTGCATTTTACGAATGTATATCCATGAATTTATTTAGGCTATATTACAGTCAGAATTATGATAGTTGTCATCTTCATCTTCTGTTTTCTCTCATTTTTAGTAAATATGGGGAACTGCGGCTCTTTTGATCCTGATGACGAATTCTCCTACCATCCAGATGAATTGTGTGATCAATGTAACTGTCCAAAGCCTCCAGGCACTCAGGTACGTCTGTGTCTGCTAAAGAGAATAACAACTACAATACTTCTTTTTTTCTTTTCACATGCAATTTATATCAATAACCACTAAGTTAGATTATAATTTGGGTTAAACAGACGCTCGCGAAAAGAAATTATAGCCATAGCAACTCTTGGCTCTAGGATCCGTTTCAAAGTGGAAGGGAAAACGTGTCGGTAGGTACAGCGACAAAGCCTACAGTGCTTTCCACAATATTATAGATTTACACGTCACAAAAACACTATTTTAACATCTCCCATTCACCGCTATAGAAATTTACACAAAATGGTGATTTCCGCTTCTGAGAACCTCGGAAATGTGAGAAGGGTCTATTCAGTGGTTTGTTATCTAAACGTATGTAAGATCGTTTACGGTTAGCAAGCTGTGCTAGTGTCGTTACAAGACATTTAGCTTGAAGAACCAAGATCTCTGCACACCACAAAAATTCCGGTAGGAATCCCCATGGAAGTCATTGAATAATTCACACACTGAGCATTAGAAAAAAATCTCTTTTTTTTTCTTCAATTGATATATTGTTTCGGAATTGTAAGACTGTTAAGAGCAGGCAGGTTGTAATGTGAGACACAAGTAACTAAATATGTAGGGAGACGAGAGAGAAAGGAAGTGGTGGAGCCGTTCTCTACACTAAAGACATGCATTACAAATTTCTGTGGTAACATAAGGCAAAACACAACAATGTCTCACAAAGTGCTACACAAAGCATTTTTGAAAAATGCCTTTAGCTGAAACTGAAATTAAATATGTGTGTTTTCAGGTGATCTTTCGATATGAAACGGCAAGATGTTTAATTTAGTTGAGTAAAAAAAAAAAAGGTAGGCCTACTGATAAACGACCTTTGGTTTGAGAAGGGGAAAAGATGAAAGTCCTAAATGCGTAAGCAAGGCCTATGTTAACAGACTGACAATCTCAGTAGATCTTCTAAACATGGTTAAATATGGTTGACCACTGACCCCACACTCTTAAAACTGGTGTGATAAAAATAACACAACCCGATTTATTTTTTAACACATCTGTCTAGGGCAAGACATTTTGTTTTACTTTTAACTCAAGCAATTTGTCAGGGGATATCTTAATCTGAAATTGCCTGATGTTTAATTTAGTGTAGTTCAAAAATGTGGATAATTACTTATTTCATTTAATTTCTGATTAAATTAGGCTCGAATACACATTCTTTGTGGCTAAAACACTTCCAAGAAAAAAAAAAATTAATTAATTGTATCTGTTCCTACTGTGGTCTGTCTGCCATGATGATGTGACTCTTTGTTTATATGGGTCAACCCATTCAGGGTTACATAATTTGAGGGAAATGTGCCTTTGTGTTGGTTATCAATTGGAGACTAAAACTTCTAGCTAAATCTGAGACACATTTCCTCGTGATTTGTTTTTAGAAATTAAAGAGAACAACACATGTTGTTATTGCATAATGAGAATGATGGAATGTTTACTTTTACTGTGGTAGTTGTTCCACAGGCTGTGAGAGAAGTAAATAAGAACAGCTCCACCCTGTTTAAAGGGAAGTGGCTTTGTTTGGTTTATGACATTATTAAATTATTGACATTGATGAAAGGATCCAGATATTGAGGTTTTGATATCATAAAGAGCTCATTAGGGAAATTGCTAATCATAATCAAATAACTAAAACTGCTATCCCTCAGTATATATATATATATATATATATATATATATAATGATTACAATTCCAAAAACACAAATATTAAATAAGCTTTTAAAAAAATTACTGAGGGATAGCAGGTTTAGTATTTAGTTTTAGCAGGTAATATTATTATTATTAGTATACATTTTTTTGACATTGTGCTCTCTTCTCTCTCTCACACAGAACTTTGATCCTCTGATTCCGTATCCATCCCAGTACACGCCTCCACCATCATCTCCTCTTCCAGGTAAAATGATAGGTTAAACACCTCTCCTACATTTTTCTCTTTAATGTGTGTTTCAGATAGCTCACTCTTGTCATCTTTGTATTCCAGAAAACATAGTGGTAGCCGTATACAAATATGAGCCATGCCACAGTGACGACCTTGGGTTTGAGAAAGGGGACAAGATGAAAATCCTAAATGAGTAAGCATACGTTAAAACAGACTGACACTCTATGCCGATTATCTAACATTGTTGTCTTTTGGGTTTTGAGAAGTTGAAATGAACTAAATGTTTCCCTGTTTAAATTTGTATGTGCTTTAAAACACTGTCCTGGTATGTGTATATGTGTGTTTCTTAGCGATGATCCTGAATGGTACATGGCAGAGTCTCTGTTTACCGGGCAGAAGGGATACATACCACAGAATTTTGTAGCAAAACTGAACAGTATTGAGACAGAACCGTAAGTAATGTAACGTTCACTTGTATTCGGAGCGCACACACATGTATACCCAAACAAATCCACAAATACTCATGTATACCCAAACATATCCACACAATCACAATTAAATGTATGCAGATCAGCTGCTGTGGGTTTTGAAAAGAAAAGATCAAATCAGCTTCCCCCACAATGAGATTTGGGAAATGACGTCCAAAACTGTGGCTGAAAGGTGATTCATTCAGGGTATCCCTTGTCGCTTATGACAGATGATTTACGGGGTGTCAGTAATGGAAAGAGAAGAAAAAAATACTCCCACAAATCAAACAAGTTTCTGAGCATCACTATGCTAAACCACTCCAGTATTTGCTGATGCCACATTTCTGCGTATGTTCACTATCTCTCTTCTGAGCGTGGGAGGAGTGAAACGCCCCAACCCTGTATCTTCAGAACAATTTAAACTCAAAATAAATGATCCAAATGAGATACTTAATGAGCCAAAGCCCTAATAAAATGACAATAATGTTTGTGTTGCAGGTGGTTCTTTAAAAATCTCTCCAGGAACGACGCCATGAGGCAATTACTGGCCCCTGGTAACACGCAGGGCTCCTTCCTCATCAGAGAGAGTGAGACCAACCCAGGTGTGAAACAACGCATTGCTAACACAAAAGCATGAGGCCACATCAGACAGTGCCACAGTCCCATAGTCCCGATGCCAAGACACATGACTAAATAAAATAGTAAATAAAATAATAATATTATTGTGTCAGGAAACCTTTTAGGATAATTCAAGGGTGAATTTTAGAACATTTTCTACATGTCATTAACTGTAAAATGCCTCCATGTGTTGTGAAAGTAGATGTGTGACTGTATGTGCACTTGGCAGCCTCTGATTGTCTTCTTGTTCTGGTGCCTCAGGTAGTTTTTCCCTATCTGTGCGAGACCTTGACCAAACACAGGGCGACATCATCAAGCACTACAGAATCCGCAACCTGGACGCGGGCGGATTCTACATCACCACCAAGATCTCCTTCACTTCCCTCTCAGAGCTGGTCAAACATTATTCACGTATGTTTGGGTGTTCATATGTGCCTTAGACAAATCGCTTGTCAGGTTATTTATAAAAGACGTAAGACAAGAACAGTTCGATCAGGCTGTTTATAAGAGTTTGTTGTTGAAAAGTGACACGATGTGTTTATCTTTCTCTGTGCAGGAGAGGCTGATGGACTATGCACCCGCCTGGTGAAACCGTGTCAGACCCGAGCCCCTCAGAAGCCCTGGTGGCAGGATGAGTGGGAAGTTCCCCGTGAGTCTCTCAATCTAGAGCGCAGGCTGGGACAGGGGCAGTTTGGAGAAGTATGGATGGGTAAGAAGTGTTTTGCTTCCTATTTCTCAATAACTGAATTGAGTATTTTTACAGTGGGGATTAATGGTAATCGATTTAGTGGCTTTCTTGATGAATAGACATAAAGCATATTTTCACATATTTTTATGGACATTGAGACCATGTCAGACCACTTGGAACACCAGTATAAGAATAACCCCCCCAAAAAATGCATTTCAGCATCCAGGTGCCTGGCCAGGTCTGTCTGTGCTTGTCTGGAAATGTTTGTGAGTGTGAGCAAACATTGTGAATTGGACCATCATAAAAGGGTATTGATAAACATGCATCTACAGGCTAAAGAGTATGTGGTGCTCTTTGAGTGTCTCAGCAACCGCCGGGCATATCATAACTGTAAATACAGTAGGCTTGTTGAAACGTTTGACAAATGTTCAGCATTGAAGTCAGTCAGAGCACTGTAAATTGGCAGATTCAGCATTTTGGTCTCACTCATCCTGTGATCTAAGACAATCATACTCATGGGTGTGCTTAAACTCACTCTTTACACACAACACAACTAACAACAGGCATTCGTGACTCACCTTGAATAACTTTTAAAGATGAATTTTGGGTGAAATGAACACATTTGTGGTAGCTATTGTATTTATCTATCTAGAACAGAGATTCTCAAACGTTTAGACCGTTTTTGTGTTGGACAAAATTCATAGCCCCGCCATATAGGCAAAGATATTTTCCTTATTTCTGATGTAATTATGACAAAGCTGCTTGTTTTCCAAACAGAAACTGGTAGTATTAATATAATATAAAAGTTCTTTTCTTCTCAATTGTGACGTATATCTGAGTGAAATAAACAAGAATAAATGTAGGGCGGGGCTTGATTTTGTCCACTGAGAATTGATTGGTTTGTTGTGGTTTGCTATAGCTGTGATCTCATGAGTGACAAGTTGTCTTGGGGCCAGTTGCTTAAACAGTCACTGAGTTAAGACTGTGTCTGATGAACTAGCAATTAGTTAGGGCTAATCAGTCTTTCTTTTCGGATTCAAATTAGACCAATCTATCTTTTAATGTAATTGACCAATCTTGAAGAAAAAAATGAGAAGACATTTGGTTGTCAGTGGTTCTCAACCAATGGGCCTGATCAATTGAGAACTGATCTAGAATATTATTAATTATGATACACATTTTTGTTAGTTACCAACAGGATGCTGCAGTTTTGTGATTACAGTAACATCATCATATACGGCCTACACTCTATATGTTCATATGTCGAGAAGATTAAAAGGTGTCCGGTTTTCAAACATAAACAAACTACAGCAGTGAAATCACGCTTGTCTTGTGTTGACCCTAAAAATAGAACTATGGAAGTCACATCAATGCTTGAGTTTTTACCACTTCCTGTCCCTGGTTGCCATAGCAACTGACTTGTTATCATCACTGCCTGTCAGCTCCGTGACCACGAGAGCCCACATCATAGCTGCCATTTTGTTTTTTTGTTTTTTTTGCAGTGAATGACTTTCTTTATTCAAATGAAAGAGCTGTTCCGTGTAATGGACCGTTCTGTTCATTAAACCTCAGTTATTTTCGTTGGTGAGATAACATCACACAAATCAAGCCCATAGAAATAAAGTCAACCGGTTATCAAGCAGTCAGACAATGTGAAGCCAAAGAAACTCAGTGAAGGAAAACATTGTGAATTTCTCACACAGCAAATTCTTTACAAACACCCTTATGCCAAAACACTCTCATGATAAGGAAGTAGCAGTAGTTTTCACATGGCCTCTTATTTCTAAATTATTTTAGAAGTATGTGAGCCAAACAGAAAGATTAAATTCAGACCTTAATGAAATAGTTTGTTTCAAGTAAATCATTCTTGGTGAATGAGCTTCTACATGTTTATTTTTGAGAATCAGATTATTGAGCCTAAAAGGGATAGTTCAAACATATCATATCATAATTTACTCACCCTCATGTTCCAAAACAATATGGCTGTTCTTCTGTGGAAAACAAAAGAAGAAATTTTGAGATTTTTTTGATCAATTTACATTTTTCTTTTGTGTCATACAGGTTTGAAACAACATGAGAAACTTGATGACAGAATTTTCATATGGGTGAACTACCCTTTTAAAATAAGACATAAATCATTTATTCTCTCTCTCATTTTATAGGGCTGTATAACAACAACCGTCGAGTGGCTATCAAGAGTCTCAAGGCAGGTACCATGTCCATGAGTGCTTTCCTGGCTGAAGCAAACCTGATGAAGACCCTGCAGCACCCTCGACTGGTGCGACTTTTCGCTGTGGTTACACAGGAGCCCATTTATATCATCACAGAGTACATGGAGAACGGTGAGACACACAAATGCACTTACACACTCATTCAAACAAAGGAGGGGAGAGTTCAATGAAATGACAAATCCTTAGTACTAAATGATTCATCCCTGCATTTCACCTGAACGTTCTTTACAAAACACAGACACTCTCATTGAGTGACTTCCATTTAAATTTTCATCAGGTTTTCATGATCTAACAAGTCTGAGTAGTATCAGGGCTGTGAGCACTGTCTGAGCGTTGTCTGAATGTGTTAAAACCCACAGCAGTTCAACCGTTGTGTCCGCTCTATGAAAACAAAGCTTTCTCATGGCTTTGAAGATACTGGCATCTCAAGATGCGTCCCTATGACTCTGTGCAGTATTTTTGTGGGGCAACTTTTTTCGGTCTCTTTCATTGACCGCAGTGTTTTTACATTTACAAACATGTGGTCTGCCTCTTTTTCTTATATGGATGAATGCACAGCCAGTGTTGAGGAAAGTTACTTTGAAAAGTAATGCATTACAATATTGTAATGCTTTAAAAAGTAACTAATTGCGTTACTTAGTTACTTTTTTTTAGAAAAGTAATGCGTTACGTTACTTTTGCGTAACTTTTTTTCTCACCTGGGCTGGGCTTGTTTTTTTATAACAACATTTTTATATTTTTGGGCAAATGTAAAGAATAAATAATAAGCCTCAGGCTGAAGGAAATGTAAATTCATGCGTGTACAGTCGAGGGCGCAGCTCAAGTAAACCTTTCAGCTGTGCTGCCAGTCTGGATAATAGAAGAATAGGATACAGGAGAAAAAAAGTTTTTCTTATACTTACCTACTTATTTAGATTAAAATCTATAGTCATTTTTGCTTAAGGTTTTACCTGAATCATCGAAGGTCTGAAGCAAGTACATTGGTCAATACATTTTGATTAAATGCATAAAAAATTATGTTTTATTTAACATATTTAGCTATTGGAGGTTGGACATATTTTGTAAAGAAAGAACTAACCCTTCAGTATTTTTTGGGGAAACCATGATACATTTTTTGGGGATTATTATTTGTAACAATGTAAAAGTTTCAGTCCATTTAATTTGATTCTTGCTAAATAAATAAAAAATCTTGACCCCAAACCTTTGAACAGTAGCTAGTGTGAATTTTCAAGATTAAGAAGGGACAGGGACCAAAAGTAAAACTTACAGATAATCTCAAACTTACAGTAAAACTCTAATCTAAATATTTGGGAGGACATGTCCCCGTCAAGGTGGTAGTTACGGCCCTGATGTTTATTCCTTCATAATGCCAGTCATTGTTCACTAAGCGGTTCTGACGTCTCTCGTAACACTCTTGTAAATAGCATGCATGCAGAGCTTGTGTTTCATATCTGGCATTCCCACCTTGAGTGTTCTATCTAGAACATAAAATGACCCACTTCAGTTTTGTAGAACGCATGTCCAATTCCTTGTGTTTTGTGTCACATCATTCTATTTTAGTTCTCAGAATGTTGTTGTTGTTGTTGTAATACTCAGGTCTGATGCACATTTGAGAAATTCCATTTCTTCAAAACATTTTTAAACAATTGTCCATCCCTGTTACCACTCCTTTCTTCAGTATTAGTTCACCCAAAATTGTAAAATTCTGTCATCATTCACTTAGCCGTGTTCATAACCAATATGACTTTCTTTCTTCTGTAGAACACCAAAGATGTTTAACAGAATGTTTATGCTGCTTTTTTCTGTTGTCAAGGTCAAAAAAGGCATAAAACCACTTCAAATGAAATGGAAAATGTTGCACAAGTCCTAAGGACTACTTTTATGGGGCTTTTAGAATATTTCTGTCATTTTTGGAGCTTGACAGCCGTTGGTTTCCATTCGCTTTCACTATACTGAAAAGTGCAGCTTGAACCTTCCTCAAAATGTCTCCTTCAGAGAGAAAAATGTGTTCCACTAAAGAAAGAAAACCATACAGATTTAAAGCACCATGATGAGCTTGTAAGTCTAGGTGAACCATTTCTTTAAACTAAAGGCTTGATATGCTATAATATTGTTTGGTTCCCTTTTATTTTTGCGATATCTCCTGAGAAACCTTTAATCATAAGAAGCAAATTCGCCCTTACAGCAGTTTGTCTCAGAGGAGCTAAAGATCTTTATAACCGCAGCTCTGTTGCGTTATGTTTCTCTAACTACTAATGCATAATAAAACCCTCATACAAACGCAGCATCTCACTGCAACCTACTTAGAACAATGCACAGCACCATCAAAACAGGCCTCACATAGAAAGCAGGGTCACAGTTATAGCGTGAATTCCATCACATTAAAAAGAGATGGAGCGAGGCAGAAAGCAGCGGACAGAGAAAGTGAGCGAGCGAGCGAGAGAGAGAGGAAAGGGCAGATACAATGTGAGGTATAGAAAGAAAGTCTTTGTTCCATAGGCTAGTATCGGGAATGCTTTCTAATTCAGAGCCAACCCAGAAACTCACTACAACAAATCAGACTCATAAATGGCCACCATGGTCACAGGTGTTCACAGAAAAGACATCCACACCCTAACTTTTCTCTTTTTAACGCAACAATAGCACCTTGGGTCGTCATCACAAGCGTACTGCGATGCACGTTATTCCATATGTAACCCAGTATGGATTGTTTGTTGGTCTCGTTGCCCTAAGAGGATTGTTGAGCCTCCAGAATGTCATATTGACGCCGACAGTAACAAAAGACTCTAAGAGGAACAGCCACGTTACTACAACGTCAGCGAGCTGATGGCAGAGCTCGTGAATGCTCCCGCTTTGTGTTCCCTCTTAAAGGAAGCTGATGGAACACTATGCTCAGCTTGTAAACCTCCCAATTCTTTGTTTGGAATCCATGTGATGTGTTTAAAAGTCCAATTGTTGTCTGCGTTGTTATTTTAAAGAAGAGGTCGATGTGCCCCTTTTCCACCCCTCTGTCATTTTAACAATGGAGACAATGACAGAATGATTCAAAAACACTGGAACTTAAACTTAACCCACGACCTTGAATTTTACACCCTAATGCGATCTGAGATCAAAGGAATGTGTACGGCGCATGATATTAAGAGTTCCTAACGGGGCATTTTCCGCTGCACCTTTGTGGGAATTTCCTTCAGGGTCAGTCGGTTCTTCTTTTTCCAACACAGCCTGTCGTCTCAAAAGCAACAACTTTGGCCTTTAACATTAAACGTCTCAGCGACTGATCCAAACTGGCTACACTAATTTCCTGCAGTTGTTATGTTCTAGTTCTTGGATCTAATCTGAGTGCCGTTGTTTGCGCTTCTCGGTAACTTTGAGAAGAGCTTACAGACGTTTTAAGCACCAAAATAACAGCATTCATCCATCTGCTGTTTCCTTTTGCCTTTGAACTAAAATGACTGATGGCGAAAGCGTGCTTCCGGTAACATTCAGTTGTGGTAAAAGAATGTTTAAAAAAAGGCTGCTGAAGACAAGACAGAAGACTTACGAACTATAAATAAAATGTGTAAAAAAATCGAAGCAGTTTTTAACATTTAACCTTCTATTCAGACTATTGCAGTGCATGCCGGGAGTGGAAAATACCCTGGTCAATTTCACTAGCGCCAACTAGTGTCTAGGTTTCATAGTTTCAAGCCAATTTAGTCATTCAAGCACATTTAACATTTTATGGTTTACGGTGCAAAGTTACTAAATTCTGTCATAGCTTGTTTTGCTGTATATAAAATATATGCATGTTAAAATGTCGTGTTGACTTTTAGGCAGCCTGGTGGATTTTTTGAAGACTCCAGAAGGATCTAATTTAACCATCAATGCGCTGATCGACATGTCCGCCCAGGTAGGCTGACCATATCATTTTTGGTGGGGGTGGGGGTCTCAAAACATCAGGGGTGAGACATTTGTGCCCCACAGGAAACAAACTGTCCCAAATTTCTACTTGTTACGAGCTCACGTCTATATTTCAGACCCTTGTATAGTCAGTTTATCACTCATTCCTCTATTTGTCTCTAAGCTGGTGACGTCAGCATTACTCAGCTGCTGTTCTGCTTCCTAATCTTATGGTTAACAATGAGCATGACTGTGTGTGCTGGAAAAAGTCTAGACTTTTTAATACAACAACTACCCACACCAATCTATAAACCGACTAGATGAACAGACAATATAAATGTGTTCACATACTGTAGAAAATAAATTATTTCTTACTTTACATTTACATTCACTGGGCAAACATACAGTTCTTTGATTGTTTGCAGGGAAATATTGTACACATAGATTGTGAGGACCTGATTTAAGTCACAGTAATTCTTGACCTAATTAATGACACTCCATGCTTCATTGAGAATATCTAATTACTATGGGAACAGTTCTGGCTGGAACGGTAGTGTAGAATCTGATAGAGTCCATGAACTATTGACAGGCAGACTGTAATTTTCTTAGTAGAGAGTTTGCGCTTTGATTCAGCTCTGGGTTTACTCCTAGAATCGACTGATTGGGTTAAAAATTAGGCTATCAGATGGTCTTGATCACTCATGGTATGAATGTCTTTAATAGTGTCTCATGCGCTCAGTGTGTAAGTGATTGGAGTGTGAAGATGAGAAAACACTGATGTTTTTGAGCAGTGTTGCAGGTCAGAGGTTCACAAGGATCGTGTGACATGGGATAGATGTTAGGAGATGGTCTCTCTCTTTCTTGGTAACGTGAAGAAACAATGGCATCATTTTTCAAGATATTCAATGAAATTTTGGCAGAGAAAGGATAAGAGGGAAAGTGAGAGATGGAATGTTTTAAAGCATTAAAAAGAGACGTTTTGCTTTAGGGATCATCTTAGATGCCGTGTGATATTTTTCAGCTATTCTTCTTCATAAAGTGAATGAGATCATTCAGGGCTTTTAAAAGGTCCTGGGGAAATGACTACTTATATACTTACATGCCTCTTATCAACACACAGACAAAGACATACCCGCACATTTATGCAAAACTGTCAGGCACTTTCACATTAAACCAACACGTTTTTGACAGTCTGTGTAACACTTCCTTGAACAAGCATGCACATGGTGTCATAGTGCAACATCCTCTATAAATAAATCTGTTGCAACGAATGCAAAATCACACGACCATCATGCATCATTCACCCATAACGCATCTGCACACACACGATAGTGTCTGGCCACTATCACAGATCACAGTCTAATTTTATGTGAAAGAGTTTTAGAGCATGGCAGGAACACCAAAGAGCTGATCTGGGAGAACCGTTGTCCTTCCCTCTCATTCTGCACATCTGGCTCAGAAATAGCAGACCTCTGAGAAGCTCAGGAGCCATCACTGTTCTGAGATCAGTCAAGACTGGAGCTAGCTTAAACATGGGGAAAATAAGAAAGATGATGCATCAGGCATCAGGACGTATAGCAGCAAACCAACCTTCTGAATGAAACCTATGGGTTTGTGCTGGGTGGAGTGAAGCAGTGGAGGTTAAAAGTCAAATCAAAGGAAGTTAAAGCAAAACCCTCCCTGTTTCAGGAACTGACCTCTGTCTGTCTGTGCAACGCGTGTTATGTTCGGAATGAAATACTTGCCT
Source organism: Rutilus rutilus (assembly GCF_951802725.1). Classification (NCBI taxonomy): domain Eukaryota; kingdom Metazoa; phylum Chordata; class Actinopteri; order Cypriniformes; family Leuciscidae; genus Rutilus; species Rutilus rutilus. The sequence continues at coordinate 20,498,726 of NC_140226.1, read as the reverse complement.
ACAGTGTACGGTTTTGTAAAAAATAGTATGTGAAACTTTTATGCAACAATAAACTGTTATAGAATGCAATATTGTTGTCACTTGACTATGTTGTGGCACATTCCATCATTTAAAAAAATATGGAATTTAGGAAGGAATTTAATACTTTTATTCAGCAAGGATGTGTTAAACTGATCAAAAGTGAAAGTAAAGACACTTATAATTTTACAAAACATTTCCATTTCAAATAAATGCTGTACTATTGAACATTGTTCATCAAAGAATCGTGTATCACGGCTGCTATCAAATCAGCTTTGTCATCACAGGAATAAATGACATTTAAAAAATATTAAGACACACAAAAAACTGTTGTTTTGAATTGTAATAATATTTAACTATTACTGATTTTATTGTATTTTTGATCAAATGAATGCAGCCTTGGTGAGAATAAGAGGGGGGTAATTAAAATAAAATGTGTTTTACAGTCATTTGACTTTTCTAAAATAATGATTCAAGGAGATTTGCTTTTGTTTAGCAAGTATTAATTGCAGTTTTTATTTTTATACTGGAAATAGAAGGTCAAGTAAAGCACAGCGCATTGTGAGATACAGCATCTAGTGCAGTATTCTCTATTATATACACCAAATGTCGTACGTCATCTTAGTATTTCATGAATACTTTGCATGGTATACATAAATACTGCAGAAATAATTGCATGGTAGTATGCTATTCTAAACATAGCCATAAATCACACACATCCTTATCATTAACACTTTACTGCTCCCTGCAGGTCGCAGAGGGAATGGCTTACATAGAGCAGAAGAACTATATCCACAGAGACCTGAGAGCTGCCAACATTTTGGTGTCTGATGAGCTCATTTGCAAGATCGCTGACTTTGGCCTCGCCCGCCTCATCGAAAATAACGAATACACTGCCAGAGAGGGTAAGGCAGCATCAACTGCATCATGCTTTGTTCTGTCAATTTACCTTAGGATTACATCACCACAGAATCTCTGTTCATGCGAGAAAGTCTGGCTGCTAAACTTTAAAAGACACCTAAAAATATGCCTATTTAAAATCACACAGGTGCAAAGTTTCCTATCAAATGGACTGCACCTGAGGCCATAAACTACGGCACCTTTTCGATCAAATCAGATGTCTGGTCGTTTGGAGTACTGCTGACAGAGATTGTTACTTATGGAAGAATCCCATATCCAGGTAACAAACCAGCTCAATGTGCTTCCTGTTTGACCTCATTTTGCCATATCTCAGAATTTCTTTTCACTGTTACTTTTGATCTTTCAGGGATGACAAACCCAGAGGTGATCGCAAACCTTGAGAGAGGGTACCGCATGCCTTGCCCCGATAACTGCCCAGAGGCTCTCTATAACGTCATGAAACACTGCTGGACAGAGAGCCCAGACAACCGGCCCACCTTTGAGTACCTGCGCAGTGTTCTAGAGGACTTTTTCACCGCCACAGAGAGACAGTACCAGGAGCAGCCCTGCTGAAAAGATTCATCTTACGAACAGCAGAATTTGAAAAAAAATGACAGCCCATGGGGTCACATTAAAGACTTAATGTTGTTAATTAAATATTTCAAAATACAGTTTTAAGTGTAGTAAAAAGACAAAAGAAACAGACATTTTGATGAGAATAAGCCAATGATTAACAGTGAAAATGAAAATTGGGTAATTGATTACCAGACTTTCGTTCATCTTTGGAACACAAATGAAGACCTTTTTGATGAAATCTGAGCAATTTCTGTCTCTCAGTTGACAGCTTTGATGCTTCAAAAAGATCATAAAATGAATCCATGCGAATTGAGTGGTTTAGTCCAAATTTTCTGAAGACACTCGATCACTTTATGAACAGATTGAATTTAGGCTTTTATTTCACATATAAACATTGATCAGCCAACAAAAACAGAAGCTCAACCAAACATGATTGACATGCGAGCTTATGCGGAAGCTCAAACGTGCTGCGTAACACGAGAATGAATCTCATTGGTTGTTGCTGAAGCTCAAACGTGCTGCGTAACACGAGAATGAATCTCATTGGTTCTTCCTGAAGCTCAAACGTGCTGCGTAACACGAGAATGAATCTCATTGGTTCTAGCTGAAGCTCAAACGTGCTGCGTAACACGAGAATGAATCTCATTGGTTGTTGCTGAAGCTCAAACGTGCTGTGTAACACAAGAATTAATCTCATTGGTTGTTGCTGAAGCTCAAACATGCTGTGTAACACGAGAATTAATCTCATTGGTTGTTGCTGAAGCTCAAACGTGCTGTGTAACACGAGAATGAACCTCATCGGTTCTTCTCACACGTCAAGTGAACATGCTTGAGCTTCCGTTTACCACAAATGATGTGCGAGTTGATGAATGTTTATATGTGAATAAAAGTCTAAATTCAATCGGTTTATCATTTAAAACAATTGTCTCTCTTCAGAAAATTTTGGACTAAACTGCTCAATTCATATGGATTCGTTTTATGATCCCTTTATGAACTTTTTGTAGCAGTCAATGGAGGGACAGAAATCAACATTTTTGGATGAACTATACCTTTAAACAAGTATTTGTGGAAAAACTTTGGCTACAATTCATCAGTTGTAAGTGTGGTCTTAATGCATGAGTGAATGTCCTGCTTTGTGTTCACCCTTTGAGCTTTTAGTATTTCTGCTTTCTGTGCATTCTGCTATTTTACTTCTCTTTTTATTTTTTTTATAAATAACTGCATCATGAACTACTGAACCAGTAAAACAGTCCAAGAGATAAATTGGCCTCATTCTGTCTCGTTTCATCCATTTAGACAACTCTTTTACAGATTCACTGACCGCTGCTTGTTTTATTTAAGAGACTTAAAGTGAAATTTCTTTTAGTTTCATTCTCGCCCTCACAACTTTAATGTTAACAGGTTATCAAAAGGTCATAGGAAAATCTAGACTGGGTCAAGATCAAGCATCAACAACCCAACAATTCTTACTAGGACTGCGTTTCCCAAAAGCATCTTAAGTTTATCGTAGAGATCATTGGTGGTAACAGTTCTACTTATCAACTTAGGCTTACAATGCTTTTGGGAAACGCAGCCCAGGCTAAAAATTAAACCAAGGACCATCACTTCCTAAGCATGGCCAATTATATTCAGAGCCTTTGAAAAAAAAAAAAAAAAAAAAAAAAAAAGTTTTTAAATATAAATATGTAGGCCTAGTAGTTTTATAATATAAAATAGTTTTATAAATATTTATCAAAAATTATAGAGACTGTGTCCAAGCAATTCAGTTTCAAATAGAAACGTCTTTTTTTAATATAAATGTAACAAGGAAACCCATCAGTGCAGAAAATGTAACATTAAACACGCACATCAAACATGTTCATAAGGTTAATATATAAAACATGCACTTTACAATAGTACTTGGTCACGCAGTCTGACCCTTTAAGACTGAAGAATAACACTCATCATTAGTGCTTCATTAGATGCCGGAGCACCGCCTCCCTTCACCTGCTTGCCACTTCAGTGAGCAACACACTTTTATGTTTTATGTGCATTGGCACTTGGTATTTCTTGGTCCACTGTCATGCAGCGGTTTTGAAAAGCATGTATTGTTCATGTAATGTTTACTTTTGAATTACAGTTCACTGGTCTCCACAGCAAGTAGGTCATGTTGTTCTGCTGGGTCCACCTCATTTGGATCATCTCCTGGTGGCAGTGAGGTTTCTTCTGGCAGCTGGACACGCACCTAAACCCCAACATTTACATTACATTCAAAGAACACAAAGGTTTATCAAGTTTAATGTGGAGCTGGCATGCAAAATTGCTCTTAAAACAATCTGTAACCCAAAATGATTTCATATCGAATTCTGATTTGTCTTGATTACACACATATAGTTCTATTTACCCTTTTATTGACAGCTCTTCTCCACGGGCAGCGCATCCGGAGGAACGACGTGCAGGCCAAGAAACAGCGGCAGGAGAACACAACCTCCACCACTGACATCAGAATCAATGGAAACCATAGGATTAATGTAGTACCCTGGAGAGAGAAATATATTTTAAATAGTGTTTTAAATATTGTAAATATATATTGTCTTCATTTCTTTTTTTTAGGAGTTCCTTTCATTTGCTTATTTTGCATTATGTCCCATGGGGTTCCAACACCATTTTACCAATGAATTTCCATGACTTTTTTATGCATTTGTGAATACTTTTGTGAACACTTTTATGCATTTGTGAATAGATTTTTTTTAATAATAATAATAAATAAGCAATTTTAGCCAAATATTTAGAGCTGAGAATAAATAAATGTTTCAATTTTAAAATTCCATGCCGAAACCTAAGACCTTATTTATAAAGTCGTGCATAGAATCATCCTAAATGTAAGGGATAATGTACATCCAGCCGGTTGTCATCTCAGAATAAACCCAGACAGGTTGATCAGGACCCCGACGTGAAGCGGATGCAAGTTTCGATGATGTGACGATGCCACAGTTCTTCTAGATTTAGACTGTCTCAGTTTTTTCTGTTTCTTTATGTAATCACAGACAGACTTGATTGTGAGAGCAGATCTCCGTGTGGAGTACAGGCTGTTGACAGACTCCTTGTGCATTCAAAAATCTCACTGGATTAATGGTAAAAGGAATGTTTGGTAATGTAAACTGACATTTCCTACTGACTCACTACAGCAAAAGATATATAACTGGCTTAAAACCTTTTTTTTTTTGGTGTAAATACTAACGTTTTCATTTTAATTAACAATGTTGTAATATTTTAATACTGGTATATGAGTGCAAAACGTTTATACACATGCACTTAAGTTGGCGTACACATTAGAACATTTGCACATTTGTTTTTACCTTTATGCCTTTGTTCCTCACTTTTAACATAGGATCAAATTCAAGATAAAATCTGATCGTACATGAGTTTTATAATATATTTACTTTGCTTTAGTGGCTTGAGATGCATTCAAGTCACCAAAATTGTTGCACACTAAAACAGAGAAAGAACTCTTAAAAAAGGCATTTATGAGACTCATATCAGTCATTTGCAGTTGATTACACAAGGACTCATCAGATAAATTGCAGATAAATTGACTTACATAGATGCGTGTGGGGTCAAAGGGGCATTCATTTGTGATGCTGTACAAATTTATGATGGCAGACTGGTTGCAGTGGGCAAACAGATTCTCCCCATCCAGATGTATGACCCTCACTGTAGCAACACTGATTCCCACTGCAGAGGCAGCACCCAAAAGAATAGCCAGGACACTCATAACTAGTAGAAACCAACTCTGCAACAAAGATAGAATGTGTTCAGAAATAAATAATACTCCATTTTGTTCTATAGAAAGACTCGTTTTAAAGCAAATAAACGTCATAGTAACAAATGTGATCATAACAAAAAGGACAGCATTGAGTGTGGGTATGTGTACTCACCAGCAGCTGGTTTTTCTTGTTTTTTGAGAGAACAATAGCTGAAATTCCACCAATGATTGCCTGCAGGTTATAACATGGTCAGATGTATGAATTACAGTGTGGATTCATTCAGTGCAAGGGGTTAGTTCAAAGTTTCAACTAACACACCTGGTTATGCCTCATCTACCACATCACTGGCAACTGGATAATGATCACAAACAAAATCTAATGTCCATAACAGAAATGTGGAGATAATAAGCAAGCAATAGGTTACAGTTTTGAGGACAGACATACCATGAGTCCTGCCACAAGAGCAATGACATTGGAGATGGGGTAGACGAGTTTCCGGTTCCAAGTGAACACACTTATGTGTCGGAGCACAGCTCCGTGTACCAGTGCCCCCAACAAGAAGTTCACATGACCAACCAGCACCAGTCCCAAACCCATCTTCATCAGGATCTTGTCATCCTTCAGACTGCCACAACAAAGACCTAAAGCGCAAACACACAACATCAAAGAACCATAAACACAGAAACAGCAGGACATTGATGATAAAGGATCAGACAACATATCATCATTTCAATTAAATGTCAAGGAACTTTGTGCACCATGTAATCCAGATGAACTTGAGACTACACTTTTCATGTGCCATGGTGTAATGGAGATTCCCACACCTGAATTCCCATGACTTGTGCATGACACTTCCATGCATTTGTGATTACTGGATTTAAAAAAAATCCTAGTAATTGTAGACAATTGATTAAATATTTAAAACCAGTAAATGAATGAAGGAAATAATAAATTAATTAGATATTTTTATTAAATAATATTATAAATATTAAATATATTTATCACAATTTACAGCTGTATTGTACACTTTCAACCAGGTCATAATTTAGCTTTTTAGGAGAATAATACTATTAAATCCTCACTGTAATGGTTTAATCGTCATTTACTCCACCTCTTGTTGTTCCTTTTATGGCACAATAACAAAATCGTCATTAACATTTTAAATGCAATAACAGATAAATGGTGATTGAAAAAGTCAATCATCAAAAAGGGACGCAAATCCATCATTAGCGACACCGCAATGTTTACGAACAAGCAAAGATGCGTTACGATTATCAGATTTTACGGCTAAATAAAATATGTTATTGACAAGCGGTCTTTAGGCTTTTTTCTAGAAGAGGAGCTGTACTTGCAATATGACTGGAAATCGAAAGAGTTTAGATCGGTTTCGCAGTTTGCATAGACTGTGATTTGAGTCAGCGTAAATGTCTGTTTTTAAGGCTCCAGAAGGCTTGACGTGTGGACGTGAATATGGACTAAGTCTATAGTGTTTTTGCTCCACATTTTCAGTTAATATTAACTGTTATTGCATGGAAAATATAGGCTATTATTTATTGTTCTCCACAGAAGTCCTATGACAAAGTCCTACTAGTTTGGAAGGACGTAGCTAGGGTGAGTAAATGAAGACGGAATTTTCATTTTCTGTGAAGTGCATTTATAACATAAAACAAAACAAATCAATAAAAAGACATCAGGTCCGAAATAAACATTAAATCCTTTATGTTGTAGGCAACATGAGTAGAAATGCCGGCCATTACTAAACTCGTAACATTCGGCGAGAGAGCGCAGCGTTGATATATTATCAAGATAAACATGACCACACCCGACCACGTTCGCGAGCCTGGTCATAGGCTACTCCCTCCTCATGAAATGAAATGTAAAACACTTTACTTGTGTAAATGATGCCCAACTCACCTGAATTCACCATCCTGAAGTCCTTCTTTCAGACGAAATCATAATTAAAGGTTTAACATGTTCAAGGACCTTCTCCTCTTACCGTGCCTCTCAGGCTGTGTTCCTTCTTCCCGTTCACCTGCGTGTGCGTGCATGGCCACTCCTCTCTCCGCGCGCTCACCTGATGCCGGCCGCCCTGCAGGTGTCGCTGTAACCTACATGGAGTTTATAGCGTCTCCAAGGCGAGCACTGTGATGTCATTAGATTGTTGTTTGACATTTTGCTGTTAATTTAGCCTATGTGAATCTGAATCAGAATTTTCCATATAATATCTAGGCCTATGTAATATTCTTGGTGGGTTTGCCGGATGTATTAACTTTTTTTAAACCAATGAAAATAAGGTTTCGTTTTAATTTATGAATGACAAAATTAGTATTTACTTCTGAAAATGCTGTATAGTTTATTAAAAAATCTAATAAACAAAAGATTTTATAAGAAAAATAAAGAAGCCCAATCAGAAGTCAGCATTGCTGAGTTGATGAGGTAAACCTGAACACCTGGACTTGATAAGCTGACTCTCATTAATGCATTAACCTGCACATTGTAATCCTCCTCTCAGCTTCAGTTTAAAGGAAGGCAGGACAAGGAAGACAAGGAAAGTAGCTGTGTAAATTACTCTGTACTTGTTCTCTCTCAGATCAAAACTAAAGGATTGGGATGGCGGTGGTTTTTGCCGCCTTCTGTTGCGCTATAGCATGTCAAGCTGCAGCTAACGGGAATGATTTTAATGGCCGCATTTCAGCATACTCACCGGGAATAGTAAATGATGTCTGGCATGTTTCTGACTTTCCTGGCATTGCTGAAGATGGACCTTTCTTGGATGGATTTCCTCAGCCTCACACTTTTGATGGGTTTGCATCTGGTTACCCAATGCCATATGATATACTGGGTCTACTGGAGAGAAGAAATGGTTTTTCATTAAGGATCATGAACTGTATGTTATTAAAATGATCTTGATCCTATTAGGTGTAGTTAAGTGTCTTACTGTCTAATATTTGTTTTGCTTTAGCATCTTGGAGTGATCCAGCAGATACTAATGTGTTCTACAAAGGAGAGCAGTTGCATCTACAGGTGTCTGCCTCGCCTGCCTCTGGTCAACAGCTTTACATCCAGTCCTGCCATGCTTCCTCCTCTCCAAACCCTGCTGAGAAACCCGAAGTTGCCCTTATCATTAACAAAGGGTAGATCAACTCAACAAATACTGTTTTCTCTACATTTACTTCTGAAATAATTTAGCCTTCATTTTTGTTTACCAGCTGTGTGGCCTCCAAAGAGTCTTTGGTGAAGTTTGTATTGCGCCGTAGTGATGTAGTCAACTTGGTTGTTCGTACGTCTAGTTTAAAGTCTTCTGAGGTGAGTTCATTTCCAGTTAGGATTATTACAATCCTACAAACTGACAATAGCTTGCTCTGTAATGCTCTCCTGTTTGCTTTAGATTTATCTTCACTGCAGAGTTTATCTTTCTGATGTGGGTCTGACATCGGTCACTAAATTCTGCAATTACAACAAGCTCAAATCAAGGTAACCTTGAATCCGATCTTGCTCTTATTTGGTCTTTGACCTTTGTCCTAATAGGCGTTTGGAACTTTAAAAAAAAACCTCTGTTTTCAGATGGGTTGACCTGGGTGGACAAACCTCCATATGTGATTGTTGTGGGAAAAGGTGCAGAAGCTTGGAGCTTGCAGAACTTCCTGGTTAGTATATAGTGATCTGAATCAGAACTCAAATGAACAAAGTACCCATGTCCAGGCTCAAGATTAAGGATAGCCTGCTGAGAGTTTCAAGCCAGTTAACCATACTATCACTTGCCATTGGTTAAATGTTACATTTGTTCTAGTAAAAAACAAATCCATATTGGCTCACAGTGCATCAATGTGAAGCTGCAACTCCTAGTTGATACTACATTTAAGTAGGGTTAATACAGTTAAAAAAAAACTGGCTCATGTGACCAAAGAAACTTAGTGTTCCCAATATTTCTGGTATATGAGAAATTAAACCGCTCCTTCACCAAGTATTAGAGCTGCTGGACCAACTGAAAAAAATGTTTGCTTAGCCCTGTACGTTTTGCTCTGAAATTAACCTCCACTGTCTCTTTTACAGTTTCTCTAGACCTGAGTGCAGTGGTAAGCACCGGCCCCCTGATTATTAAAGATCAGCCATCTGCACCACAGGCCACATCACTGTCAGACTACAGTGCTACAAAGTCCAGCCCTACAGCCAGAAACTTGTCTGATAAAAGATCGATCATGGCAGGTGCCTCTTTCTCCGGGAGCGCAATGCAAAACATTGGTGATGTCTCCCCCTGGCCTGTTCAGCCTCGCTTTGGAGGAGGTTTGGTTCTAATCAGCCAGGGACAGGGAGTGGATTTCTCAATGTGGCTTCCAGACATCATGGAGCTTGAGTTGCCACCAGTGGTGCAAGTGGAAATTGGTTATCCAGAAAACCATGCTGTTGATGTAACCCTTCAAAGTGATGAACCCTTTGGAAAGCTGAAACCAGATGAAAGCACTGAGATCAGTCAGATGGTTGCTGTGGATGAAGGAAAAGCTAAAGTAGAAGCTGTGGATTTGCATGTTGCAGAAGACCGATTGGGTATGTGGCATCTTAAAGATGTTACCCACTTGCATGAGATTGAGGGAAAACCTGTTGTGACTGAAGTACGTCACCTAGTGCAGCCTCAACTGAATATTGAATCTGAATTTGACTTTCCTTCTAATGACAACTCCCTGGTCAACCCCACATCAGATAAGCTCTCTGAGAGTGCTGAGGATAAGGGTAAAGTTATTTTCAGACAGGCTGAGATGGTCTTTAAAAGCTCTAAAGGAGCCAAATTATTGGAGCCAGTTCTCTACTCTAAACTAAGTCTGAAACAAGCTGCAGATGGATCCAGTTCTCTCAATTATGAAGAACAGAAAAGGCCCAGCATGAGCAAACAGGACAAGACTCTGCAATTAGAGGGGAACGGTGAGAAAAGCGAAGAGGATGAGCGGGTGGAGGACTCCTCTGAAATTAAAGGTCTAGTTTCATCCCTATTAGATCAACTGAGGTCAATGGACTGGTGATTATGATCTTATTAAAGATGCATCAGTGACCTGTGTTTTGCCTTTGTGTGAAGTGATTCCAATGTATTTACTGAAATTTCAACCAAAATAAAGCGTTTAATATCCTCATTCTCTGTCATTTAATAACTACCTGGATTTCAGGGCACCTTTATTTAGGGTTTTACATGAAGTTTGGTAGGGGGAAAAGTAACTTCAAATTGGTTAACATGGGTGTCGTCTTGTAATGAGCTTTTTATATAGTGAAATGTAGCTTTTCACATTGCTCTTCAGATGTTCAGCAAACACTGAAGGTCAGTGCTTCTAATGGTAATGTTTATAATCTTGACACACTGGTCATAAAGGACAAATTCTGTTCTACAATCTAGATTGCCCTCAAGTTCACGGAGTTTTTATTTATGATTCCACTTCTCAGTAATTTACAATGCTTATGTCCAAAACAACCATACTGTACTTTAATTCTAACCTGGGAAGTACTTTTCCTAGGTTTTTTTTTTAAGCTGCAAATTTAACTTATTTTGAGTTAATGTAAAAACACGTTATTACTTATCACGTTCTTTGCAGGAAATATATAAACAACTGTAAATGTCATGGTAAACAGTCTACTTGGTTTTCTTTTTCTGATGTGCAAATATGCCGAACTTTGGCGTAATAAAATATCGGGTCAGAGAATTATGCCATTTATGTGGGGGTTAATTATTTTATTTGTAAGTCTTTATGATTCAATGATTGTCAGTATTTTGAGGATGACCCGTGTTCATGTAAAAGAAACCTTGTGCTGTAGACTGCTGCACCCAGATGTCGCTGTTGGATGTTCCTTATTGAATGTAGGCTACTGTCATGTTACACCGCATGCTCGGTGCACGTGTTTTTTCTGTTATCCAGAGTGCGACCCTGGCTGCTATTTCCTCCGCTCGAGCTATAAAGTGCCCGTGCGTTTCCCACGCACCCTCTTTCCCCGGCCACCACACCGTGAGTGTATAACTCACTGTTCTTCAGTACCTTTAAAAAAGAAAAAAAATAAACATAAAAAATACAAAATACCAAAAACCTCAAAAAATAACTACTTTAAAACAACTTTCTTTTTTTTTTTTAAAAAGGCAAACTTTTCTTTTTTTTAAAGACAAGGTCTCCAACTACCCGGACGATTTCTGAAGCTAGTTCCTCGCGACCGGACTCCATATGCTGTAGCTGTCAGTGATACCGACATCGTTTATCTGGAGAGTAGCGTAAAAGTTTAATAGACTAATTTGTCCCTCTGGTTCTAGGACACTCTTTACGCACTGTCATTTCAGCACTAGACAAAACACACGAGCTCAAAGGCTTGAACGACACCGAGATATGAACGCAGCGACTGCGGGGAGTTATCCGATGGCTTCTCTCTATGTGGGCGACCTGCACCCTGATATCACGGAGGCTATGCTGTATGAGAAATTCAGTCCGGCCGGCCCGGTGCTGTCCATCCGCGTGTGTCGGGATATGATCACGCGGCGCTCGCTGGGCTATGCCTACGTCAACTTCCAGCAGCCTGCGGACGGTAAGACATGAAAGACGGCGCCCTGTCGTCCTGGGTGACTTTAAACTTGATGCACAGAGCTGTCAGAGTAACGGGAATAATGTGACATGCTTCGTGCGTAAATGTAGGGACACTGGAGGTGATATGAAGCGTGTGTGCGGGCGAGCTGTCTCGATCTCCTGTGTGCTGCTCAGCTGCTGTCACATGTATTTCTGAGATACCCACAGCACGCTGTTCATCCCTGCTATAACCATCTTTAACAAATTAAAGAGATCGCTTTATTCTCCTAATATGGCCTATTGTGTGAAAGTCAGGGTTTGACTGCACTGTCACACCGCATTAGTCTATGTCCAGCCATTATGGCAAGCTGTTTTAACATTTTCCTTTATACGAATTAGTAGGCTATCTTTTTATTATTAAGTAATTAACACTAGATTTAGTTTGATTTCTGTTTTCAAAAATGGTCTTGAATCCATTCAATCTGTCACATATTCAGATATAATGTGTTCATACTAGTCACCATTTAGTGACAAGAACCTATTTCATTGTTATTATTAGTAATAGTTTTGCCATTGAAATCTATGGGGATCAGTGGTTCAGAAATCAACTAATTACTTCTGACAAGTTGCAAATATATTCCAATTGTTGCTGATACATATTCCAGTTTAACTATCCATAAGATACTAGTACTTTTTTCTTAGTTACTAGTAACTATACCAATAGTTACAACTATCTATTCCAATTTTATGTTACTAGTATTATTTAATATTTTACTCTCTAGTATAGTGGTCACCAACCTTTTCAAGCATAAGATCACATCCAAAGTCCAAATGTAAACCAAGATCTACCACTTGCATAAAATGATGAAAAAACAAGGCCACAATGTAGTTCTACTTTGACATTCTTTGTTGCCTGTTAGTCACTAGCAAAATATTTATTTAACTATACAAATAGTATAATAACTATACAAACTGTCAACTATAATTCAACATTTGCGGAGGTGCGCGCGCGGCAAAAAATGACGTCATTGTAACAGCGCGCGCGCCTCCGCATCCGAAGATGCACGACTTTCAGCCGAATCTGTCCGAGCAGACGGATATTAGTACATCTCATCACACCGGCACCCAGTTTGCGCGTCTAAATCAGTTGTATGGTCTGGTTTTCAGTCTAAAACAGTTGCGTCAAGTATAAATGCCTCGTCTGTTTGGGGAGGTGCGCGCGCAGTCAGCGGAGGATCACGCTGCGGTGCCAGGCGAAAGTATAAACAAGGCTTAAGTCAGCGGTTGTTTTACAGACATTATATGTAAACTATAGGCTATTTGATTGGACAGATATACCCCTTTCCTTCTGCTAGACACCATTTACTACACACAATAGGCTCACACATGGTGCATTTTAAATGAATAAATAATAATGAATAAAAAAATATATTTATTTTTTTCTCTGATTTTGAAAACTCTTCGCGATCGACTTAAAATGCTTCCAAGATCGACTTGTCGACCGCGATCGACGGGTTGGTGACTCCTGCCTAGTACTATTTAAAAGAGTAAAAGCAAAATACTAGCAATTATTTCTCAATTATAATATTTATAGACTAATATAATTTTAAGACTAATAGTACTAGTATTTTATGTAAAAAGTAAAAAAATAAAGTACTAGCACTTATTTCTTAGTTACTAGTATCCCAATATACAATAGTTATGACTCTATATTTTCTGTAGCTCAAACAGTAGAGCATGGCGCTAGCAATACCAAGGTCATGGGTTTGATTCCCAGGGAATGCATGAACCAATAAATGTGTACCTTCAATGCGATGTAAGTCGCTTTGGATAAAACCATCTGCCGAGTGTTAATCTATTCCAGTTTTATTCATCAGTAGCCTATAGTAACATAAAATAGATGTTAAGATGTTGCTGAAATTAACCAGTATCCAAGGAAGATTTTGTTTCCATTATCACACTTGGTTTGCTCACTCTGGGATTTGTAAGGCACTCACATTATGCGTTGTGAAAAGCACCATACAAATAAACTCAATTGCTTTTAAAGGAGCAAATATTAAATAGAGCTACAGGCTGTATAATTTCCCTTGTCCTGATTTAATATCATCACTTCGATATAAGTACGTGATACAAAGTTTAAATATATGCAGCATGGCATGTATGTATGTATCATTTAAGCTGAGCACCCTGTGTAGGACTGATATTTTGTTCTGGTTTGCCTTGCCTAGCATGTCCATTCCTGGAAAACATCAAGTTCCAGAGAAAAACATTCAAACATTCTGTTCAAATTCTTCCTTAAAATAATGGCAAAATTGTGAACATTTTAATGGAAAAGCTCAAGACTCAATAAGGCTTAATTATAGCCTATAATCGGAATAAAGAACTAGAATAGAATTGAATGTACTGGTTGACCCACATAGTCAAAGTGGCCTAAATCTACCATAAACCTTGATATGAGACATACTAGACAGAAGCAAACATGAACATTAGGATACCTCAATTTTTTAGGTATCTGACAAACTCTAGGGGAACGGTGCTTGTGTGTGTGTGTGTGTTAGCCCACATTTTGCAACCTGGCATGACCTATTTGTGCTATTTAAAGTGTCAGGAGGGGATAATACCATTGTGGAGCACCTTCAGCTTTATTTCAGAATCTAATGATTCAAAAAAGGCAAGAATAAATGGTAACTGGCCATTGTTGTTCATTTTTTGTCCTGTCCTTCCTACATTTCAACTTACCTGCACATTTTTACAACTTTTGAGTAACATACTAAATATGTTTTTTTTTTTCATTCCTTTCTGAGTTAATAGTCTTCAGGGTAAAACATTTGTTTGTTCAATCAGCTCAAATTATGCAATACATAATGAATTTATGTACATTACTGTTCAAAAGTTTGGGGTCGGTATGTTTTTTGTAAGGTTTTTGAAAGAAGTCTCTTATTAAATTATCTTGGAAAAATGATTACAATTTAAAAAACCTGTATTGTATTTTATTATATTTTAAAATGTAATTTATTTAACAGATTGGTAGTTTGCTGGATCTGAAATATCTGTTTTCTGTGCTATTAAATGCTCGATTCTGTCCTCTTCTTTCACAGCAGAAAGGTTAAAAGGTCAGAGTTGAACTCACTCACCTCCATTTAGAAACTCAGAATGGCAACTGATAGTAAACATGTTTACATATAAGAGACAAAAAACAGTTTGTGATCACTGCAGGATGCACATCTAGAATTCAGGACTTGAGATTATATTGCGCATGTTTTTGCACAGTGTTTCAGTGCAATAGTATATTGCAACATGCTTGGCAAATGTGCACAAGCATATGGTTCGGTTTTCAGCATGTAACAGCTGCATTTGTAAACAGTTGCCGGCACTGGTAAGCTTCAGCCACACACATTCCAGTGTCTCAGCCCCATCAATGGACACAGAGCCTTGAACACATGCTGCTTGCCAGCACATTGCTCAAAGGACCCAAACTGCTAAATATAGAGCCAGTGAGGGCTGCCTTCACTGTGCCTGTCTTTTCTGAGGGGTGCTTTGAAGAAACAAGCAGACAGGCAAATTTATGGGACAGCCACACCATGTTTCTGCTTATGCTTATGTTTCTGCTTATTCTGTTTTATCCAACGATGAAAGCTTACTACTATTACTTTGACAACAATATGCTGTAAATGCATGTGCATCCTAACTAATAATTCTAAATCCTCATAAAATATAACAAAGTTTAGCTTGAAACCAGAAATCGCTGCATTGGTGGAAAAAAAAGTTTGTGTGTCCTGTCCTATGTTGGCTGAAAGTTGTTATTTGCTTCTCTCTCTCTCTCTCTCTCTCTCTCTCTCTCTCTCTCTCTCTCTCTCTCTCTCTCTCTCTCTCTCTCTCTCTCTCTCTCTCTCTCTCTCTCTCTCTCTCTCTTCTCTCTTTCTCTCTCTCTCTGGATGATCCCACCAGCCCTGAGCTCCATGTTCAATACAATTACACTGCAAACTGCTGAGTGCAGCAGACACAAGGCTGCTCCATTTTGTTCACCAGACATTTTTAGTGCTTAGTGTGTGTGTATGTCGGGGGAGGGCTATGAGGAACAGAAAGAGAGAGAGAGAGCAACAGATCATAATGCATTACAATAGGTGACAGGTCCCTCACAGTTTCATATGCCATCAATTTGATGGAAAAACTGACAAACCTGACATTCATGTTTCAGTCATGACTTTTCCAGACGTGTATATTTAAATTTATATTTAGTCCACATTGTGGATTAAATATAAAGAAATGTCTTTGAATGTTAAAGATCTGTAAAAATGTTTTCTTAGAGCTGGGATGGGTATCCACCACCAATACTTTGCCCTGCTGTTGGTTATAAATATGGCGGATGAGTGGAAAAACTATTCACATGATTTAAACAGATAAATATATGTAACTGTAATTGTGCCATCAGTCCACACCAGTAATGAAATACATTTAGCTTAAAGTCCCCCTGTAGTCAATAATTGTATCTCTTAAAACTCATCTTTGATCACCAAATCTTTGTTGTTTTTTTGTGACATTTTATTTATGCCTTAAAATAGCTTGAATGTAACTATACCCTTGCTTCATTTAGTATACGTGGATCCATGAATATGCAAATCAGCCCTGCCTACACTCAATCACTCACACCAGCACAGAGATCCACTTGGTCAACTTTACTGTAGTAAACGCTGCACAATGGCAACTTGAAATACTGGTTTAATTCATCCATGTTTGAACCAGAAACTGATTCAGAAGAAGAAATGGAAGAGTGAATTATACAGGCTCGTATACAAGTCGATGTATCAGAATGGTAATGCGTTTTATGTAACTGTATGCTCTCTACAACGTCGGACACAACATCAATTAATATGATTAGCCTTTTGCTTGACTACGTTATTAAACAGCTAAAAATGTGTTGCTAATGTTACACGTTACTGTTCGCCACCTCAGAGTCAGACAGCTGCCTTCTAAAAATCAGCATCCTCACAAACGCTTTGAACAACTTAAAACATCAGTGGAGAAAGGCATATAGTTCATCATAACATTGTAATATACGTCACATAATTCACTCGCTATATTGCTAAATGTACCCGATTTTTCATATCAACAGAAACGTATACCGGGATAACCTGGCTTCTCTCAAGACTCCTGCTTCTCAGTCATAGTTAATGATATGCTAAAGTCCTCCGGTACGTTGATGTGATTGGTTACAAGGTGGTTTGTAATGTAAGAAACACCGGCAATTTCAAATCATGTTTCAAACTGTCATTTTTTCACTGCAGTTTTAAGGTGAAAATACTCAGCAATGGTGTTGACTTATGACTTTGCACATGGTTTGTCTTAAAACATATTAAAAACACCATATAGACATATAAGCAACATTAAAAACTTGAGTTTTAGTAACCTATATGAGTCGATGTGATAAAATAAGGAAATTCTTATACTTAAAAATTAGCAGATCTTATCATCCTAAAATATCTGGGAAGTAGCACCTCAACAGTCCTGTAATTATTAGATTACAGTTTCATGAGACTCTCTATGATATGCTAGCATTAGCAAAGTCTCAGCTAACAAGCTTCAAGCTTGTTTGAAGTGGTTAATATGTTTGTATTATGTTACTTTTGCTGGTTAAGACATGTCTTAATCCTCTAGTAATTGTTAGTAATTTAAGTGCTAGAGACCAGAGATGTCTTATGTCTCATGTTTTTTTGGTTTCAGCGGAGAGAGCTTTAGACACAATGAACTTCGATGTGGTCAAAGGAAAACCAATCAGAATCATGTGGTCACAAAGAGATCCATCCCTTAGGAAATCCGGGGTTGGAAACGTCTTCATCAAAAATCTGGACAAGTCCATTGACAACAAGGCCCTGTATGATACCTTCTCTGCTTTCGGAAACATCCTGTCCTGCAAGGTGAGGAGTGACTTTTATATTTTTGAAAGCTGGAAATAAAAATGTATATATCAAAGGTACACTATGCAACTTTTGGCCCTCTTATAAACAAAACTGCATGTATGGAAGAACATTGTTTTGGTTGTGCTTCGGCTCTGCGTGACTGTGTGGATATAAAACATTCACTACTTGTCTTAAGAGATATAGCCAGTTTAGATGGAAAGGATCTTAAGATGACTAGCTGAAGACATTACTGTAGCTATACCCATTGAAAAGCTGTGTAGATCAGCTGTATAAGAAAAGACTGAGGGTATAGACAGCTGTCTTCTCTGAAACACATGGAGTCTTTAACAATGTGTACATGTGTACAAAAAAATGTAACAATTGATTAAACATTTATGAAACGCATAGTCATGTTTTATAAATGATTAGTTAATCATTTACTAATCACTTGTATATGTTTTGTAAATTATTAGTTCATCATTAACTAACCACTTATAAATGACGTACAACTGAATGTTATTATAAAGTGTTACCTTTAAAAAATTATATATAAATAACGCATGATTCAATTACTCACGAACCCCAGTCTGGGAAACCCTGACGTAATGTAATATTCAAAGCACTTCATGCATGGTGTAACAAAGCATGGAATATATTTTCTCTCTCTTTATATTTTTATTTCAATATGGTACGGATTATCCTATTCAAATCAATGTGATTAATGAGTAAGGTAAAAAGTTATCTAAAATGTAATCAAAAAGTAGTCAGAATACATAAAATGAGTAGAGATTACATTACTTCTACAATTTTTGTCATGTAATTTGGAATTAGTAACCGACCATCTTACTACAGTAGCCTACTGGGTTGTTTCAACCCATGCTTGTGTCAAATATGGACAAACGTAAAAAATAATAATAATAATCAAAAAATTTAAACGGTTAAAAAATGTAAACCAACGGTTGGGTTTGTCCATATTTGACCCAAACATGGATTAAAGCAACCCAGCATTTTTTCTGATTGCGACTATTTACCGTTTTCAAATGTATTTATTAATTTAATGTATTTATTAAAAATCTTTCATATTAACAGCTTTTTACAGTTTACGATTAAGACAACTGAGGTTGTCTCATCCCATGTCTGTTTTCAGGTGGTGTGCGACGAGAATGGATCTAAGGGCTACGCCTTTGTGCATTTTGAAACTCAGGACGCAGCCGACCGTGCCATCGAGAAGATGAACGGCATGCTGCTGAACGACCGCAAGGTGTGAGTGTCTGAGCATGAGTCATGTGACAGGAAGGATGGTCATTGGTTTGTAGATTTAAGTTGTCAATTACAGATGTTCCAGAGAGGAACTCTAAGTGAAAGGATCAGAATCATTTACTCAAATTCATGTTGATCCAAAACTGAGTGACTTTCTTATTTCTGTGGAACACAAAAGAAGATATTTCGGAAAATGTTTTTTTTTCCTGTACAGTGAAATTTAGTGTTTAAATTTAAAGTCAGATTTGTCCCTGCTGCAGCTGTTTCTTGTCTGTGGTTGGTCCGCAGCTGTTTCTTGTCTGTGGTTGGTCTGCAGCTGTCGGTCTGAGATTGTATTGCATTTCTGTATCAGTCACATTTCTGTCTCCATTGTTATTTGTAGGTTTGTGGGCCGTTTCAAGTCCAGGAAGGAGAGGGAAGCAGAGATGGGCGCCAAAGCCAAAGAGTTCACCAATGTTTACATCAAGAACTTTGGCGACGACATGGATGATGAGAGACTGAAGGAGCTCTTTGATAAATACGGTGAGTTTGAGAGTATAAAGGGGTTGTGGTGATAGTCTTGAGATCTATAATTTTTCTCTGAAGATTTTGTTTCTACCTGCAGGTAAAACACTGAGTGTTAAGGTCATGACTGACCCCACAGGAAAATCTCGCGGATTTGGGTTTGTTAGCTACGAAATGCATGAGGATGCTAACAAGGTACAGTGAATTTGTATTATGATTTGCTGATAATGCCAATCAGCTGAAGCTAAAACATGTATAAAATCAGCATTAGTGTAAATGACTGTATTGATACACTGACATTTTCATTGAACTGGGAGATTGGCTAGATGGATGGATGGACTGACAGTTAAGCAGATGAACAGAAAGGTGATTGATTGTGATGCTGTTTCAGGCTGTGGAAGAGATGAACGGTACGGAGCTTAACGGCAAGACAGTGTTTGTTGGCCGAGCACAGAAAAAGATGGAGAGACAAGCAGAACTCAAGAGAAAGTTTGAACAGCTCAAACAGGAAAGAATCAGCAGATATCAGGTAAATGAATTGCTGTGTTTCGTCTTTGTGTGTGCGCTTGTGTTTAGTTTAGTAATAAAAAAACTATTCATTTTGATCAATTCATTTTTATATATTTGTGTTTACAGGGTGTAAACTTGTATATAAAGAATCTTGATGACACCATTGATGATGAGAAACTGCGTAAAGAGTTCTCTCCTTTCGGCTCCATTACCAGTACCAAGGTGGGTCAAAAGTCTATTTCTTAGAGATGCACCGGTCAACCAGGGACCGGAATCAGATGATTTTCCGCATGATCCGTTTTGTTGTCAGCAGCACAGGCAATAACGTCAACTGTGCGTTCTCGCTCTCTTCTCTCCGACGGTGAAGTGACACACAAACCCGCCTCCTCTCACTCACTCGTCTCATTCGCTCCGGTTAAATAGTGCTTGTATAGCGCATCATTTTACTAATTCCCACAGGTTTCGCGTTCACACCAAAAACATGCGCACCACTGATCTATATAAGTGGAGCACACATAATCCTCAGTCTCAAGCAACTTTTGAGCCACAAGTACCAAAATGAGTGGCTTACTGTGCTTAAACGGTCAAATACACACAAAATGATGTCAAAATACCTGTCTTGGCGAGTATTCAGTTAAACAGTCAGTTTATTCATTGTTACAAGTCAGTTTTGGAATCTAGCAATTAGTTGTGATTGTAACTTACTGTAATGCAAGTTACAGTAACAGTATATTGGATCCTTGCATTAGCTCTTAAAGTGACAGTAGCCTAATAAACCTGCTGCTGTCTGTCATGTTAATCAAAGAACAAAAGACAAAGAGAATCACTCTCTGCTCTTGAAGTTTTGTAACTAACTGTAAGCATTGATCTGTATCTAATTTTTACAACAAAGACTATCTAATGTTATTTTACATTTGATTCCTAATTTCTGTAGTATTTCATACCTGAATATACTGTATACCCACCTGAAAAACTTAAAACTTTGTTTATTTAATATTTCTCTTTATTCTGTTGCATTTATTTGTGCTGTTGTTTTATAATTGAAATTATTTTTATTTTATTTTCTGGCAGCAAAGGATAGAATATTATAAAATGTTTCTATTAGAAGATGTAGCAATGTGTCCATTAGTTATACCCAACACCAGTAGGACTGAGTCAAAATCCAACTGAAATCATTGAATTTCTCCATTTCACCCAGCACCAAAAACGAATACCTTTGCAGTCTATTACATGGCCACAAACAATGCGTTAAAGTACCTATTTTATATTTACATTTTAGAAAGGGGTTGAATTATGCAGTATTCTGCTTTATGAGATTTATATTTTTGGTTTAAACTGTTCTCTGATGGAGGTGAGATCTTATACAATGTACATCTTGCTGTAGGTGATGTTGGAGGACGGCAGGTCCAAAGGTTTTGGCTTTGTGTGTTTCTCCTCACCTGAGGAGGCCACAAAGGCCGTGACAGAGATGAATGGGCGTATTGTGGGCTCCAAACCACTGTACGTGGCCCTGGCCCAACGTAAAGAAGAACGCAAAGCTCATCTGACCAACCAGTACATGCAGCGCATCGCTGGCATGAGAGCCATGCCCGCCAACGCCATCATCAACCAGTTCCAACCTGCCGGTGGTTACTTCATGCCAGCTGTGCCTCAGGTGGGTGAGCTACAAAAGTCTGAGACAACAATAAAATCTGGGATTTAATTCCATTTAAACCTGGAAAAATGAAATACAGAAAAGTTTTAAGAGTTTTTTTTTTTTTTCATTATTTTTACGCAACCTCACTGTATATTATGGAATGCCAATGTCTGTCAAACAAGAAAAAAAGTCATAATTAAGACTTCTATGTCAAAATTATAATTTAAAAAAACTTTTTTTTTTTTGGAAATACAAAATGATGAAATAAAAAGTAAAAAAATATATAATAAAAAATATATTATATATTATATTATAAATATATAATAAAAATAAAAAGAATGAAATCAAAATTATGACAAGCAAAGTAATAATTATGAGGGAAAAAAAATCTCATTATTTTATCTCATAATTATGTCTTTTTGTCATCATTTTGACTTTTTATGTCATGACTATGAGTTAGCATATCAAAGTTTTGAATTTTATCTCATAATTTCAACATATAGGTTACAATTATGATTCACCAAAACACATTATGTTCTTGTGTCCGAAATGGACTTATTATATATAATATAGTATTATAGTATATATACTTATATACTCCGTATATTATACAAATACAGATAATAAATTAATACATTTACAAGGGCTCTAAATTAGTAAAATGTTCAATTAATAATCTCTCTGATTAATTATATATATATTTTCAAATACATCAAATGAATTCTATCATGCTTCACAGGCCCAGAACAGAACAACATACTACGCACCAAACCAGCTGACCCAGATTCGTCCGAACCCTCGCTGGCAGCAGCAGGGTGGCAGAGGTCAGGGTGGCTTCCAGGGCATGCCCGGCTCCTTGCGCCAGCCTGGGCCCCGTGCCAACATTCGCCACCTGGCACCCAATGCATCCGGCCAAGGCCCACGCGGGATCCCCACAGGTGCACAGAGAGTGGGTGAGAAAACCCACCCACTAATGATGTGATGCCCTATTATGACAAACTTTGACCTGTTTTACAGACCCAGAGGCCTGAAAAGTTTCTCTGTATCATCTCAGATTAAATTTTTAAGAGTTGCATAGTTGGTTGAAGGTGTCAGAGATTATAATTCAGGGTTTAGTTTATTTTAATGTTTCATAATAATAATAATAATAATAATAATAAATAATGTATAATATATCTATTGGTTTTAGTTCGTATTTAACTGATCATTATGTAATTCCCTTGAATAACACCACAAACTACACATTTAATGATTACAAGTGTGTTTGGTGTTCATTCTGTCCTGATCATAGCTTTAATACTCATTTCCTCTTCCCACTTGCCCTCTTCCTATTTCCCACTAGGAGGCACTGGCCAACCAATGGGCCCTCGCCCTGCCATGGGGGTGACAACCCCACGTGCCATGCCCCCGTACAAGTACGCCACCACCATACGAAACACTCAGCCTCAGGTAGTGCAGCCCATTACACTGCAACAGGTAATTTATGCTGATAGATGTAAATAAAAACTACACCAAATATTCACAAATACAAAGCTAATTCTAGCTTATTTAGTAATAAAGTAGCTTTGCTATTGAATAGCTACATTATATTTCTCAGCAAGGAGGAGGTTACATCGCTATTTTGAAGTAATTAAACTCGCAGCTTAGAGACGCTGAACAGACACAGGTACAAATCTCTCTCTCTCTCTCTCTCTCTCTCTCTCTCTCTCTCTCTCTCTCTCTCTCTCGATAATTATTCAAATGAATGCTACAGTTCATTCATTCAAATAAATGTAATCTTACTACTTTATCTCTGTGTCTGATTCAAAGCGGGCAGAATGCTAGATCTAACGAGCCGTAACTGACAAAAATAACTGTACATTTTACCCTTCCAGTCAAATATTGTGCTGCAAACATTAATAACAGCTTCAAGTTGTCAGTACTGGCAAATGAGCATGGTATAAGCGGGATAATCCACTCTTCGCATCGGGCGGTTCTTTGCCTCCATGTTGTACATTAAAATAATTTAATGCACTAGCCATGGATTATCCCTTACATATTTAGCAGTATCCGTTGGTAACTTGGTATTGGATATATATCTGATATATCTATAATATATATATAGCCTACTGTATGTCTGTCAAAATGTAATTGTGCAAAGTTTTTTCATTAAGATTACCTTTGCCATCATCCATTTAAAGTTATTAATCTTTAAAAACACTGTTAAATGTAATATTTATCAAATCTCAAAATTATTATTATTTTTTTCATAATGTACATTATAATGTAATGCCTAATTCATTTAAAACTGTTGCATTTTAAATTATTGATTTTATTTTTTATTTGTTTATACAGAATTGTATGAATTTTAATACCGGCCATTTGTCAGTTATTGGCCAGAACGTGAAAATTATTATTGGCTTCGACAAACACAATAATATTTTGCGGTTTATTGTCTTGGTCAGGCACAGCCAGCCGTTCATGTGCAGGGTCAGGAGCCTCTCACTGCCTCCATGTTAGCTGCCGCCCCTCCTCAGGAACAGAAACAGATGCTTGGTGAGATGAGGAGGCTGTAAGCACGTTCAGCCTTTCTAAACACATCTTTACACTCTCAAGGACGTTTTTGGGCATACCTAATGAGTATTTTTGGGCAGCCTATTGAGTATTAATTACTTGCTTATTGTACTCTTCCCTGTAACCATCTCAAACTGTTTAATGTCTGTCTTCCGTGTGCCTGTTCTGTTTTCCCCTTTAGGTGAGCGATTGTTCCCTCTCATCCAGGCAATGCACCCCAGTCTAGCCGGGAAGATCACAGGAATGCTGCTTGAGATAGACAACTCTGAGCTGCTCCACATGCTGGAGTCCCACGAGTCTCTGCGCTCCAAGGTGACAGTCGTTAACTATGATAAAAGCCTCCAGCAACCGACACTAGCTCTGCTGTTATGTGCAATAATGGGAAAAGTCACAAGCTTTTAACAATGCAAAGCATATTGACTGAACCAGGGACATAATGTGCATTCATTTATTAAGATTTATGCCTTGCCTAGCACAGACTAGAGATGTAATCTATATATAATAATGGCGTTTTATCAGTTAAAGGATTAGTTCACCAAAAAAATTCCGTCATTAGTTACTCACCCTCATGTCGTCCCAAACCCGTAAGACTTTCGTTCATCCTCGAAACACAAATGAAGATATATTTAATGAAATCTGAGATTTATGTCCCTCCATTGAGTCTACGCAACAACCACTTTGACGTTCATAAAGAGATCATAAAACTAATCCATATGAATTGAATAAATGAAATTTTCTGAAGAGACACAATCCCTTTATATGATGAGCAGATTGAATTTAGGCTTTTATTCACATATAAACATTAATCAGCGAACATAAACAGAAGCTCAACTGAACCTGCTTGACATGCAAGAACAAACCTCTTGCAGAAGCTCAAACGTGCTGCTTAACACAATAATTAATCTCATTGGTTCTTGCAGAAGCTCAAATGTGCTGCATAACAAGAGAATGAACCTCATTGGTTCTTGCAGAAGCTCAAATGTGCTGCGTAACACGAGAATAAACCTCATTGGTTCTTGAAGCTCAAATGTGCTGCATAACACCAGAATGAATCTCATTGGTTCTTGCAGAAGCTCAAACGTGCTGCATAACAAGAGAATGAACCTCATTGGTTCTTGCAGAAGCTCAAAGTGCTGCATAACATGAGAATTAATCTCATTGGTTCTTGAAGCTAAAAAACGTGCTGTGTAACACGAGAATGAACCTCATTGGTTCTTGAAGCTCAAATGTGCTGTGTAACACGAGAACGAACCTCATTGGTTCTTGCAGAAGCTCAAACATGCTGCGTAACACGAGAATGAACCTCATTGGTTCTTGAAGCTCAAATGTGCTGTGTAACACGAGAACGAACCTCATTGGTTCTTGCAGAAGCTCAAACGTGCTGTGTAACACGAGAACGAACCTCATTGGTTCTTGAAGCTCAAATGTGCTGTGTAACACGAGAACGAACCTCATTGGTTCTTGCTGAAGCTCAAATATGCTGTGTAACACGAGAATGAACCTCATTGGTTCTTTCTGAAGCTCAAACATGCTGTGTAACACGAGAATGAACCTCATTGGTTCTTGAAGCTCAAATGTGCTGTGTAACACGAGAATGAACCTCATTGGTTCTTGAAGCTCAAATGTGCTGTGTAACACGAGAACGAACCTCATTGGTTCTTGCAGAAGCTCAAACGTGCTGTGTAACATGAGAACGAACCTCATTGGTTCTTGAAGCTCAAATGTGCTGTGTAACACGAGAACGAACCTCATTGGTTCTTGCAGAAGCTCAAACGTGCTGTGTAACATGAGAACGAACCTCATTGGTTCTTGCTGAAGCTCAAACATGCCGTGTAACACGAGAACGAACCCCATTGGTTCTTGCTGAAGCTCAAACATGCTGTGTAACACGAGAATGAACCTCATTGGTTCTTGCATGTCAAGTGAACATGCTTGAGCCTCCGTTTACCACTAATTATGTGTGAGTTGAATGTTTATATGTGAATTAAAGCCTAAATTCAATCTGTTCATTTAAAATAGATCGTGTCTCTTCAGAAAATTTGGACTAAACCGCTCGATTCACATGGATTAGTTTTACAATCTCTTTATGAACTTTTTAAAGCGTCAAAGTGTCAGTTAGACTGTCAATGGAGGAACAGAAATCTCTCAGATTTCATTAAAAATATCTTCATCTGTGTTCCGAGGATGTACGAAAGTTTTACGGCAACATGAGGGTGAGTAAATGATGACAGAATTTTATGAGAGCCATGAATCTCTGTGGTTAAGATGGCGAGGGCGTTGCAGGACTGATGATTTGTTTGTGCTGTCAGGTGGAGGAGGCTGTTGCAGTTCTTCAGGCTCATCAGGCCAAGAAAGACGCGACACAGAAAGTGGGAGTCACTGCTGTGACTGCAGCTGCAACATCCTGACGAGTAACTTTTATTATTATCAGTAGTATTATAATTACTGTGCTTATAATGGCCAGGCTATTTCTCTGTTTGTTTAAAATTATTCTGAAAAACTAAATTGTTTTAATTTCATATTGTTTTCTGTAGGGTGAAGCTGAAAGACTGAAGAGAGATCATCCCTGTCTGGTGTCGTCTGGTGGCAACCAATAGGAACACAAAAAAGAAAACATAAAAAAAAAACGAAAAATACAAAATAATACTTGAACATAAAGAAAACAATTTTGTTGCAGGGTTAATATTTTTTACCTCTGTGATGATTTTTATCACCTAAAGTTAATTTTTAAAAAAAAGTCAATTCTGTGAGGGAAGAGCCTCTGTACTGTGGCCAGGACTGACTTTTTCAATGAGGAAGTGGAAGCTTGGTTCTTCTGTGAGATGTGTGTTTGCTGGTTTGATTGGACCTCACTTGTCCCATGACAATAACCTGAGTGGTGTGGCACTCTAAATAAAGGAATGACTATTTAAAATGAACTATGCTGTGTTCTTCATTTTTATTTACTTATAGCAAAGACAAAGGCCATGTTACAAACACTTTTTATCCAAAATGACTTGTGGTAGGACCTTTAGAGGTTAAATGTTCTGCTCAAGCACCCAATAGTGACAGAAATGTAAATAAACATTCCATTTCACCTTTACCTGGGACTACTCACATGACCAAAGCCATTTAACTCCAGTTTGCCTCCTTCTGAAAGTTGATGTCTGTCAAACTACTGTAAAAATTATATACATTAATAATCAATTAATGCATATAAGTTAATTAATGCATATAAATGAATGCATATATAAGTATATCAATTATATGCATTATCAAGATATAAATCATGATCACAAAACATGTAAACATCATCCAATTTAAGTAACAAATTGATTCACATAAAAAATGTAGAGAATTGTTACATAAAATAAAAACTAAGCTTTTTGGACGAACTTTTACATTAGTGACTGGTAAATATGTTTTAAATAAAAACGTTTTACTTTTATATAGAATGGTATGTAGTTTGTTTCACAGAGCGAGCCAATAAGTAAAATATATATGTTTCCACTTAGCTAGGAAAATTCAGGTAAAAAACGAACTAACTAAAAAAAGTAAAGCTGCTAATCCAGAGCTGAACATTTGACACACATTTGTCCTCCGCATCACTAGAGGGCGAGACAACGACCCGCACTGGCGAACAAAACAGTCAAAGGTTACAAGCAAGATGGCGTCGAGCAAACGTGTTCTTTATGTTGGTAAGAAAAGCATCAAAATTATAATCAAAATAACAAACCCTTCGTTCTTACATTGCGCTAGTTTAACCCTACAGCCTCGTGCATGTTTAGGGATGCGATTCCGGTTATCATCTGTAGCCAGGAAAGGGGCAAAAGACGAAATATCATCTTGAATTGCACGGTCAATGAGTTTTTAACATGAAATATTAAAATTATTGGAATATGTTTTGTTTTTCTCAGGGGGTCTCGCGGAGGAGGTGGATGAGAAAGTGCTGCACGCGGCATTCATTCCTTTCGGTGACATCACGGATATTCAGATCCCGTTAGATTATGAGACGGGTAACTAAACACATAGATCAAAATACTCTTCCATCATTATAAAACACACTTTAACAAACAACAGAAACAGTTTTACGACTTGAAAATATCGCACATCATGTTTGACTCTTTTTGTCCACAGAGAAACACAGGGGCTTTGCATTCATCGAGTTTGAGCTGGCAGAGGTGAATACGTGCTAAATCTGTCTTCTGTTAAGAACACATCCTCGACTCAATCAAAATAAGTTGGAAAATATTAAGCATTGGAATAACTTGTATCTTTTATTATTTATTAATTCTGGTTCACTTCTGTAACCAATGTTGCTTCTCATAGTTTACACAAGTCACCCATACATGACTGGTTTGTTTGCCTCTACAAAAAAAAAGAAAGAAAAGAAGAATGCTTAAATACACCAATAATTCACTTTCTCAAACTTCTGTTTGCTTTTTCCCAGGATGCAGCTGCTGCCATTGATAATATGGTGAGTTAATGAACCACTAATTTCTGTAGTCTCAGAAAACCTGATGTATGTCAGTCTTCCTCAGAGCTGGAAGTCTAGGTTAATATCTATTCGACTTCGTGTCCTGCAGAATGAGTCGGAGCTGTTCGGGAGAACCATCAGGGTGAACATCGCCAAACCCATGAGAATTAAAGAGGGCTCCTCTCGACCAGGTGAGTTTTTTTCATTGCAATGGGTTGCTATGATAAACTCTCACTCATTATGCTGTTAACTTATTTCTTGCATGTCCTTGAAACACAAATCTGAATTACATTGCTGCTCTGCTCATAGTGTGGTCTGAAGATGACTGGTTAAAGAAGTTCTCAGGGAAGACTGTTGAGGAGAGCGAGGAAGCGGAGTCAGCTGCGGAATCAGCCAGTACAAACACTCAGGAGGTGGGAATGTTGTAATAACATTGTTTGGTTTTAGTATGAAATGATATTAAATGTCTTGCATGCCATATTTGTATAACAGTTTATATACATTTTTGCTCCGTGTCGTATGATCTGTTTAGATTTTATATTCTGATATATTTCATTAATGCTTTCTGATTGGTATTTTGTGTTTCTGAACAGGGAGAGCCTCCAGCTAAAAAAGGCAGAACTAACCCTCAGGTCTACATGGACATTAAGATTGGCAACAAACCTGCAGGTCGACTGCGCTTCCTTCTACGAGCAGACGTTGTGCCTATGACTGCAGGTCAGACTCTGTAAATTATCTTTAGAGGTTCTTATTTTCTAAATGCATTGTGAACAATTCAGCCATGCATATTTCATTTTAAAATTTTTGGCCTGATGTTTTTTAATCAATTTAAAAAACTGGTGAAATGACAGACTCTGGTGACGTATACTGAACTTCTCCAATCATTTAGTCCACATAAACATAAACTTTTTTCCGTTTTCGATAAGTTGTTGCACGGTCCTGTTCAGGACATCACAGCACATTATAGTGATGCACGTATCTGCGAACGCTAAGGATAATCCGCGAGTAATAAAAACATTCCTTTCATCCAAACTTTCCTTGCTTACCACCTAATCTGGTATAGGAAGATTTTCTTATTATTAATAGTTTTCAAAAGGCACTTACTTCCAGGATTTATTGTCAGCTTTTTGACTAATTGATGATTGCTCTATTGCTAACTTAAAGTGTCTGGGAACATGAGTTGGGTTAAGAGTTTGTGGATGACTGGTGGGTGAATGCTATTAATAGAATCCATTCAAGCTCAATATGTGCACAGCTTGGGCTGATTACAGTTTAAAATACTGCATAGGGTTCATTATTCCAAAGCTTGGTTCTCTGCAATTTACTTCAACACTGATGACAGTTGTGCTAGCCTACATGTCACCCTGTAATCTGAGTCATATGTTTTTTTGTTTTTCTGTCCAATGCTTCATAACTATTGGAACAACTATTTTGAGACTGTCCAAAAAAAATTCAATCAAGATTGATGTCTGCCCTACTACTGCATTCTTTGGGGTTCTTAAAGTTTGGACTCTGTTTTCATCAAAACAGTTAGATATACGTGCCTTCACTTCTTTATTGGCTAGATGGTGGATTTTATTTTTTTGGAAGTCCACCAAGCTTCTGGGTATTTCACAATGGCTTGTTGATACTATGTTTTTTTTAAACCAGAAAAGATAAGATGTTCTCGGTATGCCAGCTGAGGTTCTTCCCATGATAAATGGCAACACTTTAGAACATATGTTCACTCCCTTCAAACTTTGCCTGTTGACTGAATTTCTTTGAATCATCAGTCCCCCCCCCCCCCAATTGTATTGTGCCGATCAGGTGTGGAAATCTAAATCAGAGAAAATCATAGGTTCGGGCGGGTGTATGATTTATTTTTAACAGTGGATTCGGGTGACATTAGAGCTGATCTGCGCATCTCTATCACATTAGCAGTTTGCCAATTAAAGGGATACTCCACTTTTTTGGGAAATAGGCTCATTTTACAATTCCCCCAGAGTTAAACAGTTGAGTCTGTGTGAAAATAGTCCCCAGCTCCGGTAACTTCCAACGTGACCGGGACTAAGTTTGTCTAACCTATTAGACCTATTTTCAGGCGCTGCGTCATATCATTACGCCTGCTGCACTCATGGTACGGCAGCAAAGTTTTTTGATTATTACGCAGGAATGAGAGTATAGTTCCTAGCCATATCAGCCTAGAAAATCGCAACTTTACATTTTCCGTCGGTCTTAGTACATGATGTAACTACAGAAGAGTCAAGTTTTAAATAGGAAAAATATTGAAACTCTTTGGTCATTTTTTTTGAGAGATATGCTAATGGTCCTGTCCGATTCAATGATCTATGCTAAGCTATGCTAAAAGTGGTACCGCCAGACCCGGAGATCGGCTGAATGGATTCGAAAACGGTAAAACTCAACTGTTTAACTCTGGGGGAGGTGTAAAATGAGCCTATTTCCCAAAAAAGTGGAGTATCCCTTTAAATGTTTGGTGCTTTGCTGAAAAGAGAAACTTCTGTTTTGTTTTTGTTCTGCAGAAAATTTCCGCTGTCTGTGCACACATGAGAAGGGCTTTGGATTCAAGGGCAGCAGTTTCCACAGAATCATTCCTCAGTTTATGTGCCAGGGTGGAGATTTCACCAATCACAATGGCACTGGGGGGAAATCCATATATGGAGGCAAGTTTGAGGATGAGAACTTTGTCCTCAAGCACACCGAACCAGGTGAGATGAGTCCTCAGCTTGAGAGAAGTTAAACGTGTGTGTGTTTTGAAAGGTTTTTTCTGTCTTTATTCACAAAAGCCTTTGAGAACCAATGTGTGTTTCACACATACTCCGTTTGCCCATGTTAACTGGTTATACTTATAGCATTCACACTGCAATGCCAGTGCATTGAAGGATTGGTGTGGTGCAGGGATCGTTTCCCCAGTCTGTTTTTTTTTTGTGCTTCACACGCTGAATTAAAGTTATATAGCGCTTGGTTCATGGTCAAAATGAACTTGGATTGACATGAAAATGTAGGCTAATAATTTTACCATAAATGCATACAAGTAAAGTACACTATTTTTTTCAGTCATCTTATAATGGGAGGCAATTTCATTGGTTATTGGTGTGGATTGTAAGTTAGTTTAAAATGTTTGTGATAGTTTCCTGTA
Organism: Rutilus rutilus; assembly: GCF_951802725.1. NCBI lineage: Eukaryota > Metazoa > Chordata > Actinopteri > Cypriniformes > Leuciscidae > Rutilus > Rutilus rutilus. Next base: position 20,467,007 of record NC_140226.1, on the reverse strand, counting down.
AGAGAAATAACTTGTTTAAAAGTTTTGCCTCATGCTTGAGCTTTTTAACATATAAGTCTATATAGAAATAATAAATTGATTCTAACAGTGAAGCGCACTGCAAACACGTCTCGTGTGAAAGCTCAATGAGTGTGTGCTGCTACTGCACTACAATACGTAATGCATACATACTGCAAACGGATCATGTGTATGTTCAGGATCGGTTAGTATATTTGTTGATCTCATGTTCTCTGACTATGCACTCATAGGTCAGCTGTCGATGGCAAACTCTGGTCCCAATACTAACGGCTCTCAGTTCTTCATAACTGTTGATAAGACGGACTGGCTGGATGGCAAACATGTGGTATTCGGAGAACTTGTAGAGGGCATGGACGTACTCCGGGCCATGGAGGTAAGCTGAGGGAGATTGGATTTGCAATCGCTTATGACTTGACTATTAAAAAGTTGGTAGTCAGTAAGATTAAATGTTTTTGAAAGACGTTTCTTATGCTTTCTGAGGCTGCATTTTTTTTAAATGAAAAATAGAGTAAAAGCTTTAATATTGTGAAATATTATAATTTACAATAACTGTTTTCTATTATAAAATGTAATTTGTAATGTAAAACATTTTTGATCCTTCAGAAATCATTCTAATATGCTTGTTTAGTGCTTAAGAAACATTTCTTATCAATGTTATCAAAAACTGATGTTTTTTCAGATTTTTTTGACGAATAGAAAGTTCAATAGAACAGCATTAAATTGAAATAATCTTTTGTAACATTTTAAATTCTTTACTGTCACTTTTGATCAAAAGGAATTTAAAATGCTTTGTTTAAAATATTAAAATGACTTTTTGTCCTGTTTTTTAATTACTTTGTATCTGCACTGTTTCCTCAGGCTCAGGGATCAAAAGATGGCAAAACCAAACAGAAAGTCATCATCTCTAATTGTGGAGAGTATGTGTGAGATCAACATAATGTGTGTGTCTGTCTGTGTGTTTGGGAGTGAGAGAGTGTAAAGAAAAGCTGTTAATTTTTTTTCTAGTACTTTGTAAATATCTAAATAAAACTTTTATACATATCCTTGTGAGTTTTGTCCTGCTAATTATTGGCCTGTATTTGAAATAAGAAACGGCTGAAGACGCATCATTTTCGACAGCACTTTATCCAGTAATACTAACACTTTCTCTTCTCTTCTCTTCTCTTCTCTTCTCTTCTCTTCTCTTCTCTTCTCTTCTTTAAAAAAAAAAATTAACATGTACTGCTTTGGATTAAATTGAGAAGGGTCATAGCACTTGCATATTGCTGTCCTACTGTTAGTTTAACTGCTTCTATTGTTCTCATTTGTAAGTCGCTTTGGATAAAAGCGTCTGCTAAATGAATAAATGTAAATGTAAATGAACCCAAACAAACACACCCCTCTCTGATCGTGGTGGGGCTGCACCTGGGCGGGGCTACACTTGTCACCCCGCCCCATACCTACTCTGATTGGCTCCATCGTCTTTCACAGGCATACACAATAGAAAGTGTGTTCATTGTTTGTGTAAAAAGGAGTGCAGTTTCACAAAGCCTTCATTATAATGCACAGAAGAAGAAAAAAAACATTATCCTGTGTAACAAACTTTGTTTAAGGTCTTTGGGCGAAAGCAACGACCCCACAACATTTCAAAAAAAAATAATTGGTTGATTATCCACAGCAGGAGGGTCAGGGTCTTTAGGTAGAGGAATGAATTATGAATTAGGCTAAATCATTTATGGCATTTTGATTATTTCATATCATTAGTATGAGAATAGAAATTAAATCGTTATCAGTCAGTGACGAGACATAGGCCTACCGAGTTACAGAAGGTTTTATTGTTCATGCAGAGTTGTATGATAACTAAATGACACTGCAATAGGCTGTGACGAAATCGAGAACATTTTATCTGTAATATTATTTATAGTAGTATTTATAATGATTTGGAAAGAACGCGACTGGAGTCTGTTGCTAATGAACGCAACTTTCACGCGCATCTGACTGCTGTTAATGTTGTGGTTATTTCAGAAAACAGTTTCGTAAATTCAGCTTAACAGCATCAAGTACATTTTTTATTTATCATTCAACTGAACTGTGCGCACGCTGTAGACAATTTGTTTTTGCAATAAATGCACGTCCTTGAATAAGCGATGTTTTACTTCTTTTTCCGTTCCAAAATTAAATGTGAAAACATCACATTTCGACTCAAATTGTATCCGAAAATCTCACAACCCCCGCGGTCAAACATTGTGATTCACTCTTATCCGATTCTTTTAAATCAAACCATGCACTACTATGACCTACACCAACTACACATTTTCTATCATGTTTGCCCATTGAAGACGAATGAGCCAATCAGAGTTGACTCCCATTATAAGGCTTGGAAGAGCCAGGACATTTTTTAAATATAACTCCGATTGTATTCGTCTGTAAGAAGAATGTCATATACAGCTATGATGGCTTCAGGGTGAGTAAAACATGTTTTTTTTTTTTTTATAATGTCTGTTAAATCTGACAATAATACTATAAAGTTATATTTTAGAAATATTTAGGTCTTCAAGACATATATTTGTTGGATTTCAATTCAGAACATCTGGTTCTCATGTTTTTTCTGTCATTGGATTAACAATTTGGTAGAAGTTTAGGATGTTTAATTTCTTAAATGTATAATGAATATTACTGACTCCATCCTCTAGATGGCATCAGTGCTCCAGGAAAACCACTGCAGTAATGACACACCCAACAAACAGTAGAGCAGTTAACCGTATGATCAGATCTCTCTACAAAGAATATTTCATTTGAATTATTATTAGCATAGTGAATAATGGTTGAGGACCTGAGCTATTGACACTAGGTTTGTGGGTTCAGTCTTAATAAGGAATGACTCTTCTGTCCATTTATCAGCATGGCGCCCATGAGTCAGGCACTTCACCTCACCTTCCCATAAAGTGTAACAGCTGAATTGAACATGTTCTGCTTCTTTATATCCCAGAGCTGCATTTATATATTTTTAAAAACTTGGTGAAAAATGAACACAGCTAAAATAATGAACCAGGAAACCAAAAGATATTTTATTGCAACACAGAAACTTTAGTTTGTGAGATATTAAAATGACATAGAGACACTAAAAAGCCATCAAGCCATTTGTTTTAAAAGCATATTAGCTTTAAACACATCAGCAACTCAGCAAGCAATGCCCCACCCACACCCCCCCATGTGACACTTTGGTTGCCTTGCCAAAAGCATCTTGATTTCAGCTGAAGAGTTTTCCAGTTACACAATATTTAAAAAAAAAACTAGATCATGGGTTCTCAACTCTGGCCCTCGAGGTCAACTTTCCTGCAGAGTTTAACGCCAACCTTGATCAAACCCTCCTGCCTATAACTTTTTAGTAATCCTGAATAGCTTGATTAGGGTAGGAACAAAACTCTGCAGGACTTAGAGGGTCAGAGCTGAGAACCCCTGATTTAAAGCTGCAGTCCATAGTTTTTCCTCTTTGTCGCCATTTCTGTTCGAAATCTGCAATTGCAGTTATTCGCGGAATTATCAACTTTACGTGGGTTGTGCCTCGGCACGGCACAGCGCGGATGAATCCAATGTTTTGAGGCGAATGTGCGGCTGTCAGTCGCCACGCCGGTGGTGTGGATACTGTCATTCGGAATCACAGATTCTACTTTTTGGGAGTATGACCAACATAAGAATTTTCACCGGAAAATGTCATCTGAACAAGTAACATCCACTTTTGTTCTGACCAACAAAGGGAAAAAAGCATTGCAGTAAATCGCACTGATTAAATCTAAAGATCGCTTACCTGTCTAAAAAAGCTGTCTCTGCGTCCGTTTTGAACCCCTTCAAAACACGGAGTTCATGCCACCTTTCAAAAGCCCTTCTGATATTTATCCTTGTTTTCGCATGGGCCCAGTTGCAGTCTCTTTTTTTCTGAAGCCACTCCGAAGTCTTTTGCATTTTGCAACGGGTGAATCTCCAGTTGTCACTGGTGATTGTTGTTTGAACCTTTCTGGATCCACCATCAAACTGATAAGTTTAATTATATCAAGTGCTGTGAGAAAAGGCTATAAATCTCCACCTCCAACATCCTCACACGCAATATAGCCTACCAGCCGGGAAACCTTCTTTATGTGTACAGATGTGACGTAATGACGCAAAGACATGCTCGAATTTCCCACGGAAATCCACCAGTACCACTGGAATTAAAAACATTATTACAAGCTTACTGTTATGAACCGAGCTAAGGCAAGCAGATAGTTCTGAACACTGGCTGTTTATGTACTTGCTCAAAAATTTATTTTGGATAATTTTTAACCCAAAAAGACTGCAGCTTTAAATACTTCAAAAGTGAACAGTTGGAGAGCATTTATGGATAATTTGTCAGTGACTTTGAGATGTTTACTGGAATGATGTTGTCTGTATTTGTTCAGCTTTGTTAAAAGTGATTAAAGCACATAGGGTTGAGTAAAAAAAAAAAAAGTGAGCAAAACATTCACATTCAAGTTCATAATCATACCAACATTCATGCTCATAATTCAAATTCCCTTAAGATTTTTTTCAACAGAATTGCACTACAGAAACATTTGTAAATCCACACCCTCGAACCATTATTCATCTCATTTCCTCCAGAAATGTCTGTTCAGAAATGTCTAGGGAAATACTGAAACGTGAACAATTATATCTCAGTAAAATACTCCTGGATGCTGAATATCACAATGTGTCTACACAGAATGCAACATCCAAGTTATAAATTACACTATGATGCCTTAATCACATGCTATGGACACAACATGAATGTTTTGTTTTGTGATAGTGTCTGTCTCTCATGGGTTCAGCCTGAATTCATAAAATACAACACTCCCTTCTGCTCAAGATTTCGACCAAGTGTGTTTCTCAGGGATAAATGTTAATGTAATTGTAGTCTTCATTAACAGCAGGCTTAATTGCAGTATGATTCTAAATTCATTAATGATTTATACATATCGCATATAGAAAATGTATTTCTAATGAGAATGTAATTTATCTTAATGGTTGTCTGCTGCTAAATCTTAACTGTTATCTTTGGCAATGATTCAGAAACAAGGAACAGACACTAATTTTATTTTGCCTTCTGGACTTTCCTTAATGAAAGTGTTAAAATATCACCCAGAAGAGTCTCAGGAGTAAAAAGCCACTGTGTGCGCTGTAATGCAAATACACAGGGTTGAATTTTAAAGTAATATTTGAGTAGCAGCAGTTAAAGAAGTCAAGTGCTCTGTGCTCTTAATGTTTCCCTAATGATACTAAATGTTATTAAAGGTTATGGCTTCTCCTTCAGCTGCTTTAGGGTGTTTTGCTTATTGACCCTGGCTGTAGCAAGGTTCTATAATTAATAGCTTTTTTTATGTGGTTCAAGAATGGTTTTTTTTATATTTACTTCAAAATCTATTTGCATAGAACCTGTTGGTAGGAAACAGGATCGCATTATTACACCATGTGCTTCAGTTGTTCATTTGTGCTATTCATTGCCATTTTAAGGCTAATTCACACTATACGAGACGCCGACCAACAGCAACAGAAACATTTGTTGGGTTTAGTCGGTTTTTAGTAGGTTTAAGTGGAGTGTGTCAGGTTGTGGAATGTCTGGTGATTGTTGGCATTGGTCAGCATCTGTTGGTGCGGTATGAACTAGCCTTTATACAAATGGATGTTTTAGGTTTTTTTTGCAAATTCCTGTGGCAAAGTTCATTCTAAATTACTATCCAATACCAATTGCACAAAACAAATGAAGGATAAGACTGCACAAATGAGCTATAAATGTACGACTTTCTTCGTCTCCCAAAGTTGGAGTGGGGCTATGATTTTAAGGCGCCAAACATACATTTGTTTTTCTTACCATGCAAAGAAACACATTCCAGTTTCAAGCACTACGTGCTGGCTCCTTGAACTTCTCTGGAGACGATGTTTAATCTATAAATATTGACCAGGCATTCTCTTTCTCGAGCGACTCCGAAGGGTCATCAGAGGGATGAAATATCCTACTCATGCAATTCTTCCACCTCTCTCAGGCAAACTGAGAATGAAAGGGAATAAGATCCCTTTGGCCTCCACAGGTGCTTTTAGAGCCTCGTCTTTGAATCGACCTCCATCCTCTTCCACAACAAACTGAAGAGTCTGAGATTTATTCACACAGTAGATGCAATTATCGATGACAGCGCATCGAAATGGCAGCATGCAGCCCTGCTGCTGGGAGGCACAGTCATGCCACATCTTCACAATGGTGTTGTATTTAAAGACGCTGATGCCCTGTTCGCGGTTAACGTCGAATCGGTAGATGAAGCTCTTGAGAGCCACCATGTCTGTGGATTTTTTCCTGCTGTTGTTGTACGGACACTCCTGCCATTCGTCTCTCTTGGGGTCATATTTCAGCAACCGATAGAAAAGAGACCCTCCCGATACATACAGCTCACCGTTACACGTAGTGGCTTCGTGAGCCACTGCAAATGCCCCTTTAGGTAGAGGAGCCACCGCCGTCCAGCGGTCCATTCGAGGGTCATACTTCTCCACCGTGAAAAGACATTCACCGCCAATGGCATACAGGTTCCCATCCATGGAGACAAGCTTGAGTTGCGATCGTGCTTGGTTCATGGGTCGGACTTCGCTCCAGCGGTCTGTGATGGGATTGTAGCAGAACACTTTGTCTGAGACTTTGCTTTTCTCCCCAGTTCCCCTGATCCCGCCGGCCACAAATAAGTAGTTGTACATGGTACAGATACCACAGCCCCTGGTGTTGATGTCGTCCGGCATGACGGTCAGGGTGTGCCAGTCCTTACTGCTCGTGTTGTAGTAGTAGATCATGTGATTGTCCTCAAACGACGTGATGGAGAGGGGACTCTGGGGACGGCTGCTGTTTCTGCTGGGCGGTCTACTTCCTACACGTTCAAACACATCGTTAAGTTCCGCCACCATCAGGCACTTGCGGCTCTCCATCCGTTTGCGCAGGATGAGATCTCTCTCTGAGCCTGTGAGGCGCCCGTAGACCGCTGGATCTCTCAGGACCTGGAGATAGTTGTCGCTCATGAATCGATAGGCGGTTTCTTTCAGTTCATTTAGTCGCTGCTTTTTGGCGATGGTTAGGATTTCGTAGCAGTTCTCAGGTGTGATCTGTGTGGATATGGTATCAATAGCAGCCTGTACCGCACAGGGCATCTGCAGGATCTTTGCCCCTGTGATGACATCCACAACATTGTCTTTGCTTACGTTCATCTGGGAGGTGTAAACATAATCTACAAGCACCAGTAAAGTCTTGTAGCTCATTCCTTTTACCTTCAGGATGTCTCTAGAAAGCCTGGCTTTAAAATAATCACTTTTCTCAGCTAATACTGATTTGTGTGCTTGTATTTTCTGTCCGCCCACCTCTATGACTAAATTCGGCTCTTCTTTTGCAGAGAGAGCTTCTCTTACTGCAGATCCACTCTGCTTCAGCCCTTGGCTTGATTCCAGCCCAGTCTGTCCAAATGATGTTCTGTAGCGGGTCTGATCTGCTTCTTCAGAGGAACTTATAAAGCATCCCAGGGTTTTCTCAAGTGACCTCGTTTCCTGGGAGCTTGAATAGGAATGATTTCTGTCTTCTGTGAAGGAGACATTTTTAATGTCAAACTGACTCCCAACAACCTCCCCATCTCTTAGGGCATTGGATAATTTGTCAATTTCCTCCTTGTTCTCTGGTTTGAAGCACAGAGAGGGTGCCAAACTGCAAGATACCTTTGTTCCATTCGTTTCTTCTCTGATATTCCCTTGACTTGAAGCTTGACTAATATTTCTCAAACTGAGGTCTAGATTTTGTGCTCTTCTTGAGTCCAGAGACTGAATGTGCTCTTGAAATCCACTGTCGCTAGATACAGTGTCTTGTGCGTATTCGGCACCTGTCATAGCACCGTAGTGTCCCAAGCTCCTGTTGTCAGTTAAACCTCCTGATTCAGACGTATTCCAAGTACCCTGGAGATCCTGCAGTATTTCCATGCTGGGGATACCTGTTTTCCCCATAGATGGGACATTGTTGTTGTTCCCTTCAGTGGGGATTGGTGGTTCTGGAGAGTCAGGGTTTGCAGCGTGAAATATAACGTCTGCTTGTACTGTGAACATGTTTCTGTCTTGCAGAGTGTTGTTCATCTTTCTGTAGTTGCGGCACACTGTCACTCATTTAGTGCTTTCAGAGCAATAAGAACAACTTAATTTGTCAGAAGTTTCTCCTTTGCTGACTGTAGAGCTAAATTAATCCCGATGAGCCTCATGAATGACTGGCAGATCCTAATTATTGGGGTAATGATATTTCTGAGACAGCATTGCTAGAAATGTCCTAGTCAGACAGGTTTTACGTTTGTTCCATCAGAGTACATTTCACCCAAGTAAACAAGAAAAAGTTTTCTTATATTGAGAGAAGATTGTGTTCTCAGCTCTGGGTCCAAACCTTCCAAGAAAAGAAAACAGTGTTATTAATTTACATAATTACAAACATATAACCACAATTTATATTCCTCAAAAGGAACTATCTTGTAATCCAAATGATTAGAAACATTTTTTTAAATATAAAATGAAACATATCTTCTTTTTGGGGGAAGCCAGGCCTCCTATTTATTTCTTCTAACAAGGCAAATTATCTGTCTGCTGCAATGACTAACATATATCGTAAGCATGACATAATGAGATACTGATCAAATACTCCTCGCAGATCAACACCAAAACGCTAAGACACTATAATGCGCACGCGCACTATTCGCAAACCTACTAACAGCTTTAAGGATTAAATCTTAAAGACGTCGAGAAACAGAGAGATTCATTAGTACCTTAAGTTAATATTCTGTCATTAAATAGTCGCTACATTACCTGTTTTATAGATTTGATCAACAAATGTGCAAAGGCAAATAGAGAAATTATTGATCACGCCAAGAAAAAGGTGAGGCAGTTTCAGACAAATAAAGTAACCTTAATCCTTGAAATAATAATATTGAATACATTATAAATTGTTCAATATACAAGGCCCTAGAACCCCAGTACGTGATAATTGGCAGCATTTCTTTGAGCAATTCCTTACACAAAGCGCTATGCAAGTCAGTGACTGTCTATCCAAATGCACCGCGCTGCAGGGAGTCTAACGTTAGATATTTGTCTGAGATTGTCTTGAGTTTTTCTAAATGTAGACCACTTACCCATTCACGTGAATGTACTATCCATCCCATAATGTAATAAAACGGCAGTTCAGCAAGAACTTATCCTCCTCGACCAACTGTATGCGTCTGAAAGCCTCGACTGGAGAATCGGCGTCCACAAAATATCATTATTTATGCGGATGAAGCGAAATATATTCCACAGAAGCCATCCTGTGCTCCGGATCTGATCGACACCACCTCTCCACCCTCGGAGTGCTGTGCAGTATTTGGATTTTACTGTTAACTGAGAGGTAGTTATTGATCTAAACCACACCTCCGTTTGTGTTCACCCTCTACACATCAGCTGCTGATCAAATCCGCGGTAAGCGCGCGACGTTCCTATAGTCTCGACGCGACGCGCGCGGCCAAATGAAGGATGTTGCGCAACGGTCTACGGGAACTCCCAGCAGCGCAAAGAGCATTTGAACGTTTATTGCATAAAAATACGGACGTGCCAAAGCATTTTAGGAGTTTCATTGAACGGTTTAAACACCATTATGCTGCAATAAAATGTAGTGGTTTTCTAAAGCAGAGAAACTGGCCCAATCCGTAATGACAGTGTTTTGTTAAAAAAAAAAAAAAAAAGTCACCATATATTCTATATAAAAAAGGCCACAAAATAGGAAAATTTGTCATTTCAGCCTTTAAATTGTCTAGAACAGATTGACTTGATCTGGCCTTCTCAAATGTGGTGAAGTTTTATGGGCGCATTATAGAGGAGAGGATCATTACTCTCCATCCTGATATTATGGGCTGGACTGCTCTTCAAAAGAGTTACTATGGTAACCACTCAGAGAGAGCAACACATCAGAGTTAAGACTGTCTGTCAGCCTGACAGCACATGGTCATACTGAGATGTCACTATTAGCCCTCTAAATACACACATCAGCTGTTCTCAGTCTGAGGGGACTCACAAATATCCCTGAGCCCGCAAAGGCTGAAAGCATCACATATATATTAGTGTGGCATCCTGTGAGAGAGGAAGTGGAGGGACAGCCTGCAGAACAACTAAATCTCATCCCTTTTTTTTTTTTTTTTGGAGGATGCCTGTTGCTTTCATAGCATTTTGAGGACTTTGTATCTCAAACATCAGAAGTTTCATCCACTATTAATATGACAAGTAGATATCAGATCAAATATTCTTACAAACACTGAAATATCAGCAATTTTCCTTTTCTGTTAAAAAACTGTAAATACAAGTATAAGAACTCATTTACTTAGGCATTTTGCAAAATGATTACTTTTAGGGGTTGTCTTGATCATTTTTCCATTGTGCAAAAATCTGTATTTCATATAAATATTAAAATTCTCACCAAGTGCATAGATCCAAGTGAGAATATCGAAGCATCCAATAGTAATCAACCATCACAGTCAAGGGATAAACATAACTTTTTTTAATTTCCCTTTTAGGCAGACACCTTGCAAAATGAATATTTGAAGACCATTTTCTCTGAAACATTTGCACTGGGAATATAAAAAAAAAAAAAAAAAAAAAAAAAAAACATACATTTTCATCTTTTTTAAATAAGTTCTTTCCTTCCGTCCTTCTTTCCATGTCCAGGTCAATTTTACCGTAAGCTCTAAAATCAGTGTTGTTATTGGTAAAGTGCATTTCATAGAAATCCATCCAACTCCTCTTTCAACCTCTATTCTTCTTGGGTCATTCCCTTATGTGTGAGCTGGCAGTTATAGTCCATCAAAAGGAAAAAGGAAATAAAAGCAAGTGGAAAACAAAACAAACAATAAAATAAACATGGTAATCTAGTACACTTGCACAGATATACAAAGAATGTTGGTTAAAACAATGGTATATATTTGTTAAGTCAGAAATACATATCACAATGTGTCAATATAAAGCTTTTCCATTACTTTAAATATCGATAAGCATAAACCTTAAATTAGAATTATGGAGGAACGCCATTTCTCTTTTAACCGGTAACAGTCGACACCAACTTTACTTTAGCACCCAAAAGAATCTCTGGCCCGCCAGAGAAACCCATACAAGTCAATCAGTCACAGGTTGTAGGCAATCACAGAGGCCAATCTGAAGGCCATGAAACCTCAGATGAGCTGCTGATGCAGCCAGTGTTTTAAGCCCTCTTTTACAAGCACCATTCTAGTGTTGAGATGCTTTTCACAAAACGTCTTCAAGAAAAACAACTAAAATTAAATGAATAGCTGAACAGATGCAGGTAAGTGTTTAAAATGAGACAAATTAAACAGATTTCTGCTGTTATACTAAAGCATGGCTAGATTTTTTTGTTCTTTTTTTTTTTTTGCAAAATGTAATTATTTAACAGTTAGACCTGAATGTTTTCACACTGCAGTGGCACTGACATATTTTCACGAATGTATCTTTTAATTGAGGCGAATGTGCCAAGTGGTAAAACACATCTCTCTGATGCATGGCCGAGTACTTGGTAGTTCAGCTCATTCCTGGAACACAATCTTTTTCCCTTCATTCATGAATCTTTTTTTCCCTGTCAGCCCATGACTGAAAGTAAGGTCGGGCTATGGAACTGCTTTCTCTGACATGCAATGCCCTGGAAGGAAGACACACACACACACACACACACACACACACACACACACACACACACACACACACACACACAGTAAAAGCATCATTAGAAAAGTGAAAGAAAGAAAAGATTGATGGATACTGGTGTTTGTGCAGCTGCATCCAAACTAAACCCTGATCCTCACTGTTGACACCTCCATCTTTCTCCCTCACAGGTTGGGCAGTGGTATTTGCCACACCATAATGGTGGACACCATCTCCTCGTGCTTAGACTGTTTTGTTTTTCTGTTGATTCTGCGGTGTCCCAGCCCTCCAGACACCACCAACAATGAGCTCACATTCGCTCTCTCAGTCTGCTTGGCCTTCTGGAAGTGCGCTGGCTCGTTCAGCAGGTCATATATCGCCCCGTCTTCTGGCCCGTGCTCTAAAGAGCCCTGAGACAGAGCCAGAGACCCACATGAGGAGGACAGGGAGTCCTGGAGAACTGGAGCATGTGAGGGAGAGCTCAGCCCAGAGCAGTTTTCGTCGAGTTGGGTTCCCTGCACCTCCTGGGCCCCAGGCTGGCATTGGCTGGGTGTGCTGGAGGTAAGAGTTGCCATGGTTGCTTGGGAGACATTACACACTGCTGTTGCCATGGTGAGGAACTTGACTGGGCCATGGTGAGCATGAAAAGAGACCATTCCTCGACCTGGAGCGAGAGATTCAAACGTTTACAAAAAGTATTCTCAAGCAGAATAAAAAAAAAAAAAAAAAAAAAAAAAAAGTTAATGTAGTAAAATATATTTCTCTTCATAAAAACAAAATGTATATGTTTTTGATTTTTAGTAATGACATAATATATTATGCAAATGTAAACATTTTTAAAAACAGATATCAATAAAAGTATTAGTTTAGTATAATTTCTATTATTGTATTTATTAATATTTTAAAACATTTTATTAACATTTATTTAGCTTTAATTTATTTTACTTCAGCAAGTTGTCAAGCTTCATTTAAATAAATGAAAACTATTTTTAATAGTTTTAGTTAACAGTAACAATACTGGTCATAAACTGCATGAAAAATGGAAGTGGTTATCAAAAGCTGAGGCAGAAGGTAATTTCATTGTTGGGTGTGGTTTGTTCCTGAACTTGTGCTGAGCTGCAGTTTTCGAAGGCCCTTAAAGTACTACAGACTTACAAAATTACTACCCAGAGGGCACTGAGTAGCCAACAAACATCTGCCGTTTACACAATTCCACAGCTATGCATTAAAAACGGTTTTAATGAATTTCTAAATGCACTGCCAGATGCCAACAGACTCTTTGTCAGGTTTTGTCTGATCAGTGTGTTGCCATGTTGGCATCTGTCGGAGCTTGTTTTCAGCAATTGAACACGATGAATCGGCACTTGCCGGGTCTTGGCATTTCTGAGAAATGACGTACTGTAATCTGGTGATTGTCTGCATTTGTCTGTGCGGTGTGAATTGGCCTTAAAGGGATAGCTCACCCTAAAATTAAAATTAAGTCATAATTTACTCACCTTGGTGTTGTTCTAATGCAGTATGACGTTTATTATTTTATTTTTTTTATTCTCCTTTTGCAGTCCATAAAAGAAAGTAGGGCAAACGGCATTAGAACAACACCAGGGTGAGTAAACGATGACTTCATTTTTCATTTTAGGGTGAACTATCCCTTTAAGTCCTACACATGGCAGAATGAATTAAACCCACCTGTAACTTTTGGGATGCCCTGTAGTCTGGGCACAGACAGGGCCACTGTGACCCCGAGATTTGTCCCCACTAACAGCAGACCGTGACTGACTAACAGACTGCTCACCGAGACTCTCTGCTGTCCTGAAGGTGGAAACACACATGTGATAAAGAATTATTTTATGACTTGCACTGCAACCTAAATCAGAGAAAATGCATACTACTAAACACTTGTGGCAAGCATTCATGACTAGAGGTACTTGGTGAAATATTCACCCAGTGGAATAATAACATCATCCACACATGCTAGGCTGTGTGGGTAGGAACACGACAGCATGTGTGGGTAGGTTACTATGGGGATGATGCTGAACAGCAGTTGGTTTCCGAGGAAACCTGACACTATGCGCTCTTAGAAATGAGAGAAAGGTCTCATTAGAAAGAGAAGAATGACAAATGCTCAGATATTTGGTTAAACAAACAAATCTGTCAAACACAATGAACATGTACATAAACTGGAATAATTTCAATTAAATAAAAATGATCAAAAGTTCTATTTTCCACAAAATAGCTACTGAAGTCCAGTCCAGTCACAATCTGGTGAATGATATTACATCTATTTCAAAATAATTTGGTGATTAAATAAAAGCAATTCAATGTTTAACACTTTTAATGTCTTTCAGCCATTTCTGACCCATTATCGGTAAGGAACATGAAATAAATTGACGCTGAGAAAAATATCTAAATAAATACCATAAAAGCAAATCTGTAATTCTTTTACTAATTAAATAGTTCCAAAGTTGGTTGGATGGATGGAAATATAATATATAATATAACCTTTGGGACCGGTTGAATTCATGAAGTTATGAGGGACAATTAAGCGATAAAGGGATTTTATACACAGAACAATAATGTGCTTGCAAAGAAAGAATGGCATCAGTTACAGATAAGTTCTTTTGGCACTTGTTACACATGAGCAAACAGAACTGCAGGCAAAAAGGAACAACATCTAACTTGACCCTGACTATACTCTCACACTGATCTGTGGGTTAACCATCCTCCAAACACCTGACTGGTCAGAACCAGACTGCAGGATTGAAAAGTCAGAGAACAATGTCCTATTCAGCTGTTCCAGTGCTCACTGACTCGTTAGGAAAGGGTTGGCTCATATTTCTGAGCATCGCAGATCATTACATTAGTCATGGAAACTGCTCTAATAGGCGCTGTTACTAAACAATTGAGGAATGAATGAGTTTGCAAAAACATTACTCTGCACAGTTTTGAAGTTTTTAAAAATATATATTTTTTACTGCATGTCCTGAATATTAGCAAAGTCACAAATAAACTTTTCAAGGGCCACCTTGTCAACAACTGTTCAGTCCACCTAATGGCTGATGGAGAAAGACCTAATTAGCTTAATAGACTATGTCAATAATATGCATAAAATCAACAATCAGTTTTATTTGAGAGTGCTTAAAGGGATAGTTCACCCAAAAATGAAAATTCTGCCATCATTTACTCACCCTCATGTTGTTCCAAACCTGTATGAGTTTCTTTCTTTTGTTGAACACAAAAGAAGATATTTTGAAGAATGTTGGTAGCCATTGACTTCCATATAATTTCTTTTTTCATTCTTTTTAACATTCTTCAAAATATCTTATTTTGTGTTCAACAGAAGAAAGAAATTCATACAGGTCCGGAACAACTTGAGGGTGAGTAAGTGATGACAATTTTCATTTTTGGGTGCACTATCCCTTTAACTAATTGCAAAAAAAAAAAAAAAAAAAAAAAAAAAGAGGGTCCTTTTTGTTTATAAAATGAGCCTGTGGTGCATTCTTCTCAACTGGCTGCTGTGGTGTAGCTCCACATCTCCAACATCCAAGAATAGATTTAGCTACGGGCTGCGTGTGTATGTGTGTCTGCATTCTGACCTTATGAAGAGGGACAAGACAGACATGTACTATTCAACCTCAATATAATAATAATAATAAAAAAATCATGATAATGTTAATAAGTGTCATTATTATTGTTATTATAACAATGATGATCATTTAGAAGATTATGTTATTGTAATATAAATGACTGTAGTTGTCTTAATGTTGTAATCTAACTCAAGCTGTTGTGATCAGTTAATCGTCTGCTGGTTGAGTGATATTGTAGCTGATGTCTTTGTATCACCATCAAAATACAGACACACTTCACTATAAATCATGTCAAGAACAATCAAAAATTATTTGTCAATTATCAATTATGGGGGTAGATCTAATAAACAACATGAAAAAAAGACTCTCTGTAACCTATTTTTGAAATGAAATAATAACCAGTAGCAACATGGCAGAATTTAATAAGCAGGATGTTAATAATCTAAGGATGGCAGACAATCTGAAATAGTGAAATTTTTCTGACACTGGAAAAAAAAAACCCAAAAACATCTGTCCAAGCATTAACCACTAAAGGGGCTAAAAGAGTTTCTAAACCAAAATCCTTTCAATTAAAAAATGAAACACATCATCCATACACAATTTATGTGATATTGAAGATCTCTTTGAACCCAAAGAGTCAATGCAGCTGTTTTTGTGGTGGCTGCTTTGTTTGTGTCATTACTGCACACATGAGTGAGTATTTAGGTCACAAGAGACAAAGCCATCGGAGACAAAGACCACTGTCTGTACCTTCACACACAAACACAAACACTGATATCAGTCTCATTAATTTTCACGAATGTCACAATATGCATTTCAAGATTTTCAATCCACGCTTAATAGAGGATGACTGTTCTGCATCTCATACTAAGATTAGGATGATAAATTGACACAAAGGGCTTTGGTACATTCCTAATATAAGAGGCAAACAACAAATCTTTTACCAGTCGTACGGTTATATCCATTACCAGACTAAGGGATCACGACCATGTCTGCCAGCCATTTCAGCAAATGTTACATAAGACAGCATAATACAGCCAAGGTGACGTGTGACCGTCTCCATCTCTACAAGGTCAGGACACAACACAAAGGAATTATGCAACAAAGCCCTCATCCTAAAATCTGCTCTTGCTTTACTGAACACAAATCGAACTAAAAAGGGTTTTAGGTTCCCTCTGTCTGAGGTAACTGCTAGCCATGCAAAATGACTGTATTCAGCTGTACTGAAGTGAAACTACAGAAACATGATACAGCAAATTTCTCTCCTTTTGTAATACACATTGTGAGGGAAATAAATGCTTTACCTTGTAAAATAAATGGTTTAACAGCAAGGTATTTTTTAGTTTGAGTGCTGAGACTGAATGGCTTAACTATAGTGTCAGTTTCACTCAACAGCAATAGATGTTTCTGTCTTTTAAGGTGATTCAAACTTCACCTCATTCCACTAATGAGCCACTAAACTGCCAACAGAATGATAGAAGATACCCTAAAATCCCCAAGAAAACCTCAGAAACAAGTAAAGACACAACACGGCACAGGAGACAACCAGCAGTGCCTTTCATGAACGAAATCCTGCCCTGACAAATAAGCCCCTGAGCTTAAGGAATAGCCGGGCATGATCCGACACACTCAGCACAACCAAGCTGAAGGATTCTGGTGCTGGAATTTAAAAGACAATATCCTGTATTTTAGATACTCAACCAGTGCCATTCAAAAAAGTCCCTTGAGTTTAGTCAGATTTTTCCATTCAAAACCCAGTCTGATGTATTCAATGATGCCATATGTCCTTATAGAGCAATCCTGATAGTAATCAATGCTTTTTCATGCATAAAATGATTTAAAAAATAACCAAATAAAGCTTGATGGATAGTTTGTAGGCACTTCGAATAACATATATTTCTGCAGGGAATTACAGTAATCTGGCAGGTTCAGATCCGCCCAGGTGTTTAAATGAGCCTTTCAAAGCCATTAACTGTTAGTCACCAAATCTAGGAAGTTTTCATTGTAACAACAATAGGGCAAGGAAATATGCCAACAGATCACATAAATCTGACCAATCAGATCGAAGGAAACTTCAGCAGGACTCATCTTGTCCAGAGTGTTGTGTTATACAGTATACGATACAATGATAAGAATCAGGAAGTGTGAATTCACATTAATGATACTAAATGCTAAAAGAAATGGCTCAAATAACCTTTATGGACTATTTTATTGAACTATTAAGTAGTTATATGAAAACTGTTAACCTATTAAACTAAAATATTAAGGGTCCTAATTATCACTTAAGATAAAATCTGAAATGAACATGTTAAAATACATGACTTTAATGCACTGCTGCAAGTAACAGTGAATCAGTTTCAGGGAACTACAGTTGTGGTCAGAGACACACCCTTTTTCTCTCACACAGGAAGTCCTTCTTGAGGCTTATGTCTCCATGAAGACAGTTTCCTGTGTGGCAAACTGCTGCATGAGTTCATGGTGAGGGACTGCTGAACTCTCCTCGACCCAACCACATTTTCCTTCAAACATTTGATCTTAGAGGAAAAACCCCCCTCCCAATCCAAACAAAACACTGTGAAAGAGCTGATAAAGCAGTTTCCTCTTCTAATGAAGGTCAGGATGAATATTATTAGCATGGACCGTTCTAAACAAATCCCTGATGTATTAAATAGTGGATAAGAAAAACATTGTTCAACAGCTATACAGGAGCATGACATCTAAAAGAGGCCTTTTGCAATGTTCCTAACTTCCTGCTGAACATACGATAAGGAGTGGGGATCATTATTATTAGTGCTGTAATATCGATTCATCGTGATTAATTGCGTCATAAAAGTTGTTGTTTATATAATACACAATACACACACACACACTATATAAACAAAAACGTTTATGTTAGATGCGATTAATTAAGATTAATTGATTTGAAAGCATATTAATTATTATTACTACTAAATAAAAATATTAAACAAAATAAGAAATATTACTATTGTGTTTCCTTGTAAAATAACAACAACAAAAAAAATCAAGTATTTAAGAAAAATATAATATTTGTATTTTACAGTACAGCTGTAAGTCTTAATTTCTTAATTTTTAAGCAATTATTTTGGTGGAAAACTGCAGGAAGCCCTTAAAGGGATACTCCACTTTTTTTGGAAATAGGCTCATTTTACACCTCCCCCAGAGTTAAACAGTTGAGTTTTACCGTTTTCGAATCCATTCAGCCGATCTCCGGGTCTGGGGGTCCCACTTTTAGCATAGCTTAGCATAATGAATTGAACCGGACAAGACCATTAGCATCTCTCTCAAAAAAATGAACAAAGAGTTTCGATATTTTTCCTATTTAAACCTTGACTGTTCTGTAGTTACATCGCGTACTAAGACCGACAGAAAATGAAAAGTTGCAATTTTCTAGGCTGATATGGCTAGGAACTATACTCTCATTCCTGCGTAATAATCAAGAAACTTTGCTGCAGTACCATGGGTGATAATAGGCTACTGAGCTGGGGACTATTATCAGGTGCTGCGTCATATCATTACGCTATGCATTACGTTAGCATGCTAACTACGCGATGCTAAAAGTGGGACTCCCAGACCCGGAGATCGGCTGAATGGATTCGAAAACGGTAAAACTCAACTGTTTAACTCTGGGGGAGTTGTAAAATGAGCCTATTTCCCAAAAAAGTGAAGTATCCCTTTAAAGGGATAGTTCACTTTGAAATTAAATTTTGGTATGTTTTAGCTTACCTGAAGGGCATCCAAGATGTAGGTGTCTTTTTTTCCTCAGTAGTTTCAATTTTGATATTTTAGGTCAAACCGTTCTTGTCTGTCAGTCATATAATGCAGGTCTATGGTCACTGTCTCAAAGAGCATGCACAAGTCCAAATTAAAACAATTCCCCATCGTCCAAATGAAACAATTCCCCATCGTAAGTACACTTTGATGGCCTAAGACACGAAACGAGCGGTGTGTGTGAGAAAACGAACCGTATTTATATAGTTTTTGCCTCTTGAACAAAGCCGCGTCCAACTGATCTGACGGCGCGGGCGGGTATAGATATATACACTGATGTCGCCTTGGCTAATGAACTGCAATAGCGAAGGCGACATCTAGTGTTTCTATATCTATATCCGCCCGCGTGCGGGTATAGAAACACTAGCACTAGATGTCGCCTTCGCTATTGCAGTTCATTAGCCAAGGCGACATCAGTGTATATATCTATACCCGCCCGCGCCGTCAGATCAGTTGGACGCGGCTTTGTTCAAGAGGCAAAAACTATATAAATACGGTTCGTTTTCTCACACAAACCGCTCGTTTCGTGTCTTAGGCCATCAAAGTGTACTTACGATGGGGAATTGTTTCATTTGGACGATGGGGAATTGTTTTAATTTGGACTTGTGCATGCTGTTTTGAGACAGTGACCGCAGACCTGCATTATATGACTGACAGACAAGAACGGTTTGACCTAAAATATCAAAATTGAAACTACTGAGGAAAAAAAGACACCTACATCTTGGATGCCCTTCAGGTAAGCTAAAACATACCAAAATTTAATTTCAAAGTGAACTATCCCTTTAAAGCGTGATTTTTGTTGACAACAGCAAGTTTCCGCATTGTTTTGTATTGAAATGTATTAGAAGTTATTTTGAAAAACGTTCCCTTTTTTGGATGAACTCACAAGACATTAATGATTAAAGTTCAGTCAACTACCCTGGTGACCAATCAATTTGCATATAAATAACAGACTGCTTTCAGAGAGCCTGAAGAGTTTGCCATAATTTATTTAAATTCCCCAAAGTAACAGTTACGAATAATGATTCTATCAATTTCCAGGTCTAGAACATTATACAGACATTAGACATAAAGAGAGAACAAGAGACAACATATTCAGTGAGGAACCCCCAACACACAGTCAGAGAGTGCCTGGACTCTCCAGTCACTATGGAGATTTAAATAAAGCTCCTTTATTCAGCTCTGGAGAATAAAGAAACAGCTCTCTTCTTAACAGAGCACGTGCACTGAGTGACTCAAACCCCATCTATATATTTAACGCTTCTGATTCAATTACCAGATAAGCTGTCATGTTAAAACACACCTCTACATCTCGATGATAGAGAGATGATAAAGTCAGATGATGTTACAGTGCACATGTGCCAGAAGAAACACAATATCACTCCAGTGTGCCATTTCCATTTGCTACTATTGTGTTAATGAAATGAAAATGATATAAGATGCAATATGGACCAAAACCAATGCTGTTTAATCAAACGTCTGACTATGCAAGACTAAGTTCTCTTTGACTGCATTTTACCAATCACTCAAGAGAAGACATTTCAACAGAGATTACAGATTACAGATTACAGCTTCAGTCCTAAACCCAGCTGGTGTAAAAGTGGCCACCATGCCTGCTGCCTGACTGACATGCGACTGACACTGGGGGTTATTTTGGGAATATTTGGTGAGGATTATTAAAGCCTGACGTGGACTTTTTAAATCACTGAGATCTGAACAGTCAAACATAACGACACACACACATGCATACAAGCATTAAAGCTATTACGAAGCTACCATAAAAACCAGAAAGACAGAGGGAAAAAAAAGTAATGCTGAGGTCTTCTCAGTGTACTGCTCTTTGAATGGCTTCCTGAACACATTGACTTGTGTTGAGCAACACAAACGGCCCATTCAGAACTACTAATGAAAATGAAACAAAACCAAATGCTGGAAGAGATCCAAACAACACAACGAGTAGAAATGTGAAATACTGCCAGACTAAGGAAAGTCCACCTCTGATTTCCCCTAAAAAGCCTAACTGCAAATAAGGTGTAAAAATCTACATGCTTTTTGTAGAAGGGCAAAAAAACACTTTTTACGACATTATTTTGCTCTAAGGGAAAACAAAATCAGACCAACATGACCTCATTGGAGTAAGAGAACGAACAAAATCTGGTTTTAAAATGTTATACAAGAGGTTACACAATGTTCTGTGATTCTAGAGGAGATGCTGTAATTGACCTCCACATGAAAGAAAATCACATGAGAAAGAGACACACCCACTCATGATGTCATGTTATGATGTAAACACAGAGCTGTAAATCAGCAGAGACACCTGTAATCTGCCTCTGTCTGGGGACTACAAATGACAGGGAGCTGCCTCTGAGTCTGAGGGCTAATCTTTGAGAATCATAGTGTAGAAGGCAATCATTTTAAACTGATATCATTTGAATTTGCAGTTGAGGAAACAAGAAGTTAAGCGTTAAATTATCACTTCTACTGGTCATCCCTACAGGGATATTTCACCCAAAAATGAAAATTGTCATCATTTACTCACCTCATGCTGTTCCAAATCCATAAGACTTTTGTTCATCTTCGGAACACAAATAAAGTCTGTTTACCCGAAAGTCTGATGCTTTAAAATGTTCATATAGAGAAAAAATAAAATAAATCCTTATGAATTAGAGCTGCACGATTAATTGCAATTTACATGAAAATGCACTTAAACCGATTTGCCTTATCGCGATTATGAAATTGCAAAGGCTGCGATTATTTTTTATACGCAGCTTGTCATTAATGTACGGCTCTGTAAACGCTGCTCCATCTAAAAGCATCTAAAAACATGCGTCAAACATCTCTCCAAACATAAACAAAAGACAACATTTAATAACATGCTTTTACTCCAAACTCACTTCATTACGTCAGTTGAGCATCCTTCTGTGAGATGATGTGGCTTCTTACACAGAATAAGGCAGTCGTGTGTTTATTAGTCATGTTTAATCAAAGCGTTTCAATCTTCTGTTTATTCAGCTACAGCGATATGGCTTTCCTGGAATGATGCACCTTATCGTACTTCAGCAGCGGGGAATATTTGGCGTGTTTGCGTGAGAGCGCCCTCTGGTGTTCAGATGGAGCAGCATTTACTACCGATCAGCCGCACTGTACTGACGAGCAGCGCATAAAATAATTGCAGCCTTTTCCAAATCGCGTGCGGTTTCATTGCGATTAACCGTGCAGCTCTAACATGAATCAAGTGGCTTAATCCAAGTCTTCTGAAGAGACACGATCATGATGTATGATGAAGGAATTTAAGTTAAAAACGGCTGCGCTGTGTTAAACGTACAGTATGTAAAAATTTTCGCCGCTAGGGGTCACTAACCTCTTACAATAACAAAGGCGTAGTTTGATGATGCAACATCTGCTAAGAATCATGGATCTTGTCGTCAACGTCAAGCCGACCGATCTAATAATGTTTATGGATGAGTACATACATCGATGTTTTTATCATGACTGTGATATGAAGCAGTTCGGGATTGCTAAGAGACAGCTATCAGCTCCACACGCGACGCGAGTCCCGCGGATATAAAAGGAATATGGACATTTCATTCTACCGAACTACACGCAAGTGCAGAATTACTACTCACAGGTCAGTTTATTAGACAAATTAAACTTGTGAGTAACGCAGCGCTGTTTCACTTGGTCTAACATTACACTATCACACTAAACTGTATTTGAATGTGTTGAAATGTATGTTATTCTGTGTTAGTTTGTCTGTATGAGACTAGCAGTAAGCTAGATCAACATTAGAATAACATACAGATCATATTCTAACATTTTATCATTGTAGAACTATATAACACTGATTAGTTTTATGTAACGTTAAATGTGCTCACCTGTTTAATAAAGTACATGTAGGAGCGGTCGAAGTCTCGGATGTAGAGCTCTAGGCATCTCGAAAACACCGCGCTGATATTGATTCTCGTTTCGTTTCTCGTTCTAGTTCTCCTTTTTTATCCAAAGTCTGCTTGCCATGGTCCATAATGTTTGAAAGAAACAACAGCGTGCAGATAGACATTGCACGTCTGTCGCCTTGGTTACTATCAGAGGGCTCTGGTTACTATGGCAGTACGAGCGGAAACCAGGGACAACGCGGATATGACGCCATTGACGGCGACAAAACGGAAATAAAGAAACGTGACGTGTCTTCGAATTAAATTACAAATTTCTCCTGGTTTGAAAGTCGTTGGAAACAGTCGGGATAATGTAAGTACACAACTGAAAAATATATATAACATAGATATAGTGATTTTTGCTATTTTTAAAGCAAAAAAAAGTTACATATTGTACCTTTAAGTTACGGCACTGCTGTCATTTATGAATATTTTGAGGTGTGAGTTTTGGGTGAAAGACCTTCAAATGGAAAGACAGAAATCACTTAGATTTCTTTAAAAATCTATCTTCATTTGAGTTCTGAAGATGAACAAAAGTCTTATGGGTTTGAAACGACATGAGGGTGAGTAAATGATGACAGAATTTTCATTTTAAGGTGAACTATCTCTTTAAGACCTTGTGTAACCCCTCCTGTTCTACTCACACCACGTGGGATTTAAACCAAGGTTTCCGGCATGGGAGGCGGGCGTGCTAACAAGGACACTAAAGACCACAGATTCTAGTGTCAGTCGCTAGTGCGCCTCTTGAGGCCAGGGGAGGGAGGTTTGCCTGCGCAACCTTTACTAACTGGCCTCCGTTACAATCACCCCCCCTAAACCTCACTCCCATCTGGGTCACGGCACCTAAGAACCGGAGGGGCAACTACTCGCATCGCACCGAGCAGGATTTGAACCGGTGTTTCCGGCATGGGGGATGGCTGCGCTTACAAGGATGCTAAAGACATCAGCCACTAGCGTCAGTTGATAGTGCGCCTCAAGGCCAGGGGAGTGAGGTTTACCCACACAACTCTTACTAGCCGGCCTCCGTTACACTTGGAATATGTATAGGTGAATATTTACAGCACCATCTGTTATGGGTGAGTTTTTGTGTTGACATATCGTACTATACCTGGGAGTATGTTGTTGACGGCTGTGGTTATGTTGATGTCTTGCAGGTGGTCGAGAGTTTCAGTGTGGAAGAGTCGGAGAGTGGAGCCACTGCTAAAGGATATCCAGATCCCCACACCGGCCACCACCATATGGGACACGATCATTCCCTCTTCTTGATGGGCTTCAAACTGACGCTGTCAACACACATACACACAGTTTTTTATAAATAAATAAGCATCTAAACTCAAACATACTTTTATACACCAGATTCTGGACTGGGCTGGAAAACACTGGTCTGACTTTGCTTGGCTTCATTTTTGGAAAAGTCTGCCTGTGTAACCTACTCATCTGACGAATGAGGTAACCCAAAAGAAGGTCCAGAGAAGGAAAAGCTGATTCTGATCTGACCCACTTCAGGACGACATTTAGATTCTCATATACTAACTACAGCTTGACGTATTTGCTGGAGCAAACAAATTAACAGGGAACTGCAATGGGAAATTTAACAGGGTTTGTGGAATGCAAATCCCACAAGCACATCAGAACCACAACATTATTAGACTGGAAAAAAAGAGAAACAATCTGGCTCATGCATTTCTGCATATCAAAATCTGTGCTTTTCATCTCATTAAAGATGAATTTCTGCATATCAAAATCTGTGCTTTTCATCTCATTAAAGATGATCTGAAATTTCACTTTCTAATTGCATTCTTTCCAGCACACCTCGCACATATTCGTCCCTCACTCTCTTCCATTTGAGCCAGTCATTTGACAGTAAGCAGAGCTGTTGAAGGCTAATGAGCTTAGTGATGTTGGCTGGATAACAGGTCAGTGTGTCAGTGTCTGCGTGTAGGACAGAGAAGACATGGCTTTAATATTCTGAGATCACAGCAGGCCTCTCTGTCCCCATGCACTGTGAGAGTGAATGAAGAAAGAAAGAGTTCTCTCTCTCATAAGATAAACTGCATATCTGTTAGTAGCATCACAGCTTTAGGTCACAAAAATATACACCCACACATATCTTTAAATAAGCAAATAATAGCCCTATTGCCATTCAGAACCTTTTTCTTATGTTGACTTTTTTTGAGTGGTGTTTCCAGTAAAATATGCCTAACAGAATGAGGTCCTACAGATATTTGGATTATATAGTAAGAAAAGGATAGACTGTGCCACTGTTTGCTGAACAAAAACTTGGTCGTCTAAGTAGAAATGCTGATCAAAACAGGTGTGCAGAAATGTGTGTGTAAATTGCTGTACTACCTCCACAGTGTGTGTCTGCGTGCTGATGATGAAGATCTGCCCTCCTGATGAGGCCCAGACGTGTTCACCCACCACCAGCAGGGCTTTAACCGGCAACACTCCCAACTTCAGCACACGGGCCCCTGACTCGACCCAGGAACCGTCTGTGAGGGCGAGAAAAGACATGAAAACAATCTGAATCTCAGATATTACTGTTTATAAATGCAAAGAGAAGATAAGGGCTTGTGAACATTGAATGTGAGAGATTTTGTGTGAGAAAGAAATCAGGTTAAAGGTTACAGTGATGTTTGACACACAAAGGGTAGGGCAGATACTACATCCTGTGTTCCTCACCCACACTGTGTGAGTGGGTTTCCTGCAGAAATATAATGACCTCACAGCATTCAGAGAGCAGAATGGAGGCGTGTTGAGTGTTTGTTTAATTCACAAAGGCACGACTGAAGAGAGACCTGACAATCAGAACTCCTCTCACAGTGGAAATACCAGTACCACTTTTCCATCAAAATTGTGTTGGATCATCTTTTTTTGGAGCTGGTACCTGTGAACCTCTTTATTTTGAGACACATTCTGACATCCAAAGTAAGCTGATTCAGCAGCACATGCTGCTTTTAATGCAGTAGACTGAAGTGTAAATATACAATGGATAAAATAATGGCAATCAATTAACACATAGGATATTTATAAGTTAAATAATTTTTATTAAAGACAGATGGAAGAAAAGTGGCAACAGTCGCTGTGCAATGTGACACTATCATTTAAAAGTTTGTGGGTGTTTTTTTTTACGTTTTTAAAAGAAAATTCTCACAAAGCCGACATTTATTTGATCAAAAAGTAATACAGTAAAACAGTAATATTAAACATGTTTGATAACATTTACATTGACCCATAATAATCTCCACAAATCACTGATAGCCAGCATCTGTTTCTGCCTGTATCATCCCACCCTCCAGCGTATTTGAGTGGATCTTTATTCAGCTTGTTTGCCTCAAGAGAGTTACATAACACCAGCGCCTACACAGCATTCCCGCTCTGTCTCTTGCTCTGATTCAAATACACTTGTGATGAGAAGTGATGTAAGAGGGAAAGAAGTGTTTTAATGAGGACATACATTTTACTGATCAAATGCCTAGTCATTCTGTATTCAGCTGAATTAGTAAAATGTAAACAAAGACATAGTTTAATTCAAAACACAACCTTCATAATCTGATAATGCTACTGCCGGACGAAAATATCATTGTGTAACTGTGTTCATCTGAAACTGTGCTGCATTTCCGAAATGACTCATCCTGTGAGTATTACTAAACATTAAGTATTACATTACGTGAATGTTAAAGAGCACACCAAAAAGCACACTAACTATTTTTATATGCAGTATTTTTGTACAAATTAGCAGTTTTTATACATGCTGATTTGGTGTTCAAGAAACATTTCTCCTTATTGTCAATGTTGAAAACAGTTTTAATATTGCTTAAGCAGTTGCTTAATATTTTTTGTGGAAACCGATTTTTTTTTTAGGATTCTTTGATTAACAGAAAGTTCAAAGGAACAGCATTTATTTGAAATATAAATGTTTTGTAATGTAACATTATAAGAAAATGTCTTTACCGTCACTTTTGATCAATTTACTGTAATGCGGCTGCTGAATAAAAGTTAATTTATTTTTAAAAATACCAACTTTTCAACATTATATACTGTATATACTGTAATAATACATGTGTTCCAACAGTGTTAACCTCATTTGGACAACATAAGTTATCACACAGTTATACAAGATTCAACTATTTTTTAAGTCAATTTAATTAAATTTAAGTTGAAATGACTTACATTTTAAGTATAATCAACTTGGATGTTTAAGGCAGCAACTTTCTTTTTTTTTTTTCAATAGAACAAAAGTAATGGGCAATAATGAATTATGAATAATGCAAATTACTCAATATTAACTTCTAGTTTAATAGTGTTGTATAAAAGTTAGATCACACTCAAAATCATATATATATCATTTTTTATATATAAAAAAACACTGTTCATTGTAAGATATATGGCTAATCCTAAAACAACAGCATCATTACAAAGAGTATTACACAGTAAGCCAAAAATATTTATTAAATATCTGTGTCTCTGGCAGCAGAAAACTGGAGTGAGAGTGAAATGGAATATGAGCTTTCCAGAGAGAAAAACAGCTGTGGAAAGAATTAATGAGAGATGGGGTAAAATATTTTTAAACGTCTCGCTTTCCTTGAGAACTTTCCAGAGCACTCCCCGCTGACACCAACTTATATCAGCATGAATTCTGAAGGCTGGTTTATTATTTTCTGGTTATTTAATGGCATAGCCATGCTGAAAACTTAGCTTTGGCTGGTTGATCAAGAAAGCCTTGCTGGTTAAGCTAGTCAAGAAGCACACCAGCAACCCATACTGTTTTTTTTTACTTTTCCTAATGCCAAAAAAAAAAAAAAAAGCATTCAACCAAATTTTCGCCATTCATACCCCTTATCAAGATTCATACAGCAATCACAGCAGAAAGAAACTCCTTACCATCTGCCCTGGAGAAGACGACCAGAGAACCGCTGACCAGGCCTGCATACAGACACCCACTCTTGTACACTAGACACGTGACGCTGGACTTATCAGGGGAGAAGAAGTGCTGCAGACGAACCTTCTTAGCGCGCTGGCTGCTCTTATACACAGATATACTAAAAAGAAAACATAATTTTATCAGGTTAATAGACTGAGCATCACAAGACAACGGGGGGCATCACACCTCCTCTTCATCTATATGGTGTTTGTGGATGTTTTGGATGATGTACACACCTGCCTTCCTCCATGCCCAAGCACACAGTCGGTGTGTCATTGGCTTTCCGATCCTCAGGCTTTCCCTCTCCGTTTTCCACGGGCTCATCCAGAGGCACAAACGTCATGCAGAGAATACGCGACTCCACATTAAAACACTCTGTCACTTTGGGATTTGAGTTCTGCAACGCCACAATGGAGACCTGACCCATGTGATTGGTGCAGCTGGCCACCTGAAAAGAAAGAGAAGTTGATTTCAGAATCTACACCCCAGTAAAAACTATTCATTGTCCTGCTGAACTGCTAAACAAAACTGATATGAGTACTAAAGTCTGAGGCTTTTTCCAGAGACAAAATAAAATTCTCAGATTGATGGGACACTTAAAGGAGTGCAGCTCATCACTGTAGGCTCTTACGCATCTTAGAAAAGGGAATGTTTTACGACCTTTTATACAAAAACCTACAGCATAAAAGCCTCTAATGCAACCTTGCACTCTCACTGCCCACACAGAACAGTGTTTAATGATGCTTTTAGACTTCAAAACTTCTTTAAAAATGATTGAAAAAAACTTTCAGGTCAAGTACAATTTGGCAACAAACATATACACACACACAAGACTGACATATTTGCTCCATAGTGGACTCTAATAAGGAAGCTGGACTGATTTAATATACAAGAATTTGATGTTTAAACTGTAAATTGTCTCCCAACTCACCCACACACATCCATGACCCATAACAGGCAGATCCGCAGTGCTGTCAGTGTTCACGTGAGGCTCTGGGTTGTGAACTGCACACTCCACCTAACACAAATACACATTGGTTTCATTTAAACCATTTTTGTTATTATGAGCAATAATGATAGTGTAGACATTGTGTGTCACCTTGAACTCCTGTAGTTTGGACATGACCACAGCCATCTGTCTGAGTAAGAGAGGATGGTTCTGCTTCCTCATTTGATTACCATCATCTTCAGCACAAAACCAGCCTTGGATGTTGTCTTCCTCTGTACAAAAACATTACATTAGTGAAGCATTCCTCAGATTTTACAAACCAATGATATTCCCATATGTGTCCTCCAGTTGCCAGTATTATAATCCATTTGTCTGTACTGAACTTTCAGTTCTGGCTCGGCTGAGCGATGATTCACACGCTGAACAATATGCATCCAGATGGCACAATTTTTTAAATATTTTACGAACACGTTTATTTAGAAAATATGTTGAGAACATCATATTAAGATATGTTTAAATGTATTTTCAGACGTTTTTGAAGCAGTTTTTAGGGCTTTTAAGCCCTAGATCTCTAATTATAGAAGAGTAAAAGACAAAGACAGAATACGGAGACAGGAAATGACACGTACGTAGAGCCAATTTAGCCATCTGCAGATTACTGATCCAAGCTTGCTTGATGGATGGACTGAAAGTGTTAAAGACCGCAGTGAAGAACGTGGGTCTACCGTACCTGAAAAGTGAAAAATCACAAACAAAGTTCCGATTTTTCTCAGGAAAAGCTTTCACAATAGAAACAATACATGTTTGTCTAGATTCACAGGACATGTATTAGGCGGTATACAAATCTCCTGGGTAGTCTAAATATCTCAGCATGGATTCAGCTGGTCAGGCAGCTGGAGAAACAGACAGGGTCCCTTCTGGTTTATAAGGTAACATTGAAGGATATGATTTAACAGTTGGCCAGTTTCAATACTAAATCAACAGAACACAGAATTTATAACTTTTCCATATTTTTAAATTGGCAATGAATTTATATTTCTATGACTTTCGAAGAGTCTTTTTAACTGTCTACACAACTTCATAGTGTAGATATAAATAATAGATAAAGACCAGAAGCATAAGAGTGAGGTCATGTAATCCAGACCACTCCCACCACAAACTCCAAAAAAAAAGGTCAACTGCATACATTTTCCAGCAGTCACAGTGTGTGAGAGAGATTTATGTTATCAGAGAGATTAGTTTGACAGCTGGGAGTCTAAAGATACTCCTATAATCCAGACACTAAAATCCAAGCATACAGTGACAAATAATCGGTGTGTGCGTATGTTTGTGACAACTGCACACTACAAAGCCTCTGATCCACAGGAGGAGGATAATAACAGCACAATATTTCTTTGGGGGTCTGATTAGGGATTTGAGGTCATTCTTAAACCACAAAGTCACATGAGACATGGAAGTTTGATCATTTAAAAGCCTGAGTTCCACGGTTTTAAGAAGTGAATTAAGCAGCCTAAATAAATCTGTTTTGGCATATTTGTGCACCCTAATTAATAATAATAATAATAATAATAATAGTAATAAAAATGCCCCCTAAAATTAACATATGCACATGATAATGAACACTATTAAAAACATTAATACTTTAATTTGTCTTGTATGCATAAATTCAGCAATGCAGAAACCAATAGATCCCAATGAATACTAAATACATTAAAACTTAATATTCAGCAATATTACTGATTTGACTGCAGTGACACTATTGAATGAGTCACACTAACTGAACTGAGCTGGATGATGACATCACTGTTACTCCAGAGCTGCTTTATAGCAGAATTGAACTCATTTCATAATTGATGTGCTTTACACAGTTATTGATGGAAATGAATCAACCCTGAACTGATTTCAACTGAATAATGACCGTTTACTATTGTCTTTTTAGAGCTGCATTACAGCAGAATTGAATTCTGTTTGCATCACTGAATCCTTATTTTCCTGTTTATCACTGTAAAGCTGGTTTGAAAATCTAAATCTAAAGCGCTATATAAATAAATCTGACTTGACTTAAAATACATTTGTTATTTTAAATAATTTTTTCATGTTTTAATAATAATAATAATAATAATAATAATTCATTACATTTATATAGCGCTTTTCACTGTACTCAAAGCACTTCAAATGGAAGGGGGGAATCTCCTCACCACCACCACATTGATGCACATTGCAGCATCCAGCTGGAAGAAGCGACGGCAGCCATACTGCGTGATAAAGCCAATCAGTATACTGGGATGATTAGGAGGCCATGATGATGGACAGAGGCCAATGGGCAAATTTGGCAGGATTCCAGGGTTAAACCCCTCTTTTTCGAAGGACCTGGGATTTTTAATGACCACAGAGAGTCAGGACCTCGGTTTAATGTCTCATCCAAAGAACGGTGCTTTTTGACAGTATAGTGTCCCCATCACTATACTGGGGCATCAGGACCCAGTAAAATTCAGCTTTGCCATCACAAGAAACAAATTACATTATAAAAATATTTTAAAATAGAAAACAGTTATTTAAAAATTGTAGTAACATTTCACATCATTACTGTTTTGACTGTATTTTTAATCAAGTAAATGCAGCCTTGGTGAATATAAGAGACTTCTTTCATGAAAGTAAACACTTTTGGACGGTATTGTATTAAGGGTCAAGCTGAGGTCACACATACTTGTCTTGCTTCCCTGGTAACTGTAGTTGTATCCTACAGCGATCAGCTGCACGAATCTCCTCCTCTTTCTTTAAAATGAGTCGCTGGAGACCTGAAACCCAATCCTGAGCAACTGTCCCATTAACATTCTGGAGAGAGAGAGAGTGAGTGTGTTAAATTGACATAAGTGGCAAGAACTGCGTGCATCCTGGTTTCAGCAAAACAGTGAAATGAACACCTCACCTGATAGTTCCCCTTCAGACTGCTGATCATGGTAGAGATCTGGTTCACCAAACTCAGGTCATGGATCAGGTTCT
This sequence comes from Rutilus rutilus, assembly GCF_951802725.1. Classification (NCBI taxonomy): domain Eukaryota; kingdom Metazoa; phylum Chordata; class Actinopteri; order Cypriniformes; family Leuciscidae; genus Rutilus; species Rutilus rutilus. The sequence goes on along the minus strand of NC_140226.1, from coordinate 20,435,090 downwards.
GTAGGTCCTGGTACAGCTGCCCTGGACCCATATATAATTTATCTGCAAATGAGACACAGCCGATTGAAGTTAAAAGTCAAAGTAGTATTGATCATCATCTGAGGATTTTATCCAGCTTATAAAATATCACCATCACAGTACTATTTGTTTAGTTTGGCTCCATTTTCTACTTTACTAGCTTTGAGCATTACAGTTGAAACTGATTGATATTATACAGCGAATCATTAAACACTTCAAATTAGAGTCATGAAGACTGTCCTGTGTGGATCTGACTATCTCCCAAATTTTGTCCCATACAATAGACTGCTTTGTGCTGCTCTGCTCTTTCAAGATAAAGAGCTAGAGAGAGAGAGAGAGAGAGGGGGAGGCTGCGTATTTGGCTGCGTTTGTGTGTTTACTTTTGTTCAGAAGTGTCAGGCTCTGCAAGTATACAACATTTATCCTTTGAAGAGGTGCTTAAAGATGTGTGGGGGAAAAAGGATGTTTTATTCTCCCTAAAGTCAAAGTTTTCTAAAAGAGGACAAAACTAACTCCTTGTGTTCAAAACCGTAAACTAAAACCAAACCTTTCTGAAAATTGCTTTCAGTAATTTAAATAAAACTTAAATAAATAAATATTAGACAAAAAACTTAACCTTAAAAAAATGACTAATAATAAAAACATCAATGCTATATAAAAATATAAAAAACTAAGAAGATAAGATTACTAAACTTAAACTAAAATATAAAAATAAAAGCTAATTCAAAATATTAATAAACACTATAATAGTATATAAATAATTCTAAAATAACATTGACAAAGACTAAGGCGGTACTTCAGCACTTAAAGGGGTCATATAATGGTACATGCACTTTTACAAGTTGATTGCACTGAAATGTGTGTTGGCAGTGCCTGTACACAACCACCATAAAATGATAAAAATCCATCCAGTGTTTTTTTTTTATCTCCTTATATGTTTAATCTCCTCTCAAATCAAGCCGTTCGATTTTGTGACGTCACAAAATCGACGCCCCTCCCACGATTGTTGATTGACAGCAGCGTTTCAACACAGACCCGCCCTCGCTCGTGAGCGAGCTGTCTGTCATCATAGTCCGCGCGTCACTGTTGATACGCTGGAGCACTGTCGATACGCTGGAGCACTGTCTATGAGCAGAATGGCGTCTAAGCGATTGTGGTGTTCTGTGCTTGGGTGCAATAAGGAACACAGCAGTCATTTTGATGTTCCTAAATCCGAACCGCTGAAGACGCAGTGGTTGAGTTTTGTTTTCGAAGGGAATATTCCCCACGATCAACAGCAATGCTTTCATGTTTGCGCGAATAATTTCACACACCAGACTGCTTTATTGACGAGAACATTGAAAAAGGTATTAGCTCCTGTCTGAGTATGTGTTGTTTATGTGCCTAATGACTGTCATAGTTATTTTTTAAACAGATCAGTAAAATGTTAGTGCTTCAGCCCTGACAGTTGTACCTAACACTGCATAGATAACGTTACGCATCACGGACAAGCCTACATTTACCGAAAAAACTTTTTTCATGACCATTAGCTGTAACATCAATCTGTCAATGAACTAACGTATACATCAGTAAACACATAGCGTTCGTATCTCACTACTCTACCCTGCCAGTATATACAAAGATAGATCAAAGTGACATTACGTTAACCAACCATTCAGAAACGTCCTGTTGCACAGTGTCCTCAGAGACTCCCGCTGCCATTCTTCAAAATATAACGTTACCCTCAACTGTTGTCAATGCAACACTCCACGTGTGTTGTTGAGGCAAAACGCCCACAGAACAGAGGGGCGGGGTGAGCAAAGCTCATTATCATTTAAAGACACATGCACTTAAACGGCGTGCTGAAAACAGAGCTGTTTTTGACCAGGTAAAATGAGTGTTTACTTACAATGCTAATGAGAATTTTTAATTAAAGTATATTACAAACTTTTAATTTAGACCCTAAAGAATCATATTAGCTTGTACAAAAATGGCATTATATGACCCCTTTAATTCAGTCTTACATACTAATAAACTTAACTAGAAAACTAGACCGAACATTTAAACATTTTCAATTTGAATAAAGTTTCTGCAAAATGAATACATGTAAAATGGTGCTCTGGAACTTCTCTGAAACTTTTTCACAGAGTTTCCAACAGTGACATCACTCTTGGCAGCTTTATTCTCCATGGTTAATTAGAATAGGAAAAGTAAAACGAGAGAGAATAAAGAAAGAAAGGGGCTGGGAATGCAAGAGCTCTTGATTCAGTGCTCTAGTTTGAATCAGAGCAGCTCCTGCACACAGAATGTGTTTTCAGTAACCATAGAGACAACACCAGTCTTTTTCGACCACGCTGAAAAGTGATTTTTCTATCTTCCAACATTAGAGGAACGGCACAGAGAGTTCGGTGCGTTTCATCTGTCTAAAACTGTGAAAGTTAAACTAGCATTCAGATGAGAATTACAGAACTGAATTACTTCTAGTGTGGGTTTTTTGCATAATGCCTTGAAAAATCCCACCGGAGTCCCTTCTTTTGTCACCTCAGCTGTGCTGAATAGAGCAGACGCAGTGAAACAGGAAAAACAGTCTTTCCTCTTTTGTTCAGCTTCATGAGTCAGTGTGACCCGTTTCCTTCAAACCACAAAAACAGAGCAGACTGCCTCCGAGGAGAGAAAGACGTCCTCAACGGCAGATGATTTTGAACAGCATTGTTGTGTCATTAGGGGTCAAGCACTGAAGTGTTGTTTTATTATTATTCTGCGTTTTCTGCATTGGAGTCTATAACAGCAGCTGCTAGAATCCCCCCAAAATACATCTCTGTAAATCAGGACAGCATTATGAATATTCATCATGCATTGCATTAAAACCCATATTTACAGATGCGCTGGAACAGCAGGGGGTGAGACATCAGAAATTTCTAAAACAATCCCTGAGGAAACAGGCAATTTACTAATACAGTTGACTTCTAGCTGACTAGCACAGCACTAGCGCTAGCTAGGCGAACACTTCAAAGAATCCTGTTTTGCTAGGTATAATGAGGAGAAATGTTGTGAATAACATCCCTTCTTTAAGCAGAAAGCTTTTGAGTTCTCTCTATTATCTTTTCCTCTCCCTATCCCCATCTCTCTTGCTCTCTCTCTAGTTATCTCGGTCTTTCCCGTTCTCCTGACATATTTCCATCAATAATTCATTTTTAAGATCTAACATTAAAAGCCAGACTTCGATGACGATTTTGTCAGATGTGACACTGTCTGGAAAGCACAGTAAACAGTGTCTAACACCAGTGTTTTCAATGTCATATTTTCCATGGAAACTTTATCTGGATGTGTCAGAAATCTGACCATGTATTTTTCTGAATAATTGTGAGGTTTTTTAAATGTCACATCTCTGCTCATGCACGTTTAAAAATAACACGAGTGTATTGTTGCTTAAGGGTGGTGCAGAATGGATATCTCTCTGAGCACTTCCTCCTATTGCTTCAATCACTTGGCTATGTTAAGTTGTTTGATTATTTTTGAATCAAGCAGACATTTATATCCAAAACAACTTCCAGCACACAACAGCGACAGCGATATTTCATCTGGAAAGCCTCATTTAAGGACACAGTTGGTGGTGATCTCTGTAGTAGATGGACCATAAGCTCTGTAGTTTATGGCCCACCCTTACGGAACAAAAATATAAGGGAATATAATGCAAAATATAATGCGATATATTACAGAATTTCCATATATAGGAAACTAGTGCTTATATTTTTCAATATACTGCAATATATGCATTGACCAAATATTTATAAATGAATACAAAAATAGCATTACATGTAATATTCACAAAGTTTTATCCTTTAATGTGTACATATATTGCACATACATGTTCCCATATAAATGTGAATGCATGTTCTCACACACACACACACATTCAAGGAATGAGTTACAACAGATTTCTAGTTCCCAGCATGCTTTGCTTCTGACTGTTAAAGGAGAGCAAATGTTAAAATTAAGTGTTTAATGTGTCTGGCTCAATATTAATATACGGGGAATCTGTTAAATCTGTTAGTGTTTAATGCTCTATTATTTTAATTAAAAATATTTTCTGGTATGTCTGAGTTTTTAGGGTCACCATTGTCCTGAAGAGTAGAACCTGTGGTGAAGTTGATGATTGGCCAAAGACTATTACGACTATAATTACCGATAATTACTATATTTTAATAGTAATGGTTGTGCACTCCTCAGCACAGTGATAGTCTCTTGGTTAAATACTTTAGTACTTGCAGGTGTGCTTGTGCTTGTGCTTTTGACAACTAGCTTGAAAATATGAAACATTTATAATGTAGATAATTAAAAAATATAAGAAATATAATACATGATATATTTGTCTATATATTTGTGATTATGTAGCATGAATACATATATCTGCAGTGTTACACATGCAGTCCCATATCTGATCACGTATACATCTATATATTATGAAGTGTATCACTGAATATAAAATTACATACATTATGATATATTAGTAAATATATTGTCACATATTTTTCAATTAATGAAAGGCGGCAATTCCTTATGTATTATTCAATATATTGTAATATATTAACACAATATATTATTCTTTATATTTTCAAATATACCGTTAAACCATTTAATATATTGATCATTCATATATGGGAAATATATTTTCATTTCGCAAGGGCAGCAAGTGCTTGAATGTGAAAAATTTGAGTTTTTAACCCAGAACCTGAACCACCATTTGACCTTGACCTCCAGTAATACCTGAAAATAACTCTTTGCACCTAGATTCAGACAGATTTTTAGTTAACTACTGAAATTTGGTGCAGAGTAGATGTGTTTGAATACATATTTTTGTGTGTATAACAAGAACTTACTAGGTTTAGCATTGATGACGACTTTATCCCCTGAGTGCAAGGGGGGAAATCTGGAGTCGCCCATCTCTTCGCTGGAGCCAAACTCCACGACCTCCACAAAACTCAAAGGCACACTCCACTTGAGCAGGAAGCGCTGTCCTGAGGGAACACCTTCACCTCCAGCTCCCACACTCACACCATCCTGAGAGGGGCTGGAGGAGAGAAACACTGCTTTACTCAGATGGAGGAGGGATTTGTGTGGAGGAAGAAGGTTTAACTCTAAATATCCAGGATTAGATGTTTTCTGAGTGATGCTGTGCTAAACAATTTAGACTGACAGTAATTGCAGATAATGTGTAATGGTCATACCGCTGGTTGGGGGTGGCACACATGAGAACATCGTTCAGAAGAAAGACTCGGCGTTCTTTAGTCTTAATGATCTCCCCACGATCATTATAAACTGTTTCCACCACATCATCAGAACAAATCAGATAACGACTGCCGCTGCTTAGCAGCTGAGAGAGAGAGAGAGAGAGAGAGAGAGAGATGAATGGAGAGAAAAGCAGAAACAGCAATAAAAGGGTTGAGCTGGGGATTAAATATTTAAGGCTTCTACTTTGTCACAGTCACTCATCAGTTGACCCTGACCACACACATATTTGTCCAATATGGACTGCGGGATGATTTGAGGGGAAGAAAATGGACAGTAAAATATGCTAAATACATCTACTTATTATTTCATTATGAAATATTCATTATGTTATATTATTAGCTAAAACAGTAATACTGTGAAATATATTAATAATATTTTATCATACAATGGCAAAGCTGACTTTTCAGCAGCCGTTACTCTAGTCTTCAGTTTTAATGTCAATTAATGTCAATTTCGATCAATTTAAAGCACTCTGAATAAAAGTATTCATTTATTTAAAATAATATAATTAAAAAAACTTGCTAACCCCTAACTGTTGAACTGAATGTAATCCTGGTATATGACACATATTTTTGTTTTACTCCAGTGTTGGTTCTTGAAGCTGCTGGTTAATAGTTGATTAAAGCCTTTATTAGCTTTAGGAGAGCATGTGTCATGCAAAAATCATTGGATGCCATTTTATCTATCTAAAATCCAAACTGCGTTTCATACCTTATGTTAGATGGAAATTAAACTTACTGTAAGTATATTTAGAGAATAAAACACCTATCCATCCACAGGAAAGAGCAAGCAGTCAAAGAGTGCAAAGTTAAGCAAAATATATCAGAGCCCCAGATGGTATGGACCGTTCAAGCTGGTTCTGTTTACAGTATTGGCTCAGTACTGACTTCATATGAGTGACAGCAGGGCTCAGACACACTCTAGGTTTAATTACGCTGTGTGAAACTCCCAAATGTCAAATGACATATTTGACTAAGCACCCACACTTTCATACAGCGGGTTTGAGGTGCACAACTGCGATCAATCAGCAGAGCGGCTACAGTACCTTGTTGAGGTAATGTTCATTCATAGCCTTAGCAATGTGTCTGATCTCACAGCGCTGGTCGGCCTCTCTTTTCCTCTCGTTTAATTTTTCGGCAAGCGTTTCCAGTTCAGTGAGAGCCATCTGAAGCGGAAGACGATCGGGATGGCCCACTGGTGTGTTTTTTAACATGTCCTACAAAGAGACGCAGAAGATGTTATAGTAGCCTGTGAAAATTACAACAAAAGAAAAATGGAGTGAATGAAAACTTAATCGTCAATGAAAGTTTTGCCTTTTATGCGAGTTCATGAACTACATGAAAGTGACTCTTGATGTGATGTGGATGAGAAAGAAAGAGGCGCCCTCTTCAGGAGATGTCAAGATATTTTTTTGCAATGAGTGTACTGGAGAACATGTATTTTCTTAATATTAACAGTACTGAAAGAGTGTGTGAGGTAAGACGCACTTGCAGCAACAGTATAAACTGAGGGAACCGTTGAATAGGCTTCATCATCAGTCCATAGAGGGTCAGATGGTCTTTGTTAGTCTCCTGACGGTGCTGTGAACATAACACAAACAGCATGAATAATCTTGGAGCTTCTTCTGCTTACCCAAGCTTCACTTATTTATTATAGCTTTAAAATAGCTATTATTTATTATAGCTATTTATTATAAGCTTTCACTTATTTCACTTATTATTATTTCAAATAACTGCTTTTCTATTTGAATATATTTCAAAGTGTAATTTATTCCTGTGATGCAAAGCTGAATTTTCAGCATCATTTCTCCAGTCTTCAGTGTCACATGATCCTTCAGAAATCATTTGAATATGCTGATTTGTTGCTGAAGTAACATTTCTTATTATTATCAATTGTGAAAACAGTTGTGCCGCTTAATATATTTGTAGGAAACGTGAAGCATTTTTTCAGGATTCTTTGAAGAATTAAAAGTTATTTATATAAAAAAATTGTAACAATGTAAATGCCTTTACTATCATTTTTGATCAATTTAATGCATCCTTGTCAAATTTTTACTTTTTGATCACATTGATTATTGTTTAAAGGAACAATATTACATTTACACTGAGTAGTTGTTATTTTTGCAATCCAGTCAAACACAGTCGGCACCCACTTTTGATGAGCATTTGACCTGAATGTGTAAATTCACCATTGAGATCATCATCATTATTTTGCCACCATATTGGCCGATTTTGGATATTTATTTTAATTCTGCATTAAGGTTAGGACATGAAACAGATTATCATCTAAATAAGGTTTAAGACTAATTATTGTGAATTACATAACAGAAAAGTACAGAACTGTTTGACATGTAATTACTGCACCACAGGAACATTCTGGACTCTTTTGGGATGTCTAACCTTGAGAAAGTCGAGGAAACAGGGCTTAGATGCACACGCCTTCCGCACCACTCCCATCGCCAAGCTGAAGTTATTCACATACTCGCTGTAAGCGTCCAACACCATAGACTTAGAAAACTGCAGAAGAGACAGAGGTGAAGGCACAAATATAAGAGTGGAAACCATGATACTTTTTAATGGGATAATTTCTGTCATGAACTATAGTTTTTTTTCTGTTCAAGATTACTTTGAGACACACATAACCTCACAACAGATGGTTAAATGTGGAGAAGGTTTGTACATGTAAAAACATAAAAGTTTAGAAATAGACGTATTAAAACTCTTAAAAAAAAAAAAAAAAAAAAATCTTCAAGATGATCAGTGCTGTGTATGTCCTCCCACAACAAATCAATTAAATCCTAAAATCAGATATCTCACCGACGCTACAAACACATCTCCGATCATCTCCAGCTCGTCCCAGTCAGACACACGACTGGCCAGCGCCATCTGGAACAGGGCATGGCACTGCAAGATCTCCCGAATACGATAAAACACCACCTTAAGCTTGCGGTCGCTCAGTAACCGAGGCTCAATCTCTACCAGTGGTTTCTCATATTGCTGTTATGTGCAAAGAAAAAAAAAAAAATTTACATTATTGGATGATGAGTATGTGCAGACAGTCAAATGACAAAAAACTAATTCTCCACTGCAATGTAAAGCAGCACAGGTAAAACAGACAAAAATAGTAAACCTCTAAAATTCTCTTCAGAGCTTCCAGATAGTTCTTCTCACTCTCTAGAATCATCTCCAGAATACATCTCCTCATCACCTGTTCATGCACACAGAAAAACAAATGTACAAGGGCACTTCAGTCACACTCAGAAAATGTATGAACGTCTGCACATTAAATAACAAAACATAAATCCAACTGTTTAAAAAAAAGAAAAGAAATATTGCACAAACACTTTTTAAGCAAAACCTAAACTTTAAGCAGAATGATTACTTCATTCACTACTGATGGCGTCTGTACAATGTTTTTAATGTTTTGCAAAGCAGCTGCATTTAATTGAGCAAAAATACTGTAAAAAAACAATCATATTTTGCAATGTTATTACAATTAAAAATAGCTGTTTTCGGTTTTAATACATTTTAAAATAATTTATTCCTGTGATGGAAAAGCCGTATTTTTAGCAGCCATTACTCCAATATGCTGATTTGGTGCTTAAGAAACATTTCTTATTATTATCAATGTTGAAAACAGTTGTGCTGCTTAATATTGGAATAGTATGTGGATAATAATATGTGGAATGTGATATTTTGTTCAGGATTATCTGAAAAAAATAGAAAGAATGGCATTTATTTGAAACAGAAATCTTTTATAATAATGTAAAAGTCTTTACTGTCACTTTTGATCAAATCGAACGCATCCTTGTTGAATAAAAGTATTAATAGTAAATAAAATCCTTACTGACGCCAAACTTTTGTGTGTACGTAGTATATATACACTACCACACACACACACACACACGCGCACGCACACACTCAAACACACTCAAACACACACTTTTAAGTTGGTTAAAAGTTGGTAAAAAGTACCTGGTGTTGAGAAAGCCCATCAGGTGCGGGTCTCAGCACTGGGTCAACATTAAAACACTCCACCTCGATGAACAGATCTGACTCTTCATCAAAACAGCTGGGTTTCTTCTCTGAGGAAAGAATGATGGATTCATCAAATAAATTAAACAGAAGAGGCATATTAATCAAGATGACAATCCTCTGTGAATTCATTACATTGGAGGTTGTACTATTTGTGCTCTTACCATAACAGAGAGATCTGGTGCGGATGAAAGATCGTCCCTTTCTCACCGCGGCTTTGGTTTTTTGCAGACCATCTTTAGTTCCATCTTTAGCTGCTTTTACAAGCCGCTGCATCTGTAGCACATGCAACATCATTTAGGAGTGAGCTCACAAAATCTGTGCAGAAAAATGTACACAGTGTAAGATGGAGGTTTTGTGCAGGAAACCCAGACACAAAAGCGGAACAACTCTTTAGTGAATTCACCCTTGATATTTCATATCAATTTGATAGGAATTAACAAGATGAACCCATCACCATGGAGAAGAACTATCCAACTTGAACATAGGATCTCAAAAAACAACAAAAAAACATGCATCCTAACTAAATTATGTTGTGAATGAACACACAATGAAAAGATCGACACAGACACCACATGGGTAAAATGAGAGATGAGGGAACATGAAGTCTGATGGATAAATAAGAGAAACAACAACTGCAACTGCAAATCTGTGCATGCAGAACTCAACAGATTTTCTCTGATTCAAAGTCTCTTTATTCAAATATTTAATAAATGTTGTGCCCTGCTGTGGCAGTCACTGAGGGGGGAAAAAAATCATATACCAACAATTTTAAACACAGAATGATTTGCGAAGCCACACATGAGGTGAGGATGAATGAGGTCAAAATGTGTACAACATTCAGTTTCCACAGATGACAACAGCTATATCTATGGAGATGCAAACAGATGTTTAGTGGGGATGACGGAGGTCAGAAGAAGCCCACCACCAGCACAGAGAAGAGAGAGCACCTCTAGAAACGTCAGGCTAACATACACGCTCTTGTTCTTTTACCTTCTGCTCGTGTTTGTGTTTGAGCTGCTGTAGCTCTACTGTTCCCACTGTGTTTGCCATGAGATCTCGCATCTTTCTCTCATAGTGCTCTTTCAAACGCGTCAGATCTTCAGACAGCTGAACAGGGGGCAGAGAACGAGTTACTGCATAACTCCATCATTCCCTTGTTTGACTTAGAAACTCACTCCGTTAATATTCTTAATGTCTATGTGGCATGCTATTGTTTACCATACAAAATAACAGGGGTGCACTGACAATAAAATTCCATAATATTTCAATAATAATTTGACAATTATTTCTATAATAATTTTTCCCCGTTATGGGTCGATGACCAATATTAAAAATAATATTATAAAATAAATTAATTAATAAACAAACAAACAAACAAACAAACAAACAAACATCAAAAGAATCAAATTAATTCTGAAATAAATGTAAAAAAACAACTATGTATTTTAAGTAGTGTTATCAAATCGATTAATCCTGATTAATAGCATCTAACAAAAGTTTGTTTGTATAATATAAAATATGTGCGTATATATATATATATATATATATATATATTATATTATATATTTGTGTGTGCATGATTGTCTGTGTATGTACATATACACACGCTATATATATTATATATATACACAGTATATATATATATATATATATACATACACAGTATATATATATATATATATATATATATATATATATATATATATATATATATATATATACACACACACATATATTATATAAACAAAAACTTTTGTTAGATTCAGTTAATCACAATGAATCGAATTGACAGAGCATTCATTTTAAGTAATATTAAGTATAAAATTGTGACATAAGAAAAAACTTTTGTTGGTTGCAAACAATGGCATGCCAGACATATGATTCATAAATATTACATATGATTCTAAATATTAAAATCTTTGTATATTCCTTTAAAAGAATTTCATTTTGGGCGCTTCCTAACAATGAATCTTAGACCTTACACACACGCACACACATACACACTCTTAAACTCTTACAAATCCCTCTCTCAAAAAAGGTTTCAAATGATCTGACTCTAAATTTGTTCTGCCAGTTCAAAAATAAACCAATTCCCTGGCCAGACTTTGAAATAAACACATACACACACTCACTCAAATAAACCTCATCTACTAAATCAGAGCCTACACATACAAACAAAACCAAAACCATTATGGGCAGATTAAAGACTTTTCTCATTGTTTTTAAATATTACTGTGGGCAAATGTTAAAAAAAACAATGATCCAGACATCAGATCTAACTACACTGACACAATGTTCACACCAAAGAAACGGCTGCATTTTATACTACAGAGAAAAAAAGAAGAAGAGAGAAAGAATGAGAGTGAGACAGTGGTAGTGTAAATACACACATGCGTTTTCTTGCTGGGTGCACGGCCCCTGACGAAGGCATCTGGGAGACCGTTCTCTCCATGTCCGTTCTCTGTGTCACTGGCTTCCTCATAGCTCTCAAACTCACTGGAGCTCCAGCCGTTGTCCAGCGAGCTGCTGCCGCCCTCCTCCCCGAACTCAACATCATCATAGATCATCTCATCTGGGTCTGACATGCACACAGTTTTCACATTTTACAAAAAAACAGTCCAAATTCATTCCCTCATGACTGTCATCAGCCATAACAGCAGAGCTGTCAGTCACATGACACTGTCTTATTGCTGAGAGGGCAAATTTTACTCTCAGTTTTCATTTCACTCACATTTCCATAGCCAGGCTGCAGGGGTGGGGGATTTACAGATACAATTCTGGATCTATCAACTAATCTGAATTTGAATATAATTATTAATAATTGTAGTTATTACAAAGAATATGCAGGCCAAAACAGATACAAATACTGTATATGCTATGTGGTGTGGAACCACAACATGAACGTATTGTATACCAGTAATATAATTACTGTAAACAGTAATAGTAATATATCAGTATAACTATTATATCACAGTAATCTATATATACACACACACACTCATACATATACACTGACCCCTATTAGGCTGTACATGCACTGCATTTTGGCTGTTAGCTGATAGGTTAATACATATCTTAACAGACATGAACAAATGCATCACACAGTAAGTTAAGATAAAGAAAATGACCAGATACTAAACCTGTAGTGGATCCAGAGTTTTCTCTCGGTACATCATCATAAATCACTTCATCTGGACCTAAAACAAACAGAAACATGCAAACAAACACACATGGCTTACAATTTCATATGTGCAACCAAGCCAAAACAACGCAGTGGCCATTAATATGCGTCAATGAATCCACTGAAAAAGGCTGAGCAGTTCTTCAGAGAGAAGGAAGGAAATGTCTGAGATTCTCTACAGTAACAGGAAGCACAGCTGAACATGGCAAACAAGCCTTCATTCATACATTCACAAACTAAATCCAAGCATTTTATCAGCCTAGCAAAATGCTATGTACTTACTCTCCATCCAGGCTGTGTTTGCTGGGTCTGATACCCACTTAGTAAGAGCATCTTCCTCTCTGATGACTGGACACTCTTCACTAAAAACACTGGACAAAACATTTGGAATTGGTATATATACAAACTTCCCTTCAAATTTCTATATTTGTTTGCATCTCAGTATTGACAACAACAACACACAAATACAGAAAAAAAGTAGTTCATATTCAAGATGTTTCATACAACATAAGGACAGTAATATGCATCAGACATCTTAGTAAAGCAGTACTACACTGCATCTGTGCGGTCTCACTCACCTGTCCACTGGGGTATTTCCAGCTCCCACCACAGTCACTGCAGGACACATCAAAACAGTTCATGCATTAACAGATAAACATTCAACTGCGTCTCAAAAATGTTCCAATCGGATCAAGAAAAAAAACATTACACCACAAGGGGACAGTAATGTGTAAGTCTCCTATAAAATTCAAGCCAATACTTTTGTTTTTCTCCCTCTCATCTCTACCTACACTAGCAGTTTGGACACACTTGCCTGAATATATAATTATATATAATTATCATAACTCTAAAAACGTTAAAACTAAAAGGATAAAGCTTAAATGGTTGGAATTATAATGAACAATTGTGCATACATATGAATTTAAAATGGTAATAAAACACTCACACACACACAGTATATTGTATATACATTATATACGGTGTTATTTTTTTTTTTACGTTGGAATGTATATATATACACATTTGGCACTGCATTACTTTCTTCACCATCATTTCATTTGAGAATGCACATGTAGAAGTTTAGTTAACATTCAGGCCACTTTAGAGAAAAAACAGGAAACTTCATCGCAGCCAAAGCCACAGCTAAATTTATCCCCAACTTCCTCATGGCAAAACTTCAGAAAAAGAAGAGACAGAGAGCATGAAACAAGACAGAAAGTGAAAAGAGAGAGGATATGTATGGTGAGTGAACCCCTATTCCTACCAGACCAGCAAAGAGAATAAATGAAAGGGTAACAGATGGGAATAATCTCTCTTTTTACCATCTTCATCCATAGAGAAGTGTCGGATGATAACTGGGGTTGTGTAGGTTGGCCGGATCGCCGGCACATTTGAGGGCGTTGCATAACCACAGGGCACTGGCACTGAATACCCAGAGGGCAACCCTGGGCTACTGGGTACATCCTGAATGTCTCTTTCACTCTCATTGGCTGGGGGAGAGGAGGGAGGGCCGCTCTGCTCTGACAGCAGCTGCTGCTGCATAGGGGCGATGTCAATCACAGAGTAGGGGCTGACTTTGGACACAGAGGTGGGAACCACACTGGCACCTCTGCTCTCTATTGATCAGAAAGTACAGGGACTTGTCAAGAAAGTTTGAAGTTTGTAGGAGAGCAGGACATAGAAATCTCACGTGTTGTTTGTTTGTTTAGAGTTTAAGCAGCTATTCTAGTGAATCTTAGGTGGGAAGGATTCATGATACAAATAAATAACTCAAGATTATATCTACATTAACAGCAGAGGTGGACAGTAACAAAGTACATTTACTTGAGTACTGTACTTAAGTACACTTCTTGAGTGTCTGTACTTTACTTGAGTATTGTTTTTTCTGGAAACTTCTTACTTTAACTTCACTACATTTGAAAGACAAATATCATACTTTTTACTCCACTACATTTCTGTCAAGGTCCTCGAGTAGAAAGTAGTTACGTCAGTCAGGGGGGGATTTGGTTGCATTTTGGTTGGAAATGAAAGTCGGGTTGATGTCTGAACTCGACTGATGTTGGTTTCTGACGTCAACCCAATTTTCATTTTCAACCACGATACGTCTGTCCAACGTTGGAGATTAATGTCAATCTGGCGTTGGATTCTGACATCAACCTGATTTTCATTTTCAACGTTGGGTTTGGTCTTCTAAATGCGAATTTTGTTGTTGTTTTGGAGCACACTAGCTTATAGATAACAGTAAAGCTAATATATTCATACTAAAAGCCAAAAAACTTTAAATAGGGCAATATCTGAGGGCCATTTGGGTGTTCGAAACCATTGTGGACGTTATTGAGTGACTTATTCACTTAATCTCACATTCAATCCCACTACTGGAACTGTGCTCTAGAAATACATGTGATATTGATATGAGGGCAGGCATTTATTCAGAGGCATAAGCTACTGTAAGTATTACACACAACAATGCAACAATAATAAAACAATGCATTGACATTTACTTTTGATACTTAAGTACTTTTAAAAACAAGTACTTCTATGCTTTTGCTTAAGTAAAAATCGGTCTTTACAACTTTTAATTGTAACGGAGTAATATTTGACCGGTAGTATCTGTACTTTCACTCAAGTAAGGAAGTTGTGTACTTTGTCCACCTCTGATTAAGAGTCAGAAAGAAAGAGAAAGACTGAAGGAAAGAAAGAGACAGATATATAACCTCAGAAACCGTGCAAGCATTTACAAAACAAATAGCAATTTGATGCAAAGGGCGACCACCCAAACGGCTGTAGATTTGATTTCCAGTCAGTAATACACATAGACATCATTGTAGAGGGCAATCAATAACTGTACACAATATACTTTTCTTTTTTTTTCCCAGACAGCCAATAGTTCATTGCATAAAACTCATTGCAGTCGATACTAGAGTTTTTAATGGCAAGGACACACAAATATGATGATCGCCCTGTGAGGAACTCTTCTCATTATATATATATATAAAAAAGAAACCCATTTATACTGTGTGAGAAAAATATTGTTTAATATTTTGTGGAAGATAAAATAAAATAATTGTTTCCAAAATTAAATAATTGTTATTGTATTAAAGCAAATTGTTAAAAATACTATCTGGAAAATAAGTACTTTTTTTGAAGCCTATCTGAGATAAAACGTATCACTTTTTTTTTTTTTATCATAATCTTGCGATTTCTTAGCAGTCGTTAGAAAGTAATACATTTTTAATAAATATCATAGATAAAAATAATAATTTTAGTATCCACTGTACACTCACCATCCTGCTGTCTGTGTGCAGCAGCTCCTGTAGCGCCCTCTAGTGCTGGTGGAGGGTTTCTGTCCTGGCCTTCTGCTGCATTGTGACAGAGCTCTATGGGAGGAGGAGGTAGATCACCCTGTGGGAAGGGCTCATGAGACAAAGGGCTGTTATTAGTGAGGCAGTTCTGGGGTGGAGGTGGCAGATCAGCTTCTGCAGTGAGTAAGTTCTCTGGGTATGGACTTGTTCCATTCACGGGTGCGTCTCTGGCTGCTGATGAGCAGGGTGGAGGCACGGAGATTCCCTCAGGGTCAGGGGGTGGCCGATCCGCCTCGGGGACTTCATCACTACTGCTGTCAAACTCAAACCTCTCACCTTCATCTACGTCATCCAACACTAAAGAGAGACAGAGAGACAGATACATGATACATATACATACACACACACACACACACACACACATATACATATACATATACATATACACATACACACATATATATATTATATATATATATATATATATATATATATATATATATATATATATGTGTGATTTCTTTTTTTATATTTCATAATATAAAAATAAAATATATTTAAACTCTGAACTTGTGGTCACATGAAAATATGTAGTTTTGCACATTTCTACTAGGAGAGCACCACTAAAACAGACAAATGATAAGTTAGAAATGGCCCAGCAAAGTCTGTGAATGGAGTATTTTGTGGTTGAGGTTTGTTCCCACCCTCCTCTTTGCCCACCCAGGGTTCACACAGACACATGTTCAGATTTCTGAGAGCAAACTCTAATTTTAGGGTATGTACAAGAACCCTCTGCTCAAACTGGCTCTCAAAGTCAGAGTTACACATGGCACAAAGTTGTAAGGGAACAAAAAAAAAAAAAAATTCAAACACCAAAACCGACTACAGGAAGCACATTTATGCTGAAAGGAAACGGGGTCAAAACATCACACTGCTTATTTTCCACAGGTTTGAAGTGCTAAAGAGAAAACATGTCTACTGGGAGCAGAGGACAAAAGACAGAGAAAAAAAATAAGTCAAATATAAATTCATTGATCAAACAGGTCTTACTCATGTGGTTTGGTTTGTACATTACAGGCTAGCTATGACAAAAAAGAAAATGCTAACACTAAATTTAAAGAAGGGATGGTCCAAACTCGGTCCTGGAGGGTTACTGTCCTGCAGAGTTTAGCTCCAATACCCGCCTGATGTATCTAGTATGCCTATAGACCCTGATTAACTGCTCCAGGTGTGTTTAAATGGGGTTTGAGCTGAACTCTGCAGGACAGTGGCCCTCCAGGAGCAGGATTGGACAGCCCTGATTTAAAGGGATAGTTAATTTAAAAAAATGGACCCTCATGTCATTCCATTTACTTTCTTTATTGTGAAATGACTTAAAGAAATTTGGTCTTTGGAGGTCCCATACACTTGCATTATATGCACTCACAAAGTTGAGGCCAAAAAATCTTGGTTTATGTTCATCTGAAGAAAGAAAGTCATACACATCTGGAACGGCATGAGGGTAATCAAATGATGAGAGAATTTTAATTTTTGGGTGAAGTATCCCATTAAATCGTGGTCTGTTCTTCACACAACTATTGACTTGGTAGTTGAATGAACTACTTTTAGGATACTTACATGGTACTTTTGTTCCCTTTTAAGTTTTTAAAACTTAACTATAATTCTTGTCCTTTTGTGTAAGATAAAAAAGTCACAGGTTTGGAACGACATGGAGCTGAGCAAATGGCAGAATTTGAATTTCTGTGTGAACTGTCTCTTTAAGGAAACTGAGTTAGTTTTTTTCCTTCTGTCTTTAATGATTCTACATCAGAAACTCATTGGCAGCTTTACAGTATAGATGAAAGATGTGCAAGGTAGAAAGAAGGCTGATGAATAAGAGAAGAGACCAGGAGGGAGATTTACGCGGTGAGGCTATTATGAAGCAAGCACTTGGCAGTTCATGGATTCTCTTGACCCAGTGACTCACTCTTCAGAAATGTGAGTAATGTGAGAGTTCTTTTCCTCCATTCAGCTCTGGACCCCCTGTCCAATCGCAGCCTCCCTCACAGGGCTGAAGCACACACAGTGACCATTATACTACACTACTGTAATTAAGCCTGTTACAGTTTATTTACAAAACAAGACAGTATCCGGACAGTAAGATCTCTAAACCACTGAAATTCATTACATGGAGTCTTAAATAATGTTTGTTTTTCCTCTCACAGGGATAATGTGAACAGTGGTAAAACTGAAAGACTCTGGAACATTGCCCAGGAAACCATGTTTCCGCTGACGGAAACAGTTATCTCTTAAAGTCGATAAATCCACCGTGGCGCGCTGGTAAGAGTTTGCTCACTGGAATAGCAGAGATTCCAAACATAGTGAAAACATGTCGTCCTTCCACTTCAGGCTGCAAAGTCCAGAAACAACCGACAGACCAATTTCCGTCGCTGACTTCCATAAGCTAAGCATTTCTCAGTCTAATCCACTTAAAGCCAGGTGCACACGTCTCGCTTTATTGCCATCTTCTGAGAAAAACTTTGTGGAGCACAATTTGTGAATCCATTCTCTTTCCATAATGCAATAAAACATGTCAAATAAAAACTTATTTTACATTAGTTATTGCTCTTTATAATGTTATTTCAGGAGCTCATGTTTTGATAAGGAGAGTTTCTTTTCAACATTTGTGTTGTTTAAAGTGTTACATTTTACATTATTACATTATATTGTTGTATACACTACCATTCAAAAGTTTGGTGTCAGTTATTTTTTAAGAAATTACTTTTACTTAGCAAGGACACATTAAATTGATCAAAAGTGACAGTAAAGACATTTATAATGTACCAAAAGATTTGCATTTCAAATAAATGTCATTCTATTAAACTTTCTATTCATCAAAGAATTCTGTGGGGAAAAAAAAGTGTCATGGCTTAGACAAAATTATTATGCAACACAACGGTTTTCAAAATTGATAATAATATGAAATGTTTCTTGAGCACCAAATCAGCATATTAGAATGATTTCTGAGCGATCATGTGACACTGATGATAGAAACAAAAAGAAAACACTTATTTTAAATTGTAAGAATATATTATTTGATTTCATAACATTACTGTTTTTAGTGTATTTTTAATCAAATAAAATTAGCCTTGGTGAGCTTCTTAAAAAAGCTTCTTTCCCCAAACTTTTGATCAGTACATGTTACATAAAATAATATTTTATTATATTATATAAAGTTTGATCTGGTTTAATTCTACACAATATCCTAAAACAAATTTTTTTGTGGAAATGCACACTTGCTTCCACCCATGATCTCACGGGAATCATATCGTACAATCTGACAAGCAACAATTTTCAAGGACAATAAAACTGTACAGTGTGAACCCATCTTAAAGTAGTTTGGTTTACCACTGTTACTTGTTGACAGATGAGATGTCATCTTTATTCAGTGTGAGCTAGTAGGAGCGCCGTCCCTGCATGCCTTACAGCTACACATGACAGTCGGCATGCAAACAAAAACAATCTCCATGTACCCAGTAATGTGAATGAACAATTTACAACTAAACAATCTGACTCCATGTTAAAACAGCATCAAAACTATGACCTTTGAAGCGCTGCACTGTGGTTACAACGTAAACAGCATAGGAGACTGGCACAGAAGAGAAGAAATTCGTGCATATTCTCGTTGCTTCATAACATTAAGATTGAACCACTGGAGTCACATGGACTATTTTAACGATGTCTTTACTACCTTTCTGGGCCTTCAAAGTGGTCGTTGCGTTGCTGTCTATGGAGGGTTTTCTATACAGAAAGCTCTCAGATTTCATCAAAAATATCTTAATTTATGTTCTGAAGATGAACAAAGGTCTTACGAGTCTGGAAAGACATGAGGGTGAGTAATTAATGACAGAATTTTCATTTTTGGGTGAACTAGCCTTTTAACTGTGTAATGGGGAAAAAAACACTAGTTTGAGAAAGAATCACTGAGGCATGAACTGAGAGATTTGAAAGTGGCTTTATCAGCTCTCAGTGTTAATGACTGGAGTAAGACAGAGATAAAGCACGAAGGAGTTTCCGTATATTCCCAAAAACATGACCGATGGTGAATATTCATGCAGTAAGAGCTTTAAAATAATGTGGAATGTGTGCAGTTTTAGTTTAAACTTTAACATTAGCTTATCGACTCAAATGGGTCTCATTCCTTACGATGCAGATTATTCAGTTGCTGTTTTGGAAAAGATCTGCTGACAAAAATGAACCTTTTATGGTTAAATGGGCTTATGGTTTTAAACAGTTATACTGAATAGCGGCAGACAGATGTATCACATTTTACGGAAATATTGGCTTTCTTAATTTATCGATAGACAGCGCTGAGAATGCCAGTGCCGGAGTGCAGACGCACAGGACCTATACATTATTAGACAAAACTTTAGAAAATAGAGAAATTAAATGGTCTAATACTTTCTCATATACTGTTGGCATTTAGCAAATAAGAATTTTTATCATTTAAACAAGTCTTTAAAGACCGAATACATATTTAGTTCATTCATTATAATTTTTAGTAAATATAAATCCTTTAAATTCAAAGTTTAAAAATCAAACTTCCTCACAACAATGTGTGTAGACTATTGCACAACGAAAATTACCTCATAGAATCAAAGTGTACAAGTTGTGAATAGGTATGTACGAAGACGTACAGATCTGGAATGATATGAGGGAGCAAATGACAATAATTTTCAACAATCCCTTTAATTACAGCACTACTTTAATTAGTTAAACTAATATTTCACTCTTCTGTCATTCTCTCTGCATCAAGACACAGTCTCTGTTTTCTGGCTGCTTTTTTTCACCTCCCCTGCATTCGTTCTGGCGTTCCTCCACTCTTCAACCCACACGCTTCTTAGTGGCTGAGCCATGGAATGTGTTTACACTGTTCATTCTCTTCTCCTCTCCTCTCTACCCTTCAGGCTCCTATAAGCATGACATTCCTGTGCATTCGACACAGTGAGAGTGAATATGACCATGATACTCGTCAGTAAAACCCCTGCTGCTTTTAGATGCTTTGACAAAAATTGGCATTCACATTTTTGTGCCAGAAACACACTGTCCTCTTGTCAAAGTAAACAGTCTGTGTGCTGAGAGCTGTGAGAGGACGGATCTGCTTACGGTCTGGTGGAGGAGGGGGGAAATCCTCCACGTCCATGCTGAACACGCTCTTCTGAGACACGCACTGATGATCAGGGAGAGATCCTTCGCCAACTTTAACAAACCTACAGGAACAGAGAGACAGCGGTTAGCCACAGAGACAGAGTTCACCCACACAAACACACACAAGAATGACCTCATAGCTTAAAGCAATAGCTCATCCAAAATGACAAGTATGCTATTATTTACCCATCCTCCTCAATGTTTGTTTCAAACTCATATGATGTTGTATTTTCCAGGAACACAAAAGTAAAAAAATTTTTTAAATAATCGTTATGTTAAATGATAAATTATCGTCATTGTGATGATCAGGGGCCATCAAGCTCCAAAAGGACCGAAAAAGCACCATAAAAGTTGATCATATGATTTCTTTGAATATTTAAATGTATATAAACATTATAAATGGGAGACACTGGGAATCATTCACTAATAATTGCGTACACTGTTCGCATTTGTACGCACATTTGAACTTACTCACGAAAACTCTCTGCCTAATTGAATTTGTTCTTAAAGGGATAGTTCACCCAAAAATGATGGGTGAACTGACTGTAAGTTTGTATTTGTTTTTGAGTGCAATGCCCACATCAAAATCCAATTAACAAGCGATAGACAGAGCCAAGTAACACAGACAGTCTGTTACACTAGGGATATATGTCACAATATGGAAGTATTGAAAAATATCTGCCCTTTCTTCCATTCACTGCAATTTTAAGGTTTTCTTTTTAATAATTTCCTTCTTTTAAAGAGGCCTTTTTCTTCATTGTGATATCAGGACACTTTTACTTCCGTGACATTTTATGCCACCCAAAAATATCAAATTGATTTTTAATAAAAAAAATTACAAACATTAAAACAAATAATAAAAGACTCATCCTGACACAGAAACAATGGGTCAACCAATGGTGTCAGTTAGGGGCGGGACTATCTGTTTTACTAAACAATAACTTTAACCCTAGAGTGTTTGGGGAAACCTGAATGGAAACATTTTTTTTTTTCACTTGGTGCACAATTACACACGCATCAGCTTTAAATTTCCAAGTTAACAAAAACTCAGCTTTAAGTTTATAAATACAAAATTAGCATACCTACCAAATTTAAATAGTTTTATTAAATGAATTTGATCTTAACTGTGCTGATAACTCGGAGCAAATCATCTCAATCTCCTCACAATTCACCAAACCATCACATCTGCTCTGACTTAGCGCAGTCCTATTCAACCATGATGACTCTCATAAGCTTAACCTTCAGTCCACAATCACTCAAAATCTGGCCTCTGTTTGTTCATTTTGCACTGATATAACTTCTGTTATCATTGCAGAACACTACACCACCAGAACATACTGGGCTAAAAATGTCTTCCCCACCCTGTCAGCAAGCGACACAGTATGTCAAAGTCAGATATGTAATCAAGTGTACCATGACATTGGAGTGGCAGTTCGTCACTGTTGGCCCACTTATTACATCCAAACTGGAAACGCACGCACATGCACAGACATGAGTGACTCCGGACAATCTGTGACAGGGAGGGATAGAAAAACCCTTTATCTTTTTCTGCAGCTCTCTCTCTCTCACACACACACACAGATGCAACAGTGCTTTCCTCTCAGCTGTGTTTTCAGACGAGGGTCAGAGGAACAGTGAAGTCATTCTGTGGAATAGAGGAGTTTCTCATGAGGCTCATGTGTGTGCGACAATGAAGGTCAGCGAGAGACGAGGCGGACCGACTGACGCACGACTATTATCACACACAATAAGATCCTGGCACAGACACGCAAGCTGTTCTCTCGTTATCACAGTACTTTCTACACATAACGACTCACGAGTCAATAACAAACATGACGAGAAGAAAATCTGTTTTGCTGACAGTCATTGTTATCATTTGGAATGACAGCAAAACTACAAGTGACAGCCCAAATTGTTTAGCAGCACTGGATTCAGGAGTATTTTCCCCAAAAAATGTATGTAAACAAACATGTATATATGAAATATATTGTAATGCATCTAACTGAATTTTGATTAATTGACCAAAATTGACAGTAAAGACTTTTCCTAACTTTCTGTTCGTCAAAGAATCCTGAAAAAAAAAAAAAAAAGTATCACAGTTTCACACAAAAAATATTAACAAGCAAAACGATTTCAACTTTGATATTAAGAATTGTTCTTATTCTTGAGCAAATCAGCATATTAGAATGAATTAAGATTTCTGAAGATTTCAAGAATTCTGAAGTAATGATGCTGAAAATTCAGCTTTGCAATCATACATTTTATATTACTGTATGCTGCCTTGAGCATAAAAGACTACTTCTTACCTACCAACTTTTGAACTGTAGTACACACACACACACACACACACACACACACACACACACACACACACACACACACACACACACACACACACACACACACACACACACACACACACACACACACACACACACACACACACACACACACACACACACACACACACACACACACGTACATCTATCTTTATGAGGACATTCATTGACACAATGCAATCTCTAGCCGCTTACCCTAACCTTACCCATCACAACTAGTGCCTAACCCAAACACTGACCCTAAACCTACCCTTAACCTAATTATAACCTTATCCCTAAAAACCAGTTTTGACCCTCAAAACAGGCCTTTAAAGGGGTCTCAGAAAGTGAGGACTGGCCAAAATGTCCTCACTCCAATGGTCTAAAACTCAAACTGGTCCTCACAAAGATAGTTGTACAAGTACACACACACACACACACGTTTGCTTCAATACAGTGGCATATACCATGTGTTAAACTGATACTCATTGTAACTCAAGGTTCTCTATGGTGAAGATGAATGACATTTTTTTACTTCCAGAACTTGTGCACTATAACAGCATATCCTCATGACACAGTCTGTCAATGAGCGGGGAAAAAAGCCAGGATGGTGACTGCTTGTTTAGTCTACACACTCTTTGAAGCTTATCTTTTTCTTTCTTACCCCACAGACTCCATAACGAAGAAAAGAGATAAGAACAGATGTCTGACTAACTTTGAGTGGGAAAATCAGACTTGACTTAAAAAATTAAGTCGAGGTGCGAGTATTCTGCATGTTAACTTGTTAGCAACAACTATTTCAACCATCTAAGAGTTTGATAAAAACTCTGTAGTGTAAAAAATTTGTCCCCTGATATCAAATTAGATCTGACAAAACTTATTTTTATAGACATTTTGACATTTACAGAATGTATTCTTGAAAAAAATAATTGTTTTTTTTTTAATAGTGACCTGTTGTGTTTATAATTTATTACTTTCTTATTAAAACAATAGAAATGTATAGTATAATATAACATAATCATAATATGACTAGATAAAGGCGTGTGAAACCATTCATGATCTACAGTATTTTGAGGGAAGAGAGCAAACACACACATACTGAGTTTTCATGTTTTAAACATATACATAAACATATTTATTTTTATACTGTACAAACTGTATATTCTATTCCCAAACCCTAAACACAACCCTCACAGAAAACGCTCTGCATTTTTACATAAAAAAATAACATTTAGTATTTATAAGCTGTTTTCCTCATAGGGTGCAAACCATTTCTCCAAGGTCAAAAATTTCAGGTATTACGCCCCACAACACAGGGTTTACCTGGACCACGCACACACAACCAACCGGAAACAGAGCTATGACAGAATGTGTGAAGCTTGAAATAACAACACACCTGTGCAGAACAACACAAGAATCAGAAACACTAATTTATGGATCAACCTTAACAAAGCACATTTGCCTTCAGAGCATTATGACACCATGACAATATATCACTTAAATGACAGGTAGTTAACAAGAGGGAGCTTTAAATGACAAGTTTCAGAGGTCTGTGGCTTAGGAAAAGGCTGCGATGGGAGATAAATTCAATCCTACATGACAGTCTCAAGCTTTATTTCTCTGTTCTGATGACACAACAGACAGTAAATTTTGCAGACCACACTACTAAACAAACTCACAACCACACCGCTGGTGTGAAACTATAGACACTCAAACAGCGTTCATTATAGGAATCATACGGATATTTTAATTACAATTATATTCATAATTGTCTGAATTTTTACTTTAAATATTACCCTGAAAATGTTTTTACAAAACAGATAAGATCAATTGTGGGCTTGTGCAATGTGCATGTGCAACATTCAGAGAGTTGGGAGTGTCAGCATTGACCATGATGAGCTGATCAATGTTTAGTTTGAGCTTGACTTCAGGGTGTGTAGCCTAATCGTGCAGGGCAAGGGGAAAAACTCTGCTGTTGAAATGTGGCTTCAGGGCTTCTGCCAGTCTGCTGCTTCCTGAATCACTTCAGACATGTCTGATAGAATGAAGTAAGTTTGTTAGTGTAATACACACCGATATGCCTCATTGCGCAGAACTGGGAACCACTGCAATGGGAACAAGGGAACTGGATTTGTGTACTAATGATTCAGAGCGATTTTGTGATGTTCTTTTGTTTTTACAGAAAAAAGAAAGTTATACCACAACATAAAGGTGAGCGAATAATGAAGGAATTTGGGTTTAACATTAGCAAACAACTGATAGTTAAAATCTCTATGTAGTTAAAGTAGCTATTTTCTTCTGCATTGTGACGTACCGTATATAGCCTATTAAACGGATTATCAAAAAAAAAAAAAATGTAGGGCGGGATGTGGTTCAACCCATCAATTGTTGATTGGACAGAAAGATCAAAATCAGACCGGAGAGAAGTCTGTCATTTCACCGAAAGATCCAGTTATGAAGTTTTGATTAAAAATTATTATTATGGCTTGTTGGAGCCTTGTGGTGCTTCAGCCGACCCGAGTTCGAGTCCCACTCGAGGTCTTTTCCCAATCCTATTCCCCTCTCTCCTCCCATTGCTTCCGGTCTCCTCTATCCAATAAAGGAAAAAGGCCAAAAATAAATAATAAACAAAATTACGGGATCAAAAAATAAATAAAAAAAGGAAACGTACACGGATGAATGTAAACAATAAGATCAAAAACATGCATGTAGAAAATAGGGTGAATTTCCATTTCATGTGAACTTTAAGGACTGACTGCTAACGGTATGTAAACATCTCACATAGCACATTATCACAATAAATGCCTTAAAGTCTTACCATTGAGTCTGCAAATATGTCTAGACTGCTGTTCAGGGTCAAAAGTTTAATTCACAGTTAGAATTCCTGACAGAAGTACACTTTACAAACCACTAAATAATGACCTGGAAGAGCAAACGCCACATGCCATCCATCTATTTTCTCCTATAAACCAGCTTGAAATGTGTTAAATACGGACCTGTAAAGCAATCTCTGCGACCTCAAGCAAACACACCCAATGAGAACACACACACACACACACACAGGCAGGTTAAAGCCAGTCTAAAATCCTTCTGGGTTAGACATTAAAGACAGAGGATGAGGAGGCGAGAAATTAAAGGGATAGTTCACTCAAAAATTTTCACAAAGGAAAATGATATTTTGAAGAATGTCAGTAACCAGACAGTTGACGGTAGCCATTGACTTCCATAGTAGGAAAAAAAATAAAAATACTATGGAAGTCAATGGCTACCATCAACTGTCTGGTTACCAACATTCTTTAAAATATCTTCTTTTGTGTTCAACAGAAGAAACTCATACAGGGATGCGTTTCACAAAGCCAACAATATGGTCGCAAGTTCTGTCGTTACCAATAGAGTTCAATGGAAATTGCGATCATAGTTGGTCAACAATGCTTTTGGGAAACGCACATCAGGTTTGGAACAACGTGAGGGTGAGTAAATGATGACAGAATTTTAATTTTTGGGTGAAATATCCCTTTAAGTTTGATGAAGTCTAACATAACACATCCATGATATACCGTTATCTGCGTCACCATGTTAACAAAAGAATTGCAAATCAGATATGAAGGCTAAATAATGTTTAGATTCTAAGTTCACATACATCTTTTATGTATCATTATTTACTCATCAAGTCATTCCAAAACTGTATGACTTCTGTGGAACACAAAAGAAGATATTTAGAAAAGTCGCTCTGTTTTTTTTTTGTTTTTTTTTGTCAATAGAATGAAAGTCAGTGGAATTCAGGGCTGTTTTGGGCTCCACTGACTTTCATTATATGAAAAAATATCTTATATTCCACAAAATAAGAAAGTCATACAGGTTTGGAACAACATGAGAGTAAGTAAATGATGATAGAATTTTTTTTTTTTGAGAACTATCCCTTTAAAAGTTTCAGAGAAGGCAAGTCCATAGTGCTTAACTGAATGAACTTTGAGAAGCTGCATCCCTCCTGGCATGTTTGGCATCTCTGTGGTTTCTCAGCGGATTTCAGTAATCCTTCACAGAACACACAAGCACATAGATGGACACGGGAGATCTAACAATTAACAAACATGGATCCCAAGTGTACTGCATGACCACAATGTTAGATCACCCAACAAAACACCATCTGCCCTGACTCTGTTAAAACAACCCAATGAATATGAAGCCAAACTAATTTCTGTCTCCTTCTCCCACTGTTTAAAGTCCCCCCATCATAAATTCCACTTTCCTTGCAGATTCCTGAAGGAAAGCCGTGCCACTCATTCGTTCCTAAAGAGCACACTTATACATCAACCTCTGCATATGTGTAAGCACTACTAAAGAACAACTCAAAGAAATGTTGATTGGCTGCTAACAAATGTTCGTTTGGATGTGGATTGAACCAATGTTCAGCAAGCTTGAAAACAAAGCTTGTAATCCACAGTCTTTATTTACGGAGCACTGTGGGAGGAGAAGCCCCCTGCTCCAGTGGTGTGGCTATTTGCTAAGCAAATTGCCTGCAATCTGAGCAAATCCTGTCCTCTCCTGCGCTCTGATGCAAAGTGAGTCGGACAAGCATGGAGCGAAACAATGCAGTCGCACATGAGAGGGCTCTTCCCCCGTATCACACACACTCATCTAGGAAAAGGCCAGAGGGCCTCAGATTCCTGAAAGCACTGCAGCTCCCAGGGAAGGAAATGATGCCATAAAACTGAGAGGAAGTGGAAAAGTTTGACTAATTAAAAAGAGCATTCCTTAAATGTTTCCAAACATTTGATCCATGTTTAATGGGAGGTATGAAGGATCTGAACTGAATAACACACTGTGTGCATGAGAGCTCAGATCTTTAGAAAGGCCCTTTACTTGGGAACTGTTCGGCAACCTTCTCTCCAAAAGGCACGCTCTAGTAAAGAATGCCTATATTGTGCCTATATTGTGAAGGACGAAGTAGTCGAGTAGTCAAACTGAATTATGGTTTCATACTGAAAGACACTATGATAAGCATCTGTGGTATTAATTTTTATTTTTGAAAAAAGTAAATTGATTGTTGTATTCTAGCAGGGGTTTTTTGAGCAATTGATTTCCAAGATTTTTTCAGATTTTTTCCAATTATTTCTTGGTAAGTAAGTTTTTCGTCTACATTTGACAGGTTCTAATTTATCCCAGTATCAGCACCCATTAGTGTGGATGCATCTAGTGTGCGTGTACTAACTGCTGCTGGTTTGCATCAAAGCCGTGGGCTATTTTCTTTTTTACTGCACACATCCATATAATAGATGTCATTGGTTTCTAACAGATCTTCTTTCATCGCTCCAGCAGGTGTCTTGTTTGGACATTTGGACTCATTCTGTTCAAATGACTTCTATAAAGTAAATATAGGAGTATTATTTCTGACATTCAGTCAATTACATGACAGGATGTGATGTCAAGGAACAATTCAAAATAAATAAAAAAAATTCTAGAAGACTGATATGATTGGAGTCTTCATCTTACATAAGTGTAAATCATATTAGTCACATTTCTCAAAAGTTTGGTTAATTTTTTTTACTTTTTAAAAAAAAATGGAGTGCACCTTTAAATCACTACAACGAGCCATTACTAGGTCATAACTGGAACGATTCCTAATCATGAAAAGAATCCAAGATCACATTAGAATATTTTTTTCCTAACTTTTCCAGGCTTGTAAATCACAATTTTATAATTCACTGATATTTCCAAGATGTCTTTGAACGTGCATCAGCATCACTGTAGGCTACAACACGTTTTAGATTAGATTCCAGGTATCAGGCGGTTCTTGTGAAAGCTCGATGTTTACTGAATTGTATAGATTTTTGATATAATCTAACATGACTGTGCGGAGTTGTCACTTGCCACGTAAAGCGGAATCCAACAGGAAAAGCGCAGCCGCCCCATCAGGCGCAGATGTTGAACACTTCTCAGTTTATGTTATTAAAAAGATCTGATCACTGCGACAGCGCTCAGACAATAAGTTTCATTGCAGGGTGAAATCTGCACAAAGGTAAATCAGCATCACGCTGAATTTACGCGTTACAAATTACAAACTTATTTCACACATAACAGACTTTCAGTGGAAGTGTTTGGAAATTTCATACGCATGCTTTACCTACTCACCATCTTTCTGGATCTTTGAAGTAAATTAAGTTTAAATCCCGTCTATGGTGCGCAACACCGGTTAGTTGCAGAACAGACCCAACTTCGTAAATATTCACTGTATCATTTTTAAAGACAGTAGGCAACTTTTCCACTGCTTTTCCCAAACGCGAGCCAACCGCTCCATGTCTCCGCCCTCCACTCCGTCCTCATTGGCGGAGCCTTTGGTTGCCCGGTCTCTCATTGGTTTCAAGACACGTCAGTCAAATTTCTTGCGTTTCTCCGTGTGGATGGACACACACGCGTTCCAATGTGTGTCACGTGATGCGTGTGAACTGAACCGCTCCGCTGCACCTTCTGCTTCACTCACATCCAGAGAGAGTCCCACATTAATTAGTATAAATAAATGAACGCATTTGCTGGGAAAAATCTTATAGTGCTTGTTGTAATAAATAAGTGCAATAAACACAGATTAAATGCAGGATCACCGCATTTAACATAATTAGGCTACTTGGTTTTCCTAGCGCCTAATGAAAAACAATTATAATCAAATCATGATTATTTTGAAGTAGGTTGTGAAACGACTCTAAATACAAAAACACACTAAGTTGTTTCATTCAGTAGTAGGTAATAATATTATTCGGTTATCTTGCTCTAGCTCCGAAATCACACAATTTTTTAAAATAATTTGTTGGCAAAAATATATTTCGTGCTAGTAGATCCCTTTCACAAATGTCCAAAGTTACATAAATACAGTTTGGCAAATATTTGCAGTGATTTTGCGGTGCTGTACTGCAGCCTAGTGGTCACACACAAACTGCTGTATGCTTTCAAACTTTAGTGCCGAGTTGGGAATGGGATCAGTGTTTATCTCTCATCATACCCTTATTTTTACGTTAAAATTTGCATTAAATTGCTGATCCTAATTCGGTATTGTTTCCTAGGTATATTTGTTGGCTAGCCTAGTTCAGCTGCCCTTTTTTTCATTTCAATTTGTGTGGGGGATTACATTTCTGAATTAAATGAAATAACAGTAATAATAATAATAATAATTTATGTAGTAAATAACAATAATCATTTGAACAAAACGAACAATTTGAAAGTTTAAAAAAATAATGTTTTGACACAAGTAGCCGAATTAAAGGGATAGTTCACCCATAAATAAAAATTCTGTCATCATTTATTCACCCTCAATGTCTTTGTTCTGCTGCACACAAAGGAATATATTTTGAAGAATGTTTGTAACCAAACTGTTGTGGGGCATCATTGACTTCCATAGTATTTAAAAAAAAAAAAAATGTAATTCATACTATGGAAGTCAATGGTGCCCCACCACAACTCTTTGGTTACCCATTCTTCAAAATGTATTTTGTGTCCAGCAGAAGAAAGAAACTCAAATAGGTTTGGAACAACTTGAGGGTGAGTAAATGATGACAGAATTTTCTTTCTTTTTTGGGGGTGAACTATCCCTTTAAGGGTGATTGGACTTTGAAACAGGACATTGACCCTGAAATGCATCAAGTGACAATGACACACACACACAAAAAAAGGAAGTTTGCTAGTTTTCATAAGGTCATAAAATGGTCATAACTATTTGACACAAACCTTTGATGGAAACATGAATATGATGCACTACAGCAACAAAAATAACCAGTTTGGTCGATGGAACTAAAAAAGGTTTGTGACCGCATTATGAAACCTATAGCAAAAGCTTGTAATTTTCCTTACTTCATGCATTTCAGGGTCAACGTCCTGTTTGATGCCTGCCCGTCCACCTACATGATGTCACACAAATGAGGGCATCCAATTTTGGCTCAGTTTACATAAAAGGGTATGTCACACATCCTTTCATTATAATAACTGGTTTCCTGGTCAAATGGATAGGTAGCATCTTCAGTTTTACAGAAATGTATCGTGTGTTGGGCTGATGTTTCTAATTTATGGAAAGAAGCCTTAAACAAGACGGAAATTCTGTCCCAGTCACCCTTGATTCACACTAATAAAATAGAATCCAAAACTGTTGGTATCTTTGATAATTAATTGTACAGCTGATAAAACACTGTGGATCATTCACACGTCTAAAGTTGGTAAGTGCTAAAGCATCTGCTGCATTGAACTGTAAAGAGTTAAAATGGACAACACTTCTGCAAGGCAACAAAAAGTTTCTATAGTGAGAAAACAAAAACATATTTTGGGGTAAAATGTTTATTAGTTCTCTTTTTTTTAAACAATACACCCTAAGAGCATCAACAGCTTATGAGCTTTGAATCTTGAATTTTAAACCTAGATTTTAATTAAAACAAATGCATTTCAACAGAAATGTGCACCTAATATAACACTGATTAATATTTAAATATACAACAGATTTCCAGTCAACATACTATAGTCAATTGTGGAAACACAGGCAGTAGTTTGTTGTTACAGTTTAATATTGTTGAAACTTAGAATTTGAAATTAACTATGAAATGAAACAGGAATTTACATATAAATAATCAAGCATGACTTTGGTATGCATTGTGAAGGGGGGGGGGGGGGGGGCTCACCTGCTTTGTGCATCACCCTCACAACACCCTGAGCTGATACAGAGGTACAGCGGTTTCCTTCATTCATATCTGGCAGTAGCATTGTATGTATACATGCACATACATTTGACACTATCATGTTTTGCCTTGTCTGTTGTATTTGCTTGAAATATGCTGTATAATCATTTTTTGCTCTTTAGCACCTTCTAACGAAAAAAAGAAAAAGACAAAAAAGGAAGTATCAAGTTTAACCAAAAACACATACACTGAGGAACTCTAGATCAATATCTAGTCCTCAAAATGAAATAAAACAACTCTTTTCCATCCCTTATCCTTCCCTGGTACGCACGTACACACACATTCCTTCCTACAAAGATAATTCAGTCAGTCTGAACAAACCCTATTTATGGAGAACACAAAGAGTTTAGTCAAACATCCACAAATTCTCACTAAACGCAGCCTACAGCCATTGAACAACACCAAAGCACTCTCTGAAAGAATAATCCTTAGAAAAAAAAAAAAAAAAAAGTCTGATGGCTTTGAACTGAAGTTTCCAAAGCAGACACTGAGTGACATTTAGTGAAGTAGAGAGTGGTTGAGTTGACAGATCATATTTGGTCATGATGCAGTTGCGATTTTCTTCATCATAAGACGATGAATTTCTGGGAGTAACAAATACGAGCCTATCAGATCTCCTGTACTGCACCTACTGCCAATGTACAAGGAGATAAGAGACTCAAACACACGTACAGTAAGAGGCTTTTTCAGGACGCCCACCTCAACTCAAACAGGAAGTAAGCTGCATGAAACAAGTTGCATGAAACAGATCTCATATTTACAGGCCCATAGAAGTCTCCTTGAAACATGCATCAGAATTGTAATACTTTTTTAAAAGTTTTTTAAATAGTTAGGCCTAATAATAAAATGAATAAAAATAAATACAATTTTAATTGTCATTATTTACTCACCTTCATGTTGTTACAAACATGTATGACTTTCTTTGTTCTGTAAAACACAAAAGATGACATGACAAGGCTTTTTGGTCCATAAAATAAAAGTCCACTTGAGGTGTTGTTTTGAACCCCATTGACTTACATTGTACAGACAAAAAGAGTTCCACAGAAGAAAGCAAGTCATCCAGGTTTGGAACGACATGACGTTGATATAATGATGACAGAATTTTCATTTTTGGGTGAATCCTTTAAATAAAGAAACTTTACCAATCGTGCAATCTGTGTGCACACGTTGTAGTGGTTAGTGTAGTTGTAAGTTGTAGTAGTAAGTGCTAAACCTAAAGCTCTTAAACAAACCTTCAAACAATACACACTAAAAGCAACACAACTGCACAAAATTGCCTAATATCTCTCTGCTCCCATCTGACGTTTATAGCTGCAGTCTTCCTCAGACTGTATTTCCCATAAGGCCGTGATCTTGGCAGTAATCAGCTGGCATGGGGTTTGTGTCGTGCCTGGTCTTGGATTGGTCTGTTCTCTGGTGCGGGCATGTTGTCAAAGTTCCAGTCCACAGGATTGAGAAGCTGCAGGGTTTTCTTATGCATCCAAATGGGGTTGAGGAAGAACGTGAGCAGGAAGAGACCTATGAAGAACAGAAACCTCTCAACCAGAGGGATGTGTGTGTTGAGCTCCTCCGAGTGATTCCAACATACCCACCACATGTAGTAGGACAGAACCATCCGGCAGTGGAACATGTGTATCATTATCCACTGGTTAGCTTTCCAGAACAGAGTTTTGGACCAGCCCGCCTTAGCAAAGAAGAGAAGGAATGTGAGAATTAATTTATAACCAAGTTCAAAACAGGGTCTTATTAATTCAAATGTGGTTTATTCATAATTCGCTTAACAGGGGGAATTATCTGAATCACTGAGCTCTAATAATCGAAAAAAATCTAAAATCTAAACTCGCTGTAGTTCATCCAAAACTAAAATTGTCATCATTTACTCACCCTCACACCTGTATGCCTTTCTTTCTTTTGTGGAACATAAAAGAAGATATTTTGTAGAAAGTTTCATTCATTTTTGTCCATACAATGAAAGTCAATAGGGTCCAAAACAACTTTTATTGTATGGATTTTTTAATTATTATTATTTTTCTAAATCCACAGAAACTCATACAAATTAATAACAACATGAGGGTAAGTAAATGACTGAATTTTCTTTTTTGGGTGAACTGTCCCTTTAAGTCACTCAGCAAGAGTGTCTTCAAACTGTTGATCCATCAAGACAATAGTTGACTTGAAAAAGAAAACGTATAGATAATATACTATCCCTTGCGCCAATGAAGAGAATGCAATGCATATTTATGTTACGAGTCCAGAGACTAGGTCTAGACATTTTTTCCTTTAACTTCTTCGCCGTCTTTTTAGAATGCTGTGTCACGCACGAGACTCTGCAAGACGCAAGGCGATAAGTTCACAGCTGTTCACACCATCACAGCTTTCCTGAAGACATTGATTAGCTTGTTCAGGTGTTTGATTAGGGTTGGAGTTAAACTCTGCAGGACCGAAGTTGCCCATCCCTTGTCTAGCACCTACAACACCTCAAATGGCTAAAACTTATCAGCGAAAAAGAAAACAAGTTCCTCTTTTTAAGAACAGTGTACAAATATTGCAGAACTATAAAGGTGTTCTCAGCAACCAAGCATGATAAATTGTTGAGTAGAGGAAGAAAAACATGTTTCCTCCCAGACCAAAATAGAAGTGAAACTGCCCAACAGGTGAGAAAGCAGAGGCGTTTCATAAGATCACTACAGTCTTCAGACAAACAGTTTTTTTGCTCCTTTGCTCACAAAAATGTTCCCTGCACGAACATTATCAATTAACAAATTGCACTAAATCTCACAAACTGAAAAAATATTTGCTCTTGACTGTTGCGTCTCACCTTAAGCAGCATCCAGGAGATGCAGGTGAAGGGTGTGCTCATCTCCATCAGCAGGGTTATCATAGGCAAGAAATGACCCACCCAGTCCCACACAACCACCCCAACAAACCCTGACAGGGCAAAGAAGTGGTGCACAGCTAACGGCAGATCGAAGGACCGGAACACCGCGTTTGACCCATGAACGGCCACATTTTCGAACAGAAAAAAGCCAGTAGCGGACAGCACGTTGAACCATGACCAGTCCTCCTGTCCGAGAACCTTATCAGAAAAGACAGCGGAGTCCTCCATGAGCGCTCGAAGCCCTGCCACCATGCTTTGGATGCCAAACGCAGCCCGTGTCGCAGCCAGATCCCAGAAGACCTTGAAGCAAAGATAAAGATTGTAATGTTAGGAAAATAATCCAAATGGCAGAATCAACAAAAACTGAATCTTTTATGAAAAGCCAACCATTACATTAACATATTAATGGGCACCTTTTCTTTGGCTGACAATGAGCAGTAGGTGCGAAACAGCAGTTTAGACAGGATGTGACAGAGGATGAAGATGAAGGTGTAGAAGATGAAGCTCAGGCAGATGATTTTCAGTCGAATGTCCATGGAGGAGTAGTCCATGCTTAAGTTGTGACCCGAGGACAGTATTAAGTTATCTGGCTGGGAAGACATTACTCAGATTTCACAGTCAGATCCTATGGAACCAATTACTAATCTAGAAAGAGAAAAAACAATAATTACATTATACAGACACACCCTCTGTCCCATTTATCTGCATTACTCACAAAGAGAAACTGCTCTGCCCTTTAATGCCGTATGAAACCAAATCTTGACCTTAAACACCATGTGGAGTAAAAAGTAGATGGTGGAGACTTAACATCATTCACATGTTCAGTCTGCTCTCAGATGTATGCTTTCTACAGCTCATTTTACTAACTAAACATCTTTTCGACGTTACAAGTTTCTGCTTAGTCTGTTGTTTTTAGAAGTGTGTTTGTTCTTACCTCTTGTAGACGAAATAATGCCCAAGAAACTCATTCTTTCCTGCGTATGAAAGAGTTAAACTAATAATGTTTTGTTTTGACACGAGCTCTACAAAAACATTGCTTACATTCCTTCACCGGCGTTCTCACACTGTCTGCCTCACATTCAAACGCCCCATATACCGACAGACATCACGTGACACCATCTAGTCACATGACTATAAACGCTGCTCTGTCGCCGTCTGCTGGCAGGAAAACGCAGAAATAGAAGTGCGATTTTTAATAATTTATTTTATTTTCCAGTATGAATTAGGCTACCCATAAACATTCAAGGATTTTTTTCTTCCAGAAACATTAAATTAATAAATGTTAAATTAAAGTGTCACTTACGTATGTTTCATTTTGATTGTATTAACTTTAAATGTAAATACTTTCCCCAATTTTAAATATATTTACATATATTATATAGTTAATACATTCAAATTAATATTTCAATATTTATTTTTATTAAGTAAAAAAAATTACGGTGGAAATTGTGTAGTGCTGTATTGCAAATCTCTTTGATGGATGTATTGCTTTGAACTTCGATTTTTTATTTATTTATTTATTTTTACTCAGATCAGGGTTTAAATTTAAGTTTTGTCAAAACCGCTAATAAAACAACTCTGAGACAATTCTGTTAGGAAAAGTTAAAATCATTGTGTTGATAATGTTTTGTTGTGTTAAAGTAATTCAGTTAATTCAAGACAATCCGCATTTCCTCATTTCCTTCAAAAATTTAATGACTGAATTATTTACAATGTATGATCATAGCAATAATCAAGTCATGAAAAGAAACACAAATAATCCAGATGACCAAGAAAAAAAAGTCAAATTCGTAACACAAATTAATAACACAATTTAAACGTTTCATGAATACATACAAAATAAAATAAACTGATAAATGTAACAATAAACAACATTCAAAAAAGGGATTTGGAAAAGCAATGAAGCAGAAAAACCCACATTCAGCATCAGAATGGTGCATGCCACCCAAAGAAACTCAACTCAACCAATAAGGAAGAGCAGAAAAAAAGTTTTGCTTCAACAAAGGATCAATTATGTATTTATATTATATATATATATATATATAACTATTTATATAATTCTGTACAAATAATGAATATTTGGTATTATATTCACCCTTCATATAGATATGATATACAGTTTAATAAATTAAAATATTCTCAGCTAAACAACTACCTTTTTCATTTGTTATTTTCACTAAGATTTTATAATCTTTTCACATTCTGAGATCCAGGATTAGTCCAGTCCCAAGAAGAAGAAACCAAGAACTGGGGCATCTCAGTCCGCGCCGGTACCAAAGGCCCGTTGGCTGTTTTTCAAATACTGTGGTTCGGAGGGTAAATCATTTTGAATGAATCATTTCTTTTTGATAAATACTGACATACTGTATGATTTAGATGGAAATAAATGAAGCAAATGTACAAATGAGTAGCGTAAATGTACATGAGGTTAAACAAGATGACCACCCAGTGCAACCCTGTTGAGGAAAATATGGCCATCATACAAACAAATCAACATTTGATAACTGACTCCACTGTTTTAAAAGGTGGGGAAAGTGAGCATTTATTCTTCCAGGTGGTTTATTAAAGATCAGCTCACCATAACGCTTTCAGACTGTCATGATGAAACATGGGGAAGATGGTGTGTGTGTGAGGATCTATAAACAGCAGAAGCTGTTCTAACATGTGGCACATAAGCATATTTGGCATATAAACACTGCCTGCATTACTGGCATGTTTGCATATTGATAATTGAGCAGGTTAATCAGAAAGGACAGCTGCCACACTGCAGGACCGGATAATCAACCATGATTACTCATGATGTAGAGAAAAAAAGAAAAGTACCATAAAACATGATTTAAAATAATCATCTCCGAATCCATTCACTTCGCCATAATGAAAAATTAAATATCATATAATCAGGATGAACAAACAATGACCTTGAACTATATCTTAAGCAAACTTTAACAAGTAAAATATATTGCTCATTGTTAGCTCATGTCAGTTAATGCATTAACTAATGTTAACAAATGAGACCTTATTTTAAAGTGTAACCCATCAGTTTAGAGTGTATTTCAACAGTCTTGACTAGTTTGTAAGGCCAGGAAAGCGTCAGCAATGACCTTTGGATTTCTGTAAACGCTGAGGGCCACGAGTCACACTACAAAGCCGTAATTTGCCCAGAACTTGTTTCAAATAATGACCGGCAAAATAATCGATCAAAACTTTTGTTGGTGTAAAATGAGAGCTAGTACACTGTATCGTGACTTTAGATGCAATTGACAACTGAAACGTTGTGTTTTGGCTCACGTTTCGAGAAAATCCTCTAACGTGAAGTCATCTTCCTCGATTACAAGCCTCTCTTGGATGAAATGCTGTAATTGTGTTTGAACGCAGAGAAATTAAAAGAAAATATTTGCTCCTAAAGGAAAGCTCTTCTCAAGGTCATCTCGTGATGGAAATTGAGAATATAAAGCTACAAGGAATTCGTGTGGAAGTTATCAAACTAATCTCCTCTAATCTTTGGCCTCTTCGCCTTTTACGACGCCAAGGCAAAAACCACAGAAAGTGGGGGAATTAGTTTGACATTTGAAATGAAATGTGACCGTGCTTGATAGACAGTCCATTTCTGTAATGATATGTTGTGGATAAAATATGGCAATTAAAAAAAAAAAGTGTTACAGCTGAACTGCTGGATGTTTAAGCAGAAACTAAAATCTCAGGAACAGAAAGTGAATGAAACCTACGTTTTAAAACAAATTCAATGATTGTATAACAATCCAAAGCAGCATTGACCTTCATCCTCCTGTGTACTGAAGACACCTGTTCGGACAAATGCCATCAAATAGACTCAAGAACAGTTCTACTTTGATTATAGAGTTAAATTGAACTTATCATTCTGCACACTCTCACAGATGTGTGGTATTTGGACTGCAGGCAGTCTAATAGATAAAACATACTGTATATCACCAACCGCCAAGCCATCTAGATAATTATGGGAACACCCGACGTCTCCTTCAACCGAGACAGAATCATTGATTCTCTGTCAAGACATACAGAAAGAACATAAAAAGAAGTTTTTTTGTTTTTTTTTGCGCAGAACATGGGTCAGATGCTTGATAACAGCATATGGAGAGAAAAATGGTTCAGTAAAAATAAATGCAAACTGATGAATGACCATGTGAGGCATGAAAACATTCAGAGACCTGAAACCATAAATCGATAGTCTCACAAAACCTTGCAATTCAACTGCAACAATATCTTTTAGAACTTCATTTCCCTTGGAAATACATACAAACATACATTTAGAAGAAGAAAGTGCAAAAATGCATTTTTGAACCTTTACATTGTTGAATTTAGGGTTTAAGCAATTGCACCCAAAATCCTACAGTAATTCCTCTAGAATGACATAAACCATAAACATCAAATATGTAGTAGTGTGACAGCTGTATATTATATATCAGTAAGTAGGAGAATAATAAAAACGAATCTCTAATCTCTCTGACAGTGTAAACCCTCAGGCTGAGATTTAAGTTTGCCCATAACAGTGTGACCAACAATGTTTTTTAAAAGGCTGTGATTGTGACTGTCCGCTCTGGCCTACGGCTTCAGTCTAAAATGTATGATTGAGGTATTTCAGCACTGGCACTTACATAAATGCTCACAAGAGAGTTCATGAGAAAAATACTATGAGAGAGAAGAAAAAAAAAAAAAAAAAAAAATACAAAGATAAAGAGAGAGAGAGAGAGAAATGAAATGTAACCATGGAAATATAAAGCTACAAAACTTGAATGGATGGAACCAGATGGAACCGGACCTAAAGACTTTTCTTCAGGTTTCTTCATTTAATGAAAATAAATAAATTGTTTAGATTTGAGGCGTAAAAATGCCATTTTTGCCATTTTGAAAGTGCTAAATGGATGTCATAAAGACAAAGGGATCATCAGATTGGACTTGATATTCCGCTGTGATTAAAGCTTAAATCTAAAGTTTTGCTTTATCAAGCAATGTCATTTTCACGTGGGTCTACAATTGCGATATGTTGTGCAATATGTTTATTTTGGTGAAGTATGTTTCCCTAAAAAGGATAAACTTCACATGGATGTTTTAGGCAGTTCTGAAACAAGTTACAAAACCCTTTTGACACTTTTGACAGGTACGAAACCCTTGTTTCTTTTGATTCGCTTGATGAATGTATTGTGATAGTTCGAACTGGCTCTGTTACTGAGAATGATGATGATGGTATTATAAAGGTGTTCCCTGTGACTCTCAGAGTCGTGTTTGGGCCTCCGGTATATAGATCTCGATGCTGTCGGCCCGCTCTGATGCTGAGTTTTGGCGGAATGAAGCTGCGCGTTTGGCCGCCATTAGGCGTCGTCGTGCCTCCAGTCTCTGACGATCAGGGAGATCCAAAGATTTTTCCCTCGTCACACTCTTACGCAATGTCTTCTTTGGTACTGGCGGCGGGAGCTGGAACAACAGCAAATAATATCCGAACACAAGATATGAATGTACAAATAAATGTGTGTCGGGTAATATCTGCAGCAGACTAGAGATACAGATACATTACATATTTGATTTAATTAATAAACTATACACTACTGTTCAAAAGTTTGCACCAAGACTGCAAACTGAAATATTGTGGGGGGGGGTTTACCCTTTAAAACAACTGTTTTCTATTTTAATATATTTTAAAATGTAAAAGCGTCATCATCTCTCTGTAAACTTCAAAAACGCGAATCTTTGAAAATGGTGAGGGCATTGGCACGCGCGTTTGAATGCGTATGTGCGTAGGCGCGTAGTCTTTCTTAACAAAATGACATTGCCAATTACTTGTCTGGGATGCATAATACAGCATACAGTTTTATTTTATAAATATTCACTTTAATTTTGAACCCTGATCATTGGACTTTAATATAGCGTTACAATCATATACCCCTTAGAACACTTGGAATATATGAGACGTGTAGCATCGGACCATTTTGTGATACTTTTGTGTCTTTTTTAAAAGCTTGATGCTGGTCGCTATTCACTGCCATTATATGGACGAGTGTGAGTGGAACATTGTTTTTTAATTTCTCCTATTGTGTTCTGAAAAAGAAAGAACATCATACTGCATTTAAACAACACTAGAGTGAGTAAATTATGACTTAATTCTAATTTTAGGGTGAACTACCCCTTTAATATATATTTTTGGAAACTGTGATTTAAAAAACTTAGGATTCTTTGATGACTAGAAAGCTAAATATTTTTTGTAACATAATTAATGTAAATATCAAAAAATCTTACTGACCCCAAACTTTTGAACAGTAGTATATATGCCAATAAAACATTTTTTATCAGTACAATCAGAAGCATGAAATTAGGTTTGGTGACCATCAAAAGCCCTTTAACCAATCAGTTCTCACCTTCTTCACAGGACTCTCAATAAGCCTCCAATCGTTGGACTTGATCTTCTGCAGCTCATTGAATTTGGAGGTAACATCATCGATGGAGAGCTGCAGCAGGTCCCAGAACCCGGCCAGGTCCTGAGAGGTGGGCCGAGGCATGGCACTGGGGTCCTGCAACAAAAAGTTGACATAAAAATATTTATACAAATAGTTAAATATAACAATAAATAATAATAAACTGAAAAATACTTTTTTAAATAAAAAAAATTGCCAAATACTTTTCCTTATCCATTTGCTGATGGAGTTTGCATGAGTGAACTGCATAATGACATTTTTTTTAACTCAAGTTATAAATGTATAAACAAAAGCATTTGGCAAATACATAAAAGAAAACTAATTTTAAAATGCTTTATTAAATGCCATTTAAACATGGCATTTATCAAATTATTATGTATTGTTCTGTGAAATTTTATTTTTAATATGAATTTAAACAAATGTAACATGGTAATTTAATTATTTACATTTTTATTTACAATTAAATGCTTTGATAATAGATTTCTTCATTTTAAATTTGTAACACTTTAGATCACTAGTTGCTTATGAGCATGCATATTACTTGTATATTGGCTGTTTATTAGTACTTATAAAGCACATATTAATGCCTCATTCTGCATGACCATATTCTATATCCCTTAACCCTACCCCATACCTAAACAACCACTACAGCAACTACCTTACTTACTATCAAACTATTATAACGAGGGCTTGGAGCCAGAGGGGCGTAAG
Source organism: Rutilus rutilus (assembly GCF_951802725.1). Classification (NCBI taxonomy): domain Eukaryota; kingdom Metazoa; phylum Chordata; class Actinopteri; order Cypriniformes; family Leuciscidae; genus Rutilus; species Rutilus rutilus. The sequence continues at coordinate 20,393,033 of NC_140226.1, read as the reverse complement.
TGGCATTTTGGGCGAATATGAGTTCTTAATATCAAAATAAAGGTCTTGATGAACTCTATCCAATGGTGCCAAAAAGCCTAAACCTATCTGAGATCAAACTGTATTGAATAAAGCAACAAAACAATAAAGATCTACACAAAAGTGTGAGTAATGTTTGGAGCCAGAAGGGATGAAAAGAATGAATTCATGAACTCATGAATTGCCAATCAGAAGTGTGTTTAGCAAGTTCAGTGACTTTTATTACAGTCTGTACTGTTCAGCAGATGCCCAGAATGGAAAAGTGAAATGAGATTATTATTTTTTTTTATTAATGAATGAGTTAAATGAAAATTAATTACTTGTTCAAGTGTTATTCGAGTGTTAATTATTCAATCAATTCCCCTTTTGACCAATTATTTTCTGCATTGTTCAGCAGATACGTCCAATATGTCCATAGAAGACTTGGAAATGTTTGGTGCAAAAAAGGCGTATCTGACGTTTTTGCCATATTTTTTTGATTTTTAAATGTTTTAGAACATGTTTATTGTGTTAATATGCCATACGTTTATTACTTAAACACTCATTCACTTAAGTATCCCTGTGGTTGCAACGTTTGTGGTTTAAGGTTAATAATACAGGTGATTGAAGTGTGGTCAAAATTTTGTTTTGCCTCTCCTGTAAAGTTTGTCAAAAGCCACTTACGCCCCTCTGGCTCCAAGCCCTAAGTTTATTGAGGGAAAATAGTGAATATGTGTTCCATAATCTAAAGTGTTTCCTTCACTTTTAAGTGGCACATCTAATCCTCCACAGATTGCACAGCTTTATAATGTGTACATATTTCAGGGCTGAAAACTGTAAGAGCTTGAAGTCAGGCTGGAGTGTTACCATTTTTATTTGATGCAATGACTACATTTGTTGTTATTTCATAAATCTGTATGTGGCCTAATCAACCACTGTGAATGTATGCCACTGAAGAGAGTATTTTATTCAGGAGAATTTAGGTTGTTTTCTAAAACATTGCTCTACTTTGTATGCCACAGTACTTGGTCATTTATGTTCTCTGCATGCCTGGCTCAGATCAGCTGATGTACTGTTGTGTATCATATCTAATAAATATGACAGCAGAACAAAAGGCCGTCAAGTACACCACAATTACTCCAGCACAGACAGCCCCCGTGGAAGTGCAGTGGTGCGTCGTGGGAAGAGCTGCCGTGAGTACAAAGCGCAGCACAATAACATAAATAGAACACAAACTCATGTACAAATTGGCATATGTGCACTGATGTTACTTACTAGGTTCTGCTGGCAAAGCCAATAAAATTGCTGGAATTTCTGGGACATCAAGAGCTGTGCGCTTCCTACAGCACTCCGGATCTTCCCCAGGACTAATACACAAACAGGGAAAGAGATATAAATATTTAATAATCATGAGAGTTATTGAAAATCTCACACATTTATACAGTTATTAATAGATTTCATAAAGTGTCTGACTGTACACTCATATACCGGCGAACTTGCACATGATCATGCATATGTTTCTGCTAGAAAGCAGAAAAAGAATTCATGAAGGAAAAAAATACATGTACACAACTGTTCAAAAGTTAGGGGTCAGTAAGATTTGATAGATAATACTTTTAGATAATACTTGTATTTAGCAGGGATGCATTAAATTGATTAAAACTGACAGTGAAGACATTTATAGTGTAAAAGATTTCTATTTCAAATAAATGCTGTTCTTCAGAGTCCTAAAAAATTTTTTTATCATGGTTTACATAAAATATTAAGCAGCACAACTGAAATGTTTCTCGAGCACCAAATCAGCATATTAGAATGATTTGAGTAATGATGCTGAAAATTCAGCTTTGCCATCAAAGGAATAAATGACATTTTAAACTATATTAAAATAGTTTTTATATTAAAAATGTTTTTAACATATATTTTTTTACAAAATAAGCCAATCTTGGTTGGCGTAAGAGACGTCTTTCAAAAACATTTAACAAAAACTGACCACAAACTTCTGAAAGACAGTGTACTACATTTGCTGTTTTCAAGTTTAAGTGCTGTAGGTAACAAGAAAGTTGTTGCTTATGGAGAAATTGTACTTAACACCCAATTAAATGGTCTTCATGGATTTTAAACCAGCTTAACCTAGTTTGTTGGTGTTAGCTGGTCTCGCAGTCTTGGGTACTTTTCAGCTGGTCAGCGAAACCAGCAAAACACAAACTGGAAAGCCATGTTAAACCATCTGAGATCAGTAAACCAGCTTTTTCAACAGGGTCAAAGTACAATGGGAACATGACAGATGCAGTGTGTAGTAATTGTGACTGCCAAGAAGCAAGCTCTTCTTCAAATTCAATAATCTGAAAGTATGTGAATATTCTCATAAACTCCACAACACAAGTGATTCACACTTTCACACTCATACTCCAATGCATTCTTACGCATTGATTTCTGTGCATTGTCTCTCTCAGTCTGTTGTTCAGAGTCTCAGCGCTGCTCTGAGCTCTTTGCCATGGAAACTTGACAGATGTTGACAGAAATAATTGCTCACATGGCAGCACTCTCAGTGTGAGGCTCTAATAACCTGGAGCTCTGCAAAAGCGTTTCATGGTTAAATGTGACACTTCTTTGGATTCATACCTGACACTTTGAAACCTGGAGCCAAACTCTCCCCCAAACAAATATTATAATATAAAGATTTAACGGCTCTGTTAACTCACTTTCCTCTGACATATCGTTCTCTTCTGCCTCTCCCTCCAGCTCTTTGCACCACCCCTCCATCTTTTTCGTCTCCGTGTGCAGCAGCTGCATGAACCAGCTTCCGTCCCTCCTGCAAGAGGGCGACGCTCTTCCCGAATCCGAAGGTTGGGGCGGCGTCACTGTAACCGCCACGGTGGCGACAGGTTCCCGTGACGAGGGCTCCAGCCAGGGCTCGGGGCTACGCTGGGGACTCGGAGGCTCCGTGGGGGTGCGGTAGTCCTCACGGTAGCTGAAGAGACCCTGGGTGCGGACGGTCCGTACGGCGCCGTACTGCGTAGGGGTGCTGGGCTCGCTGTGACGCTGGAAACCTCCACCAAACTGAAGACCTTTATCCTCCATCAAAGGAAAACCCTCCAACTCCAGATCAGCCTGAACGGCGGCGGTGACACTGTTGGACCGCTTAAATCGGCCCTGTCTGTATAAGAGAGAAAGATCTCAAATGAGACAGTATTTCACACTCAGAGACAACAACATTTCACACTCAGCTAGTACTTCAGCGGATCGCACCTCACAAACCCTTCAGACATAGAGATAAAACAGATGTGCTCTGTATTTACCGTCTCTCGTCTTCCACTTGAATCCCAACAGACTGATACTCTCGAGAGCCTTTGCTTTCACACTCAGAATCAGTCGCTGCTTCCACCTACAATGACAAAACAGACCTTTAACTGATGATTATTGACCATGTTCATGTCCATCACAAATTATTTGATTAGCATTACTATTGTGATCTATAAATTGTGCAGAATTTGTTGCATCATAACATTTTTGTTCATTAAATCCTCAAACTAGTATTTCAAAGTTTACATCAAATTTTTAATTCTGTATTTATAATTTAGTGTCAGACTTTTGCATCCCATTGTATGTGCACATGAATGGGGTAGCCACTGATCCTAAAATTGTAAGTTCAATCCTAAGTCACGAACCAGTGCAACCTGCTAATGCAAAAAATAACAGCTCAGTGTGATATACCAGGCTGAGTCTATAGAAACTTAGAGATAAAAACTGCACACCCACATAGTTTCAAGTCCACAAGTAACTCAATAAATAATGCATAATGTGCTATCCAAACATTTCAAAAAGAGTAGGAGAGGCTCATTTTTAAATAATTGTATTCATTATGTAATCTGGCATAATAAATGAGAAGGTTTTAAACATTGATTTAGTGAAAAATTCTCTTTCAAGTACAAAAAAATGCCCCATGCCCAGTCAAGAGCCACTGAGGAAGCTGGTGGAAACTCAAGCCAGGAGGTAATAAACTATGAGAAATTCACTAAACTCTTGAGAAACTTAGAGTGACTGTTTTGTTTAGTCAAGGGAACCGTAGGTCCAAACAACTGCAGCACAGACAACATATTTGAAATAATTGTGTCTGTGTGTGTGTGTGTGTACATATACATTTACAGTACGCTATATATTGCCTATGTAAGGATGCATTCAATTGAGACTAAAGACTTTTAAATTGATACAAAAAAAGGGCCAAGTTCAAATAAATGCTGTTCTTTAGAACTTTCTATTCATAAAATAATATGACTGTATCATTTTTTTCACAAAAAACGTTTAAGCAGCACAACTGTTTTCGACACTGATCATAAGAAATGTTTCTTAAGCACCAAATCAGCATATTAGAATGATTTCTGAAGGATCACGTGACACTGAAGCCTTGAGTAATTATTATGCTGAAAATTCAACTTGTTATTTTTAAATTGTAATATTTCACAATGTTATGATTTTTACTGTATTTTGACCAAATGCAGCCTTTGGTGAGCAGAAGAAACACTCTTACCAACCCCAAACGTTTGAGCAGTAGTATGTGTTATTGATTTTATTTTAAATAATTAAGCAGTTATTTCTAACAATTATCACTAAATGACAATTAAAATGATCTGTAGGCAGTTATAATACATTCTTGAGATGGCAAATACATTTAATTAGCTAAAAAGACATTCTGTAATAACTTGAATAACGAACTGAAGGTCAATCTTTCAGGTATATCAAAAAAAGATGTCTGTTGCTTAGAAGTGTCTGAGAACATCAGACCATCTGAAGAAAGTGTGACTCACACAAGCGCTGGAGAAGGACAGGAAGGGAAGGCTGACCTCACAATCAGAGAACAAGATGATTCACATCACAGATCAGACAAATCAGCTGTCCCTGATCTAACGGTCTGACCACTGGGAACGTCAAAAAGCAGGAAGGTTGAGCACAGGAATTCTGTTTGAGTGAGTCAGACTGTCAGGCATGAAAGAACGAGGGTCAGGGTATGAGGTTTCTTCAGACACAATTCACTCCATAGGGATTACGGCTAGGTGAGCAGTGTTTGATAATGTGTGAGGTAGAGCACACTGTGGTCTCGGTTGCTTCATAGATACAAAACTGTATTTTAGACTGCAGCACTCTGGAGTGTCACTTCATTCATTGTGTCACATTTAAACAAATCTCAAAACTGGTGTGGTAAAGGTGCAAAGGGTTGACAGTAACCAGGGGCTGTCAGTGTCAAAGTAAAAAAGGACAAAAAAAGCACCATAAATATTGTGATGTAGATCTGAGTGAAACGGCTTATCAAAAAAACAACAAAAAAACATCAGTTGTTGATTGGATGGAGGCAGTTGCTCCATGGGTTGACCCTGGAAGAGGTGTTAGGGAGGCCAGCAGGGGGTGCCGGGGACACTATACTGTACCAAGCACCGTCCTACGACATTAAACCCAGTTCCTGGCTCTCTGTGGTCATTAAAAATCCTATGGCACTTCTCGTAAAGAGTAGGGGTGAAACCCCGGTGTCCTGGCCAAGTATCCTGGCGTACTGGCGCTGTTGTTCTGCGGCTGCCGTCGCATCATCCAAGTGGATGCTACACACTGGTGGTGGTTGAGGAGAGAAACCCTCATTTGACTGGAAAACGCTTTGGGTGAACAGTAAAGTGCTATATAAGTGCACCATTCATTAAATAGTCAACTAGATGCCATTTTTGTCAGAATAAAACGGCCTAAAATGAATTAATATGTCGAAGACATTTGGACAAAATCTAAAGGCTATTTTCATCAAAAGTTAATGTACAAAAAAGCGATTTACTTTCGATGCTCCACCAAAAAGTAAGAGTAAATAATGGCTCAATTTTCATTATTGGGTGATATATATTCCTTTACTAAACGATAGGAATGAGTCAACGCAAAGTGAATTTTGAATAAATTGAATGATTTCCAGCTAGGAAGGAATGATTTCAAACTAGGAACCAGGAAATAGTGGATTATCATCAGTAGACTGGCCGGGGAAATGAGTTTCAGTCAGGCAGGATAAAAAAGGGAGATGACAACTGACGTCTGCTTGCTTTTCTTTTCCTGTAGATCTGACCACTTTCATGACACAATCCAACACAGCTCACAAACTACAACCCCCTCTGCATCTACCAGAAAGGATACACCAAAACTTTCTGAAAAATATTCACATAATATTGACGTTTAGTGTGGTATTTCTAAATTCTACACCAGTCTATCACGCGTCGTTCAACTAAACAGGTATCATACCCCAAAATCACACCACTGGTTGATCAAATTTTACTACGTCAAGTCAAAAGTGCCATAGAGACACTGTGTTTACAGTCTTCACAGAAATCAACTGATGAATGGCTTACTTAGATTTGTCTCCGTACATTAAGTTAGAATGTCAAATTACACACATCACATTCTCACTTATATGACGTGCAGTTTAATAGAGCATATTGAGCAGTGTACTCCCAACATAACCAGGATTCAAGTTTAAAGCGTGGCAAGTGCCATGTTTAATTAAAGATTGGTTTTGGAGAGAAAAAATGTGTAAATAAACCACGGGCTGGTCACTTTATTAGAAAAGGCAACATGATGCAATGATTAAATCCAGACGTATTAAATCAACTCAAATCAAAGACATGTAAACTAATAAAGTCAATCTGTTGTGACTCTCGAAATCTTTCAATCGCTTTTACCATAGTAGAAAATTTACCAACATAAGGTTTTAGTTTTGTAATTTAACTATTTTCATGGTGAGAAACTGCTAAAAAAATAACTATAAATGTACTTAGTTGTTCTCCAGAACTATGTGGGATATTCCTCAAATTAAGCTGGCAAACCAGCTGTTTTTGTAACAGATTTTGTTTCAATTGCCCTGTCTCAAATAGCACACTTCATGTGCACTTGCGGTCTTGTGAACTTACAATGGCCGTCGCTTATGCATGTACTTTAAGTCCACAAGACAGTAGGGTGTCCCGTTTGTCATTTCAGGTTTCAGAGGGGTGCTTTCGAGCGCTCCCTTTGCCAATATGCGCCTTCGATACGCACTTTTCCAGAGCCCGCGAAACCCGCAGACTTAGAAAGTGTGGACTCGAGGGCTTAGTGTTCCATTTGGGACAGGGCCATTGAACAACAGAGACTGGCTCATCTTGTGCAGTGAGTGACAGAGACTTGTGCGTTATATGCAAGGAAAACAGCTAAATAATTGCAGTCTGGCGGGCAAACATATTTTATTATAAAAATAATAATGCAAAATTCTGTTTCATGCTCGGTAATAAATATTTATGGCCTCAATTCACCCCCATTGGCAGATAATTGTGCTCCCTCTACGCATAACCTCTAGGGGGCAGTGTGGACAATGAATGGAGAGCAGATGCACCAAAAGGCTGAGGGAGGCAAACCCATTTAACATTATTAGGACATGATCTCAACACAGATATTCACAAGGCAAAGTCAGATAACTGCTGGCGAGAGACAGCAAGAGAGAAAGGGAGGGAGGACGAAAGAGATAGAGATGGGGAAATAGGGAGATTAAGGGAAGAAGAGAGAGGGAGAGCCCATTCACTGAAGCCTGAGTTGAATGTTAATTAATGGATTGCGGTATGATGACTCACAGGAAGCTATTTTTAGCATGACAACACAGACTGGGTTTGTATATACTTCAGTGTTTGGACTTCAAAATAACCTACATTGCTTTGGTTAGGTAAGATTCAGTTTGCATGAGTGCTTGTGGGTTACATTTATCATTAGTCAGCACATTCAAGAATATTTTGCTCACAACAGACAGACGGGAGCTCAAAACAGCAGAGAAGTGGTAAGAAAAGGCAGCTTTCTATTCAGACCAGTTAAAGCTGAAGTCACTGAGAAGAATTGCAAAAAAGAAACAAACAAAAAACAATGACTGTGTGCAGATAGGTTTTCCAAACACCCTCCATTTCCCATTGGTCAACAAAATGGGGAGCCCCGCGCCCAAAACTCATGCTATTGTTTAAGCCAATATTGCTGTTGTCGGGCTGAGAGAAATGTTTCAAGACCACCTATAGACTTCTCAATGAAATTAACCTATGAATGGCTTACCTGTGGTTGTCTGAATATTAAACAGGGAAAAGATCAAGCTTTTATAATGTATATAATATATAAACACTGTAAATATATATATATATGATATATATTTCACTCAAAAATGATAATTCCAATGAAAAATGAAAGTTCCAAACCTGTATGACTTGTCTACTCTACTCTACTACATATACACCGTGTCTACTCCGGACGTGAGCGGCACAATGCGACGGGACAAAAGACTATCGAACCCATTATAATCAGTGATGTTGTCTACACTGGATGCGACGCAGCGCAACAAATCCCCGACAGTAAACTGATGCCTCGTTCTATTTATGACGTACCCCAAGCACTCGCAATACTTCTCATAGGAAGGACAAATGGATTTGAAACAGTCGTGTCAGTTTTACTTTCTTCTGTGGAACACAAAAGAAGATATTTTGAAAATGTCTTCTTTTTTTTGATGCAGGATCTTCACACTTCACCTGTATTCCTATTGAAGACCTTGGTGTTTTTAGGTACTCTTCCGCCCTGGACACCAGCACAGCTTTATCACAGGTCATTACTGAGCTGTGGCTGTCTGTGGAGGGGTGTCTCTTTCCTGCCATCGCCATGGCAGCCGCTTCCATGGCAATAGTGACGGCCTTGGCGCTGTCCAGACTGTCAGTGGAGTTATAAAGTGCTCGACCCAAACTCAGACTCAACCCATCAGAACCCCAGAGGCCTGTGGGATAAGCATAAAGAGAGGATGGTGTTATTTTGAGGACATATAAAGAGACAGTGAGGTTGTGAATGATGCAATGTTCAGAATTAAAGGAAAATTCCTTAAAAATTAAAGAAATATATTAGTGAAAAAAAATTATACCTTTATTGCGTATCAACGTGATTTTAGTATGAAGGAAATCGCTTACTAGCCTTTACGTTAAATTTTACAACTTCGTTACCTGGACAACATAAAGGCTAAAAACCTAAAATTATAAGAACATTACAGCTCAAATTTTAATGTAAGTGCTTTTATTAAATGATAAAGCTTCACAGTTTCCCAAAATTTGCCTTTTTGCTTTATATATTACAAATGCCTCACTATAACCAACTATAGCCATGTTTGTTTGTTTGTTTGTTTTTAAAGCAAGGGGTGGGTGGAATTGTTTTGTGTGGTGATCAACATTACACCACAAATGCTGTCGATTGAGCTTAACTTGTATTTCTATCATGGCAACTCTCAGAGAGATTGGCATGGTAATGGTAATGGATATGGTAATGTTAATGTATTTGGTCTTGGCGGTATAGATCTGCCACACTGCTGCTGCTGCAGAGGAAGTACTGAGAAGTTGCTACTGCCAATACTTTCACAAACATGCTGCTGTGTGAGCATGTAAGACATGCAACATGTAACATACATGAAATAACCACCGCAGCAGATCTATACAGGTGGAGCTGGGGAAGGTGGAGGGTTTCTGAAAGCACGCTGCAGACTTGCAAACACTACCCGTATTTGAATGTTGAGCCGCAGCTCATTGGCCGCTGATGCAACAGCAACCAATCAGCTGCGCTATGTAGATAACGATGTGATCCCTACCAAATTAGTTAAGGACCTATCAGCCTGCGCCATCTAGAGTTTCATGCCAGGTTGGTATTAAACCTGGACGCTCCCTCATTGTTTGCATAGTCAGAAGTATGGTAAATGCATGTATTATTTAGTTGTTATAATACGGAGTTGTTATTGTAAACTAAAACTAAAACTATTAAAATTTGTATTCGGGTAACTGAAATAAAGCTAAAATTAAATATTAGATGAAAAACTTAAACTTAAAAAAAACCCATAAAAATAGAAATGCTGCCTTGGCAACAAAATTAAATAAATTTAAGTTGAAGTACTAAAATTACTAAAAATACAATTTAAAAAAATTAAAAGCTATATAAGATTTTTATTAAATGAATAGAAAAAACATAAAATCACACAACAAAATGACAAAAAATAAAAATTAAAGCTGATAATAAAATAAAAAAAAGCTAATAAATAATACTACAATAGCACTGTCCACCTCTGGCCAGCTGTCCCTCGTGGTAGGCATCCTGCGTGGACTCTGTGCTGCTCTGCGCTGTGATGGAGATGAGGGGTTTCGAGGTGGAACGAGGGGGCACGGGTGGAGGGGTCCTCTTATAGGTGGGTGTACTGGGTGTGTAGGTGACCGCTGTTAGAGGGAGAGGTTTAAAGTCAAATATCTCCTGTATATCAACATGATGGTACCAAATATTCAAGATCGGAGGTAGACCAAATGTAAAACTTTAAGAAACGGCCAACACCAAATTAATCGGCAACTATTCTGAATATTGAACATATTGTAGTACACAAATCTTTAGTGCTGATAAATGTGTCATAAATGAGCCTACTGACTTAATTATAGCTAGTTATATATATACATAATTATAACAAAAACTCCCTCTTCATTAATAAGGGAGAAAAACAGTGAGAAATGGCACTCTGATTACTCTTGTAAACAGACTGTGAACCCTGCCATGCGTTCTGAGCAAAAGGTTATCCACAAATCTTTTTCTGCTCTAATCCACACAGCTGGACCAGGCAGATAAATGAATCTTTGATTTGGATGTGTCCTCTAATTGAGTTAAGAGTTTCGAGGAGAAAATGAAATAAGCACAACCATTCAAAAGTTTGGGGTCAGTATGTTTTTGTTTTCCTTTCTTTTCTTTTTTTTTTTGAAAGAAATTGACAGAAAAGACATTTAAAATGTATTCATTAAAGAATCCTGAACAAAATGTATTAAACCCTGCTTAACCACGTCTCATCAAATCAGCCAGCTTTAAAAACTCACAGAAAGGTCGTGTGAACAACTGAATCAGAAAGACTGCTTGAATGAAAGAGAGATAAGGAGAGATTGAAAGAGAAAGATGGATCGTAACAAAGTGGTAGTGGAAGAGAGAGCGAGGGAGCGAGAGAGAGAGAGAGAGAGAGAGAGAGAGAGAGAGAGAGAGTTTGAAGGGCCGAGAATGAATGAGAAAGGAGGAGAAGGAGAGAGCGGAGTGATTCAGCAGCACTGGTACAAAAATAGATGTTACAGCCAAACAAATAACGCAACAGGGACTCATAACTCTCTCTGTGCTGCCTGTTTTATCAAATGAGCTAAGAGTGATGACACCGTGCTTTCATCGTTACGAAGAGAGAGGAAGAGAGGAAGGGGGAAATGAGAGAGAACGAGTTTGTGAGAGTGCTTCACACTGACTAAACTAGTGATTACAAGGTTGCAAAAGAACAGTGTTAAAGTTAGTGACACTCATCTTGTTTTAAGTTCGATGCACTCAAAAAAATCATTAGACAGCTGTAAATGGTGAAATTTAGGCAAGGGAGACCTGACCAATCACAATTCAGTATCCAAATAGATGTGAAGAAATTAAACCAATCACAATTCTGTATGCAAATACCACAGCGATATCACTGTCAGTTAGAATATGAATGCTGAACATTCTTATCAATAGTCTGTAGAGTGCAACAGTCGGGTCCCGGAAGTAAAAATTCCATAATTATAATTTTTTTGGACAGTGGATTTTTTGTTTTTGTTTTGAAGCCATCAGTCCGCAATAATTATTAATGATTCCTGGTGAAAAACTATATAACCCATGATCCTGCAAGAAAATCCACCAGACATTTTCCACCAATAAGAGAACTGAGACAAACAAATCTTGCCAAAATAATTCTTCATGGAAGTGTGTGGGAACACTCCCAAGAATTATTTTGACTAATTATTTTGGCACCGTGAATGGCATAGTCTATCTTTATGCTCCTAAACTACTAAAATATTTGTATAAACATTTATTGTTTCTTTACATAATCAACATCTTTAAATCAAAAGTTTTTATATTTATCCAAGGTTTTTACTTTGATTATATCATTCATAATAATTCATGGGATTATAAGTCTTTCCCTCATTAAAGACTTTTTTTTTTTTTGCTTCAAATTTACGTTTGTAATGCTGTGATTCACCTCTTAGCTGGTTAGTTTGGTTTGAGGCTTATAACTCTTAAACAAAGGCTGTTTTAAAATTCAGAATAGGCACAATGATATACAGTATTTAATTATGTTGATGCAGGTACTTGAACATGAACCCTATTGAAGGATGAATATGCTGAGTTAAAGCTATAATGTAAAGATGAGTGGTGTCTGTACCTGGTGGCTGTTGGGAAGGACGGTCCACGCTGCCTGAAGAAGGGAGATGGAACTGAATTCCTATAAGCAAACATACACATAAACCTTTTGAAGCCAGACCACACTCACACACAGACATACAGACACAAACATACAGTACATACATACATACATACAACATTTTGAGCTCAGTACACGTACATCAAAACTGAATTTTGCATCATGGGATTTGATTTAAACAGAGGTAGTTTACAGTTAGAAAATTAGAAATTAATAACAAAACACCTGATGAAAAGTGATCATCTTTTGAATAATAATAATAATAAAAAAAATCTTCCACTGTGTATTTAAGAGACCACATACATCAGACCCAAAACCACTAAAAAACCAAACTAAAAAAACAAGTCACTTCAACCTAAACTAAACATCTCATGAAAACTGCATGAGTTCAGTGTTGCTTCCAGAACCTTCTGATCACTTGTTCTTTTGTGTAATGTCACATTGAATTATTTGCAATGACATCTAAAGTGTTGCTGCTTGTGGTAATTTGATCAGCTATAAACTTGTCTACCTGTAGGGCCTTTATTATAGGAAATTAATATTATAATTACATCAGATCAAGTAGTATAATAAAGCTTACAAACAAAAGGATGCGTACATGTGAGAACTGAGCAGAGAGAGGTACTGTAGCTTACAACAAAGTGTTTAAAAACACCCCTGGTTCAGAGTCCACTATGCAACGGCCTAAAACAATTGATGTTCTGATGTAAAAGTTCTTGTTTTATTATTTAATGAAATTAATAACATTCACTTAGTTACAGATCATCATGATTGCAGACATTTAAGTTGATCTCAGAAAAACCAACAATCAGCTGACAGAAGTGAAGATACAGAGAGATAAAGAGGCTCGTTTTCACATGGTTTTTCAGGCTTCAAGATGTCTGTGGTTAATATTCGAAACCTTAAAGTCCAGGTGGTTTCATTCTGAAATTTTGAAGCCATTAAGAAAGAGGAAAAAAAAAATCACAGTGGCACAACAATATTGAGGCTGGGTGGTTAAAAGCCCACATTCATGAGCCAGACAAGGCACACAATGCACAAGCAGCCAATGAAATGTGCAGTACCAGGAAACCCCTCAAAGAAACACTGCTTTTACTACACTTAAATGACCCATAAGGCTCTGTCAGGTATTTCCAACCCACTGAAAAGACTTGCAATGACTTAATATAGTGGGGATGGGACCAATGAGCATCTTAATGTGTTTATTTGTTTTGCTACAGTCAGTTTTGTCCTGCACTTTAAGCACCTGTGGGTCTGTTCTAGATATGTATGTAAAACCCACTTTTATTACTTAAGAAATAGCTCTCCAGCACAGCAGAGGGCAATGTGTGGACAATGCTTAAAATAAGGCCTGAGAGCTCCGGTATGAATAAAGGAAGACCTGTTAGCAATGGCTAAATCCCAATACGCATGCTAATTGTATGATATAGTATATAAGATAAAGATTAGTGTCCACTGAATCACAAAATTGCATACTATTTCTAGTGAATGTTCAAAATATGCATCTGCCTGTGCTTTGTAGGTTAATATTTCCCACAACCTCTTGCGCTACACAAGAAAATCGTGGTCGCCATTTGTAATGACTCTTTGATGCTGTATTAAGACCATTTTATGACCATACTGTATACATAGTTGTGGTATGCGAACTGGGAATTAGCCAAGATTTCCATTCTAACATTGAATATTTACAGATTAAAGATATGTTGCCAAATTTAATTTGTAGGGAAACACATTTAAAGTCTTTATAAGCTTTTAAAACCACCCAATATTTGCACTGTTCTCAAAACTCACTGTAAATGTCTGTCAGTTGGCTGGCTGACTAACAATAAAGCAGAGAGCCCTGAAAATCCAGGCTTTAAATAAATAAACAAGCAAATAAATCTAAACATAATTAGATGCATTAGCTACAACCACTTGATTAAAAAATACTTTTCTCTACTACTAATAATGTAAAACTGCAATCTCAACTACATTAACTACTTCAAGAACTACTTCAGTTTTAGTATGACTCTGTCATACTGATCAGATGTAAACTGTTGCTAATAATTAGAATGCTAATAATTTATCACTGTATCCGGTTTCAAAATTTCCTCTGATTGTCAGATACAAGGTCATTGCATTACATTTGTCGATACAAACCAAATCTTAATTGTTAGAGATTGCCTTTTGTATTTTCTTTAGTACCCTGATATTCCCTCGCATACATGTACATAATATTCTTAATAATACAAACAAGACTGCTGATTTGACATTAATAGCTTCAGTCACCATATCGGCACAAATAAACTGGCATCTTGTTTTAAAGATGGGGAGCTCTCATAGCAGTTAATGAGAGCTGCGTGTGTCATGTTATTCATATTTGCAGGAAAGATCACTGGATACAATGGGCTGTACAATTAAAATAATACACGGAATCACTGGGAAATATATTATATGTGGAAATAATAAGGATGCACAGTATTTTGTTTCTCATTTATAATAATAGGTGTGGATTTGCAAGATTAGCATCGATTTGTAAGATAATTAATTTTGTTTAAAAGGTTACAACTAACTGTACAAGTATACCAGTTACCTCAAAGTGCGTGTTTATACCACAGGTATGCAATTTTGTGGTCTGCAGATCTATATCCCATTTTTACACATCCCATGTTCATGTAATCCCAGCAGATTAACAGAGCGTCAAACATCAGTAACCAAATTCCTTAAATGTAATTCACCTTAAGAAATATCCATTTAATATTAATATCTGATATATTTCCACATATTATGAATATGCCCAGAAAGAGAATCCAAAAATATCACATTCAACATGTCCTATTTCCCACCAGACCTCTGTAAGATTTGAGCAAAAACAAAGAAAAGAAAGAAAAGAAACAGTACTCACTTTCACAGAGTTTCGTAACATAGACGTTGTATCTTTGAAAATTTCACAGTAGGCTACTAATCTGTCCTCCACTTTAACAGTGAGACTTTGGCTCTGAAGACATTGAGTAAAATGGAATAAAGGATGCCATCATTCACACCAGAGAAACAACCACTATATTACATTCAGAGAAAAAAAAGATTATTAAAATCCTTAAGATGTATACAAGCGATATGCAGTTGTTTCAGGTCTTTGGTCGACATCCACTTTATACTCTGTTTTGTTCCATCTGAAAAAGTATTCTCCCTACCCCCCATCCTCTCAGAGCATGACCAAGGAACAAATTTCTGGTTTAACCGGGACCAGTTCATACAGAGATTTATTTTACAGTTTACTCTGTATTTCTAAAGTTCATTGGAGAGAGAGTCTTGACTGGAAATCTTCGTTCTCTGCCAAAAAACAATCACAGTATTTACTAAAATACATTTCAGTCTCTGTAAAGCCAGAGAGTGTCCCTGGAGAGGAGTGAAGTTCAAGGTGACTCACCAGTTTTGCAGTATAAATAGGTGCTGAATATCTGAAGTACACTAATGCAGTCCCACTGCTGTCATCAGACATATTTTAGCTACAACCCCCCTCATGACTTCATCCATGCCTTAATTGTAACAATGTCTTATCCCTTCTACTTTTTCCCTTTTAACACTCTCTACTTCGCATTCTCTCTTATATAATCACACACACACATTGGGGGAGACAGACCTGTAAACATCTTGCTACATAACCTAACAGTCTTACATTCTGTCTATAAATATTATATATGATTTTCTATTGCACACCCCGTGTAGCTCCATGCACTTTTTGGTGAGCTCAGAGTGACAGTGACATATAAGACATCACTGAATTGTTTGAGTATTTCTTGTGGTAAATTTCCATACTGGCACTCCGTGACATTGGCTGCCGTCCACGTGCTTTCCGCTGCCATCGAATCCATAGGAAATCCCTACCGGATAGTGAATGAGAAGGGCTGCTTATGGCTGCTGTTCCCTTTGGTGACCCATTATCACTTGTTTCGCTCTTAGATACGTCTAAAGCTGACTGGAGCTCCAACAGGGATAAATTGAAGGGGTGCACAGTCGCTGGGTCTATGGTAGCAAGTCCAGGTGGATTCAGCTCATGTGACGTTGGTTCATCCATGCTAGTGACTTCGGGATCAAACGTATCTGACTCAACTGAGCACAGAACGGCAGAGTAGAGAGTCTCAGACTCCAGGTGAGCTGATTCCACAGTGTCTGGATGTATTGGGAAATGTATCATCGGGTAAGGAGAATCTACATTCTGGCCTTCTTCTTCTTCAGAGTAGGACTCTGGGATGTTAATGGCACTACCTTCTTCAGCAAAAACCATAAATGTTTCCTTTTTGGACCACAAAACAAGAGCCTGAGTGTCTAGTTCATGTGCAGCTGGCTTTTGACAAGTAGGAAAATGAGGTTCAGGACTTGTTGGGTTTGATATGTCAGACTCTGTTCGGGATTCAGGCTCTGGAGTGGCAGGTTGGAGATAAATGGTGTCCAGTAGTTCTGGAAAGGGTGGTTCTTGTTCTGTAGACTCACAGGAATATTCATAGACAGTTTCTGGGGTTGGAGGATTTGGCAGAGCCAGATCTACAGGACCTGGGCTTTGAGAGCCAGAAACATTGAGCTCAAGAGATTCTAAACTTGGCCATTTTAAGTCATGAAGATTCATAGAATCTGGGGTCATTGGACTCAGGACAACAGAGTCCAATTCTAGTGATGTGAAGTCCATAGGTTCTTCGTCTGTATGACTCAACAATAATGGTTGCATGGATTCTAGAACTGACTGTTCCTGTGTAGACGTGCTACCAAGGTCCATTGTATATGGACCAGGTTGTTCCGGAGATTCTTGAGAGGGCCGATCAAGAGATTCTTGGGGTGGAGAGCCAGTATCATCCAGATCCAGTTTAGGCCACTGCAAACTGGCCAGGTTCACTAGTTCTACATTTGTGAAGTCTAAAACAATGGATTCCACATGCTCAGGAGTTGATGACTTCGTAAAGCAATATGGTTCTACCTCTGGCACTGGTTCTGGGGGATCTGGAGGACTCATTGAGTCCGAATCTAGATCAGGCCAACAAAGTGACGCCACATCAATAGGATCTGGAGGGGTAAGATTAGCAAAAGTGGGGTCATCAATCTCTGCTAATTCAGAGTTGGGGTCAGTTTGAAAAAATGGTGAAGAGGCCGAGACGTGCAGGATATTTTTATCTGCAGGTTCTGAGGGAGACATGGAAAAAACATTGTGATCAACTGGTGAGGGGCAGTTAACCGCTGCGTCTGCCGTGTTCTGTCGCACCAGTGTCTTGCTTCCTGCCTGGGTGCTGACAGACACTTGAGGAGCAGCTGTCTGGGTTTCTCTTACCCAGCTCGGTGACCAGGTGCTGTAATGTTGCGTAAAGGTGGAAAAGTTCATGTTAAAGGCTCTGAGCTCTGTGCACAGATCCTTTCTGAGATCAGCTAACTCCTTACGCATGGCTGACACATCATCCCTCCACTGCTGGCTGATGGCCAGGGCTAGATCTGCCGTCTCCTGGACACTTGACTGAACAGGGCGCGGCCTGATGGGTGCACTCGTTTTCAGCGGGGGTAACGAGGGAGACGTGGTGGGTGAGCTATTACCATAAAGGGTGCTGGATTCATCTCCTCTCCCACGGAAGCCTGTATCCCCACAGGCCATGGAGGTTAAGTCTGGCCCCTCGCTGAGTAAATTGTCCTCATTAAGCAAACCAGTGCCCTCCAGCACATCATTTCCCTCTGGAAGAAAAATATAAAAATGCCAGTGTATATAATGTGCCCAGTGGTGAGGCCAGCTGGTGATTTGTGCTGTTTGCAGGCTCCATTTAGAGTTCAACCAAACATGTGTGAGCCAAAATCAGTTTCAGGCCAGATCAGGGTTAAATCTTTTTT
The DNA here is from genome assembly GCF_951802725.1 of Rutilus rutilus. NCBI lineage: Eukaryota > Metazoa > Chordata > Actinopteri > Cypriniformes > Leuciscidae > Rutilus > Rutilus rutilus. The sequence goes on along the minus strand of NC_140226.1, from coordinate 20,374,906 downwards.
GTGTGAATGATGTTATCACACAGGTCAGATAAAAATGTTAACAGTCCATTGCAGGGATATGGGAATTCATTATTTATAAGAAAAAGAGAAGTATGTACACACTTTAAATAGAAGGGCTTTGTAAAATTGTACAAATTGTTTTGAGGTTTGCTCAGTATGCAACAAACGCAATCTCAACTCCCTGGTTTTAGGTGACGGGAGCTAGTTACTGTGAGTTATTGTGATCACGCTAGCAAACAGATCCCATTTTGACTCACAGCTCTGTTATTACTCTGCCTTCTCACTCCATACGTTATTTGCATATTCATCTCTCAAAGCACAAAACAGAGAACTGAAGCCTGAGGACACCTGCAGGGGATAATAACAACGGCATCTCATAGAGCATTACCAGGTCCCTCTGACAGAGCAGGTCTGTGCTTTGTGCCTTGAAAGGAGGCAATTGCGAGCAAAAGCTTTCCGTTTCTTTTTTTTTGTGTGTGTGTGTCTCAACAAAGCAGGTATGAACCCTATTGAACATGAGCGGTCCACTGACCAGGTCTTTACTGGGGGAATCATTGTCTTCAACCGGTACCTCGACACACAAACAGCCAAATTCAAACAAAAAAATTAGCTCATTGCTTTATCAATAGTTTAACACATGCAATTTTTGTGATCAGTGATTGTATTCTTTGAAATATTCCTTGCCCAGTCACTGTTGCAAAATATATATGAGACTTACTATAATGGATTTAGTCAAATTAAGCTCAAAATCAAGTGTTTTTAAAGAGATTCCCTTTGTGAGAAAGCCAATATTGCTCGTTATACTGCAAGCATATTTCAGTGAGAAGGCAGTGCAAAAAAACGCTAGAGCATATTTACTACATATTTTCTGTCAAAAATTTTTGGCCTTAATTCACAATAACACTTAATTATATTTATTTAGGAGGCTTGTTTCACTACTGACCCTTAAACCGCCTGAAAACTCAAACGCTCAAGCACGGCTTCAGTTGCGGACCCTGTGGGAGAGAGAACTCAAAACTGATACGTTTAAAACCAGCTTCCACAGCCGGAAGAGAAAGTGAGAGGGAAAGAGAGAGAAAGAGGTAGAGACTAGGAGATGTGCGAGAGTGAGAAACAGAAAGCCCACAGAGTGACAATCATCCGACTGAGAAACATTTTGGGATCGCAATACACACCACCTTGTGTCTCCATCATTGTTTTTCACCCCCTCCCTGTCTGTTAGCCAAGAGTCAACTGAGGCAGAAAATAGGACAAGGTAGAGATCCAAATTGAAAATCTTGAGAGACAAAACACACAGTGGAAGAATAAAAAAGGTCATATCTTAATTTGGACACAGTATAACAAAAAAAAAATTGGATGTTTCACTTTTCACCATTTTATTTTTTGCCACAATATTTGGGGATTGAATTCAATAGGGTTCATATTCTTATGCTCTGAGGCACACCAGCACTTACCTCTGGGTTTTGAAGCCTTACACAAAACAATCACTCTGCAGTAAGCAGTTCACATGCATGCATGCCATGCTACATGTAAAACGATGCATTCATTCAGAAATAACCATTTGAACAGCTTTTCCACTGATCTGAATCTAACTGGGAAACACCATACTCTTCAATGCTTTCATAGGGTTCAACATTTACGCTCTTAATAATTAAGTCATGCAAATTTTATATTCATGAAATTCATGAAATTATGTAATCACTGAGCTAAGCACTTTTGTTTTCAAACTGACATTTTCTTAATTAAATTGCTCATTCATCGTTTTGAAGGTTACAATTGTATTACCAGAAACTGTATTCATAAAAACTGATTCAGGTATGCCTTAAAGCTTTTAAGATCAGAATCAGACTATGTAAAATCAAGTTACTTATCAGTTGGCCATTAACTTTAATAGGACATGTGAGTCAAATTGTAAGTAGCAAAAGAACCGTCAATTGTAATATATATAGCATTCACAGCTTTTGAATTATTTTTGTATTGTTAAAGGCAAACCTAAGTCACTGAATACAGTAAGTAAGTTATCTGGAATACTGCTACTGCCACAACTCCTGCTTTGAGACAAACACAAGCCGAGACCAGACAAAGGTGTGCATGGTTATCCACAAGGAAAGCCCACTTACCTGTGGTGGACCTGATGGTGGAGGTTACAGTTGATGATGTCATGGAGGGGACGCAGTCATCGTCCTGTGAGAATCCAGCCTGGATGGCTCGCAGGTAACTGTGGCTGCGTGTCCTGAAACAGCCCGGCAAGTCCAAAGCATCCATTGCCTGAGACTCCACCTCGCTGAACACGGATTCACACACCGACTCAAACTGTCCATTAACCTCGGTCTCGCTCACCTGCAGAAACAGAAAAACCGAGTCAATATCTCTCAGCATGTTTCTTCTAACCATCCACCCTTACTTTTTTCATCTGGCTGCTTTCTTCCATTTTCATGGCTTTATTTGCTGTTAGGCCTATATTTATCCCTCAGTCCCAGTGTTCAGTCTAATCTTATCTACACAGGACTGTACAGTACGTGAGATAAAAATTGTGATATTGTCACGGCAGAATCTCTGCAGATCAAACATTAAGTCTTCCTGCAGAAGACGGAGGAAATGAAATGCTTTCTTTAAATCCTTCCCATTCCTGAGCAATAACTGGTTAGATCGACTTGAAAAATCTGAGATGAGCATCTTTGTGATAAAGCGATATATCTAGTCAAGCTGAACTTGCCTGATAGGATTCTTACTAGCCATCAGATTCCCATTTAGCAATCTCTAAAATCCAAGATTGCTATCAAGTTCCATTGAAAGGGAATTATCCTCTAATGACCACAGCAAGCCACTGATGGTGCTTAGAAATCCAGAGCAAGCGAGAGTGTGTGCAAAATGAGGGTCCGAAGAAATAAAAACCATGTTGTAAGACCTCAAGACAAATCAATACAACCCACATTACTTCACTTTCAGAGAGATTTAGATGTTAGAGGCTGATAAATCTGGCTATTTAGAAACAGACAAACACGATAACACTATATTGTATATAAATGGGAAAATGGGGCCTAAATCCTCCGTAAGTGTTGTATTTTTCTGCACTGTTGACGAGTGTGAAAAACCCTAGATTACTTTAAGCTATGTGAAGCCGAGCAGATGTGACTCTCACCTGGCTGACTTGGCTGACGCAACTGGCCTGGCTCAGGGTACTGACCGCTCTCATGTAGCTCTGGTTCCTGGAGCGGAACTTCGGCGAGTTGTAGTTGGGAGATGGTTCCAGTGTGATGCTGGGATGGATTTCCCTAGAGGTCTGAAGATGGTAGCTTTGACTATGCAGTGAGACATGCAGTGAAGATGACAATGAAAGGAAGAGAAGGTAATAAAAAAGAAAGTGAATTATATACTCTATCTATCTATCTATCTATCTATCTATCTATCTATTTATCAACAACTAAGGATTACTACATAAAGGATCATGTAACAACTTTTACATTATTTATCTATTTCATTTACAGCCATCATCTCTTTCTGATTCAATGCAAACTAAAAATGGCATTTCGATTGGCTGTGCTGAAGCATCCAATCAATGCAAATTAGAGGCTACTTAATGAGCCACTGTACCTGTGCAATACTCAATACTACCTAGAAAAAATACAACATCACATGACTCCCCAAAAGAGAAAGACAGAGGAAAGGAAAAAAAGAGTAATGCTATTTCACAAAAGTTACTCAAAATACCCTCAAAAAGTTACTCAAAAAGAGTTGTCTTTACTGAATAACTTGTATTTAATGACTTTTATTGTCTAAGCATGCATCAAAGTCTACACTACCTTTGCAAGTTTTGAGCAGCTAAGTGTGTGTCTGCTCATATTCACCTTAAATCTGCGGTGATATTGGTGAGGTATTTGACCATGTCCCGGCTTGACTTGTCCAAACGGTACGAGCTGTGAACGGAGGTGAAAGGCTTTTAAGGGTTGAAAGAAGGATTGAATGACACACCAACAAGTTGATTAGAAAATCGAAATGGTGAAAGTAACAGTTAATAAAATAGTTTCAAACTCTGGTTGTGTCTGTCGGAGTTTGGGATTAGTTAAATAATCGTTCCCGCACAATTCACACTGCAGCTATCCCCTCTAGGAATATAATCACACTTTCTCCCACTCTCTCTCAACTCCAATCTCCTGAGATCTGCAGAAATGTGCACACAAACACATTCCTGAACCCTCAGTGTAGATCGTGGTGACATTTCTGCTGTGAGTTTCTGCTGGGCAAGTAAGAAACAGACCACACAAGCAAAGCTCAAATGATTACCATTCAGCTATTGTTTAGTTGCTGGAGAGCCAACAGACAAAACCAAGGCTCATTCGAATCTGAGATCTTAGTAAGAAAAGATGGTTGGAGTGTTTGCTGATGAAGTTACAGAGCGTGAAGAGACTCTTCAGGACGCAGGGAAGGATTTGATGCTGCTGTTGGTGATGCTTGAGCTCTGAGCTCTAAAAATCAATACAGTCAATGTGTCTCCCTCGGTTTGCACGGTGTGAGTCCTTCTCTGCTGCTGCGGGGGACATTTCTAAGGCTCTGTCTCATGCTGTAACTACAACACACTCTGAACCTCCACAGTTAAACTGCAGAGGGCAGATGTTCAGCGTGTGTAAGCTCATCTCTGCAGGGAGTTTCATTAGAGCTGTATCACGTATTAAGTTATTTTGAATCTTTTTAAAAAAGAAAAGGAAAACTATGCATTAATTTGCCAACAGAATGAACTTTTCTCAATGTGCCCAGCAGGTTGTTAAAAATCTAAGCATAATTACAAATATACTGGGAGATTGCAAAGGACTCTAAAGCAGTTATGAGTGGGTTGTACTCATTTCATGGTGCCATTCGAGACCACTGCACTTTACAGTGCTGTATTGAACTGATGATCTTAACACTGATTGGTGATGAGCTCAGTGTATCTCTTCATTTTGCTGAGCTTCTGCTAGCTGTGTGTCGTCAGCACCCTCTTACAGTCTTCCTATATTCTCTGGGGATTTCCAACAGCGGGTCTCGGCCACGCAGAGATAAATGATGCTGTTTTAAGTGATCAGCTTGCATGCACTCTAAAAGCTTAGCATGCTTTGATATGTTGTCACTGCATCATGACATCCCTTGCCCTGCCAAATCTGCACTGTTCCATCAGAATGTACTGCTGTTCTTTCCTTAGTGGAAAATGTAGCATTCGATCTGTTCCAAAACATAGTGAGCCAACCTCCAGCATTTTACTGTTTGTAAGACTGCAAAGTTGTTCTAAAAGGATTGGCTAAAGATATTGCAACATTTTATATCCTTTAAAATGGAAAAAACAAAAACAAATTATAAATAAAAATTTTATAATAAACAAAAAAAAGTCAAATCAATGGGCAAATCAAGGCTCCAAAAATATAGAAATATATTGACAGACTGTATATTTTTGGAGCCGTGGTGTGCCGACTTTTATTCATGTGTTTACTATAATTTATAACATAACAGAGACAATATTGGGTAAATATATATAGGGTACAACAGGGCTAAAGGCACACCGGGGTAAAAAGCACTTTTGACTTTATTCTCTTTTAAACCCCAAACCTCTTTTAAATTCTGGTCAGTACTTTTCTTTTGTACTTTTAGTACTTCTCAGTACTAACCTCTTTTGATTTAGTCTTTAATTTGGCTGATTCTTGACGCGATCGCTAACTGCAATGCAAAGTTGATTGTGCGCTAATTTGATCTAATATTTGATTTGATGTGGTAGATTTATGTAACAAATGAGAAGTGATAAAAAATATAGTCTATATCTTGTTAATGTTTTTTTTGTTGTTGTTGTTCAAGGTAATTAAAGCAACAGTTTTTCAATAATGGAAGAATATGTAAAAGTATGGTATTTGGGGTAAAAGGCACCCTTGCTGTTAGGGCTAAAAGCACAATAATTAATATGATAATAAATAGCTGCCTGACTTTTCCTTTGGTTGACATAACATGGTAAGATTCAGATGGTAAATAATATATATCAAATTGGGTGTCCACCATAGAGATAATCACCATATTTATAATGAAATCATCGTATTTAAAAATATGATATTAATCATTTCATATGAATAAAATATCATCTGTATTTTCTACTACTGTAAAGCTTTATTCATTTTTTTTTTATATAATTTTGTTTCTGTATTATTTAAAATGAACTTGTTTTAATGACAGTATATTTTTTGTACAAAAATGAATTATTTTATTTATCAAAATAAACCAAAAATAGTACAAAGCTAAAGTGATTGTTTTGAACAAGTATTAACTTAGACATTATTAATGCCAAAGCTGGATTTTCTTTGTCACTTGATCCTTCAGAAATTATTCTAATATTCTGAATAAGTGCTCAAAAACATTTTTTATTATTAATGTTGAAAACAGTTGTGCTGCCTAATATTTTGTGAAAACCATTTTTTTTTTTAAATTAAGGATTCTTTGATGAATAGACAGTTCAGAAAAACAGCATTTTTTAGATACATAATTTTTCATGTAAGAATGCAAAAGTCTTTACTGTCCCTTCTGAGCAATGTAATATGTCCTTGTTGAATAAAACTATTAATTTCTTTAAGTGCAAGGTTTTGAAACAGAGACATTTGCTGCTTCCGAAAGCTTAAGCGGCTGATTTGTTGCCTTGCTGCTTTAATCAGGCATGACTATGAAGGCAGCGTTTGCGCATGAAGATACTTCACAAAACTGATTTCAGACAAACTTCAGAGGCAGCGTAAAGTTTTAATGATCTACAACAAAATAGAGAGAGCTTTGGTGATAACTAAGCGAATATTTAATAACTATAACAGTAATTTCACGCTAGAAATTACATCAAAAGTGGGACAAATATAGGTAAAAAATGAACATTTACACAAACTGACCACCAACCGCATATTGTCAGATGCTATATTTATTTTTTAGCTGAACTGTCACGGGATTGAACGCTCAGGATTGTGGGATATCAAAGGCAGCAAATGATTCATCTATGCTGTTTTCAAAAATCCATTAGATAAAGGTATCTCAGTAGACAGGATACCTTGAGTAGAGCGATCACTGGATTCAGACCTGCCTTATTGCCGTCCTACCTCTGTATTCGGACGCAGCCATTGAGTTTTCAGCGTATCAGTAATCTACAATCAGTAAGGGCAATCAGAAATGCTTAAGCATGCATCACACAAGATGGAAGATCAACAAGAGCATATTTAGGCAGATTGCTGGCCTACAACATCATCCTGCACATGTTGTTTGGAGCTGATCAGATGGCCTGTTGAATCTTAAGCTTGTCTTCTCAAGTCAGATTTTCATAACAGAAAGCAACAGTGGGTGACTCATTTCCTCTAGATTCAATAGCTCGGTTTGAATAGACAAAAAGTGCCAGAACACGGCCCAACATTTAGTTTGTTTGTGCAGAATCATTTCTTGAGTGACTGCTGAGACGTGGATCAAAGGATCTCCAAAGGAATGAGCATTAATTTTAGATCACAGTGAACTCACACTAAACTAGTTTAACAAAATGATATCACAGTGGTCTCATATGGTGAGCTCACAGCATGAGTGCACTGTGAACTCACATTGTGATCACAGTATGAGTTCACAGTTTGAGCACATAGTGAGTGGGCTGTGACCTCACATTGTGACCACATCAGTATCCTGGGAGCTCATGGTGAGATCACTGTGAGATTAAATGGTTGACTGGGTTGGCTTTCGGCTGCGCATGAAGAAAGTTTTACAGATAAATATATTCTTCTTGGTAGAGATTACATTTCAACACGTTTAAACATAAATCACAGTCACGTACTTAAAGTCCCCCTGTGGTAAAAATCCAGCTTTTAATGTTGTTTATATGTCTATGTGGTGTTTTAAATAAGCTTTAAGACAAACCATGTGCAACTTCATGTCAACACCATTGCTGAGTATTTTCTCCTTAAAACTGCAGTGAACCAAAGACAGTCTCAAAAACACAGTTTTGAAATCGCTGGTGTTTTTCTGACGTCACAAACTACCTTGTAACCAATCAGGTCAACGTGTGATCGTCAATGAGTGGATCTCTGAGCTGGTGCGAGTGAGTGGAGGCGGGGCTAATTTGCATATCCATAGAACCGCGTATACTAAATGAGGCAAGGGTGTAGAGTTACATTCAAGCTATTTTAAGGCATGAAGAATTTTGTCAACTTTTTGTAATTTTGACGATCAAAGATGAGTTTTAAGGGATAAAATTATTGGGGGACTTTAAGACTTTTTATACTTAGATCTAATCATCTTACCCATAAAGATATTAATTGCTTCTTTTCTTAAAATGGCAACAAAAAACAGCTCTCTGGAGAATGAATGAGGTCTACTTTTATTAAAGGGACTGTGAAATTCTTAAAAGTTGCCAGTGCTAATAATTTCTTACCTGAATGTAACTTACAGTGTAGCTAGAAATAATGGGACACATCTTTATGTGGAATCCCTGCCGCCTTACAATCTTAATACTGTATAAATATACTTTTTCATGAAACATGATGAATGCACTGTTCCATAATACATGATGAATGCACTGTTCCATGCACCTACTCAAGGGAAGAGCTCATTTGATGTGCTACACTCTCTTTCATTAGATGTACTTTGAGAGAGGCAGTCTTGCCAAATTTATAACATCATGTTTCAGAGCTCTGCATAATGGTGTACAGCCCCTGTAATACAGAGCAGAAAATAATCCTCACGTCTGGGGGAGAACAAAGGCACCAGGTGGTATTGTGCGAGAGAGCGAGTGCAGTGTAACAGGAATATCCCAAAATTCAATGTTGGCAGAAAATGGTACAATATCTGGAATGTTTACAAAAACTAGGATAAAAATATTCAAAACTTTAACTTAGTGTGCTTTAAATGTGAATACATGTGAAACTAAATGAATGTGAGTTTTTTGTTAGCAGATATTACTGAAAGTTTAGCTTATTTATGATGTATATTTAGCATCTGGCATTCAATATTCAGTGCCTGACATGACCAGCAGACTGTAGAAGGCTCTTGCTTTAGTCAGAGATGTCTGACTCACACTTGCTTTCTATAATAAACAGGATTGCTTTTTGATATGAAGAACGCAGATGCAGAGAGTTCAGTTGCAGCAGGTGTCAGTGTGTACTGAATCACTTTCAGCAGCTTATATGATTATATGCGTGTTTGTCATCATAATTGCTTCAATTTTTCACTCAAATGTACCGGTATTGCTAAATGCTGGTTTCAAGAGGTAAACCAGCCTGTCCCGTTTTCATACCGAGAGAGTCTATAATGTTCAATCTGTGATGCGACTGCAAATCATTCATGATGGCTCATAAAAACTAATTTGCATATTCAACAAAAAGGATCTCACATGTCGCAGAATGTGGGCCTCTGTGATTGGGGATAAATAACTGGTTAATGATTGCATGCCTGTTTTCTGCTTTATGACTTTGTGCATTAATCACTCTAATCTCTGATTAGATGGTCTTTCTAATGAGATTCATGGGCTGATCAAAGTTCCTACCTCTGGTCTGAAAGTTGTCTCTGCAGCACGGATTTGACGAGCGCGTCGGGTCGCACGCTTTTCTGCGGGGAGTTTTTAGGGCTGCCGTCAGAGTCTCCGCTGTCCTGATCGCCCATGGCTTTAACATAACTGCTGCTCCGCATCCTTCTGCATGGGATCTCCTCATCTCTCCCTCCCCATTCATCCTGAGGGACCTGTGCGTACACACATACTGTTTTCATATAACAGATATATAATTATAAGTTATTAAAGCATAGACACACCTACCCCACATACATATTGTCACAAAATACTGCATGAGTTGTTAGAAAATCTGTTCCCTAGTACCTCTGTTCACCTACTATTTGTTTTTGACCCTTTTCTGTCAAGGCTCGGGTTTGATCGCTCTTTTTGTTCTCTTTTCTCGTTTTATTTCTGTCTCTTCCGCATGTGACCGCGCTCAGCTGATCGCATTCTGCAATTAGCCTGTTTGCCTCCTGGAAATCTCTGGTCTTGGACAGTTCTCCTGGTTTTGACCATCTGACCTGGTTCTGGTTTTGGAGTCTGGGTTATCAGTACATCAGTCTTGCCATTCTGATTATCAGCCTGATCTAAACTGTGAGCTTGGATAGGCCTCTGGTTTGATCTCTCTGTTCGTCTGACCTCGACTCTCGCCCCACGATTGGATAATATATATGCTGATGGACTGATCTGGATTTCGACCCCAGCTTGTTTGACTTTCCCTTTGCCCACTGCCCAGAGTTGGTTCTGAGAACTTTAAGTGAAAATGGAGCATCTTAAAAAGTAGATATGTCTGTTTACGAAGCAGTCAGCAAGACCAAGAAAATAAGAACAGCGTATGCAGAAAACGGCCGGATGCTCATTAAAACAAGAGTCCAACACAATTCATTGCCAACACCGCCAACATGGTGACATTGTCACGACTGCTATCCATCACCTATACTGGCTGACATTTAATTCTTGGCACTTTCCCCAAGAACATCTTCACAGAAACCACTTATCACAGACTATCTTTACATGTGGACAGTGACTGAGTAATATTACCATTGTTGTCATGATCTCTCTTCTTGTGAATGGACAATGTCTCATTGAGATCTGATAAGTGACTGAACGATCACATGTCAGAAACAAGGCACTGACACATTTATGATGTGTCATTCTTTCGCACTAGCAGAGAACAATTTTGTCACCTAGCAACCGTTCTCATCCTCATAACCTTCATAACACTACTTTACATTGGTCCTCCGAAAACATCCTCTCTGACCAACACATCTCATCACATCAGATGAATTCATTATAAAATAGTGATAGAAGAACTCTACAGTGCTCTAACAGGAATAGTTTTTACTCCTATTGTTCAAAACTCTTTTTTCAGTGGAACATAAAAGGAGGATCTGGAAGAACTAACCTGGTCACTCTTTTCCATGTCACTACATTGAACGGAGACCGGAGATTTCAAAGCTTTCAAAAGGAACCCAAAATCACCATAAAAGTGATCCATATGACATTCCAAGTAATTCTATAGGTTTGAATAAAAAGCAATCTTAAATTTAATTTGCTACTCAATGAAGATCTTCTTGGAACATTCATAAAAGTTCAAACAATTTATTCTTCTTACACTACTATTCAAAAGTTTGGGGTAAGATTTAAAAAAAAAAAATAATAAGAAAGAAATTAATACTTGTGACAAGCAGGGCCGGTGGCGTGACTGATAATGATAACCGCACCTGGCTCGGATCTCTCACGGAGGAGCTACGGAAGCATAAAAGGAGGACCGTCGACAGTGAAGGACGAAAGAGGACCAGGCCTGGACTTTACATTACGTTTTGTTTATGTGTGTGCAGCAGCCGTCCGTGAGGGGCTGTCGCTTTTACTTTCATTTTGTTGTTTGTTTATTTTGAAATTAATTAAAGTATGTGAAATGTTCGCCGGTTCCCACCTCCTTCTTCCCTTATCAACATACCTTTTTACAATACTTTTTTTTAAGGTGCTGTTCTTTTGAACTTTCTATTCATCAAATAATCCTGAACTGTTTACAACATTAATAATAAGAAGAAATGTTTCTTGAGCAACAAATCAGCATATTAGAATGACTGGATTAATGATACACCTTTGTCATCACATGAATAAAGGTAAACATATATATATATTCAGATAGAAAACAGTTATTTTAAATTGTTATAATACTGTATTTCACAGTATTACTGTTTTTACTGTATACAATCAAATAAATGCAGCATAAGAGTCTTTCAAAAACATTAAAAAACAGTTTACTGAATCACTGATCTGGTCACAGTGGTTAACAGCTCACTGGAGGTGATGATTATTATCGACTTCAATTTTGGTCGACAAGCACAATTCTTAAAAATGTTCTTTTCTACTACAGAAAGAAAGTCAAACAAGTTTGGAATGACATGAGGGTGAGTAAATGACAATTATAGATATTTAATATTTTTTAAATAATTATTTTAACATAAAAAAAAAATAGTGCTTCAAAATACACAATTGTTAGTGAATGCAACACATTTCATTAAAGGTTGTATCAGCGATTTCAGGCCCAAACATAAATGATCACATTCATCTAATCTTCCCTAACGATCCGCTAGCTGCCCGCCCCATAAGCATGCCGTCAAAAAAACGCGTCTCTGTAGTCAGCCTAGGCTCTGAGATCTGCACACAAAAACAGTTGGTTTCACCACCACTCAAAACCAAAATAAATAGTGTTCCAACCAATCACCGACAGGGGTGGGTGTTGTGAGGTTTTGCGCTCGTGCACGGCTGCCTATGATTTTTTTTGACGGCATGCTTATGGGGCGGGCAGCTAGCGGATCGTTAGGAAAGATTAGGTGAATGTGATCATTTATGTTTGGGCCTGAAATCGCTGATACAACCTTTAAGGATTTGAATCAAGTGAACCACAGTATACAGTTGTAATCAAAATCATTCAACCCCCATTGCAAATCAGGTTTATTGACAAAATTTACAGATTTTCAGCTGTTTGCAATGAACAAATCAAAATTGCTCAACACAACAAATGTTTCAAGTGGTTTCCCCAAATTCAACTGAAAATGCCACTTTTAATGACTTCTGCAGTCTCAAATATATTCAACCCCTTCATGGCAAGCATCTTTAGTACTTAGTAGAACACCCTTTTGTTGTTATGACGTGTTATGACTACTTCAATGAATCCATCTTGCCTTCCACATACTGCAGGTTTCCAGTGCCAGAAGATGCAAAGCAGCCACAGAGCATCACTGAGCCCCACCATGCTTAACTGTAGACAGTGTTCTTTTCAGCATATGCTTCAATCTTCTTCCTCCAGACATACCACTGATCCATAGGGCCGAAAAGTTCCAGTTTTGTTTCATCGCTCCACAGATCACAGAATCCCAAAACTTATGTGTATTAGTTATATGATTTTGAGCAAATTGGACCCGACTTTTCTTGGGTCAGCTCTTGGGTCAGTAGTGGTGCACGTCTTGGAGTTCTGACATGCGTTTAGTACACGCTTTACTGTGTAAGCTGAAACCTCAGTGCCTGTTGCCACCAAGTCTTGCCGCAGGTCTTTTGCAGTCACTCAAGGGTTTTTCTGAACCTGCCTTCTCAGAAAACTGGTTGCAGCAGTTGATAGCTTCCTTTTTCTACCCCGTCCAGGAAGTGTAAACACTGATGCTTAAACTTTGAACTTCCAAACAATGCTTCCAACGTTGTCTCTAGGAACATTTAGTGCCTTTGCTATCTTTTTGTATCCTGTTCCTTGTTTCTGAAAGGCGATGATATCTTCTCTTAACTTTTTGGACCATTCTTTTGACTTCTGGCCATATTTCTAACATGCAGTCAAACGTGACACTCAACAAACCTAGCCAGTTCAGATATTTCATGTGTTCTAGCTCAAGTACACCTGGTGCAACTAATGAAGCCCTTGATTAGTTGCATCAGGTGTGCTTGAGACAACATCTGTTTTGAGGATTTGTGCAGTTTTGAGGGATTCTATTTAGGAGGTTTAATAATTTTAAGACTGCAGAAGTCATTAAAAGTTGCATTTTCAGTTGAATTTGGGGAAACCACTTGAAACATTTGTTGTGTCAAGCTATTTCCATTACTTTTGTTTGATTTGTTTATTGCAAACAGCTGAAAGTCTGAAAATGTTGCCAATAGAACTGATTTGCAATAGGGGTTGAATAATTTTCATTACAACTGTATGACATTTAAAATAAAACAGCTTTATTAACTCTGTGACTGTGTGTCCTTTTACCAAAACCTTTTGTTTATCAGCCAGCCTCTCGTCCTGGTCACAGGGGCACATTTCAATGGCCTTGTGGTCTTTAGCATTCTGCAAGAAGAATTATTCTGATCCAGGAGTCAATGAAAATTAGTAAATGTCACAGACACCCTTGTACACACACCCACACACATAATCCATAGAAGTCTTTAGGTTAATTAAGTCTTGAAGGAGATTGATATTTTTAGCCATTTAATTAACCAAAAACGCCAGAGGACAGACACAATCTGTGGTGTAAAACTCTTGATAAATCACTGAGATTTGAGTCCCGCTCCCCCAGTATGAATGGCACGTATGACCAGGGCTGTAAACAGTGTGACATATAGGCTATGTCGCACGTGCCATGAAAAATGTGATGAATACATTTGCCACAGCAGCATGCGTGCGATACAGTTTTGCATGTATGTGAGACAGAGCCGTTTGTTGTGTGCTTGTTTGTGTGCACGATTTACCGAAATAGCGATTTGGCTTAGTGTTATCATGGAATTGCAAAGGCAGTGACTTTTGATTAAATATATGCACAGCGTGTTTCATGGTGAAGTGCAGTACTGGTCAGGGCAGATTGATTGGTTCATGTAAATGCTGCTCCTTCTCTACAAGTTTGTGTCACACATGCATTTGAAAAGCAACACGCACCAAACATCTTTCCAAACTTATACTTGTACAAAAACTGTTTTCCAACAAAAGATAAAATGTAATGACATGTTTTTGCTGCAAACTCACTTCATAACGTCGAGTGTTTGAAATAACTTCCTTTTTTGATCTGACATGGCTTCATATCATAGAATGAGGCAAAAATTATATCATTTTATAGTACTCTTTACAGTGATGAAGTCTATGTTGATTAGCATTGCATTATAAATATACTTTATTCTTATGAAAATACCAGAGATATCTAAAACAACACAGATAAACCATATATTGTTGCAATCGTATGTTTATTGTCTTCATGTTTCATCAGTCAAAAAAAATTCGCTATCTGCGTTTTATTCTGCTACAGCGATATTTGGATGCCTTTGTCCATTTAAGGGGTTTCCTGAAACGTCATAAGTTTTATGACTTCTATGAGTCTCACTTGTGGACGCAAGGGCATCCTTCGGCTACCAGTATGAAAGAAACAGACTGCTCACAGTCACACCATCCCTATTTATAGAGAACAGGAGTTTTTTTCTCTCAGTGGATACTTTCCTGTCAAAAATTAAGAAATTACTATCAGATTTTTGTCAGTATAATTTATAATAAAACAATAGACCTTTCTAATGAAGAGGTATTTAAAGTGCTCAACCAAAACGGATGGATGTATTTGGATAGTGATTATTGATATTGGCCAATAATATTTTTTACTTAATGTTAAGCAAGATGTGCTATGTTCCTGCAGACAGTATGCCATTTTTGGCAAATAAAATGTTTGTCTGAAGATATTTCTTGTTAAGGTTTGTATTTGTTGTGCCCTGTATGGAACATTGTCCTTTGTCAGTCACATGCCTGTTCATGTGATGAACCGCAACTTGTGGTTGCTTTCAGAGATGGTAAGTGTTCTACAATTGTGCTACAATTGTGTGGCCTGTGCTACAAAACTTTTTCTGTAGCACCAATGCTATATGCAAAAAATATATGCCTACGTATGACCATACAGACCTGCGTATGACTTGTACCATTTGACAGGAAAAATTTTGTTTTTATTATTAATGCTATTATTATATAATTTTAAGATATTGCTACACTGAAACCAGATGACTTCATTTGTTTAAGATTAAGATTATGAATTTGTTATGATTAAACTTATAATTCTTCTTCTTAATATATCAAGACCCAAATAAAAAGAAAAATGTAAAAAGATTAAGTTTAATTTGTAAAGTACTTAATTTACTGGTTGTAAATACTAGTTTAGTTTAAATACTAAATACTACTGAATTTCCAAGAAAAAACAGCATATTATAATTTTTTTTTAAATTATTATTATTTGAAGATACTCCAGTATATATACTACTGTGATCAGTAAGATTTAAAAAAAAAAAAAATTTTTTATACTTTTAGTCAGCAAGGACACATTAACCAAAGGAAACAGTAAAAAAAAAAAAAAAATTTTTTTTTTTTTCTCCAATCAAATAAATGTTTCTTGAACAACAAAGCAGCATAAATTATTAAAATGATATGAAAGATCATGTGACACTGAAGACTGGAGTAGTTCAGCTTTGCCATCACAGGAATAAATTACATTTTAAATTATATTTAAATAGAAAACAGATGACCAGAAAAACATTTTTTAATAAGTAAAAAAGTAAAATTTTAACAAATAAAAGCAGCATAAGACACTTATTTCAAAAACATAAATGACTGACCACAAACTCATACTCAAACTACAATAATATTTCCCTTATAAGACATTTAAATCACAAAATACAAAATATTACAGTGGTGAAACAACATAATTCAATTCAGAGAAGCACTGAATGCTAATGCATGGGATTGAATTCCTTTTTTGCTCTAATTCAGTTTAAGCCATTTCAACAAGTTCAATATTAAAGCTAATTTACGTGTTTGTTTACGTGTTTGTTTTTTGAACAAGTGTATCTGATTATCTTGTCAGATCAAACATGTTTAAGCTCATTTAGGGGACAAACAGCAACACAAATAGCATCTGCTGTCACCAACATTCCCTAACCCATCTACACACACACACACACACACACTCCAGCTTTTCCTGACCTCTTTAGTTGTCTGACTCTCACAATTTATTGAGTTGTTGTCGAGACAGAGTCTCTTTGAGTCTCTCTCTGTCTGTGTATGTGTGTGTGTGTGTGTGTGTGTGTGTGCTGTTTGGCTCCTGCTGGCTTGTAAACAGTCTTATTAATTGGTTATTAGATTCACCTCTACTGACCTATCAGAAAATCTATTAAAATACAATCCTCTCTTCTTTAGAGGCAGTTGAAGAATACAGAGAGTGAAGGAACAAGGTGGAATCATAATGAGAAGAGTAAACTATGTGTCAAAGTTTAAAAGAGTTTGCGGTTAGACGCTGCAAGGCTTAGTTCAAGTTTATGCGCAAATGCGAACTTCACGTCAGATTCATTCATGCAAGCAAACGGCAAGCACGGACATTATGTATGCTCAGATAAAGGTGTATTCTCGTCACAAAGGACTTGAAAGGTCGTAAGGAAGACTTTTTCCCTTTCTCGCAGCATGCAGCCAACGAGTTTTCACGGTGAATTTGGAGAAAAGTCATAAATCATATTCCAGAGGGGCCAGTGTCACCCCGTGCCACCCCTCTAGACACGCCCCTTATGTTATTATGAGCAATTTCAATGTTTTACATAATTTACAATGTTTCCACATACAGGAATACAATAAAAATGTGAAAAACCATGTCAGAATTATTGTTGTTTCAAGTTAGTTATTATGACCGGCGCTAGCGTAGCTAGTGAAAGCGGTCATATAGGGATTGTCAAAGGTTTTTTTTTCTTTTTTTTTTGTCAATCTACTGAATTTTCCGTCAACGATACCAGGGACACCGAAACACCGGGGAACATGAAATTTGGTGGGCATGTAGCCCCACTAGACTTTTACGGAAAAATTTCGTTTGGTCCCCGGGGGCCACTCATAAGCGTGCCGCACAAGCCCTGAAAAGTGAAGCCAAAACGTCTCGATCGCCCCCCGGTGACTGGTCCTAGTATAGGTCATAAGCCCCGCCTCCCCATGTTATTCAACGGGAGGTGAGACCAACTAAACAATTAAATTACACTTCAAATATCTTTTTTCCAAAGGTG
Organism: Rutilus rutilus; assembly: GCF_951802725.1. Lineage (NCBI taxonomy): Eukaryota > Metazoa > Chordata > Actinopteri > Cypriniformes > Leuciscidae > Rutilus > Rutilus rutilus. The sequence continues at coordinate 20,357,349 of NC_140226.1, read as the reverse complement.
GTTTCTTTCATTTGCTGTCGTTTTTATCACGCTGATGTAAGTTCAAGTGTCTGTTTCAAAAATAAGTTGGTTTTTAGTTAGTTACGTGATGTGGTGGTGTAACGTCATGATTGACAGCTGTGATTGACAGGTTCTCGAGCGAAGTAGTCACTGAAGCACCAACGGACATTTTTTTCGGGATCTTCGGAGGACTGAGGAGATTGTATTTACTTTATTTTAACAAGTCTCTTGTCGTACTGCAATCAATTTTTTAAAAAGTGTGCAGAATCCACTCTCCCTGAGTGCATTCTGCGAGAGTGAGGGCGGAGCGTTGATTTCGCGGCTTTACTTCCTGCTCACTACTGCGCAGGTCTGGTCCCGAGATCGCTACTGCGCAGACTCAAGTTCCAATATGTCAGCGCCATATCGGGACTCTGGCGGCTTCAGTTCTCATCAATGGAAGAGAGCGAAGGGGCGTCGTCCATCTTTTTTTACAGTCTATGGTTTAGGATGATACTGTCACACACACACATGCAGGAATACAAACAAACGCAAGCATGCACACACACTGACATCCACACGCACAGACACACACCCATACACACACATACAAATCCACATGCACAGACACACACACACAAACACACATGCGCACACACACACAAACACACACACATACACATACACACACACACACACACAGACATGCACATACTACTACTTTTTTTAGGTATATACATAAACACGCAATACAGCCAAATTGCTCCACGTCATTTATTTTTGTGGAAAGCCAGTGCAGGCCTGAGCGGCGGTCATATTTTGTACCGCCATGCGGTACATCTAGTTTATATTCAAGATATGATGTAGGCTATTGTGCACTGCTGCAATTTATATAAAAACACATTATCATTGTGAATGCTTATTTTAGTAGGAACGACAAGCAATCCATCTAATTTGTGGTTTTCAAAAGTTATTGCCAGTTACACAGCCAAACAACAATGTTAAGGAATCCAGAATTAGAAACACTTACTAGCAATCAATATTACAGCAACTTGAATATTAATATAATATTAATAATATATTATTAATATTATTAATATAATAATATAAAAGTTTGAGGTCAGTAAGATTTTTTCATGTTTTTGAAAGAAGTCTTTATTTGATTAAAAAAAACTGTAAAAACAGTAATATTGTGAAATATTATTATAATTAAAAATGACTTATTTCTTTTTGCTATCAATGTTGAAAACAGTTGTGCTAATTAACAAAAATGTGAATTAAGAGTATGCAGTATATATGAATGGGTCATAATTACAGTTTTATTAGGACGCAGAGCTAAGGATATCAACATGGTGGTAGTTGATATCACCATAAAAGTCATACTGAAATATTTAAAATGAACGCAACTGACAGTGAAATCAGTTGCTACGCTTACATGCATTTTAATAATCCGTTTGTAATCCGACTGAGAGTTCATAGGGAATGAAAAGCCTTAATGTAAACACCTCATTAGGGAATAATCCGATTCCGATAAAGCTTGAAAGAGGTGGTGCAGATCCGTCAGCAAATGATCTAAGGAAAAACACTTTTTGAACCAACAATAATCAAGCAACTTAAAATATTTATTTATTTTAATTTATAAGATATTTGATATAAATATAAATAGGATGTTAGGTAGTTACATTCAAAATCTACGTGAACCCACTTCATTTTAGGGGCCAACATTCAAACAGAGCGCAACTGGAACTGCTATCCAGCGAGGATTCTGTCCACAATGAACTGCTGTCCTCCTCATAACATGATTGATGATTTATGTAAGAAGTGTTGAAACGTGGAGGAAACCCTTGCCAAAAGTCATCTCATAAGCAATTTAGCATTGATTTTTATCCAAATCACAATCTCAGCTAATGATTGAATCTACTCACGACATGCAATCCATAATGAACACACACCAAAAATAGCTGCTTTATTGCTATTGTTCGGCTGGCAGTGTTCAGGACACGGGGCTATCAGAGTGAAGGGGCGAACGTCCCTCCCGGAGAGTTTGCGTCACAGCTGGCTGCATCGATAACAGCAGCCAAAAATAGCACCAGCGTGATAGACGGTGCAGGCTATTTTTGTTGGGGTCGAGAGAAACTATTAAATGCCTGACCCAGAGATGCATCACAGTCATTGACTGCTGGATGGTTTCTGTCCCCTTTCTGCAGGCTGATGTTTAATCCATTTCGGCATATTTGAAATACAAACACACTTAAGCTAATTGGTGTGCTAAGAAAGACAGATGGGAAGAGTTGTTTTCATCCCTCAGTGAAAGTCCACATTTTTGTCACAGATGCATTTGAGCTGAAATTAGAATTAGGAGTGATTACTAATGAAAACCAATTAGCTTTTTTTGAAAAATGAATGATGAAAGTTTTCCACTTTTGCTAAAAGAAAAATGTGTCTTTTGTACAAGTTTTGAGCATTTTGCATATTGTGTGACCTGTAAAGGTACAATTTTGTCTTTATATGAAGGTTGCTGTCAATAAATCAACCATCTCCATAACAAGCTTAACCAAAATGGTATTGACAAATTGGATTTAGACATAATGGACACAAGAAGTATATCCAGATGAAGGGTGGGCACAATTTCTGCACACTAATCAACAGACTTTCTGTTTTTTTACCATCACAACCTACACAACTATTAACCTCACTGACCAATGAAAGTATCAGCATAAAAGTAGAAGATTCACTTCAGGATAATATCAGGCACATTAATCTTCTGTCACTGCCATTGTTGACAAAAAAAAGTTGTCTAAGTTTACTCAATGGGACCTGAATTACATCTCCACAGAGCCTCCAAAACGTAAAACTAAAAATATTGATTTAGGTTATTTCTGGGAACTTTTTCTTTCCCTGAGGAAACACTCAGATCCATCCATTCATTAATTATCTCAATGGGGCCATAAGCCTCACTGCTTCTGCTGTGCTATTGCATAAGTCCAGGACTGGTAGATTCTGCTGTGTCAGCAGATGTTTACTGAGGGTTTTTCATTGTTCCTGCTGATCTAACTGCTTGAGTCAGACCCCTGCAACACTAACTAGTTCTGACAGACCAGCATATGTTGTGTTTTGGATGCTGGTCTCTCAACCTGGTTACATACAGTAAATCTACATCGGTCAACTATCTTCACCAGCTATGCCATGCTGGTCTACCAGATAAGCCACCACTAGCAAGCACAGACTAAGTTTCAGTCCCAAAATATGTGTTTGCAAAGACTTTTCACAGTCTTTCTAAAGGTTGCATAAATGCAATCCAATAATCAATCTTAACTATATTAGACTAAACAGTTTGAAAACACACTGTTATTAATTCATTAATATTTCGAATTTAAGAATACTATTAATAAAATTCATTCATTACATTTTTTTTTTTTTTTAAATCACTCATTAGATTAATTTCAGACTCTGAATTATACTGGTTGTTCGGTATGTTTTAAACTCACTAAAAGGAACCGGCACATATAATAATAGTCATTTGTTAAGGAATCCAATATTTTGGACAGTAGATTCAGAAGGGGTGCTGCTGAATAAGAAGTGCAGGAAACTATTCTGTCAGCTTTGGCAGAACATGGCATGAATTTGGCATGTGCGAGAACCATTAACACAACCAAGTCTGGCATACAACACTGGACAAAAATACTGTCATTTCAAATTGATTTAAAATTACAAGGTCAAAAAAAATTATCATCATGCATGAATTAATCGTTCACAATTAGGTCAATGTCATGAGTTTAGAAAATAGGGTGAATTTTCATTTTACAGTCAACTTGGGACTTTTTTACAGTCAAAAAATGGAACCAGTTCTGAATAAGAATAAAGCATTATCCTAATTTAAAGTGAGGCTGAAACAAGTCAAATTCTAACATGAGACGAATTAACTACTAAAGCATTATCACTGTCCTCTTTAAAGGTACACTGTGTAGTTTAAGTATTTTATTAGCTAAAATAAATGTCTTTATTCATAAATATGTTCTCATTGGTGTAAAATTACCTGACTTATCTGACTTATCCTCGTAAGCGAATAATTTCGTATCTTTATTTACATGGGACGGGTAAGTCCATGTCGTTCAGCCATCTTGAAAAAAAAAAGCAAAAAAAATATATTTAAAAGGAAATGTGACCGGCGAATTAAAAAAAACGAGGGTAAATATCGGGATAGCTTTTCCCAGGTGGAAAGAGCTAATGAAGGAGAAAGACTTTGAAAGGGACGCTGAAGTTGCCTGCTTTCTTCTCGACAGGTAAGTCAATGTTACGGTCTAAATTACAAGCTTTTTTTCATTGCTTGGTTGTGTAATTCATTATATAGGCAGCATAACAGTAGAACATGTATTGTTAAACTCGATGAAGTGCTATTGGAAGATATGTTGTCATAGCTTCTTGGTACATAACGGCTACCGTAGTTGTAACACACATTTGAAAAAGCCAGGCGCTAGAGAGCACTATTCGTTTGAATGCAAAATACAATTTCACCGCTAGATGGGAGAAATTCCTACACAGTGTACCTTTAAAGTAGATCGAGTACTATTAAAACAGCATGGGCATGTACTAAAACACAATAACGGACAAGCAATTTCCAGAAGTATTCGCATAGTAGCTGTACTCTACTGTGACAGATACGTGATTCATTTCAGCAATTTTGGAAAAGGATTGCATTTTGCTACAATGCTAACCTGTGACAATCCAGCATCCATACATAGGATAAACAGGCCTAATTGAACAAATTAACTAGAAAACAACAAGAAGCTATTTACAGTGGTCTGACAGCACCATGAATAATGAATCCCGACGAAATGTGATGCATTCGGAAAATCACGCATTTGCACAGAAAGATCAATGCTAATCAATATGACTCATTGTTTGCAATAATTCTGTACATAAACAACAGGAACAAACTGGTCTATTCAGAGTGAAAAGACCAATAAATCTGCCTCTCAATTTAGCACATTAGCACCTCACAACAACAACAACAACAACACACACATACACACACACACACACTTCAATCAGGCTATATTCTCCATCAGCGAAAACAAACATTCCCATCTATGTAACAACCCTTTCAGTGGACTATTACTTTTGACTCTGCTGGGAACCCTCTGAATGCTAAACAACAATCTACAGGCACCAATAAGCCATGGATCAGAAAGCAGCCACACAGAGGTTTGTTTTAAAAACGAATAGCATTACTCCCCACACAGATGCAAACACTGAAACTGATCTTAGAGCAGTGGTTCTCATACTCCAAGGGGCCCCCATTGTTCACTTCAATATTCAGATGCTTCTTCCAGGTGTTTCCATGATTCTTCTAGGTGTTTATAATTTTTTTCTGAATAAAAATTAAGGACACTTTTTTTTAATCACAATATAAAATATGTTTGTACTTGGCAAAAATGTATGCTCATAAATAAAAATGGCCATGGAGATGTTATTAATGCATGACTTTTCTAGGTTTAGAATCACTCTTTTATAATTAGGCTACCTCATTCAGTATATCCAGGTTTTTCTAGATTTTGGGAATCCTGGTTCTTCAAGGAAAAAAAGTTTTTGTGGAGGTGAATTTAAAATAAGAAATGCCTTGCGTTTTAGTTGTTGTAGTTTACTTAAATTTTAATTTATTGAGGCCCCCTTGGAAGTTTGCTGAGGTCCCATGGTTGAGAACCACTGTCCTCACCAGCAGTCACATCTTCATGCAAGAGATCTCACCTGCAAATAATGACAAGGCCTCATGGAGGACTTCAGATCTTGAGGCATGGTCGGTTTCTCTAAGTTTAGGGAAGATTTGCGATAGGCTTCTTTAGCCTGGCTGACGGTTAGCGTCGACCAAGAGCTGCGCTTCATAAATTTGCCCTCCGGGGCCATAGCGATACTCTCGCATGCCGAACATTTTACGTCGTTGTTGCTTTTGGAGGTCTTGAGAGAAAGGTCGCCAAAGTGCCCATGGTCTGGGTAACAGTGAGTAATATGATCTCCGTGGTGCCGACTCATGATGCTGGGAGTCCGGTAGGTGCTGTCGCTGTCCAAGTTGTCATCAGAACTCCACCAGCCAGCTATCCCTGAGCGTTGCTTGGAGTCTGACTTGCGTTCCTTGCTCTTACTCCGTTTGCTGTGTTTGTGATTTCCATGGTGATGTCCGTGATGGTGGTGGTGGTGATGTCCGCTGTCTGAGCGAGAGTCTCCCTTGGTGCCATTCATCTTAGACGACCCCTCGAGCGAGTGGGATTTGGTGAAGAGCTTCTGGACGGAGTGCACCAGGTGGCGGATGCGCCCAGGACTCTCGTTGCGCTGCTCGCTGCTCGTGGTGGTGGCGGACGTGCGCTGGTACTGCAGCGTGTGGAAACCGTCTCTATGAATCGGCAACTGCTTCTCAAATTGGTCGAGGAGGTTCGCGGGAATACGGTTCATCTTCCCGGACCCGCCGCCCCCACCGCCGCCAACACTGACACCGACCCCTCCACCGCCGTTGCCACCGTGAGAAGTGGAGCCGTCATCCCGCGAGCCGTCGTGGTGTGAACTGTAGTGCATTCTGGGAAAGGTGCTGCTGGAAACGTGGTCAGATGCCATGGAAACGGGCATCACCATGCACTCTGAGTGGATGGAGCTGCGGGGCGAGCAGCGGTGCGGATCCAGAGGGAAGCTCTCGGTCGGACTGAGCAGGTAGGGAGAGCGAGGGTCTGGGCCGACATGCTGCAAGTGATCAAGGGACTGATCGCAGTCTGGCAGCCCACAGGTGTGTCCTGATGTGAAGGTGAGCTGAGGACGGCCACTTGATAAACCTTTCATATTCCTAGGAGGGGAGGGGTAGCTGTCTTCATCGAAGTACGGCGGTGGAGACCATGAATCTAGCTGATCTATGAAAGACAAAGAGAGGAAAAGATAAGAGAGAGTGAGTGAGTGTGGCATTCAGCATCAGTTTAGAACTTGTTCAACCTTTCTGCAAACTAAATTCCGGGACGTTTCCCCATGGGCATGTAGGAAGCACTAATAGATGTTTGCAAAACAGTGTGGTGGGATTCAAACAAGCTGATAACTAAATCACTGAGTTTTCCTGAATACAAGAGATCCTCTTGAACCTCTGTACAGTCATGGAAAACCCAAAACTTTAATGAATGGAATGAATTCAAGTTGTCTGGACAAAAGCACGTCCCATAGCCCTCTGCCGATCCTCCCCATCTGGTCCTGCCAGGCCTTACAAGGACAGAGTTGCAAGCCTTGCCATTTATCCAATGCAAAGTAAAATAATAGCCTATCATTTCAGAACCGCTGGGCCATCCGTCAAATGCCGGCTCCTGAGAGAGAGGGAGCACTTTGAGGTGCTTCAGCGGTTGTCCTTGAGAGACATTGCTCAGAGATTAAAACCACATTCACTGTGATCTTTCATCACAGTCACATATGGGCAGCTTGCCGCTATCTTCATCAGAGCTAAGGCTCAGAGATGCTGTTTTTTCACATCCAGCCATTTGCCCTTTCTGACACGACTATTTAATGCTGCTGGATCATATGTCATTTCACACAGGTGATTAATGGGAATTTCCATGTGGTGAAAATACAGGGTAATGCATATTAAAATAAAGGTCATTTTTCAATTGATGAATAAAAAAATACTGTCACAGAACATGTCAGGTTTAATTAGTTTTACTTGTTAAATTCATTCTGTTTGAATCTCTGGGATATTTATAACAATTTTAAAGTTTTATTTTGTATCAGAGTGAAAAAACATAATTTGGCAAATATTCACATTATGTGCAAGTATGCTTATGTAATGTATTTAACCTCCTATTTTATCTACATAGGTATTAAAGCTGTTTAAAAAAAACAAAGCAAGCCAAATTATCTCTGGTAATGTTCTATTAAGTGTTACAAGCTGGTACAGACTTCTTGATGACCACAAGAGTCAAACATGGTAACAGTATCATGGTCAGTACATAGTCAGACAGAAGATTATTTCCCTTAATTTTTTGCGTTACATTCATATGGGTTGTGCCATGGCCAACTGTATTACTCACTTTATCTCAATAACTTCACTCACACAACATAAATTAATCATACTGTACCTGATTATAAACTGAATTTCTACAATGGAATCGATAGCTGAAAGATTTCAGGGTCAGTACATGCCCAAGACAGCTGCAATATCGGCCAGTGCAACACAAAATTATTGAGTGTTCACTTACATCTCTCTTGAAACATCCATCGACAAGTCAAGAATACACTACCTTTTAAAAGTTAAAAGAAATAATACTTTTATTCAGCAAGAATGCTTTAAATTGGTCAAAAGTGACGTAAAAGACATTCATAATGATACAAAAAATTATATTCATCATATAAACACATAAAAACATATAATCCTGGGGAAAAAAAACGTACCAACCGCAAACGTTTGAACAGTAGTGTATTTCTAACAAACACACAGGCTCCAGAAAAGAAGAACGTACGCATATCTGATTCACACTGGCAGCAAGGAACCAAGACAACACTGGGTCCAAGACAAAAGCAAAAACATCTTGGTGTGAATTTGGAAAGCAACCAATTCAAAAATTCTCCCTTGTGTTTAATTAGAGCACAAACAGAGTACTGACCCATAAGGAGATCTTTAGCTCAGGTCAGCACACACCATAATGATGCCCAAGTCCATCTTGATTGAAGAGGACCTGAAGGAGAATGTCAAGTTTGTTTATTCTGAGTGTGTGAAAGAATATTCTAGAGTGATAGCGAATCACAAAGAGGCACTTCATTAAAAATAAACTTTGTGAGAGGCTGAACAACACAGAGAATCGCATTAAAGCAAAGCCAGAACAAACAGTTCTATTTGGATCAACATCTGTAAACACCAGCCAATACAGCCGCTTGATTACGTTCTTCCAAAGGTTAAAAGCAAAGAACCTTCGAGGAATCAGATTTGTTCATCAGAAAATCGAAGCAATGCGACTGTGTCCTTAACTCCCAGAAGGCTCTGTAATAAACCACACTGTTACATTTCTGAATCTGAGGGGACGGATAAAACTGACAGGACCAGAATGGTTCTGGTCTCATTGGAGATGTAATAGTCTTGCAGCAGTCTGTTGTTGGTTATTTCTCCTTCATCCAAATCCAACACAACTGCAGTGAAATATCTGGAGACAGCAACAGAGAAGCACAGATTGCAGACTGAAATTAACAAAGCACAAAGTCCATGCCAAAGGGAGTGAATCTCTCCAAAAAAAAAAAAAAAAAAAACCTGCCTTGAACGCCTCGTTTGTAGTCCTGCTATTATTTCCATACTGTAGCTACGTCACCATGTAACCCATTTTGCATAATACATTACCGCCTATTGACTATTTACTGTAAAAAAAAAAATAATAGTTGAGATAACTTAAAAAAATAAGGTAACCTATTGCATTCAACTTTTTAAGTTATTTCTAATTTTTACGTTATTTCTAACAAACTAATTTGCTCCAGTTAAAGTCAACTTTAAAACTTTTGTTTATGAAATGATTGATCTTAAAACTTCTTGTCAAGGCACCTAAAAATGTTATGCAGCTATAATCATTGTTTTTTCATCGCCGTGTTTTATTTTCAAGGTTAGCTACACAATATGAACATCATTTGCCTCTTAAACTAGAGGAATACATTTTACCCATTTCATTCTGCAGGCAAATAAACCATATGACAGCTAAATAAAGGTGTATTTGTAAGGCTGTCGAGGAAATGCTGTTTTTGAAACACATCATTGCATGGACTTCCTAAGAATGTAAGAGAGGTATAAAATAAAACAATATATATTGTGAAATGTTGCACATGTGACGGTGGTTCGGATTTGGGCAAAACTGACGTAATAGTTACAGTAGTATTTACAGTGCCTCCAGAGATGAAACATTACGGTTATGGTAAAGGGCGTTACATATCCGATATATACAGTGCCCTCCACAATTAATGGCACCCCTGGTAAATATGATCAAAACTGGCTGTAAAAAATAAATCTGCATCGTTTATCCTTTTGATCTTTCATTCAAAAAATGTGCAAAATTCTAACCTTTCATTGAAGTAAAAGAATTGAAAGTGGGGGGAAATCACATTATGAAATAAATGTTTTTCTCCAAAACACGTTTGCCACAATTATTGGCACCCCTAGAATTTTTTACGAGTAAAATATCTCTGAAGTATATTCCCATTAATATTTACCTTTTTTAGTACACCAGGGTGACTAGGAACATGAAACTGTCCAGCTATGACTTCGTGTTTCACAGGAGTATGAGGAAAACACAAAGGCCAAATCCCCTTAATCATCCATCACAATGAGTAAAACCACAGAATAATAGTTCTGATGCGTAGCAAAAGATTGTTGAACTTCACAAAATAGAAAGTGGCTGTAAGACAATAGCTAAAGAATTGAAAATCCCCATTTTGACCATCAGGGCAATAATTAAGAAGTTCCAATCAACTAAAGATGTTACGAATCTGCCAGGAAGAGGACGTGTGTCTATACTTTCTTAATGCACGGCGAGGATGAAAGTTTGAGTGGCCAAAGACTCTTCAAGGATCACAGATGGAGAATTGCAGAGATTAGCTGAGTCTTGGGGTCAGAAAGCCAAAAAAACAAAACAAAAAAAAACCCTACATCCCCACATGTTGTTTGGGAGGGTTTCAAGAAAAATCCTCCTCGCTCCTCCAGAAACAAACTCCAGCAAATTTAATTGTCAGACACGACTGAAACTTCAAACGGCACAGGGTTCTGTGGTCAGATGAGACTAAAAAAATAGCTTTTTGGCAGCAAACACACTAGATGGGTTTGGTGAACACAAGGATAAAAAGTACCCCATGTGTACAATTTAATATACCGTTGGATCTTTAATGTTGTGGGCATATTTTTCTGCTGGAGGTCCTGGACTTCTTGTTCAGATACATGGCATCGTGGATTCTATCAAATATCAACAGATAAAAATCTTTCTTCTGCTAGAAATCTTATAATGGGCCGTGGTTGGATCTTCCATCAGGACAACGATCCAAAACAAACATCAAAATCAACACAAAAATTTGTTGCGGAGCACAAAATGAAGCTTCTGCCATGACCGTCCCAGTTCTCTGACCTGATGAGTGGGCTGAACTGAAGAGAAGAAGCACAAACATGGATCTGGGAATCTGAAGGATCTGGAGAGATTCTGTATGGAGGAATGGTCTCTGATCTCTTGTCAGGTGTTCTCCAAACTCATCAGGCATTATAGGGGAAGACTCAGAGCTGGTATCTTGTCAAAAGGAGATTGCAAAAAGTATTTAATAAAAGGGTGCCAATAATTGTGGCCAACGTGTTTTGGAGAAAAACATTTATTTCATAATATGATTTCCCCCCCACATTCAATTCTCTTACTTAAATGAAAGGTTAGAATTTTGCAAATTTTTTGAATGAAAGATCAAAAGGATAAACGATGCAGATTTATTTTTTACAGCCAGTTTTGATCATATTTACCAGGGGTGCCATTAATTGTGGAGGGCACTGTATGTATATATAGTATGTGTTTGTGTCTGTGTGTATTAATTGCCTGGTTAACTAAATGTAAATAATCTATAACAACCTACATCTACACATCTATTACAACAAAACACAGATTTAACTCTCACAAACTTAAAGAGCAACATAACAGTAAGTTACTTGGTTTACTGTAAGTCAAGTCACATATAACCAAAAGTAGACTGTTAATGCAGTAACCCTGAGTGAGTGAGCAGAGTTCTGACTCATCATCACTGACTTATTCGTGAACCAATCTGACCGATTCGTTAAGAGGAACTGGCTCGAAAGATTCATTCATTCGTGAATCGGACTGCAGGGGTCATGCTGCATGTTTGTTGCTTGGTGAGTAAGAACCAGTTCTCGATTTTCAATTGTATAAATGAAACAACAGGGTTGAAAACTTTGAAAATAAGGCCTTATTCTTGCCCATGTATTCTGATATGGGCCTTCCTGTGATGGCTGGAGAGGGCTCTTGATCTCAGTACGGGTTCAGAGGAGGTCATCAGAGGCTCTAGATGTTTGTGTGAGTGTTATGGCACTGCTCGCCGGTGCTCTACAGCCTCAAGCATTTCCTGTCACCTCATCTCATGATTTCAGTATTCTTACCCTGGACGGTCCCTGCTGAATAAATACGGCTTACTGCAGCATCCTGCTTACTAACAGCATGAGTGCAATCAGCCACAGGCGCCTTCGCATCTCTCCCTCCCTCTGCAGGGGGCAGCAGGTAGAAGCTTTATTTTGCTGACTCTGTCGCTACAGCAGCGCTAGTGAAGATAAATGATCCATCCACCACATTAACACTAGAGAAAGGACCTGATGGAACTGTTAAAACCGCACAGCCACGACAACAGCCCTGACAAAACAAGTGAGCTCCCTATAGACTACATAGGGACCATTCTTGCCATCAAGGATCCTCATAAGTGAACCCACTAGGCTCGCAACTGATTTAAATGGATTTAGATGTTAGCAGCATAAGTAATAACATGAGCATACAAATACATAACACAAAGTATTGTGTAAAGTAATATTTTTTACTACACTTTTGACAAACTTTTCCAGAATTAAAAAAATAGATGTATTTTTTAGTGTTGAAAAGAAAAAGGTTTATATATAAGATTATATATATTTATGTCTGCCATCATCTCAGACCTTATTACAATGCATTCTGGGATTACATGCAATGCTGCTTTAGAATTTGCCTAAAATGAGGTATCTTAAGAGGCAGAATAATTATGTGTAAGAAACCATATGAATGCAGGAGATTAAGCAGAATGTTCCCACAATGTCCTACGTTCTTCCAGCTTGACAATTAATCCTCCAATTAATCACCCCCCTCAAAAGTGATTGCCACAGCAGTCCTTTTCTTGCGTCTCAAACAATCTCACTTCATATGAATGAACTCACTTTTAGAGAGCAAGGACATCATTCTCTCCTGCCCAGGAGAGTGAGAGATTCCTAGAGTCTGATAAGCCCAGTGAGTTCCTGTTAAATGCTTATCGTTAAGGAGTGAATTAGCATTACTGTGACGAGGGCTATTATCTGTGCCTGGTTCTGCTCAGCGTGGTAAAACATGCCTATTACAGCAGACTAAAGACAAATATTTGGCAAATAGACAGGTTTATGGACTATAAAAATTCTAGAAAATTTTAAAGCACCATTTGTAAAAAATTAACAAATCAATGCTCACTTAAGGAGCGTTACACTGATACTGATTTTCAGTGACAAAGCAACAAGAAGTCAATCGTTTTCAATGAAAGCTGATTTCTGTCAACATTAGTGACTGCTGGTTACTGACATATGCAGTTATTTGAGATGAACAAGTAAGCAAATCAGCAAATTATGCAATTAATTTGAATAATTTTAATCGATTAACAGCCTTAATTAAAATGATTCAAATATACTTTTAATTAGGACTGTTATTCAGTTGCTGAATAAATACTGAAAAACATTAAAATGTGTCTTTGTAAAATTCTGGGAGGTGAAATGTGTTTCATAAATCATGACGCTAAACCCGTAGCTGGTGGGTCCACACAATGCAAACACAGAAATACATGGAAAGAACATAGGAAATCATTCAGGAGTAACTAATTTATGTGACATTCAAAGGCAGACTCCCAGGCAAATCTTTAAAGGTAAAAAAAAAAGAAAACTGCAACAAAAAAAATTGCAGTTGCCACAGTAACCAGTACATAAAGTGTCTTCAGCTGTGTCATGTGACAGAAACGGTTTCAGATCTTTGCAGAAATGCCGTCAATTCATTAAGTATTAATGATACAAAGGTAGTGAAGTCAGAACCCAAAAGAGGGATGTTTTACAGATCCATGCACCTATTGTACAATATTTCACATTTTCAAACCTAAAAAGTCAAAAACTTGCAAATACTGCTTATCTCAGCTCTTCAGCAAAGTTATTTACCGTATCACATTAAAAAAAAGCTGACAATCACATCACTAGCATTCACAGTTGGGGATGTCCCTAAGGATTTCACCAAGTAACCATCATATATCAGGCGTACCACGTGTCCCAAACCGGATCCAACTAGTTATGACTTCATTCTCAATATTAATTGGCATGGAAATCCACCACTTAAATTGCAAAGATATCTAAAACTTGTAAGAAAATAATGTACATTCTTGAAACTTAAAGCTGTGTAAAAGCAGCTTGCTATACCTTTCCAGGACCACGGACAGCACCTCATCATTGAAGCTTGATTTCATAACATCCACTGCAACTACTGTACTTTAAAAGCTCTATTGTAATCATTTATAGTTCAATGAGAACAATGCACTGTGAAGCACTGTTAGATCTTTGTAATGCATCTAATATCTATAACCAAACTAATAAGAGATCAAGCAGAGAGGACCAACATCCCTGGTCTCACTCAGATGATCTGACATCTCAAAATATCTAAATATCTAAATACCTACAAAATAAAAATTATTAAAAACCAATGGTACCTCTGAATGAATCTTAGTTTAAAAAGAAGATACAAATACAGACGCATAAACAAAGGTACACAAGCAAACAACATGCATACCAACAAACAAGGGTACACATAAGCAACCAGTAAAAAGTAAACACACACACAAGCACACTATAATAGAGTTTATATTTGTACCTGGAGGAAATGTGAAATCTTGTTAGATTAAGTGCCGTGTCTATTTTACTGCCTGTTTACTGACACAGAGATCAAGGCAACACAATTGACCTTAACCTCAGGACACACTAAACCAATCACAACAAAGAGAATTTACACATTAAACCAATCATGGCAAAAACAAATAAATACTAAACTTACAAAAGCAAAGAGACTCTGCAGCACACAACAAACACAGAACGCAAACTCTTCTCGATCTAAGCTGTGTAAAGCAAAGGACTGTCAGTGCGCAAACTGAATTTATCTGTGTAATTTTAGATTCCTAGATCCAGCAACCTTTTCATAAAGGCTCCCAAAGGGTAAAAACAACCACCATAACCCAGAACTGATGATTCACTAAGCACTTTGGGGCAACCTTATGACGCTTCTCTTTAAAATGAATCTTTAATTCATTATTTATTCAAACACACACCCACATGCACACACACACATTAATTAAACATCCGTGTTGCACACACTCTCTGAAGCTAATGTACTGGTTTTATCTGAGTATGTTGTGCTGCTTTCAGAGGAAGCTGTCATAACATTGTACTGCTTGCTCTACAACAACAGTTTCACAGTATTTTTAAGGGGGCTGAAGATAAGAGCAGAATCCACTTTCGCTCAGCTTCAGTGACAATATTTCTACAGCTTCTTATAAGTCTTTAACAAAGTTTTCGGTAGCACTTTATTTTACAGTCCCATTTTGCATTAACATACTATGTACTTATAGTAATGACACTAACTGAACTAGATACTAAACCTGAACCTACCCCTAAACCTTAACCCATGTAGTTACCTTACATTACTCAGAGAACTTTTGTGGGTAAGTACACTGTCAGTATACATTGAAAGTGCACGCACAATATAGTGCAACCAAGTTTTACAACCCCTAAGGGGTCTGACTGTGGTACTGCAGAGGGTAAAAAAATCCAATATTAAGCTAAACAAATGCAATATTAAATACAATATTAATGTAATAAGCTGAAGTTCAGCTAAACATTTCACTGTCCCTTCCACATAGAAATGTATTAAAGGTGCACTATGCAGGATTTTCAAATAAAGTATAGACTCATACAAAATAATGCCTCATGGTCCACTAGAAGTGTGTGGTGGTGTTTGTGTCTACAGAGACACTGCCCTGTTCCTGTATGTGCAGCCCAAGCGAATAACGACGGATGGCGCAGGCGTCGTGAGACTTTTTCGTCTGGAAGCACCTCTAAAAGTCATCGTGCCTCAACACAAAAACAGCTAATGTTGCTATTGCTTTATTGACTGCTATCTGTAACTCGACAGATTACTAGGCATTGTAATTACGTTTTGATAATGACACGTGATTATTGTTTATTAGCGCGCTAGACTGACTGTAATTTGCAAGCGAGTTTAATCATCTTTATTACACTTCCTGTCTTTAGTTCTTGTTTGCTTTGTGCCTTGTTAGTTTCCATGGTTACCCTCATCTGTTATCATGGCTACTCACTGCCTACACCTTAGCCCTTTGTTACTTTTTTATTTTTTTAAAAGGGACAATGCATATTAATGATATGCTTAGCTTTTCAGCAATGTAAATATGCCAGAGTTAGCCCCAAGGCTATTTTACATCTGCAGTCCCCCGTCAGGTCATCACAGTACCAATTAACACAACTAAACATTGAAACTAAATACGATACAACACAATTTAAAGGGATAGTTCGGCCAAAAATGATATTTAACCCATGATTTACTCACCCTCAAGCCGTTCGAGATGCATATGTCAATCTTTTTTCAGACGAACACATTTACAGTTATTACGACCGCTACCGGAAGCCAGTTATTTTCATTTATAAAGTTTTAAATATGTATATTTTTACGACAAAACCGCACATTTTGGGACTTGGAGGAGGTGGACCCCATAGCTTCACACTATAACCACTGAAAGATCTAAGACATTTTCTAAAATAACTGAAAATGTGTTCGTCTGAAAAAAGATTGACATATGCATCTCGAATGGCTTGAGGGTGAGTAAATCATGGGTTAAATATCATTTTTGGCCGAACTATCCCTTTAAAAGATACCACAATTTTCAACAACATATTATAAGAGATACCACAGTTAGCAGACAGGGCATCTAAAACGGCGGACATACACATATACACATACACAGTAAAGTACTATTCTATGAACATTAAAGGAGAACTCCGGTCAATTTTAACATTGAGCTCATTTTTTTGTACATTTGGAGTGCTGTCAGTACAGAGAACAACGACAAAAATCGGTGTTGCCTACACCGTGTTATCCTCGTTTTAAAATTTGCACCCTGTTGACTTCAATGGGGCAAGTTTTAAACCTGCTTTTAGCCTCTTAACATCCTTGATGTGTCATTACAAGTGCACAGGTCATGTGAGTGATTCCTTCGGAGTGAACGCGGGTGGAATCTGACTGCAGTAGATGTGAAAGAAATATATAAAAAATGATGTTTATTCAGCCAGCGCACATACCTGTATTTACATCCTGTTTTCGGTCGAAGTCCACAGTAATCGATTGTCGAGTTCACGCGCATAGGTTTAGTACCTATGATCACGCGCGTGAACTCGACAATCGACTACTGTGGACTTCGACCGAAAACAGGATGTAAATACAGGTATGTGCGCTGGCTGAATAAACATAATTTTTATTTATATCTTTCATATCTACTGCAGTCAGATTCACCCGCGTTCACTCCGAAGGAATCACTCACATGACCTGTGCACTTGTAATGACACATCTGCAGTTGATTAACACTGCAGTTGACCCTGGTTGTAAGCCTAAACTTGACATAAACTGTAAACTTGTCCCTCAAATCTGATTGGTTGATTGGAATGTTGCACTTGTTGAAATCAGGTTCTGCTATGCAACTGATCAGGGGAGAAGGCTTGCCCTACTCACTTCGCACTTACAAACAATAACTGAAAATCCGGCATAATGCACCTTTAAGCAAGTGCAAGTATATGGCTCTCTACATCACTAATAATTATTTTAATGGCATAGCAATATAAGTAATCTAAGTGTGTGAATACATTAATATGGTACTTTATTTGTGTTATTATAGGCCAGGCTTAAAATGCAACACTCAATTTCACACAATATGTAATGGGGGTCACTGCTCTTTGGCTCTTCTCACCAAGGGATCCTTGAAAAGCTTGACAAGGGTAAAGACCCTGTATTATAAATTTAGTGTGGTTCAGTTGATAATTGACATGCTTGAGTGACCATGACTCTAGACGCCCCCACTCATGATACTCAATGCAGACATGCATTTGTCCTGTGCACTTTGTCATTAGCTATCAGTTCGAATGAAGGCCAAATGAAAGGTAAAGGCTGATGAGAGCATTCTCTCACAGAATGAGAGTCACTATAATGAGGCAGCATCACACATTTGCATCTCTTCTGATTCAGGGTGAGTTTAGTAATTACAAAACATCTGCTGCCTTCTACCAGGCTGATTGAAGTCCTGCTGATGTCTTTTTTCACCCTCATTTGCATTTTGTAACACCAAGGCCAACTGGGAGTCCGATGATGACCTCACTTCCTGTCAAATTATGATTGCCCTTCAAAGTTGTTACTGTCCTTTAATAGATTTTTTAGTTTTAGCTGGGCGTGTAGATCTATCGATCTATCCATCCTTCCATCCATCTTTACTACTGTTCAAAAGTTTGGGTTCAGTAAGACATTTTTCGAAAGAAATTACTACTTTTATTCAGCAAGGACGCATTAAATTGATCAAAAGTGACAGTAAAGACATTTATAATTTTACAAAAGATTTGTATTTCAAATTAATTCTGTTCTTTTGACCTTTCTATTAATCTTAGCCTAGATTCGCACATGCGCACTCTTCAAAAACGCTGCTTTAAATCTCTTAACAAACTAAAAGACGTAAATGACATTTGTATGTATTCTAAATAAAAGACACAGGTTGTACTGAATGTCAGCTTGCTTATTTTGCTCAAGATAAGGATTTATTTAGTCCACATGTCATGCAAACTAGAAACTATGCTTCTAACCACATGGAGAGCTGTCGTTCCAACTACACAACTTTGCGATGCTGTTTGCGAATGTTCGTTAGAACGATGGTTTCGGGAAACACTGACTCGTTGAACTATGCTGATAACGACGGAACTTGCGAACATAGTTGGCTAACGATGCTTTTGGGAAACGCACCCCAGGATGACATTTTATATAATTATAACTAATGACTAGAAATCAATTTACACATTTAAAAGCTAAGAAAAAAGAAATGTATTTAACTTAAAAGTTATATATTTTTAAATATGTACATCAGATAGATCTGATTACTAGATGCTACTCAAAAACATCTCATTCATCAAAACTGCTGGTATACAGGAATAGATTTAAGGATGTAGTACCACAGAAACATTTATTACAAATTACTGGTGGTGTACTTGAATTACCAGAAAATATATTAAGCACGACTCCCTCCACAGTCAATCTAATGCAATTTAATACTTAATTATGTTTGGCCTGTCATATTTGATGCTGGATGAATCTGGGTGAACACTGGCAGCAGTGAGAGACAGACCCGCTACAGCTCAACCGCTCAGGGCCGCTCTCTTATCAAACATAGAGCCTCATAAATGGAAAGCCCTGAATCTGTGAAGCCCTGATAGTGCAGACAGAATGGATGCAGATGCCATAAGAAGAGGAAGAAATGGTTGCTAACAAATCAAACTACAGCATTTGAGCCCATATAGACAATAAAACATTGCTTCATCTTCCTCCATAAGAAGCATATGATTGTATTGGCTGTGCAAATATTGATTGTGTACAGTTTCTGGTTTTATTTATTGACTGTGTGTGTTCCTGCTGATGACTTAATCTCTCATAGATGGCCTGCCTGTGGTTGAGGTCCTGCAGAGGTCACATGACACACACTAAGGACCTTTTTATCAGACAATGAACACACACACACACACACACACACACACACACAAATAAAGCTTTACATGATTTCACACACATACTGAAGGGTCTGGTCTGATGTTACCGCTGGACATTTTCTGTGCTCAGCACACTTAGTCTTTGATAATCGCCTGGCTGACAGCAAAACGCTAAAAGCAAAATGCAGAGGTCAAATAAAGGGGGAACTCAAATACATAATGATAAACTCACAAGTGCTAAATTTAAAAGCATTGAAGTCCAGTTCAGATGACTGTTAAATATCTTAGAACACGGATGATAAAATAAAACGTGGATTATCCCTTTTTACCACTTATTTTGTATAAAAAGGACCAACAAATGGTGAATAAAAATGTAAAACATAAAAAATAACCAGGAAAGTACAAATCGACTTTTTTTGTTCCCTCCCAAGAGGTAAAAATGTGAGTCTGAGCATGCAGATAACTGGAGCAATTTGAAAGGGGGAAAAAAAGAAAATGCAGGCGCAGATGCATATAGGTACATAAATTCTGGTCAACACCGAAAAGCTGATAATTATTGTCATGTTATGGCCAATAGCCAGTTAAATGGCTGACATTAAAACATTTTTCTATTTTGATAATTAAATTAAAAATTAAACACGAAAAACTAAACAAAAATCAATTGTGTTGAATGCTATATGTGAATTTATGCATCACAACATTATTAAATACAACATGAAAAATGGATATTTATTTTGAGATTTGCTAAAGATTACTAATCAAAATTATGTGTTTTTAAAGATTAACTTTAAAACTGCTAGATGACATAAAATCTGATCTAAATGTAAAAATAGAGAAAATAAACATGCACAATTAAATTTATAATATCTACCAACACCAGTAAATAAATAAAAAACTAATGGCTGTTAATCACTGATATATTGCGCATCCATGCATTTGTTAATGAGAATCATTTTAATTTGACTACCAATTATTGAGGCTCTGGAGAACTAGAGACTAGAAAAGAAACTAGCTGAAAGATAGAGCGAATCGAAAGAGATCCGGATAAAGAGCAGTGACCTTTATGAGCAATGAGAAGTATTTTTCCTTTTATCCAAGTGACTTAGTCCGCCTGTAATACAGAGCCGGTCCTCTTGGAGCAACCCGAGGTTAACTGCCTTGCTTAGGGGCACAGTGGGGGTACAGTATCTCATGAATCTCTCCTTATGGGGACTGAACCTACAACCTTTGATTTATATGCCTACATCTTTAACTTCAAAGCCATAGAAATGTGTGTGTTTTTAAGAACCTCTTGCCAATGTAAAAAATAAAAACATTTTTAATTTTAACTGTACAAGACTGTAAAAATGCGACAGTAAAAACCTGTTAATTGGTAAAAAGTTCCTATACTATGTATGGGGAAAAAAATTAATAGATCTAAACTTACATTTCATGCAATTTTACAGTAAAATACTGTTAAAAGAACAAATCTTTTCCAACACAAATTCCCAGTGTGATCTTTCACATTTTTAGATTTAATAATTATGTTTCTTAGTTTTTTCTAATCAGTTAGGTACATTAGGGTTTAGTGTTACATCTTATGTTGTTTAATTAATGTTGATTGCATTATTTGAGTGTCTTGTGTGTGTTTTCAGGATGACGTTTCTGTTTGCATGACTGTGCAGCTTCTATATATTGGTATTAAATTCAGCTTCTGGAAATGCTACTTGTGATGAACATTAATTCATCATGTGGTTTCCTCTTTACCATCAGTATTATCAGTATTATTATGGTAGCCTAGATGTCATATCGATGTAAGTAAAACAGATTTTATTCGCATTGTGGGCTTTTTAATTCAGCAGAAAAGACTGTTGGATTTACCCGTTCAAAATGTGTGTTTTTTTGTTTGTTTTTTTAAGTTACAGTTTAATTTATTTTTTTTATTTTGTTTTTACAGATTGTTCTGTAAATATGTTACAATTTTTACTGTATTTTTTTTACAGAATTATTCTGGCAACCACAGCTGCCAGTTTTATTTGATTGTAATTTTTTATTTAATAAAAACGACGAAATTTGTTATTGTCACGGTTCACGGGTCTGTCTGCTCATTCTGTGTGTACTGTTTCTGGTCTGATTGTCTATCTGCGTCAGCTGCGCTGACGAGCAATCAGATCAGCAGCAGGTGTGTCTCGTTTATGGATCCTATATGTAGTCTTGTGTTTGTCAAGTTCAGTGTCAGATCGTTGGTTACTGCTTCTTGTTTCCACTCTGTGCAGTTCTGTCCTGTTCCTGGTCACTGCGGACTATCCTGCCGTCAGTGCGGTTTGCATTGGACTTTGCCCGAGTTTTGCCGCTTGCCGTTGTTTTCTACGGTTCCTGTTTCCTAGGAATTATTTCAGCCCACAGCAGTCTCTGCGCTGCCAAGGACCTAACTGCCGACCAGAGACTTTCCACCTGCCTTGCCTTGTGCTCTTGCTGTTCTAAATAAACCTTATTCTCATTCGCAATTGGATCCAGTGTTTTTGTGACCTGACAGTTATACAGTGTATAGGTACCCACCTACTGCACTTCTCTTCCCTGCACGTTTCTGGTAAGGGTTGAAATAACTATATCTTTAGAAATGACAGGTCAAAATTGGTTCTGTGTGCACCCAATTGTTGAGACGTGTATACTGTATGTATCTCAAGAGAAATTAAAAAACAAAGTTTATTCCAAGACAAGAAGAAGTGATGCATGGGCATAAAAGTCTGTCTGTATGGGTGAGTGCAGACTGTTGGACATCATCGCTCAAATAAACCTATGCAACACTTTTCACATGTCCCAACTATTTCCAAAACTCTCCAACATATTAAGTACAATATAAGCAAGCCAATAAGGTACCTTATAATATTACTCCAATCTTCAGTGTCACATGATCCTTCAGAAATCATTCTAATATGCTGATTTGATGCTCAAGAAACATTTCTTAATATTATCAATGTTGAAATAGAATGTGCCCATTCTAAATATTTTATATAAATATATATTTAAATATAATAATTAAAAAAAATATTTAAAAAATAACTTACTGACACCAAACTTTTGAACGGTTGTATGTGTATATAACACTATATTTATTCTGCACTATGAAAACCTACATCATTCAATCACTAAGATAAGTGATATAGGCAAAAGTTATTAAGAGTTATGAATTTTGAGCATGCCACTAAAGTTGCCCCTGGAGCTGAAATCATTGTTGCAGTACTTGATGGAGGCCTGTATGAGCTGAACTGTAGTTTGCCCTGCAGTCTGGACTTAGAGGAATTGGCTCTCCATATCTGAATATCTAAAGTAGGACTGTGTGATCCCCATTGGGCTCCAATAAAAGCACAAGGTTCCTGTGCCCATCAACAGCTGTGTGTACGTAATTTCAAACATATATTTAACTCAACAGATTAATTAAAAAACAAACAAGTAATTCATGTCACAATGTGCAAGTTCTCAGGAAATACAAAAAAACAGCAGATGTTTTTTCCACCCCCATTTTGTCAACTGGTTTTGTCAAGCTATAGAAAAGCATAACAAACACCCAAAATAAACTGATTATGGGTTTCAATAATGTCCTTATGCCATTTTAATTGTGTATGGCCATTAGTCATTTTACACATTAATTAACTGAGATCATTTTTCCGCCTCCCTTTCTCTCCTTGATGAACATGATTGACAATAAAGAATATGCTATTTGCAGTCAGCAATGACAAGTTCACTCCATGAGCAAAAGTGATCAATAACAGGGGGTTTATTGAGATAAAATGAGAAGTATTCAGCTGGTCATGATCTCAACATGACGGCCTCCATTAGGCGACCCCCTCCATCTAAAATATAGTAGATATGACAGGAGTCTTAACCTCATGTGAGAGAGAGTACATCATTTTAGACATTTTTTTAAAGGACTATTATTATTTTTTTAAATAACACTTAGTTATATAGAAAAAAAAAATATATATATAATGTCACTGCAAAGAATAAAATGTGTATGCAATTAAGGCTAAATCAAAAATCACTGCTTCTGTCTTGCAAGTTAGAACCAGTGCTATTCGCCAAACAGATTTTTTAATGTTGACCGCTATACTCAAGGGTCTTTAACCTGCTGTCAACATTTAAAACATGTCCCATCAGGCTTCGCTCCTTTGTGGGCAACACATGTCATTTGGATGGTGGCCCTTGTGTGACATTTGTCACAGCGGCACCTCTGCACTGATTGCATTGGGGATCCCAGAACTGCCATGATCCAATCCCAAGACTTCATCTCTACAGCCCTGAAAATTACACCAGTAGAAAACCCTTAAGGGGAAAGTAAACATGTTTATGTGAGAATGATGTTCTATTAACAAAGTTCGGGAGGAGCACGTTCAGATTATCTAGCCAATCAGTGCGAGAGGAGGCTTATATATAGAGCAGACACAGCTCTGTTCCAGGTGTTTTTCCACCCCAACTCCTCACTCTCGATTATTCCTGTCCAAATACGCATATTTTATACTGCTTACAGTATATGTAAGCGTGAACTACAAAAATAACCACACACACACACACATACATATATATAAACAAATTCCACCCATAAACAATGTTTATCCTTTTATACTAAATAAAACTTAAATATTAAAAAATTTCAGCAGTGAATGTTTCAGAAGGAACCATTGATGCTGCATGTCTCTTAGAACCGAGATATCATCAACTTTCTCTCTACAACACGTCACCTTCAGTTGGCCTCAAAAGCAAACCTCAATCCATTCATGCAGGCATGTCAGCCAGCAGCGGAGGGGTTGAGAGATCGATGTTTGAGATGCATCTGTAATCTTCGTCTCACCGTGTGGGACAGATATGTCTCAGCAGAGTACAGAGCCGGATAGATTCAATTACAGGAGCAGCACTGAGGAAAAACAGCTGTCTGGCTAGTACGGCCCAAATCTGGTTAAAAACCATTAGACGGCACAACTGGAAAGGTCAGTGATAGCATCAGAGAACGTCTCCTCTCTCTGCCAGAGAAAAATGCATCATAGGAAGTGGTGTTGTCACGATACTGGAATTTCCAACTACGATACGATACCTTGAAAAATATCCTTATTCGATACCATTTTCGATACTACGGGGAAAACTGCCATATATTCAATTTTTGTTGCAACAAACAGCTTACACACAGAACAGTGAGGCTTTATTTGAATCATTGAACTAAATTTAGACAGTAGTAAAATAAGAAAATTAAACAAATTGCAAATAAATAAAATAGAATAAAGAGACAAATGAAAGACACATCTTTTCACATCAGTTTTTCAGGTGAGTCTAAAAGTAGTTTCATGTAAGAAATACTACAGAAATAAAAGTAATAAAAAAAAACAGATTAATGCTTACAATTAAAGTTACAAGAGTTATTACGTCAAGAGTAAAGAGTGACTTTCTTTTGTCTTTTGTTCTCTAATTAACAGGACAGACAGCAGCAGGATTATTAGGCTGCTGTCACTTTAAGAGCTTAAGCACGGATCCAATGGAATGTTACAAAACCGACTGTATATACCTGAAAACTCTGCAAGACAGGCATTTTGACATAATTGTGTGTGTATTTGACCGTTTAAGCGCATTTGGCCATGAAAAAGAAGTCGACTCGCGAGCTGTTTGAGAGGCGGCTGTAAGCACCACTTATACTGTATAGTTCATTGGAGCGTGCGTTTTTGGTGTGAGGGCGAAATTTGCGGGAATGATTCAATTGGAGCAAATTATATGAGTGACGGTGCGTAATTTCTATGAATTAAAACCGTAAATTGACGGTTTACTTTGCCAAAATAAATAAAATAAAAATAATATAAAAAACATTTTAAATGTTACTGTTTAAGTGAATTTAGGCATCACGGTATTATAATATACAGTATGGAAAATGGATATTCATTTGCTAAAGATTACATCTCCAAAAACAAAATCTCTAAAATAACTGCCAATAATGCATTGAGAATCCCTTGTTGCACTGATCTAATACAACGCTTCCCAAAGAGCGCAAGCTCTGATCTTAGAGGTTTCATGAGGGCATCCCTAAACAAGACAACTGACAATCCCTTGGTGTATAAGGTACATGTGGGTGGCCCTCAGCCTTAATAAGTTTCAATGGCAATGGAGTACCAGTGGGCAAAAAACTAAATCAAATCTCAAGGAAATAGAGAGAGCTTGAAGCAAGTGAAAGCAAAGCATGGTTGATGTCGCATACACAAGCCACTGGCATCTCAGACTGCTGACTGCCACCGTGAATACAACTAGCAGACGCATACTTACACATTTTTGACTTCAACTCATTTCAGGATTTGAGCAAGTTCTTGCTTTAGAGGCCAAGCTTAACTCTCTCTCTTAACTCTATCTGTGCCAATTCAGCATAAAGTCTGGTTCAAAATAAATATTACCCTGAGAACCGAAAACTGTGTAAAGCCAGCCAATCGAATTGTATATTGAGATTTTACCTTTTGTGTGTACAGTATGTATCAGACGGTCAGTAAACTGACTGTGGGTGCAGATGCTGAGATTAGGGAATTGCAACTGACATATTATGTGCACTTTATTGTCCTTTATGACAAAAACCTGTATTTTCAAACAAAAATGGACAAAAATATATATATTGCTAATATATTAAATATATATATTTAATAATATAAAATAAATATGTTTTTGATTAGTTTTATCTGTGTAAATTTCCTTATATTTGGGCAATTTTATATATATTTAAAAAAAAAATACATTTAAACTGAACAAAATGTATTGAAAAAAAAGTTGGGCCATTTTGTAAAATGCAATAAAATTCATTTTATTTTAACGTTATTTAACTGACAAAAGTACAAACAAATGATTTTCAAGATTTTCACTGACCAACTTAATTGTATTCTGCAAATATAAACAAATTTTGACTTAAATGGCTACAAAACACTCCAAAAAGGTTGGGACAGAGGCATGTTTACCACTTTGTCACAACACCTTTCCTTTTATTTTCACTTTTTAATCATTTGAAAACTGACCATACTACTGTAATTCTTGCAGTTTTGCAAGTTGCATTTTTGCCCAATCATGCCTGATACAAGACAGCTGCTCAACAGTCTGTGGTCATCGTTGTCTGATTCTCCTTTTCATGATGGGCCATCCAGTACATTTTCAATAACCGACAGATCTGGACTGCAGGCTGGCCATTCAAGCACATCCACTCTATTGTGTAGATTGTCTAAGAAACCCCTCTGTTGTAGCTTGTGCAGAATGAGGCCTGGCATTGTCTTCCTTCCCAGGCAAGATGTAATCTTGATGGCAGTATATATCTCTATACAATTCCAATATACGTCTCCACGTCAGTGGTACCTTCACACATATGCAAGTCACCCATACCGCTTGCACTGATGCACCCCCATACCATGACAGCTGTTGCACCTGTCACTGATGAAAGTCTAGATGGTCCTCGTCTTTATGACTGAGAACTCGATGTCAGTTTTTTCCAAAAACAAGCTGAAATGTGGGCTCCTCTTGACCACAGCATACATTTCCACTATCTTTTAGACCATCTGAGATGAGCTTGGGCCCAGTGAACTTGGTGACATCTCTGCATAGAATTGATGTATAGCCCTCTCCTTGCGTAACAGAGATTCAAGTTGCATATCTTGATGCAGCGGCAGACTGTGTTAAGTAACAACGGTTTTCCAAAGAACTCCCGAGCCCATGAGGCTATATTTAACATAGTAGCATGTTTTCTCATGCAATGCCGTCTAAGGGCTTGAAGGTCACACACATTCAACAGAGGTCTCCTGCCTTGCCCTACACAGACTAAGATTTCTCTAGATTCCCTGAATCTTTTCACAATATTATGTATGGTAAATAGTAAATACTTTGCAGTCTTGCATTGAGAAATGTGAGATATTTTCCTTTAAAAAAATTGCTTTTTAAGGACTACAACAAATGGCTGGTAGGGACTATACAACATTCCTCCCGGGTTAGTAGTGACATCACCAACCCTAGAATTTACATAAACCCCGCCCCCTGAACACGATTTATAGATTATCAAGACTAGAATATGCTAATCAATGACTAGAAGATAAGATGACTACACATAAGCTACATAAATTCATCAACTAGCCATTCAGAAATGTCCTGTTGCATTCTAAATGTTGTCACTTCTTCTTGAGTCTCTCCATCATTGACTCTGTTGACATCATCTGACTCCAGTTTGAACATAAAAGGCAAAAAGTTTTAGAAAATTTCATTGCATGTCTGTGTAAGGTAAAATGACACAAGCTGTTGAAGCTCCACCCTCTGTGCCGGGAGCAGCAGCTCATTTGCATTTAAAGGAACAGACACAAAACAGTGCGTTTTTGCTCACCCTCAAAAAGTGACAACTTTAACATGCTATATAAAAATATCTGTGGGGAATTTTGAGCTAAAACCTCACATACACACTCATAGACATATCAAAGACATATTTTACATCTTGTGAAAAGGGCATCATACCACCCCTTTAAATAAAGGTTAACAAATACCACATTCTTGATTTTATTGCATTTTACAAAATGTCCCAATGTTTCTGGAAATGAGATTATATTTTGGCATTTGAAGTTTTAAACAAACTATATTTTCAAAAAATATATTTGCTTAAGCCATGTCGTTTATAGCATTTATTTTGTCCAGAAAAACAAAAACAAAATTTATGTATGGGGTAATAGGTCTTGTGGAATACTAGTACAAAAAAGTAGCCTACCACAAATGTAAAATAGCCTGAGAATATTATGCACATTTCGGCACCTGACTACATTGTGCTGCTATTTAGCACAGTTCTGCAGTTCAGACAGTGTGACATAAAGCATGAAAGCTAAGGTAACATTTAGGGGTGTAATAATGCATTAATGGATTGAAGCAGTACATTTAACAAGCCAGTCCTATTAAGAACATAAATGCAAATGTGTTGTCAACTCAAATGAATTAAAAAAAAGTTACGTTTAGCAGTTTTTAAAAAGTAAATAATGTGCTCAAAACAAGAGGTCAGAGTGGCTGTAGTGCATTACATATACCTTTTTCACCTAAGAGAGACTTTCAGTGACATTTTACAGAGGTGACTTTCCTTCTACTCAGCTCTGTTTTGCACCTTTAATAATCTGTGAATGTTCTCTACTGCTACTGAATTCACATCCCTATTCCAGAGATACTCCAATCTTCTCATTTTCATTCTCTTTGTGCTTTATGTGTAATGCATGGGAAATTTCTGACTCTAAAACTGCAGGAAATGAATGCAAGTTGGACATAAGGTGAACCTACAATACAATATATGACATTGTGTACTGTATGCACATTGCACAATATTAAAATTGATATTCAAACACATCTCTCTCTCTGACCTTACACAGTCATGCTGTGACATTCATTCAAGTTAGTTCTAGTTTTAAGGACTATTCTAAACAAACAGAAAGAAATGTAAGCAATCACACCTTCTCATCATATATTGTTTTGATGGTAGCAACAGCATTTATCAGGTGCATCATATCATGTTATGTTTTATATACTGCACTCACTTTGCATTGCCTACTATAATATCTATACATTTCAGATTTTCTGTAATTTGCCAAACATTCCTTCAAATCTTTTAAATAAACCCATTATTCATATTTTTACTCATTGTCTACTTGATTTTACATGGATCAGTAAGACTGCTCAACAGGAGTGCAGAGATTGAGAGATTTCCCAGAGACAAAGCACTATGCAGTTAAAAGCTGGTACAGAACATAAACCTCTTAAATAGATTAGTAAAAGTCAAGGTTTGCTGTAAAAGCTATAAAACTGGCCTATAAGACAAAACTCACTCGATGAGCACATGAGTTTATGGTCAGATGTATCCCTGAACTTGATTTTAGTCCCCAGTTGGTATTTGGCAGACATCTTGTCCATCTCCCCTCTAATCAATGTAAATGGATTTTTAAAATTAAAAATCTATGCTGCCCAATTCAGTGTGAGTTGATGTATCTCCCCACAGAGGGACTGTGCATTAGTGCATAATACCATTACAGACAGCTGTGGGGCAAGAACAGACTGGTGGGACCTGCTTAGATATCATGTGAGGACAGGGCAGAAACCAGACCACTATCCGCCTCCTTATTACTGTCTGCATGATGACTAACGAGAATGACAGATTTTATCCTCATCACTGCGGTTTATGGGGTTTCACAGAGTTATGACAAGACACTAATGTCCATTACTGCCTACTGTCCACTAAAGAACACTGGACATTTGACAGTCTACACTCTCAGAAAAAAAGGATCAGTTAGGTTCTACTGTATATAGAAACCTATACATTTTAATGAACCCTTTATGGCAAAAAGGTTCTATTAAGGGTCTCTTTTCTAGCGCATGTTTATAAGCTGTTTAATTCAAAGAAATGAATTGAAACAAATGAATTAAAACTAAATCTGTAAAATCTGTCATAGGCCATGCACTCTCAGAAAAAAGGTACAAAAGCTGTCACTGTGGCGGTACCTTTTCAAAAGGAACACCTTTGTACCTAAAGAGTGCATATTAGTCCCTCAAAGGTACATATTGGTACCAAAAGTGTACATATTAGTACCTAAATGGTACATATTAGAACCCTTTTGAAGGGTACTGTCCCAGTGACAGCTTTTGTACCTTTTTTTCTGTGAGTGTGTATTAAAACAGTCACACGTTTCATTCCTGAATGAAAAAATGTTTTTTGTACAAATCGGATGAGCCAATGATTTAAAGACTCACACATTATGGAATATGTAAGTTTCGCCGCTAGAGGTTGCTTATTCAAAACAATAACAAAGGTTTAGCTTGATGACGCCATGAATGAGCATGGAATCATGAACCTCCATTGTCGATAAAAAGCAATCTGACGGGACTCAAGGCAGAAATCATGTTCATGGATGAGCTAATGTATTCAAGTTTTATTACCATACTGTTGTATGAAGTAGGACGGGCCGAGAGTGGAGCTTGGCAGGTGGAGCGAATGCTAATGAGAGACACCTGCGTGACACGTCGGCCTCGAGTCCCATGGAGGAGCTCCAGAAGGATATAAGAAGGAATGATGGCAGTGAGAGGACCAGGTATGGGACATTTTACGTTGCTGTTTTTATTATGCTTACATGCCGTAGTTGTATGCTTTTGTTATGTTGTTTATGTCTATTGGAATTAAAGGAGAACTTGGTAACTTTTTTAACTTAATAAAACTGTCTAGAAATCATTTGGATGGTTAAACAACCTGTTCTGGTGATATTGGTGACTTTTCCCGTTCCCCCCAGTGTTCCCAGGCGGAAAACCAACCTTGCAACTTGGGGACTACCGTCCCGGCAAGATAGAAATTGGAAGTCTCGTGAGAAGCGAGAACGAGAACGAGAACGAGCGCGAAACACGAACTGCTTTACGGCAATTCGACATAAACACAAACACATGTATGATGTATTACCCATAGTTACCCACCTCGGTAGACATAGCTCCACACGATACAGTTGGCTTGCTCCGATCAAAACAAACGCACATGAGCAGCGGTAGAGAGGGGGAGGAGGCCGCCGCAAGTGAGTTTTTTACGACCGTGTTTTGAAATATACACCCCCCCACAGCTGTAGGGGGAGCTCGTGGGGAAAACATGCGACAACAAAAGGGAAAATCAGCGCAGAAGTGACTAGAGTTCGCTAGAGTTGCCGAGTTCTCCTTTAAAGTTATGTTTAATGTTTAATACAGAATGCTGCCTCCTTCTTCCCTGAAGTTGAACTTTGTTCCAGTTACGTTTGATCACTTAAATTCACATTATTTTAACTCATTCTAATGAAATAGCCACGAGTGCTGAATTACTCATACAGGTCAATTTATTAGACAAATTAAAATTGTGGGGTAACACAGCACTGTTTTACTTGGTCAAAAGATTAATACTAAAATACATTAGAGTGTGTTGAAAGTCATGCTATAACGTTACTCTGTGCATTAGCTCGGTGGCTGGTATGATACACTTGTTGCACATTGCAGTAGATCGATAGAATATCATATTTATAAAAGATAGATGACTTGTGTTGCTAATTGGGGTGCGGATCATTTAAAAATATATTGTACGGTGGAGAAAATGCTGTATTACTGTTA
Source organism: Rutilus rutilus (assembly GCF_951802725.1). NCBI lineage: Eukaryota > Metazoa > Chordata > Actinopteri > Cypriniformes > Leuciscidae > Rutilus > Rutilus rutilus. The sequence continues at coordinate 20,325,686 of NC_140226.1, read as the reverse complement.
CTAGCTCTTTTTGATTATGCCATGTTATCTTAGGCACTACTCGCAGTAAATAAAAGAAAACAAGAGATTCAAACAATAAGACTAACCGTGTTGCGCTATTATATAACAATGATTAGATTTCAATGAAAGTTATCCAAACAGTTGCTTACCTGTCTAATAAAAAACATAATATATTAAAGCATCTCTGGTGTTTCCATGGTTTTTACGAAAGTAGGACCGAAAATCAAGGGTAACGCAGATCCGACGTCATTGACAAGCGTGATCAAAATAAGTGCTTTCCCCCTTTAATTGTTGTGATTTCATGACCCAACATAATTTCCTGTTCTGTCTTTCCCTCTTCCCTTTTATTTTGTAACTGAATGGGAGAGGTAGGTTTAATTTGTTGTCTGATAATCTCATTTAATCCTTATTGTAATTATTGCTTTCATATATGAAGACTTCAGATGCAAAATTACTGTTTTACTAAGTGCCATCTGAAATTTTCTTCTAAAATGATCATTTTTATCAAGCTCGTATGTTTATGTTCAGTTATTTCACTTTAATGGCAATGGAAATTACCTATTAATTGTCATTAAAGTGAAATTACTGAACCTAAATATACAAGTTTGATAAAAAAATGCTAATTTTAGAAGAACATTTCAGATGGCACTTAGAGGCTTTTGCATCTGAAGTCTTCATATATTTTCACCCCAATTTATGTGTATAAGGCTATTTTACTCACATGTGTGATTATTTTTTGTCATTTTACCCTTTTTTAGTTATATTTTTGTCTTCTGCTGAATATGTGGAAATGAGAGCACATGGTGACAAGTGCACATCATATTTATTTTATAGAGAACGTTAAGGGCAATTCATTCAAAGAGGCTGCTTATTTGTTCTTTTATACCAGGTATGTTTTCTCTGTTGTATTTTCTCGTTTTTTTCTTTACTCAATTTATGTTTCATGCTCCTATGTTTTTGTCCCCTTTGCATTGTAACTGAATGGGAGACAGAACGTTAAGGGCAATTCATTTAAAGAGGCTGTTTATTTGTTCTTTTATATCAGGAATAAAAGATCCAGTGAAACTGCCACCTGCTGTCCCGTGTCTAACTCCGCAAATCTACACAACACAGAATAAAGTGTTTCATAAATGGTGTCGCTGGCCACACATCACGCTTGACATTGTGAGCCACCAGTTACATGTGGTGCCGTGACCCAGATGGGAGTGAGGTTTGGGGAGTGAGTGTAACTGAAGAGGCGCTCAAGAGGCGCTATAGCGACTGACGCTAGAGACTACGTTCTTTAGAGCGCCCGCCGACCACGGTTCGAATCCCGCTCGGAGCGGGTTGAGTAGGACCAGTTACACAGGCACAACCTGCAAAAAGAGTCTAAAAAATCCCAACCAGATTTAAAAACCTAATAGAGGATCACGGTCCGGTTCTGGACCCTGCACCACAACAGTAGCACAGTTTTGACCAATTCTACAGTTTAAATTGAGCAGCGCATCAAAACAACAGAGCGGTACTCACCACAAGCGCTCAGAGTCATTTATGGTAATGATCCTTCGGCGCTATATTCTCTAATATTTTTATCAAGAGCCAAACGCGCTTCATTCAAGCCCTTTCCGTTAAATTCGCGTTATTGCTTCTCTCTCCTGCTACATTAAAAGATGCAGATGACGGGGTTTTTTAACAGTATCAAAAGCACAGTGAACCACAAAACAGATTAGCCTAATACTTTTGATAAATGAGAATGCAGCAAATACAAATATTTTTATCCGTCATACATACAGTATATGACCGGTCAAGTAAACAAGTTTTTTGACAATACTTTTTTTTTTTTTCATCTACAGCACATTTAGCATTAGGCTATTAATCAGCATTTTAAGAGCATTTCATAATAAACAATATTATAATTGGGGAAAGTATTTGTAGATGGCAAGGAAAGACAATTTAAACTTTAAAATAACTAACTTTGTTTTCTGCTCATGATTATAAAAATAGAGTACTTTAGACTTTAATTGAATATCACACATACACTGCAATGCTAATTAAATTAAATGTTGTAAAAAAGTTTTTGATCATATGAAACAGTTAATATTAGTTTTCATTGCATTTAATGTCTGTGTTTGCATTATACTGTATGTCCTTTTTTTAAAGACAGAAAAGTCCATATCGGGAAGAAGCTAGTGTCAAGTCTTGAGTGCCATCTTGTTTTCCTGCCAATAAATTCAATAAACGGCCCTGTGGTTCACGCGGACAGAGAGTGTGAACCAGCTCTGGAGCTGGGTCAGGATAAAAACCTTGTTTGCAGTGAAGACACACGTCTCCCCTGGCAACACAGCGGGCAAGAATTCTGCCAGCACAACAAAAAAGCAAAGTGATGAGACACTTAAAGATCTCATAAATTAAAAAAGAAGAAAAAAAGAAGAGGAAAAGGGAATCTTTTTTGGCTTTAATTGAGCTCTCTCTCACACGCACATAAACCCATGACGCCACACAACCCCTCCTTCTGCGTACTTGCTTCTCAATATTCTAAAATCACTCAAGCAGAAGGATCTGTGAAATCTAGTTGGACTCTTGTGAATCGATTTCAAACATGATGCTCAGTGAAGTGAATAAACATTTTCCATACAGACATTAGCTGATGCTTCTCTCTCATACTGTATTTTATCACTGTCATGTAACAAAGGAAAACAATTTCCATCAGAGACCATTAAATACCTACAGCGAGAACCAGAAACATGTTCATTTGAATATTTAATTATTATGTAGCAGGTTTAATTTCCTTTCTGATTGCTCTCTGCAGTTTATCAGAAAGCACTCTGGTAACAGTAATGCTTAATGAACTACGATGAACTAACCTTGATCATTCAACAGCACAGCACTTCTAATGTTCACGTTCAAATTCAACAAGGTTATATAGAGTGGTCAGGAATGAGGGATGAAAATGTAATCAGAGTCTGTCGTTCTAATTGGATTGTGGTGTGCAATTTAATGCAGAAACAATAAAGTCATAGGCTCTGTATACTTTCGATTGATACTACTAAATAAATATGAAAATGTCTGTGGTGTTATCAACTATAATGTTTTGACTACATAATGAGGCTGGGTTGGTTTATATTTGCTGCATAACTGGATGAACAAATGGAACAAAGAAAACGGATACAGTTTGACCCAGATTAAGGTTGGATCGATAGCAAAACACTGGCTGTGATACACTACCAGCCTTTGCATCGATACTAAATCGGTCAAGTGATAGTAAAGACAAATGATATTATAAATGTTAAAAAAATTCAAATAAATGCTGTTCTTTGAAACGTTTTATAAATCAAAGAATCCTAAAAAAGTACAGTATCGCAGTTTACACAAAAAGATTAGGCAGAAGACGCTTTTGTCACGATCCCCAGCTGGAGTTCCCTTGTTGTTTGCCTGTGTTTTGACCTTTGCCTGTTTTTTGGATTACAATTGTGCATTAGGCCTATCCTTTTAATAAATACTGCGTTTGGATCCTCAACGCTTCTGTTTCGGAGAAGTATATGTCAGCTTTTCATCATTGATAATAAGAAATTTAAGCTAAATGTTAATACTGCTAATGTTGACTGTGCTTAGGTTTGTTCAGGTACCAAAAGATGCAAAATTGTGATAACGTACTACTGAACATTGCACATACTTCTGCAGTTATAGATTTCTTCCAGCTGTTTAACTCTGACCAACGCAGGCTCTATGCCTCCAAAACGTCTCTGCTGCCACTTGGATAAAAAGCAGGTTTTGATGACAGTTTGGATTAAGATGTTGTTGCCTCTAGCTTGGCAAACTGTCATCCTGTATCTCATTCTCTATATATGCTTTTAGAATAATTATCCACCTCTTCTTCAATATCATCTTTTACACTTTCCCTCCCTCTTTCTTGAGAGGCTGTTAAGGGCAAATATTCACATTTCACAATATATTTATTACGATTTTATAGTAATGATATATAAAACTACAACATAACATTCAAAAATATGCAATATTCCACATTAAAATGTTTCAGTAAAAATATAGGAAGGTAAATGCAATTTAAATGCAGTTTATTATCAGGTTGTATTATATTGGTGCCCTTTATTTAAAGCCATATCAGGTCAACAAAAGAATTTATAAAATACTGATACATTTTCAGCCAAGCCCCATTTCCAACCTCCGACGCCCGTATACTTTATTTACTGAGCTGAAGCCACATAATTTACTTGTAAATGGCTGTCCATGTTTCTTAGCCGTTTTTTAAGTAAAAACACTTTGGTCACACTTTACAGTAGTTTAATTCTCACTAATACTCCTCTTATTAATAGTTAGTAAGGGAGTTGTTAAGTTTAGGTACCGGGTAAAATGTAGATGTAGAATATGGTCATGCAGAATAAAGAATTATGTGCTTAATTAGCAATAAACAGCCAATATGCATGCTAATAAGCAACTAGTGAGAGTTGGACATTAAACTAAAGTGTAACCAAAACTTTTTCTTATAAGACCACAAAGAACAAAATACTCGTCGGTTTTTTTTTTCTCTTTCTTTTTGCCATTTTCATCTTTGAAATGGCTATAAGCACTGCAAACTGGTAAAACCTTTAAAAAGCTTATTCTCTCAAAAGCTAAAATGTGAGAAAGTGAAATTTTTAATATTATTTTCCAATAAATAACTTTTGCTATGTATTGTAGCACAGAGGTTGCATAAGTGCATTAATTCACCATCCATGATCGAAAAAAGAAAACCATTAATCGTTTAAAAAAAATCTCAGTTGTATCACTGTGTCTGATCTTAGCAAATAAATACGTAGGCCTATGACAATGTATAGCAGATAAATATGTGTGGAATATGGTGAATCAATGGTGAGTAAAGAAATACTCTTAGTGAAGCCTAACATAGCAAAATCATATGTTTCAACACCTCAATCACTAAAACAAATCCAGCACTAATTCACATTAAAACAACATGCAAAACACAAAGTCTGAAGGAACCTCAGGTCAGATAAAAGGGAAGCACAGGATGATATAAAAAAAATAAAAAAGAAAGAAAGAAAGGAAAGTGATGAGTAAATGAAAGCAGATTAGCAGGTCTTCTGTTCAGTTTGTTTGTGAATCAGTCACGTTAGCAGCGGTGAAGCAGAGAGAGACACAGCCTCGTTTCTACTGAAGCACAGCCAGCTGTGATGATGCAAGCAGCGAGGAATCACAACACAATTGACCGCCAGCGGCTCAGCATCATGATGAATTTAAGCATTTAAGCATAAAAAGTGCATGTGCTTTCTGAACTCCCCACCGTGCCATTAGAGCCCACAAACACAATCTGGGTTAAGTGTTAACTACCACACACACAGTTCTGGAGATGAGGAACACACTCACCTTCGGTCTCACCACACAATGTGCACTGTGACTCTACAGAATAAAAAAAATAAAAAAAGAGAGAGAGAGTGAACTTTGTGCAAACTCTTACATACCAGAGTGATGTTGATGGCATTATAGTGTGAGGACGATCTCCTTGTTGAACAAACCCTTAAAATTAAAATTTTCTTCAACTAGGCACTTTTAAAGTATAAAGTATCTTTTAAGTTGATTTATTTTTAGAGCTTGGTTTTAAATTTAAACCATTAGCAATATATAGAGCACACTCGGAATCTGATATCATATCTTCATATAAATTAAATACATAACCCAAATTACGGTATAAATAAATGCATATTTTTGAAGTTTTCTGAATGTCCAAATATCATAAAAATATAAATTATTAAAACTATGATCATTTGAACAGTAAAATAATCACTTTTAATAATAAAAAAAAAAATTAGTAAGTTAGTGTGAGATTTGAGACCATGTGTGAAGAAAATAAATATGTACTGTATATATCACTCTAAAAAATGCTGGGTTGTTTTAACCCAATGTTGGGTCAAATATGGACTAACCTAACATTGGGTTAAAAATGCAATTTAAAAATGGACAAACCCAGCCGTTGGGTTACATTTTTAATGTAACCAATGCAATTTGTCCATTTTTTTTATTGCATTTTTGTCCATTTTTGATTTTGTCCAAAATGCAATTTGTCCATTTTTAAACTGCATTTTTTAACCTAACGTTGGGTTAGTCCATATTTGATCCAACATTAGGTTAAAACAACCCAGCATTTTTATAGCATATGCACATAACTGCATGCATATATTGTATTTCAGTGGACAAAATAAATGAAACCAAGACTGTTCTAAGTGCCCATAGCTGAAATAATAAACAAACACCCAATTATTCATACAGTAAGTAAGCATTATTCCATTAAATAATCAGTTAGTCTCACCTGCGTTAGGAAATCTCAGGATTTCCCTACTATTAAATCAGTCTGCATTCCTAAATGTATTCTCTTACCAGTAAAGTATTTTGGTAAAATATTTTGTACTCCAGAATCATTATATCTGTGGCCTCAATGTGCAAAATCTCATACAAATCTACTTTCTGAACACTAAATGCACACACAAACACATTTTTGCAGCCGAAATGCAAACAAAACATAACTAAAGCAAAACTCCAATATAAATGCATGCCATTTACAATATATGCAAAAAAACATTATAGTCTTTTCTTAAAAAATGTAAAGATTCTTAGCTACATAAATATATAAAATGCTTTTTTTTTTCTTTCAAGAAAACGACTTTATTCATCTGTAAAACATGGGCTCTTTATATGCCATAAAAAATTAAACACTATACAAATTCTGTCATGTAGCCTCTCAATTAAATTAAAAAGAACCACTAGCATAAAAGACCTTGCGGCGCTACAGCAGAGATTTAAATAGTCATTCTGCTGTGTTGAATGGATGATTCAGCGAGTATATGATTAGTATTCATTCTATAGTCTATTTAAGCCATATTCCCATGCCGTTAATTCAGAAACAACTGACATTTGTTCATAATCATGTTGAGAGATGTGAACAGGCAACAAACTCAACAGACCAATCTTCTCATCAAGTGACTTGTGTTTCTGGCAGACTCCAAATATATACAGACCAGTCCAAACGTCACAAATTATGCCTAAACTGGGGACATGATTTAGTATCATTCCAAACACAAATGCCCAAATATTACTTTGGCCAATGCAGTGAAAATCCATTTATTCCTTTCTGGGCCTTTATTGGCATGATGACTGGAGCTTTTAATTCCTGAAGTTATTAAACTCCCTCTCTGAAAGTGAACCAATACAACCTCAGTCTATACAGTGACACCACATAGGCTATTTACCATGTTACTCCTCCACATTTTGAAAGAAGTTTAATTAGGACTTAACAGCAGCTAGAATTGGACGCCAAAATAACATGCCCAACCTGTGAGTGAAAAAAGCATTTCAGTTCATTCCACAATGAAGCATTCCATAATTAACACCAGTATTTGCATATTAGCCTTGTGAGCTCACACTCTCTGCTTTAGTTGGCGTAGTGTTATAAGTGGGAGTGTCAGTGGTGATAATTAGCTTTTCTGTTCTGGTCTTTTTTCACAGGCACACAGAGGCTTTTCTTCGGCTCTGTGACGAGATGGAGTGTTAATGCCCGATTATATCATTATAGAACGATTCTAAATACTATTTTTTGTGAACTCTAAATCTCATTTGATGAGGTCATGAGAAACAAATTGATTAACATGAGCAGAATCATGTACAGAGATAAACGAGTCAGCCTATAGTTAATAGAGGTCAGTTCAAAGATGATCAGTGCAGATACAATATATTGACAAGCTTCCTGGCTTGTGTAAACACACAGAAACGCACATACGTACGCCTGTTACTCTATTTAGATTACTATTGATTTCAGTTTCTGCACTCCAAAATAATCCCTCTTGTGCTTGGCTAACTGCTCCTGCAGGAGCTGACAAAGCACTTCTGTACTTTCAGATAGCATCAGACTTTATGAAGACTGTTAGCACTCGGTCTATCATAAGCACTCTGCTTGTAAGAGCTCTCGTTCCCCAAGAGTAAAACAGATAACAACATACCAAGTGTGCAAAAGGATGAGAGAATATACGGCATTCAGACTAACAGCACGTGTATTAACAATTTTTTTTTAACTTTAATACTTTTTAGACAAAATATTGCCATTACCCTGTCAAATTTTGCTCTGGCAACAATAATAGTTCCAAACATAGCCACTGTGAAATTAACAGTCGCACATCAAACAGCACAGTGGTGTTTTGGCTGCGTCCAAAATCGCATACTCTCTTGAGTAAGTACTTGTTTTGTCATTACTTCACTACCACTAAAAAAAAGTATGTTCTATATAGAAGGAATGTGTGTAGTATGAATGTAGTCTGGACATACAACATTCACCATGTTATCATTTTCATTTGAATCATTTGAATCTCTTTGAATCTCGCCGGTAGTAGTAGGTCTTCCGGGTACTTTTTGCCTATTCTTTTGAGGACTGTGAATACTTCTTTTGTCACATCGGCCTACTGTTTTTCGCCTTTGGACTGTTTTTCGCATCCAAAGAAGTTTGGATGCAGCCAGTGACTCTTGAATGAATCAGCGTTGTTGCATGAATCGGTTGAGTGAATAAGTCAACGACTCACTCATAACTTGTTTTGTTTCTGAAGGAATCAAGTGTTTTGAACGTAACCTGCAGAAAGTCACTTACTGTAATCTACAGTGTTAATGTATCTAGTTGTATGCCACCCTTTCTTTCATCTCACATAATAAATTAATTTAATCCCAAATTAATTAACCCTGTCTAGGTTTATTTTGCAATCATCAGCTGCATTATCCCTTACTGCAAAGTTTTAATTTTAAAGTACACCTGCATTTCTGCTCTAGCTGCAGACTCGGAAGCACAGACATCTCATATTTACCTCAGTATTTCCTCTGGGGCAAAATATTCTAAATCAGCATGAACACCCAACGTTATGGATCCCAGTGGTGCCATTATCTGCTAGTCTGCAAGAGTAAATCATTCAAGGCACCTGACAATACAGTTCGATTTCAGAAGACCCCGTGTTCAATAAGGCCGAGCTCAGTATGGGACTACATTTAGTAAAATCAAGAGAGCAGTTTTGATAAAGCTGTCAACTAATTGACACAGCAAGGGACATTCTGTCATATCATTACACCACTAGAGCTCCAGACAGAGGATTTGCCAGTTTCTTCAAGAGGGCGAAGCTGGAAAATCTGTGCATCTGCTCTTAGCCTTTAAAAGTGTTTTAACAGAGCTTATCTTTTTTTCCCCATGCATGCAAAGTTATCTTAGTCTCTTTCATCGTTACTAAGCTGCTCTTAGCAGATTAACAGCTGAACATTATGAATCTACTAATAAGCAAATTAGTTAAAAACCTTGTTTTTTGTGCATTCAAATGGTAATTTTTATGCCACAATTTTATCCTTGAGAAAATACTGTAAATATGTGTTTCTTCACAAACTTTGTCTCAGAGTTTTTTTTGTTTGTTTTTTAATTATTGTATAACATTTTAATAGGAATTTAATCAAATAAATTATAACTATTATTCAATATTTTTCTCTTTATCAAGCGTAGCGTCAGTTCTGGCAGGTCATGTTAGTCAAGCTCGCATCAGCTGACTCTCAGCTGATCCACGTCTACCTATAGGAATACGACGCCTATCACTGTATACATATATAAACTCCTTCAGTATTATCAGCAGCTATCGCGTTTCTCAGGAGCTAATTACCCTCCGCCATCCCCAGATCCTCCTCTCTTCAGTCAGGATTTGGCATTCTGATTCCCCTCTAAATATGACTAAATTCTCAAATAATTTGTACATTAAAACATTGAATTAATGATATCTGCAATACATTCATGTTGATTCTGCTGCTCTTATCCATGCTAGGCTGCATGGATCCGCAGGGAGTTCTTGCCCAGAACAGAACCATACCGCAAATCCAAACTATATGCTAATTCTCAATCGTATTTGACGATAGTGGTCCTGACAGAAGTAATATGAAGGTCACATAAATACTGTCTTGTAAACTTTTACCATGTTTTCAGCATTTATTTTTGCTATTCTTCAAATGTCCTTTGAAGTTAAAATCAACATAATTTTTTTGTGGACCATTTGCAATCAAGCTGTAATTATATCAAATTATTAGTGTACAAATATTATGCAATTTTGTGTTTATTTAGGATATGTGTAATGTTAGCTATGCATTAGGAAGACAAAGCAATATGCCATTTTATTCCCAATTTATTTTTTAAATGTCATTAACATCACAGAAAGCTGTTAAACACAATACATCGTTTAAGATGTTTAAGTTACTCTATTTATTAAAGCTCTAATAATACAACAGACCATTAACCAATGTAAAATAATCAAATAAATAAAAAAACAGATACAAAAATTATAACAAATGAGATAAACCACACAAAGAAAATCAAATGTGATGAAACAGGTGTGATAATAATGACACTGTGGTAACAATATTCATGACATTCCGGGGAAAAAAGGACCAAAATAACAGATGCATTAACATTGAAAACTAAAGAGATTGGGTAAAGTGTTGTGGCGAGTATGAACCTCATCTCTTACATTAGAGCAGACATGAGTTCTTGACTGGGCTGTTCCTCTTTTCCATTAACCATTTGCCTTAAAACATGGTGCGACAAGTATAGAACAAAATCATTACCTCTCACAGAAGACAGAACTACTAAAGTTCTAAAATTGAGAAGTGTGAGCGTGTGTATTTTGAAAGTGTGAAGGAAGGGTGTTAGACTGTTGATTATTTTTTGTTCTTTTATATTTTTTTCCACGCTCTAAGAGGCACAGAACAGACTTGTCATAAATTAACATCCAGCATCTTAAAATAAACTTGAAAAGATCACATAATACACAGAAGAGCACACACAGACAGGAAAACAGTTAATGTTCCTCTGCATATGACCTTTTGTGTACCCTGAATGTAAACATAATCAAGTGTTGTTATCTACCATACAGGTCTCATGCATTTGGGTATTTGAATTAGTTTAAAAGCTTCCAGCATTTACCCCAATCTCCATTTAATCTCATTTGAAGGGTATCCAGCAAAGTAAATGTTGTTTTAGATGATGCTGAAGATTCTCCACATTTCTTTAAAAGCTGTTCTGTAATGGACCTGTTTTCCATCAAACCTCTTTGATATTGTAACAAGCCTGAGATTGGCAGAAATGTAAATGCCTGAAAAGGAAAACTTTAAAACTGCCCCTTACAAAAATGTACTGTCATAGTACCATTGTACATTGCACTCCTAGACTTTAATGCCGACTGATTAATGATTGATTTAATATACCATGATATGCAAAGGTACTTCAAAGAATACCATGGTACTGTATTATAGATGCATTAAAATGTCTGTGCCTTTAAACAGAATATGTTATCAGGTAAGTTGCTATAACATGTCGACTTGAACTAACTTCCTTAGAAAAATTCTCTTTGATCTGTTGCCGTAATTATCATTATAGAAGCTGCATATAAACAAATATGCATACTTCCGTACCATATAGTAACTGATTAAATATAATCTGGATTCCATAATCAGATTAAAAAAAAAAATGTAGTACTTGTGATCAGATTATATTACATTTTAAAATACTTGACTACAGTTACTTTTTTATTGACTGCATGATTACCTGTTATTCTCACAAAGGAATTATTAATTGATTCCCCCTACTACTTCTTTTTTATCTTTTACATTTAGTGACAGCCACTAGTCATTTGATCACTGGATTTACTGAAATCAAAGTGTTTTCTTAACATTGCATATCTAATCAACTCCTGAGGAACACATTAATTATCATTTGAGTTATCACTCAGTGAGTCATTTAACCTTGTATTGCTTTCTTTAGAAGGCTTTTGTATTTCAAACACTTTAAAATGTACAAATTCACATCATTTTATATACATTTTTGTCAGCTGAATCTCTTTGACCTAATACATTTACTTGAAGTACCCCTGAGATTTTAATTTAATAAGTTAGGTCAATAATAATATTAAACCAATAAAAATGTGTAATGTAATAGATTGTTACTAACTACAATTTTTGTCACGTCATTTGGAATCAGTAACCGACTACAATGTGTAAGTATTCAGCACTGGCGAAAAACAGTATGTATAAACAGTATACAGTATACTGTCCAAATTCACAGTATTCATAAAAAAGTAGGCAAAAAGTACCTGGATTACGAAAAACAGTATATGAAAACAGTAAGTATGTCCAAATTCACAGTATTCATAAAACAGTAAACAAACCCGTATTACCTACTACCTCTGAAGAGATTCTGCATTCAATGGAGACTACTGTCCAACTGAATGGCAGTGAAGCAACTGACAATGTAGGAAATATAGTATTGTAATATTGCTAAAAATTTGATAATCCAAAAGAGTAAAATAAGCATATTAAGTGAGTAAGTTTCCCCCCAAAAAGCCAAACTTTAGAAAAAACATGAGACGTGTAATGTGTTAAGAAAAATCTAAATAATCAACAGAATATTCTTATTACATACACATTCGTGCCATACTGTATAGAACATAGTTAATAACAGTTGCAAATGAAGTACTTATTCAAAAGAAGTACCTCTTCAGAGAGAATGCGATTTCGGATGCAATTAAATAGAAAATGCCACTTGCATTACCATTATAAAAGAATCGTGCAAATAGATAAATATAAAACTTTGTAAAATATAAAATATAAAAAGTAGACCGGTCACAGGAGTAGACCAAAATGGATTGCTGTAATCAACACTTTTATCAATTAGTTACCTATATCAGCTGTAATCGTAATCTCGTTTATTTATTGATTAACCGCGCAGCCCTATTGTGTGGTGAGTAAATGAAGTGCAGCTGTAGTCCTGAGAAATTCTGTGAGCTTGGAGGACTGATGAAATTCTTCACGGATGAACACCCTCATGTATTATAAGAGAATCTTTCATGAAGCGTTTGCTCTGCGGCCTCTCCTTTCCACGGCCCTTAATGATGTTCTCTCACTGCACTCCTCCTCTCTTCTCTTCCTGTGGCCTTCCCTTTCTCTCATTTTTCTCACTATCTCTATTTCGCCCCTTTCTTCTTTACTTCCTTGCTCCCTCTCTCTTTCATTCTTTCTCTCTGTTTTCATGAATAGGCTCACTGAGGCGTCAAGTGCAGGACTAGGTCTGTACAGACCTCAAAGACAGGAAGAGAGAGATGACAGATGAGGAGGAGGAGAGTGAGACAGTTTGGGTTGACATGAAGGGTCATTGCAGTGCTCTCCTCTGAACTGTGAACATTCAGTGCTGATGGCAATGACAAAGTGGCATAGTTCATAATGCTATATGAACATCTGGAAAGGAGATTTCTTGTTTCGAGATTATTTCCAAACTGGCTCCTTGCATTTGTCAGTCGATCAGTGGTGCTATTGTAAAGACATGAAGGACAATTAATGACTAAATTATTTTAATGAGTCCAACAATATTAGAATCCAATTAACCAATTCCGATAACCAATTAATCCAGTTAGGCTTTTTTTTTATTGAAAACTGAAATCTTGTATTTTTCTAAAATGATAGTTCACCCAAAAATAATAAAGATATTTTGAAGAATGTTTCAACTGTTGTTGTCCATACAATGAAAGATAGTGGGATCCAAAACAAAAATTTTGTCCACTTTATTGGAAGATTTTCCCCTAAATATACTCTAGGGAAATTTTACATTTTACAAAAGATAGAAATGAAAACAGGCTTGGTATGACGCAAGAATGAGTAAATAATTGCAAAATTTTCAGTTTTGGTTGAATTATCCCTTTGACTGGGAATGATGGAGAATATCCTCTCATTGTTTACTGGCCGATCTTTTTAATGCAAAGGCATCCATGAGATGATCTTTTTTTTTTAAATGAACTAACGTTAACAAATGATTGAGTCAGATCTTTTCAATTAATCATTTGATCTGATTCACCAAACTAAGTTCTTGAGATTGACTCAGTAACTCGCTGCAATTTTAAAGTTAAAGGGATGGTTCGGAGTAAAATCAACCTAGGCTCCTTTGCACCATGACCTCGAGCCAAACCACAGAAGCCTTTTTTCCCTTGGCTGAACATTATTAAAGTTAGAGCTTATTTCGAGATATCAGCCGGATGGCTTAGTGCAGGCGCTAATGGATCCTATGATGTATCTCGTAAATTACCCCACTAATAATGCCCAGAATGGTACCAAACTTCTACAGTAGTACAAATAGGTTCTGTACTCATAAAACGAGGCATTGGAAAGTTTGTAAGTACATCAGGAGTTTATTTAAATAACACTTGCCTGACGGCTCATGCTACTGCTAACCCGGACGTTGGCGTCACTTCAATGGTTTGGGAAAACACGTAAAAGTCCTGGCAGAAAGCGATGCATAAGGATGTAGTGTAACGACGAATTATTATTTTTTCCGAAGTAACAACTTAGTGTTAACAACTTAGTGTTAACTAATAATCGTTGCAAACTGATACTACCAACAGAATATTAGTGCATTCCTGGAACTGGGCGTTGTTACACTACATCCTTATGCATCGCTTTCTGCCAGGACTTTTACGTGCTTTTCCCAAATCACTGAAGTGACGTCGACGTCCGGGTTAGCAGTAGCATGAGCCGTCAGGCAAGTGTTATTTAAATAAACTCCTGATGTTCTTACAAACTTTCCAATGCCTCGTTTTATGAGTACAGAACCTATTTGTACTACTGTAGAAGTTTGGTACCATTCTGGGTATTATTAGTGGGGTAATTTACGAGATACATCATAGGATCCATTAGCGTCTGCACTAAGCCATCCGGCTGATATCTCGAAATAAGCTCTAACTTTAATAATGTTCAACCAAGGGAAAAAAGGCTTCTGGGGGGGTGTTTGGCTCGAGGTCATGGTGCAAAGGACCCTAGGCTGATTTTACTCCAAACCATCCCTTTAACAGCTCACTGTGGAACAACATGAGGGTGAATAAACGATGAAAGCATTTTCATTTTCAGATGAACTATCCATAAAAGGTTTCTAAAAGAAAAGAAAAACTTACTGTTTTTTATTTATTTGCCCCAAAGACAAATTCAATTGCAAAACAAATACACCATTACACATAACGTAAAATAACATACTGTATGCTAATCGATGGCTCGGTTACGATTCCCCAAAATATAGGCACTCTACTGACATCTAAATGTCACATGTAACCGACTGGGCTTAACTCACAATGAGTCAAAGTGGTGAGTGAAAAGCCTAACAGATAATGACAATGAGGAATGCCATCTGTGCAGTGCCTCCTTGAGCTGCTGGTGTTGCATCAGACGTGATTTACAGGTGAGACATTACTAACAGAATGTACAGCAAGAGCACAGCCTGGCAAATCAACTGCTGCCATGGATACAGGGACTTCTGCAATCTCAGACAGACAGTTAGCTAAGACTGGCATTTATATGATTCCCTAGTATGGTTTCATTAGTAGAGAGACAGAGGGAGAGAGAGCAGATGTTTGTGCACAGTGAAATGTGACTTACTGTCAAACCTGCTATCAGTCTCTCATTCCCCCCTTAGTGTTCTGAGCTGGAGTTCTGGTCCAGTCACACACTCAGACAGCTGTAGGCGTGTGTGTGTGCTGGCTTAATGCCTGTCATTTATTTAATAAGTTGCTGGTGATTATGAGACAGGCCCTGGGGAGAAATCTGACAGGATCGAGGGTGCTGTTCTTCCTCGAACCCTAAAGTTACAGGAACACTCCAGTGGAATAAAGACACACATCTTCCTGCTCTGGACTCGTGTGTGCTTGTGACTGTGTGGTAGATATAAAATGAAACAGGGTGCATAAGAAAAGGAGAGAAAGATGGAAGGATGATGAGAAAATTGAGAGGTCTTATTACCTTCCTGTTCCTGCAGTTATTTACTTATTATGTAGCCACGTATATGTGGGATAATGCAGTCAGTCGGTCACCATTGCAAAATAAATTCATTAATGGTGATACAAGGCCTCATGAACTTGGCAAGGGTTATTTTTCATTATGATCGCTAAGATATATACTTTACATGCTGTATACTGTATATACAACAACAAATGCTGCTTTCACATATACTTCATTTCTTTTCAATGGAATCAGAGACATCTTATGATGATGACTCAAGATAACTTACTGTAGTAAAAAGGCTTTTAGTTCTATATTATGAACAGTATTAATTACAATATATGTTGAGAATAAAACCTTAAATGGATAGAAGCAAAGGAATCTCAAGTCCAAAAACTGATCGGAAGAACAAGGAACTGATATGAGATACAAAGAGCTGGATAAAAGCTTAAAATAAAGGAAAAAGTTACAATATAGCTAAATATGTTAGATAGTCCATGGAAAAAGTACACTGTAAAAAAAATATATATATATAATAAATCAATAATGTTGATAACTTATATGATCAATAAGTTATGACAACATATGTTTTTACATTGCTTTAACTCATCAAAATAAGTTAAGCTGTTTTCAACTTTTTATGTAAGTTATAGCCTACAAGATTCAACACAATTTTTAAGTCAGTTTAATGTATATTAAGTTGAAATGACTTAAACATCGTACAAGTAGATTGTGCATCATTTTTTTACAGTGTAACTTATAGCAGATTAATAATAATAGATTACCGTTCATTTGGGGCCAGTATAGATTTTTTTAAATGTTTAAGAAAGAAGTCTCTTATACTCAACAAGACTGCATTTATTTATTTATGATTAAAAACAACAGTAATATTGTGAAACATTATCATTAATTAAATAACTGTTTTCTATTTTAAGATTTTTAGAAAATGTTTACTACAATTATTACTACAGTCTTCAGTGTCACATGATCCTTCAGAAATCATTGTAATATACTGATTTGGTGCGCAAGAAACATTTCTTATTATCAATAAAGAAAACAGTTGTGCAGGAAACTGTGATACATTTTTTTTTCAAAGTTCAAAAAGACATTAATTTGAAATAGAAATGTTTGTAACATTATACATGTCATTACTGTCGCTTTTGATCAATTTAACCCTCTGGTGCCGTTCAAAAAATGTTACTTTTTTCGGAATGGTACGAAACTTGGTTTTGGCACTTGTGTTCACACAAAAAAATCATGGACATGATTCTAAAAGGGTAAATGGTCCTGAAAAAAATAGTCACACGTATTGTTCGCATCAAAAAATGACCGCATTGGAAATGAATGGGGGTGAATTTCATCTATTGGAAACGTTTGGTACTGCACACAAACTTATTCTTACTGAAAGCAAATTTTTGGAGATATCAAGCTCAAATTTGGAAAACAGCTTGTTTAGATTTATGGCTTTGATTTTCTCACAGGTTTAGAGTAAAACGTGTTTTGGAAAATATATATTTCATATAAAAACTGAAAATATATATTTTTAATAACAATAAATGTGTTGGGAATTCCATGTCCATCCTCAAAAAGTTAATAAATGGATTATAACTACAGCATAAATGTACTTTAGTACCATACAATCTGCTAAAAATACAAAATATTAAATAAAAAAACATTATCAAACTAAATATAGTACAATCATTTCATTGAAATAAAATAAAAAATCTGTCATTTTTGACTGACAAGTGAACAGTACTAGAGGGTTAATGCGTCTTTGGCGAAAAAAGTATTCGGGATAGCATACTGTTAGACTGTTTCTTACAAATTTCATGTGCCCTAAAGAAGAATGCAAGAAACGTCCCAAAAATGTCAATTACCTCCATTAAATATGCAGCACCTCTGTTAAGGCAGCATTAACAGCAGGATTTCTTCGAAAAAAGTCAAAAAACAATCCTCCATCTGCTCACATACTTTCCCTCTCCAAACGCTGTCCACTCATTCAAAGACTCGCAGTAATGATTAATTGGCAGAACGCACTAGACTTTCAGCTAATGCACCTGCTACCCCTGACTGTGTCAGAAAGAGAGAACAGCGGGCACCAGATGTGAAGCCTGCATCCACCCCAAAACACAGCATCATTTTAGACTGACCCACTTTCAGTTTTTAACTGTAATTGCTGCTCGGAAAAATTAATCACATCCAAAGATGTCATAAATAATTCTTATTATTTGCTGAGAGAGAGAATGTGTGTCTAAAACCCCAACATCTAAACTGATCTGAACGTTCCCTCACTATTTATTAATTGTAAACGAAAGGAAAGCCATTGAAGAAACTGTGAATCAAACACAATTGTTTAGTGATGTTCAGTTGCCAAGCAACAACTCCTACATGCATCAACACTGTACCAATGACAATCTGAATGGAGAACTACAGAAAATGAAGAAACTGTTAGGAAGTGCATGATTCTAGTAGAGAAAATGTATTCAACAAAATCAATATCATAATAAAATTTCTAAAGTTATCAATCTCATTCTCAGCTATGGAACAGTTTAATGGAAAAGTTAAAATTTTCTCACCTTCATGTCATTCCAAGCCAGTAGGCCTATGCTGCTATTTTATGTTACACATAAAGAATTTTGAAAAAATTTACAAAATTGCACATGGAGAAAATTGTCAGTGAAATGTCTGTTCCTCACTTAAAGCTACAGTATCATATGGCTTAAAATATTTGAAATAAAACATGAATCATATGGTACTTTTATAGTTTTTTATTTATTTTTTTGTCTTTTTTTGGAGCTTGACAGCCCATAGACACTATGAACTGTCATAGTATGGAAAATATGTATGTGAAATTTTTCCAAATTCTCTTGGGCTGAACCCTTTAATATAATGTCAGCAAGTTAGTTCACTGTTAAAGGAATAGTTTAGCCAAAAATGAAAATGATACCATTATTTACTCACCCTCAAGTCATCCTAGATGTTTATGACTTTCTTCTCTCAGCAGAACACAATCGTTATATACGTCGGGTCAGAGGTCACCCTTCCGCCAGAACTTAACTCTCTCCTGAACGCGCCGACGACTGTTGCCGGAAGCCAGTGATTATAGTTTATAAAGTTTGAAATATGGATATTTTCTTACAGAAACACATCGCTTTGCTTCAGAATCCATTTTTTATGATGGATGGATGCGCTTTTTGGAGCTTTAAAAACTCGATTCTATTCAGTGCCATTACAAAGCTGGGAAAAGCCAGTACATTATTTAATATAACTCTGATTGTGTTCGGCTGAAAGAAGAAAGTCATATACACACTGTAAACCCAGATTTTGTTTCTAATTAAACTTACGAGTGATCATTACTTATTATTTTATGTTTAGTAAAAACCTGCTATCATTACTAAACAACATTAGTTGTTTGTACTATTTAACTGAAAGATTCATTGTACTAATCAGGTTTAGCAGAGATAACTTGGTATGTTTAGTTTCATAAGTAAGGGGAGGGGCCAAATCAAAAACCTGCCTGGTCACGTGAAAAGACCCGCGTCTAACGTGCGTCCAACGTGCGTCCATTATCGAGAATTAACAGAGGTTTAGATGTTGATGAATTATTGTTTAATTTGTAGTCACCATAATGGTGATAAGTGTTGGCTTTAGTTGGGCTCTTGCCCTTGACAATTGAACATTAGTTTATCTCTGGCTGCTTTACCTGTGTGTTCAAAAGGTACAATTGTTATAGCAAAAAAGCCAAGAGTATAGTGATCCAGTGACGATGACTGCATATTGATGTAGTCATCTATAAAGATTATAAGTCATCAGCACCTCATTTCATCTGTTTAATCTCTTATTGTCTGTGTCTTTCCATATGATTGATATGAATGTTAATACCACTCAACATGTTTAGTTTCAGCTTGTGTAAAAAGTTAGGGTTCCATGTTAATACAACTCAACATGTTTAGTTTCAGCTTGTGTAAAAACTAAAGTGGTATAGGGCAACGGGTTTCCACGCGATTTGCGAGTAAAGTCAACTAATTCGGGTTAAGAGACTAGGATGACTTGAGGGTGAGAAAATTATGGGATGTTTTTCATTTTTGAGTGAACCATTCCTTTAACTGCATATAAATGCATCTGGAATTGTACACAGTACTTGCAGGTTTGTATTTGTTCTCAGAGGAGTTTTATTATTTTATTTTTTGAGAACTCTCAACCATCACTAATTGCACCCTCCACTGAGCCTTTCTGCAGCTTTTAAGCAAGAAAACATCACAGGCATCACAAGTTTCCAGAAAACAGGCCATAGGCAGATGACTGTGTGCGTTCTCCTCACAAATCTCAATTGATCAGCCTTATGCTTTAATTTTGTTCTCTGTCTATGTTCAGAACTCATTTGAACAAGTATGGAGTCAATATAATGCCACACAGTTTTCCAAAAGAATGAAGTATCGCAAAAGAAAAATATTTTTTGTTATAAATAACCGTTTTTCCTTTGCACTTCACTTTTCTCTGCGTTTCTCTTCATGGCGCTGTTTTAACGTGGGGGTGGAGTCAAAAAACCCAGCGAAGCCACAACATCATCAGGAGACGCAGATCGCAACAGTTCGAGTGACCATGGCAGAGCAGAGGCATGCAGGTGGATTCCAGATATGTACAGTTGATTGTTTCCCTTTATTTCACTAACATTAAAATGTGCATTGTTTTTTTTGTTTTTTATAAATGCGAGTAGTATTAACGGCGTTTGCCAAAGTTTAATTGCTGGTGGCGGTCTTTTCATCACGAGTGCTGTGTCATGCACAGGTGTACGGGAATGGTGACTTGCCGTGGAGGCCTTATTGTGCCCTTTATTCCCTGCTGTCACGTCTCGGCTCCTTTATCCTGAACTCAGATGCCGCTGATTGTTAAATGGTGTAATTGTTGTTGTCTACATTAAATGTTATTGATGGGTTGTTCTTTGAGATTTTGTATAGTCTCTTCTTATCTTTAATAAAATGTATATTTTTCTGTATCCACGTCTCCCGCCGATTCACTGTGAACTAACCTGTGTTGCCTTAATAGGAAATTTAATTTAGTATTGTCCCTGGCAAGATTCCAGGGTGGCGTAGTTTCTAGCTGTCAATCTTCAATCCCACCGTGTATCGCCACGTATACATTTCATAACTAATTGAAGACACTGTTATTTTGTAGGTCGGTGGGCACAATGATGCCACCAGGGTTGAATTGGGGCGAATGGTAATGGAGAGACTGCTCTCCAAACTCCAGTGTGCAGTGAGTCGCCAGCCGCTGGACTTAGATTACTTGCAATTTCTATGCAGTCATGAACTTCTTTTCATTACATCCATCCATAATCAAATTACAATCCCAGACGGACTCCTTAATGAACTATCCAACTTAAAAAACAGTGGAGAGGCAAGTGGAAAACAACAGTGTACCCATAACTGCCCTTGAAGTGCAATTTGGAGTGAAGGGACCTCCTGAAGGGACTTTGTAGTGTAAGAATATCATAATCAATAAAAGTAAACAAAGTAATCAATCAACAGCATAAAAGCGGATATCTAGCAGATGCAAACTTTTTCCAAACAATGCACATTTTAATGTTAGTGAAATAAAGGGAAACAATCAACTATACATATCTGGAATCCACCTGCATGCCTCTGCTCTGCCATGGTGACTCGAACTGTTGTGATCTGCGTCTCCTGATGATGTTGTGGCTTCGCAGGGTTTCTTGACTCCACCCCCACGTTAAAACAGCGCCATGAAGAGAAACGCAGAGAAAAGTGAAGCGCAAAGGATAAACGGTATTGTGAGCACACACTTGACTGAAACGCAGAATAAAAGCAGCGTTGCAAATAACTTAGTAGGTGCGAGTATGGAAAATATGTTGCAGAGAAACAGCTGTCATTGATTTTTGCAATTAATTATATCTTTCTTTTTGCAGTACTTTAATTTATTTTTGCAATACTTTATTTTTGTTTTGCAAAACTTTATTTTCTTTTGCGATACTTTATTCTTTTGCAAAACTATGTGGCATTATATTGACTCCATAGACAAGGACCTGAGCTTCGGATGTCATTCGAATTTAGCAGGGCGTCAATAAAGAGCTCTAAAGTGCTCTCTCACCTAATAACAGACTCTATGTTAAACAAGGGTAGAACAGCCATCTGAGACTCTCTCAGTCCTTAGTAGCCTAGCAACCAACGCCAACACAGTTTGCCATTCAGACCAATGCGTACAGCTTATGGAAGTCCTTAAGTCATTCGTAGGTGAGGGGAACTGTGTCTCATTACCTCAGGCGGAGAACGAGGTGTAACCTGAAAGTATGTTTGTGCAAGTGCTTACCTTTCACATGAATGGGTCAAGATGCAAACAGAATAAACCAACAAAAAAAGTGTTAAGATGAACGTTTCTGATCTAGTTGCCATGGTGATGTTCAGAGCTGAGGTGTTCCTGAATGTTAAGCATCTCCCATTGCATATGCTAATTTAATATGATAACACACAAATGCTATATGCTAATTCCTCAAAAGAAGCCTCGCAGACCTGATCTGAATCCTGCATGTTTAATAAAAGATCTCTTCATCTTCTCAGATCACTGTTTGTGCCAAACATCTTCATGCCTGAGGGAGCTGGACCTGAGCCAGAGGTTAAATTCAACCTGTGTTAGGCTGCCATTACAAGAAACATTAAAGTGAAGTTCAGCTAACAGCCAGCGGCAACTGGATTTGCACAGCACTTTACAGCTCCATCACACAATTCAGCAGAGATCCACAGTGCAGCAAAGCTGGAGAAGCTTCAAGGAGGGATTTGCCAGGAAAGGAGATGGTTTTATCTGGTATACTGTGCGAGAAAGATAAGCTCAATGTATATTGCACATTTAAGGATACTGTATATACATACAATATACTGACTCATATACTGGCTCAAACTGTTCTGAGTAAAACATTATTGATGGAGGCATGGCAATGAATCAAAAATGTAAACCAATCAGAAACAATCCAGAGATGTCACACTGGTTTTCAGACAATTTCAGACTATCTAGACCAAAGGGTCAAGGTTTGATTTGGAATGTGAATGTAACAAAGTTGGATTCCAGAAGTAAAAATCCCATTTATTTTCTCCATAGGGGACTTGATTTTTTACAATAACTTATAAACCTTTAAAGCCAGACCTTCTGCGAGCTCTGAGGTTGGTAATCAAAAGTATATGGTTTTGTTGAAGCCATCAGCCCACATTATTTAAGCTTCATTTTTAAATAATCATGCTGAACAGTGAAGTCCTGGTGAAAAACTACACTACCCATGATTCAGCAAAGAAGTCTCCACCAGAATTAAAACAAGCAAAAATCGGCTAAATAAATGTTAGTGCCCGTCCATTCCCATGAAGCACTCCCCATGCTATGTAAGCATATTTAGCATTTATATGCATATTTTGCAATAAACATAAATTGTGATGTTGTTGTTTTTAATTAAATTCCGGATGCTTTGTGGCATTGTAGTTCTGTCCCTCATTAAAGCCTTTAATTGCACAAGGTGTTTCTCATTTCTTATGTGATTCCTCGCTTCCTAACTCCAACCCCCTTAGGATGCGAGGACAGGATGCAAGGAAAGAAATTGAGAATGGAAGAATTGAAGGAAAGCTTATTGGAACATTGGAATTTTCTTGATCACTCAAGCACTTGATCACTTGTCCCTGTTTTAAAAGTTCAGTAATGTAAGAAATTCATAATAAATATTAATAAAGCAGGATTCCCTGTTGAAATATTTGAGATGTATGGTTTATTTAAATTTCAAATGTAAAAAATAGATTTTTTTAAATTACTGTGACAGATGTGAAGGGAAGGAGAATTTATACATGCGTCAGCTTTTTCGACAAGAAAGATTTCGCTTGCATCCTTGCTTATAGCTCCTCTGGAAGCTTCCTCACTCCTCGTTCTTCATCAAGGTGCAAATAGAGAATTGATATGTCCTTCAAGATGGCTTACTCTGATCGGTTTCCGAAACCCAGGGTGGAGGACGGAGGAACGAGGAAACAAGGAAGGATCCATTTGAATATTGAGAAGTACCCACGGTCTTGTACCTTTGTCTTTTTGTCAGATTTTCCAAATACCTTTTTTGTTTCAAATTAAAGACTAACACTGAATGCTTTAGTAAATCGGGCCCACATGGTACTGGACATATTACAAAAGAGTTGTGCACTAGCACTGAGAGAGCTCCAAACCCAGCGCACACACAGCTCTGTGTTGTGGGTGTCTCCCGCTGTCTGTACAGATGTTCAACAGGCTGATATCAGTGAGCCCTGTGTGGATACAAAGCTACTCAAGTGCAGTGAGCCATACATTCCTCTAGTTGACCTTAATCCACCCGCCTGCTTAAACACACGTGTGGGTATGTAAAGATCAAATACCTACGTATATACTTTCTAACAAGCCCAAGTGCATAAGTACAGTACATATAGCATATTGACTGGTGGCTCACAGAAATATATACAGTATAAGAAAAAGAAATAAATATATACAGTATGTGCATATATACATGTATGGAAGTAAAATAATGTCAAATGTTTTTTAAATAAAAAAGCCTGTTGAATTGCACTACTTGAAAAAAATAGGCATTGCATTAACCATGCTTGCATTTTAATGCATTGTATTTTTATGGGCTGAAATTCATCATGGTTGAATATTTAAGCTGTGAATATTTCAATTAAAAACATTTCAAACACATTTTCATAATTCAAAATTCAATAATCCATATTCACCTTTCATTTTTCACTTCCAAAATATTCAAACTGTTTCAAAATACAACCTATAATATTCAACAGGCAATTTTCGGTCCATTTTATTTCGCTTTGCAAATTCGCTTCCACAAATTCAGTGGTTCAAATTCGACAGTAAATTCAACATTGACATCCAGGAACTGCAGGAAAAGCAGTAGATTGCCGAGCATACTCACCATCTGCTGTTAGTCGACCTCACCAGCAGGTGGTGCAAAAGCGCGTGTTGTTGACGAAGACCAGCAACAGTTAGATCAAGCCATTCATTCATAAAACTCATTTACAGCAATGTAAGTGTATTTGTGATTATTATGACGGCTGTTTTATGTTAAATTCCGTGTCTTCTCGGTTACTTTTCCTGTGTAGCCTACATGCATCTTTCTATACCGTAAACGAGATTAATGTTATTCCCCGATGCGGATGTACAGATCCAATGTTACATTTTTAAGGTTGACATATATTTCTCTTGGTTGTTTAGTTGCCTTAACTTTATATTGTGGTGATGTGCCTCATGCAGGCTATTAGGGTTTCCCTCAATACTTCAGGATTCCCCTGCTGGACATATAAAACGCTTAACGTAGCTTAATGGACTAATTACAGTGATATAAAAGACCAAACTCGCAGGCAAGCAGATGAACTCAGAATAACGCGCAAAGCTTAATGCTGAGCGTTTCCCAGTGATAGACTGGCATAAAGTGTGCTTGACGTTGGACATTCGCACATTTAGGGACCGTCTCTAAGCTGTATACGACTTTGGTACACGTTTCTAACTTCAATAGCATTTGAATAGAACGACTTACAGTCATAAAACCAACTGTAAAGTGTTCATGTAGGTGTCAGGCATACTGCGCACCCTTTAGATTTTTGATATTTATTCAAATAAATGTAAGTTTGCTATTGAAGTTAGAAACGTGTATGCCAATGTTTTATGCAACTTTATCAAACTTGTGCAATGTTTTATGCAACTTTAGAGACGGTCCCTAAATGTGCGAATGTCAAGCCAGTTTTACATTTAGTCATTTAGCAGACGCTTTTATCCAAAGCGATTTACAGTTAAACTAACAATAGGAGGACAACAATATGCAAGTGCTATGACTCTTCCCAGTTTAAGCTAATGCAATACACGTAGGCATACTATATATATATATATATATATATATATACAGTGAGGAAAATAAGTATTTGAACACCCTGCTATTTTGCAAGTTCTCCCACTTAGAAATCATGGAGGGGTCTGAAATTGTCATCGTAGGTGCATGTCCACTGTGAGAGACATAATCTAAAAAATCACAATATATGATTTTTTAACTATTTATTTGTATGATACAGCTGCAAATAAGTATTTAAACACCTGAGAAAATCAATGTTAATATTTGGTACAGTAGCCTTTGTTTGCAATTACAGAGGTCAAACGTTTCCTGTAGTTTTTCACCAGGTTTGCACACACTGCAGGAGGGATTTTGGCCCACTCCTCCACACTTATCTTCTCTAGATCAGTCAGGTTTCTGGGCTGTCGCTGAGAAACACGGAGTTTGAGCTCCCTCCAAAGATTCTCTATTGGGTTTAGGTCTGGAGACTGGCTAGGCCACGCCAGAACCTTGATATGCTTCTTACAGAGCCACTCCTTGGTTATCCTGGCTGTGTGCTTCGGGTCATTGTCATGTTGGAAGACCCAGCCTCGACCCATCTTCAATGCTCTAACTGAGGGAAGGAGGTTGTTCCCCAAAATCTCACAATACATGGCCCCGGTCATCCTCTCCTTAATACAGTGCAGTCGCCCTGTCCCATGTGCAGAAAAACACCCCCAAAGCATGATGCTACCACCCCCATGCTTCACAGTAGGGATGGTGTTCTTGGGATGGTACTCTTCATTCTTCTTCCTCCAAACACGTTTAGTGGAATTATGACCAAAAAGTTCTATTTTGGTCTCATCTGACCACATGACTTTCTCCCATGACTCCTCTGGATCATCCAAATGGTCATTGGCAAACTTAAGACGGGCCTTGACATGTGCTGGTTTAAGCAGGGGAACCTTCCGTGCCATGCATGATTTCAAACCATGACGTCTTAGTGTATTACCAACAGTAACCTTGGAAACGGTGGTCCCAGCTCTTTTCAGGTCATTGACCAGCTCCTCCCGTGTAGTTCTGGGCTGATTTCTCACCTTTCTTAGGATCATTGAGACCCCACGAGGTGAGATCTTGCATGGAGCCCCAGTCCGAGGGAGATTGACAGTCATGTTTAGCTTCTTCCATTTTCTAATGATTGCTCCAACAGTGGACCTTTTTTCACCAAGCTGCTTGGCAATTTCCCCGTAGCCCTTTCCAGCCTTGTGGAGGTGTACAATTTTGTCTCTAGTGTCTTTGGACAGCTCTTTGGTCTTGGCCATGTTAGTAGTTGGATTCTTACTGATTGTATGGGGTGGACAGGTGTCTTTATGCAGCTAACGACCTCAAACAGGTGCATCTAATTTAGGATAATAAATGGAGTGGAGGTGGACATTTTAAAGGCAGACTAACAGGTCTTTGAGGGTCAGAATTCTAGCTGATAGACAGGTGTTCAAATACTTATTTGCAGCTGTATCATACAAATAAATAGCTAAAAAAATCATATATTGTGATTTCTGGATTTTTTTTTTTTTTAGATTATGTCTCTCACAGTGGACATGCACCTACGATGACAATTTCAGACCCCTCCATGATTTCCAAGTGAATTTGTGGAAGCGAATTTGCAAAGCGAAATAAAATGGACCGAAAATTGCCTGTTGAATATTATAGGTTGTATTTTTAAACAGTCTGAATATTTTGGAAGTGAAATATGAAAGGTGAATATGGATTATTGAATTTTTAATAATGAAAATGTGTTTGAAATGTTTTGAATTGAAATATTCACAGCTTAAATATTCAACCATGTTGAATTTCAGCCCATAAAAATGCAAGCCCTAAAAATACAATGCATTAAAATGCAAGCATGGTTAATGCAATGCCTATTTTTTTCAAGTAGTGCAATTCAACAGGCTTTTTTATTTCAAAAACATTTGACATTATTTTACTTCCATATACATGAATATTGCACAGGTGCAATGTATATACGTCGTTAATGTTGAAAAGAAGCCCATTTTTTAAAAGATGAAAGGAAATCCACACACACACACGGCTTCTTTTCACCATTAAAAAAAGAACATTAAAGAACATTCAATGTTCTTTTCAAAATTCATGATCTCGTTCCCTAATTTTCTCCCCATTATTTCCTGTCCTCTCTTACACTTTCCTATAAATAGAAGCGCCAAAAAACACTATTTCTTAACAGAATTTTTCACCAAGGAAATCAACATTATTTACTCATTTACTCACATTTCTATGTGATCAGAACTGTCAAGCCCGAAAAAATAAAATAAAAACACTATTCAAGTTTGATAAAAGTAGCTACTTCAGATTTGAATTTGTATGGTGCTGTTATACTGTTGTTTTTAGTCCTTTTGTGGAGCTCGTCAGCCTCTGGTCACTACGAACTGTTCTTGTATGTCAAGAGCTGCATGCAGTTCCAAGAATTCCTAAAGCATTTCTACCTGGAGTGTGTTCAATGGAAAACTTAACAGCATATGGTTGTGGAACAACATGAGGTCGTGAGTAAATAACAAAATTTTCATTTCTGGGCGAACTATTCCCTTGATAATAGTCTGAATTATTTACATAATGTAACAGATTAAGCATGCATTATACTTGTGACACATATAAAAGAACCTCACCAAAAACAATGCCGTAAAAACTTTCTGACCACTGTGCTATGATATTAGCTGCAAACCTGTTAAGTGTAACAGCATCCATTAGCTTGGGTCCTGCAGTGGTTCTGGTAGAACAGGCAGCATCTGTGTGTGCTCAGACACATCCAAGAGGACATGGAGAGATTAGCAGTCTTTGCTCTGCCATGATTAGTGCTAACAGCCATGCGGCAGCACACAAGCCTAGCATCTGTTCCTTACAACAGCACTCCATTCAGCTTCAGCTGGATTCATTAAAAGGGGGTTTCTTCATCGTTTACTCTGGCCCGAGCATCAAAAGCTTTTCTGGAAGCCTGATTCAACTATGACAACTATGGCTTTCTGCAGACCATATCACTTGGTCATAACATGATTTAAAGCCCTTCTCAGTGGGAGTGGATAAGAAAACAAATGGAGTCAAGGTATCTTTTCAAAGAGCATTTGGTGCAGGTTGAGCCTGGTGACTGATATTAATTTTCCATTTGAAAGGATAAAAAAAACTACTTCAAAAAAAGAGCAGAACAGGATTATTGACATCCAGGGGCCCCAAACAGTGACATGTTTCCATCACAGTTCAATCACTAGTAAAATCATAATAATGGTTCTTAGACTCATCTCATCTTTTGATTATAGTTTTATAGGTAGGGATGCGCTGATATTCAATTCCGATAATTCTTTTCTTGCTATGACCAATAACTAATAAATGGCTGATATTAAAATTCTATAAAATAATTTAAATATAAAACCAAACATTTTTAATATTTGCTAAATATTACATATAAAAGTATGTGTTTTCATCTAAGTGAGCGTTAGATGATGGCAAAGTTAATCTAAATGGGAAAAAAAGTTGTGTGACTATTTAAATATTCCATATGATCTGATAGACCAACAGACAGACAGAGATAAATAGATTAAATAAATATAGCCTATAACCAATATCGTACCAAAATATAATGTAGTCCAAGCTCTCTTTGTACATACAGAGAAAAAGTTCCTTGTTCTACACATTGAATGGAAGATAATATCGTCAATTTACTTAATATCAAACATTATACTATATGAAATATCACACAATTTTTGATGAAACAGCTTTGTTGATTATAAAGACTATGCAGTTTCACACATCTGTTATGAACGTTGTTTCAGCTGGTTCTTCCTGCAACGACTGACGCAGCATTTTTTTCAGAGTGGCTTTCTTACATTCTCAATTAAGACTCCAAGGAGGTTCCTCACTGCACCAAACTCATATCAGCTCAAACAGCTCCTCGGGGAGCTCATGCCACCCTCCCAGTGGCCACATGTTATGGAAGGCATAAAACTGTAAAGGCTAAAAACTTGTAAACTTCTCTGCCTGGCTGTCTTCTGCCTTTAATGTTCACAAATTAAATTTATGTTCATGGTAGATGCTTTCTTATCAAAGTGAAGCACAAGAAAGAAGTGCAAGTAGTTAAAAACACAGCTGGGAATTTTCACAACTTTATTTAGTTGCGGCAATTAAGGTATTTCAGATAAAAAAAACCTGCATCTTAATAACATATTAGTAAATTAAGTTACCAACAATCTTTTAAAAACATACACCTCCTTTCTATATAAATTAGACACAGAGATGTATCAAAAAGATCATAATTATTTTCAATTTAGGCATCATATTATAATGTACATGAAAATTATCATTATGTTTTAGATTTGCTAAAGATGACATTTTACAGTGTCATTAAATTATTAGCATTTAAAGACTGATTATAAACAGATACTATTTGCTAATATGCTGACAATATATTTTACATCCAAAAATTCAACCAAAACTACAAAGACAGAGTTATCATATCACGGAATATCATTATGTACACAGCAGTGAGAAAATTGCAGTGCTGTTAGAGGAATTTGGCAGACCCATAAGTAGTCTATTTTAGTAGGTCAGTAAGTTCAACTTGAAAATTTAAGCCTGCTTTTAACTGTCATTGTCTGATTAGTGTTCTGAAATGTAACCAGAGCACAGCAAATCCATCATTCCTGTTTTTGACAGAGAAGGAGATTAGAGGAGAGGTGGGATGTGTCACAAAATTAGTGGTTTTTAAATTACAAATGCTACGTGCTGAATTGCCTTTTGCAGATGAAAAAAACCCAACAAGAAAACAAGTTTTCTCGCAGTGCAAGAACTTCCTTAAGTTGTGACACGTTTATCTCCAACAGAGCTGAAAGCAGTGAGATATTTTTCCCCCTCATTTGAAGGGACATGGAGGAGAAGCGTGTCAGATTATATCAACATCCTATTGTGCCTGTTACCATACAAACTTTTCCCTAGAGTCACACAACCATCCAGAAGACAGAACGGCCCACAGCCGGGTCACACACACATCAATAAAATCAGCATCTGAAAAGAGGTCAAAATAAGCTTGATTTGATAATCAGAAATGACTTCAATCCACCAGCATCCACGACATCGTCAACCGCTAGCTGAAACCTTATCTGAACCGAAGCATTTCTGAACAGCTCAGGCTGATTTATTGGCATAATCAGCAGTGTTACAAATGACACATGCACTAAACTAAAGAGTTAATCACTCTATCATGCATTCCCGAGGATCTAACATGATCTATTTGGCCCTTGCAAGGTCAACAGAAAGCTGTCATCCGCAGAGCCCCAGAGCCCTAATAAATGTCTCAATTTATCAGTCTTCAGCGTAACTGTGTGGGTGTGTATGTGCTCTCTGGAAGGCTGCAAGCTGCTGCTTCTCTGCGTCCGTTAGTATTTGCCTGTTTCATAAACATGGCCATGTGGCTCTCGCTGTGCTGCTGCTGCCCCACGCGGCAAACCACTCAGCCTCTTATTTCCCAGCATGCATCTGGCAGCCGTCAGAAACTATCTCAGTGAGGGGGGCTCGGAGTGAGATGCCAGAATGCGAGCCAACTTGCTTGTCCTCCTGACTTTCACAAGGAGATACATTTATATATTTATGCTGTTAAACTCTTAGCACACAAATACATAACACTGGTTCAAAAGTGTCTGTGTGTGACGATAATAACTGGGATGAGGATGATGACGAATTTGTAAACTGTCATAGCGTGCCTGGATTAAGAAAGAGACAGCAGTTCTCAATAACTAATAAAAATTTAAATAAAACATTTCATGTTTATGTGCACAGAAAAGGTTCTCACACAAAATGTAAACTAGAACAGGAGTGTATACACATAAATCACACATAAATGTATTGATATAATACACAACACGCACATAGATTTATTCAAATGTTGATTAACCCAAATTATTCTAAATGATGGAGCACGTGGCTGCGGTTAATTTGCATAATACATGGCCAAATTCTTCAATATCTGCCCATAAGGGCTTTCAGCACAACCTGTACAGTCATTCATCACTCTTAAAAGAAAATCTTTACACTCGTGCCCCAGCGAACACTCTTTACATATGCCTGGAGTACAAGTGAGCGCTGTCCCATCCCAGATTGAGCTGTAAAGGACATCATTTTTGAAAAAAGATATACTGTAGAGTCACTAAATTATTCAGTTTTGAAAAATAATAATATGTAATTATAATAGCATTTATTTCTGCTTAATACATTCAATTCAATTGTTTGCAGTTTTAGTTGGCTGGCTCTAAATTTTAGGGGTTGATAAGAGGTAAGATCAAAAGTCTCACTCTCACCAATGCTAAATACAGTAAAAAATATATATATAATAATAAGTAATATTGTGAAATAATATTACAAATAAAATTTCTTCAAGATTTATTTATTGAGTAGAAAGCAAAACACCTTATATACTGTATATATTCAAATCCCTTCAAAATAAAGTGCAAGTTATAGGGAAAACTTAATAAAGTACAACTTAAATGTTAAGTAAAGTGCAAACTTACAAATGAGTCATGATTCTGACAAAATTGTAAAAATAATCCACAAAAATACACTCATATGCACATTTAGTGAATGAGACCCAGTGAGAGTAAATCTATCGTAGCTGTTGAGGCATGTGTTGTCTCTGAAAAACAAATCAAAGCAGAATCAAATTTTAGATGCCCTGAGACAGATGACATGCGAGAACAGAATAATTAGTCATGAGAGTAACTGCCTTGGGAAAAGCGGTAATTACAGAGAAAGACCAAAATATCCCCCAATGTGCGGGAAAACTACGTAAATATTTAAACAAAATAGATTTGTCAGTTTGACTAATTTAAAAAAAGGACTATACCTCAGTTTAGTTGGGCTCCTGCAGCCTTTAGTTTATTGGGTGAAGGATATGTGTGGTGTCTGTCAGGAGTTAGTAAACAGCAATAAAGCACAAGAGACAGGAGTAGCGAACTTCATCCATCTTGTTTACTCCTTTCACTCCACGCATCTAACACCACACAATAGCCTACTTCAAAATAGTAGTCAAAAATGTACAATTCACTTACGAATACAACATTCATGCATTATGACTTATTTCAATTTTTAAAGAGTTAAAGAGCCAAATACACTCCTTCAGGATTCGTATAAGGCCCTGTATGACGTCATAAAGAGTGGAATTCCTTGTTTAGGCACTTCCCCTGGAAGAGCACATGCACACATCAACCAGAGCGAGAGCAAGAGTCACTAGAATGAATGAATGAATGAATGAATGAAGCATTTATATATATCGCTTTCATATGTACTACTGTATACCCAAAGCGCTGTACAATCATGTCTGGGGATCTCTCCTCAACCACCACCAATGTGCAGCATCCACTTGGATGATGCGACGGCAGCCACAGTACAACGGCGCCAGTGCGCTCACCTCACACCACATATAGATGGAGAGGAGAGAGAGTGTTAGAGCCGAACGTGCTTCGTTCGGGTTACGGAAGCCGTCGGCAGCGCTGTCCTTTTGTTTTTAGACCACGAAATCAGTGTGTTTTTGGTTGTGAGGGAAAAATAACCTTGTTCGGCTTCCCAAAGAACCCAGCATTAGGGGAACAGTGGATACAGTTAGCTTTTCCGGGGCAGCAATGGAGTTGTGCAAGTGTGGATTTGCAGATCATTTGAAACTGAAAGATGGAGCGATAAAAGGTCACGGAGTCGGAATTGCAGGCGGTAAGTAACGTCAAATGTCTGTGTTTTGTTGGCAATTGGCGCGTAAGTGCATACAATGTACACAACACGAACGTATAGTGAATCAAAAGTTATCCAGGGATAGTGTGTGACTATTTAGCTCCGCCCACAGCACGCCTCCAGGAGCTCGGCTGTTCTCGGAAAGAATCGGTACAGCGTATCTGTCTTTAATAAATCTGATAAAGCTAATGTGTAGTGAGCAGTGTTCTCAGCCGGAGTTGTTGGTGTGCATGAAAATGCAGTGAGATGGAAAGCATTCCATGTCTTTCCATCACTAAGAATGCATGTACCCACACTCAGTCTTTTGGCAACCCGGGAAAAGATCAGTAAACTATCTGTGTCACTTAGGAACATGCAACGGTTTCCATACCCTCACTTTATCCCCCTCATGGAAACAAAGAGTGCGAGCAGTGCGCTTGGCATCGGTGTATTTGTTCATTTTGTGTTGCAGCTGCGTAACCCTTCGGCAAACAGTCGTGTCAGTTGGTGGGTGCACAGGAGCAGATGGCAAAATAGACAGCCTTGTGCACATTTGCCTGCCATACAGGAGCTGAAAGGATGAAGTACCAGTTGCAGCATGCGGAGTGGCACATACACCTGCAAAAAGTTAGTTACCACAGGCCATGGCTTTTGTTGCTGGATGGCCATTTGGACAGTGTGGGTGAGAGTTGAACCTCTCTATAGCACCATTAGATGTAGGGTAGTAAAGAGAGGAACGTACAACATCAAGATTCTGAGTATCCATCACTGGCCTCCGATAGAGATCACAAAGGCGTTTGGTTCTCACCTCTCCCTGATGTCCTTTGTGCATATGGAGACCAGCACAGATTGAAGAGCAGCAAGTGAAATCAGCCATGAGCCTCGGACGATAAAGTTGTCCTTCGGAGACAGTTCTAATCGCAGTTTATAGTATGGCAACATCTCAACGTCCAGTCCCTTGGGTGAAGGAGGCCAACCATTAGAAATCTGTGTACGAAGTTTGGTTAGAGCAGGACAAGAAGCACATGCAGCATCAGCAGAAGACAGAGAATTACAGGCAGCAGATAGAAAAGCAACAAACTCCTTATCAACAGGAACTGGAGCTACAGCATTATCTGTAGAAGCAGGTAAGGGCAAACCTGACGGATAAACAGCAGGGGAATTTTAAATCGCCTTTGAAGATCCTCCACTGAAACAGTATGACTTAAGAACAACAGGTTGGTTTGTCGGAAGTGACACTTGTCTTCATTGAGCTGCAAGCCAGCAGCTTTTAGACCGCTTGAAGTGCTGTTTCATGCATGATATGTCATGTCAGAAGATGATAATGTCGTCCAGGTAATTTTCAACCCCTGACAAGCCAGTCAGGATGATGGTCATCATCTTCTGAAATGCCGCAGGCAATGAAGCAGAGAGAATGAATCTGTAAGGAACACGGAAAAATGGAACAGTCCGCCATGAATAATAAAGGCTGTGAGGTCACGTGAGGTCAGTGCACTGAAAGATTGGCACAGGAGAAGCAAGCACAGGAAGAATATTAGGAGACAGGACTTGATTGTTTTCAGTCCTCACATGCAGTGCAGATATTAGATCCCTTCCCATGTCCCCCGAGTCGTGTCCCTTTGTCCACGATGAAGAACATCGCAGGAACTTAGTGGTCATGTAGGGAAACGTTCACTGACAAACATCCAGCCATTGGAATTTGGGTTTTTGAATAGGTCTCAAGCCTTTGCAGATTCAAGCGGTAGCAGATTCAATCAGGCTTGATATCGCAAAAGCTCTGTCCAGTGTGAGATCAGTTTCTAGTAAAAGTCTTTCACATATTAGTGGACTCAGCGCATTCTCTACTAACTGATTGCAAATCATTTCATCAGTACTGGCAGCGAACTCACATGAAACAACAAGCTGTCGCAAAGCAACAGCGTGCTGTAAAACTGTCTCGTGAGGCGCATGAAAGCGTATGAAAAAACTAAAAACTATACTAACGGTAACGTCCTGTGATGTATTTTGTACTGTTTTGTGGGCAGTCATGTGTTTTTGTTTTTCTCTGTTATGTTTTCTTTTTCTTTTCTCTTCTATGCTGCTGCTCTAACAGGAGCTGATTATTAGCTTTTGTTACTATGTTAGCTTTTGGCACGGAGTAGGAATTCAATGCATCCTTATACGTCGTACCCATGTTAGGCAATGAGTAGAAAATCTGTTGTCTCTGTGCCAAGGCAGAAAAGCAGTACAGCTCGCCATCTTTCGTCCAGCCAGGCATGTCCTGTAGCATCAATAACCCGTAGATAATTTTCAAATATTTTCAAATGAAACGGCATAGCAGGTTCACCAGGGCAAAGCAGGTTAGCAACAGTTATCTTCGTGACCAAAAAATGCCTAGTCCTTGATGCCAATTTGCAGTATCTGTCAGAAGTTAATAAGCAGTAAAAAGCACACGAGACAGTAGTAGCGAGCTTCATCCATCTTGTTTACTCATTTCACTTCCGTTCTCCACACATCACTTCAAAATAGTAGTCAACAATGTACGATTCACTTATGAACACAATAATATGATTGTCTGCAAAACTGTGTGGGACAATTTTCTGTCTTGCTCTGAAGCATGTCAAATAACTATTTTCTTGCTACCTGAGTTTACACTGACAGAAGAGAAATTGTATTACAGCCAGACTCTAAATTTGACAAAGAACATTTCCAGGAAAAACTATGAGAGGGAGATGGCATTTACTTTATTCTTCCTCTTGAGGTGTCAAACAGCAATCTTTCGTGCCTGAACACTTCAGTATACTGGAGGAAGTGTATATTACTGTGGTCTAAAATGCAGCTCATGTTCCAATATGGCTAGGGTCAGATTACCAGTATATGGCCAAGACCATTACAGCCACATCGATTGCTTTGACAGTGCTTCTGTTGATATGGTGTTTTACTCCATTTTCAGTATGTCTCACAAGTTTTGTATATTATCAGCCAGTGTCTGTGTGTTAAAGACCGTTTGGAGTCCTTTGGGGCCATGAAAAATGTGTATCTACTGTAAATAGATTTTCAACTAACAATTTCGTGGTGTCTCTTAATAGAACATATGTTAGGGCCTCCACCATTAAATATATTGTATCGGTTACACTTTATTTTAAAGTGTCTGTGTTACAGTAAAATTATACATTTAAGTACTGAGTAATTATACTGTAATTAACTATATGTATTTATTTTAGGGTTAGGATTGGGGTTTGGTTAAAGGTTAGTTGCATATGATTATGCATAAGATTTTATTATTACTACAGCTACTACATGTAATGTGTAATAAGATGTGTAAAGTGTTACCATTATATCCATCGATATGCCCAAATACTGTGTGCTATTAATGGACTCCAGATCATAATAAAAACGGTCTTTAGTGAACTGTAATTACAACAATTTAAGTGTAGCATTCTAAGCCAGCGGGCTAACGGTCAGATAATTGGTATATTATCAACTCGTTAAGCTCAGAGCTTGTTAAACTCCATGAAATCGATTGACAAGCACAGATTTCCTTAATTTGTTGATGTATTTCCTATTGAAACAAGAAGTTGGGATGATACATCAAAGGAGAGGTATTTTCATAATAGAAATTAAGAATAAAAATACTAGAATTAAAATGCCATAACTGAGCAATCTTTTTAAATTCCAATACAATTCCTGAATTTGAATTGAATTTAAACTAGGGATGCACAGATGTATCGACCAGTAATCAGTATCAGAAAGATACAGTACAACTTACAAAAATATCTCTCTCATGTTATCACTCAATCAGTGTTTCAGTCATGAAAAGACATCAATAAAACAGCTTATGTACATGTCACTTAATGTTACATTTACCTCAAGAAAGTTATCAAGTGTTTAAAGTTTGTTAGTTAGTTAACTATAAAAAAAACACTAGAGAGATTATTAACGTTATTTACAAATGAATCAATATTGAATCAAATTGTGTGTAATACCGTAAACCGTAATATTTTCAGAAATTGTTATCGTCTAAAGCGCAAGCATTGCAAATTCAATAGCTAATGGTAAAATAGCATTCCAAAATGTATATAAAAAATAATTCATACAGCACAAAAGCAAGATATTACAACCAAAATATCTGTATAGATTAGCAGATATCTTTCTGAATAATTGGATATTGCATCTGCTCAGAAATTTTGTATCAGTGCATCCTTCATTTTAACTGAGGTAGCAAAAAGGACTGGAATTTGAATGTAAGGAAGTAGAATGGAAATGAAAACTTCCAAAATCTTTAAAATTTGAAATTAAAAATCACATTTTTAATAAGAAAAGCAAAGTTTATCAGGACTAACCTTGAATGTTGGCTTTAAAATGTTTTGTTTTAATGGATGGATGGATGGATGATAAACAGATGCTGTGTGTGCTGGATGTGTGACCAATATTATTTGGTCTTCTTTCCTGGAACAGAAATATTGTACATTTTAAATTTGTATACCAATATGTGAAGTACACTAGTACATAGATGGCCAAAAAGCTAGACTAAAAATTTATTAAAAGGCTCTTTAGCATCAGCTGAAATACATCACTGTATTATGCTTGCTTGTTTTAATGACTGAAAGGTCTTTCTGAGGATAAAAGCAGTCACCTATGTGCTTTATCTATTTATACAATTACAACAGCAGCATATAATATCGAGTCGTGAGAGAGAGAGAAAAACTCAAAATAATAAGAGCTCTTACACAGATTCATTTGAGAGTCAAAAAAGCACTCCGAATACATCAGAATATATATCACAGCATGTTAAGTTCAGTGATTTTCCGACAGCCGTGCTTCTGTCATGAACAAACAAAATGTAGGGCAAATAAGCCCCCAAATCCATACTGATTTCTGAAGTTCTGCTTATGGCATTTTTGCTAC
The DNA here is from genome assembly GCF_951802725.1 of Rutilus rutilus. Taxonomy (NCBI): domain Eukaryota; kingdom Metazoa; phylum Chordata; class Actinopteri; order Cypriniformes; family Leuciscidae; genus Rutilus; species Rutilus rutilus. The sequence continues at coordinate 20,287,423 of NC_140226.1, read as the reverse complement.
ATTCAACAAAGTAACTTCCTCTAAACTACACTGCATGCCCTCGTCAATGCCCCATCATCCTTTACTCTCTGGGTGCTGTCTGGTGGATTCACAGTGTGCCAGTGAGAGTGTGGGGGGGCGTATAAGTGCTAGAGAATATCCCTCTGGTCCTCAGGGTGGGCAGCAATGAGAGTCTGAAAAATAAAACAGTAGAGGCCAAAGCCATCTATCATGTTTCATGAACTAAAGTCACTGTTTTGTCAAATGTTTCTTTTGTCGACTCGAGATACAATCATTTAAATGGCAACTGCCATGAAAACTTGATTCCAAACACATTTCATTTGTTTGACATATTTTCTTCGACAGGATTACATTTATTCAAACATGCGCTACCGTTCAAAGGTTTGGGGGCGTTAATATTTTGACAGTCCCTGTTTTTAACAGTCTCTAATACTCTCTAATACCTAACAAGGATCCATTTATTTGTATAAAAATGTATAATGGCAAAGCTGAATTTTCAGCATCATTACTCCAGTCTTCAGTGTCACATGATCCTTCAGAAATCATTCTAATATGCTGATTTGCTGCTCAAGAAACATTTCTTATTGTTATTATCAATGGTGAAAATAGTAGAGCTGCTTAATATTTTTTAGAAAACCGTGAAATAAGATTCTTTGAGGAATAGAAAGTTCAAATAGAATAGAAATCTTTTCTAACAATGAAAAAAAAAAAAAATTTGATCAATTTAATGTAACTTTGCTGCTACAATTAATAATAAAAAAAACGATTGACCCCAAACTTTGAATTATAGTAAATATTAAATAACTATGTCTATGTCAAAATGCATTATATTTAACTTATGATTAAGTGCATACACTGTATGTATCATTATATTTACAATTTTAGCGATATGCTCTTCACTGAAGTTTGAAAGCTTTTTAAAAATAAAAATAAAAATAAAAAATTGTCTAAAAACGGCTTATTGCCATTGCGACTTACGACTCGTTTAGATGGAGCGCATCACATATTATCTATTACTATTTTTTACTTTATATAACCTGCATTCATCATGGTATTACATAATCAGGAACATCCTGCTAGTTTAAAATGTATTTTACTTTCTATTTAATCTTTTCTTTCCGGGTGAAAAGATATGCGAGGTCATGTCAAAGTGTTTTCAAGCTAATGCTAATGCTAATGCTCAAGGGTGAATGAGAGATTTTCCTGCATCATTAGTCGCCCCGTAGGACCGAGAGATTATACACAGAAAAACAAGCTCCTGTCTCTGCACACACACACACACACACCCACCCACACACATCTCTCTCCCTCTCTTCTCCAATGCGCGCAAGGATGTGTGACTTTCCCACCCACTCTTTCGTTCTGTCTCTCTGTCACCTCCTCTTCTCTCTGCATGGAAGAGAAAGAGTTTGGCTTGCAGCATCTCTCAGATGCACATACAGCACATGCTGATACACACACACACACATGCATCTAGAGAAACACACTCCTCTGCCCCGTTCATGCACACACCCACACACCAGTATGCGGTAAGTCCTAAGAAGTAGCATCGCGGCTCGGCACGTATGCAGAACCATGCGAGAATCGCAGACTCTGCTGCCTAGCTACATCTCCATGGCAACAAGAGCAGCACAGCCCTGTGTAGCACCGTCAAACAGGAATGTAATCTTCGCCAGAGAGAGAGAGTAAGAGAAAGTAAGATTTAAAAAAAAACTGAGATGTGTTTTTCCATTTCTGAGAGGAACAGAACTGATTACCCGATTCCTCTCATCTCTGAGTCATTGTGGGGGACAGACCTGTCTTAACCTATCCCCTCTTCCTCTCTTTTGCGCGCGCTTTCAAGCCCTCTCTTTCTTTTTCTCGCGCTATTCACAGTTTAACTCACTTTCTCGCAGCAGTTACAGTAGAGTGACGTCCTTGAGGAGGCAGATTCCATCAATTCTGAGTGTTTTTAAACGGAGCCTCGAAAAGAGCTTTCTCAGATAACATTCTGTTCCCACAGCTCTCGTGTGCGTCAGAACTTCGACTCATCATCTGCTTTTGGTCAGAGTCTCTTCCTCCTCTCACCATTTCTGCAGAAGAAGTCTGCGGGAGTCTCAGTGTGTTTGAGAGCATTTCTTTTACACCATCAAAGCGTCCTGCTGTGCCTCTGTTGTCTTAGACGTTTGATTTTAAAGGGATAGTTCAGCCAAAAATGAAAATTCTGTCATCATTTACTCACCCTCATGTCATTCCAAACCTGTTTGACTTTCTTTTTTTCTGTGGAGCGTACAAGGAAAAATGTTGATGAATGTACTTGCCACTCATTGCTACGAAAGTGAATGGGGAATTGAGCCGCTGAGTTTCAAAATGGCAAAAAAAAGTACCTTAAAGTTTCATAAAGAGACTAACTTTATTTTAATTCTGTACAATTAAATGTAATTATTCAAGGGTTGCACAAATATTACAATTCTAGTCAAAACCAATAAGCCAATTCTTATTTTCATTCTATGGCATGATAATGAATTAAAAATAAAACATTAAAACTAAACTAAACCGGAAATGTTACACGTAAATTTAGCCATTCCAACATTATACCGTACAGTATGAAAAATGTATATTCATTTAGAGATGTGTGACACATCACTGAGAGTGAGACACACTTATCCATTAATAATGATGTGCTTGAGGACACTGGGATGTGACAGTGAACAAACACTGTGTGTGTTTTGTGTGCGTGTGTGTGTGTGTGTGCTTGTTTAACCTACATTGTGGTGGTAGATTTACTATTTACCACAAGGATAGTAAAACCTGAAATCACCTACATTGTGGCGGCCAGCCAATGGTACCCATGACGGAAATGGATTAATAAACATATTAAATGATGCTTATTTGAAAATGTAAAAATGGTGAAAGTTTTCTGTGATGAGTAGGTTTAGGGGATAGAATATACAGTTTCTACAGTATAAAAATTATTATGTCTATGGAATGTCCCCATAAAGCACGGAAACCCAACGTGTGTGTGTGTGTGTGTGTGTGTGTATGTGTACTAATACAATTTTGTATACAAGGTCTGCTAATAGCCATTAGGTACTAAATATACAACAAAATATATATTGTAATGTATACTAAATACATTGGTAACATCAAAACAGCGTGTGGAAGTGGTGTATTTAAATCGTGAGACCAAAATATTTCAATAGACATACCAGAGCAAAAAAATATATATACTTTTTCCTAATCAGTATATTTTTGTATTGTTTTCCAGTAAAAATAACTAGCAATTTAAAAAATATGACAATTTGTTTAAGAAAATTGTACTTGGATGATACTTGTTTTCAAAGATTATTAGAATAATAATTTTATTAATATATTTAAGTATATTTTTCTTACTTGTTTTAGCTCACTAAATGCAGAAACCAAAACCAAAAAAAAGAGACAATAATAATTAAATAATAAATCATTTTAAAGAGTAATTTTAAAATGTAAGATAATAAAAAATGTAAAGAATACAATTTTAAATAAAGTAAGTTTTTCTTGATTTAAAAACTTTTTTGCTGGAAAACAACACAAAGAAAATTTCATACCCTATTTTAGGAGGTTCTTTTGATTTTGTTGGCTTTAAAGGCCTTTGGTAAAAGTGATATGGAACTGTTATACGGTCAAGACCTGCCAACTTGCCTACTAGCTGTGCGTTTCCTTAAAAATAATTGCACACCTTAAAACATTTGTCAACCAATCAGATTCAAGCATTCAACAGCCCCATATTATAATAATCTATAATCACTATAAACACACACACACACTGCAGTTCAGAGTAATACAGGAATGAAAACACTGATCTGTCTTTGCCACGACAACTCTCACTGAAACAAGTTTGAATTCCCCAGTCCTCATATCTATGTTTGAGTGACAGGACTACAGAGAATACAGAGCGTGTATATATGCGTGTGTGGGTGCGTGAGTGTGTGTGACACCTAAAGAGAGAGGAGAGGAGGGGGAATGCACTGCAGGAGCAAGTGTTTAGACCTGCAGTGATTCCTCTTTCATTCCCTCTCTGTCTCTCTGCTGATATATATGCTAGGACATTGACAGAAAGTGCAGTAAATTCTCTGAGGGCAATAGCCAGGAGCACACATACACACACACACACACACAAACAGGCACACACACATACAATAAAAGTCCCGTATGAGTGAGGTTCATCTCTGGTTATTAGCATAGATCCACTTAATGTGTCAGTAATGGGAGAAAAAGACTGGCTCATGAAATATCTCTCTTATTTTATACAAACTTACACACATAAACTCAAAGATGTGCTTCCCTGAGTCCATTCACCCACACACATGGAGGAAGTCTTGCAGCCAGTATATTATGAATAAACTCCTCACCCACGGCTCAGAGTCTGTTACGTGACCCTGTAGAGGACGCCCCTCTTTCACGAGCAAAAACTGCTTATATAAAGTCACCAGACCCACTCCCAGAATGCCCCAGAATAGGCTCACGAGTCGAAAAGCATCCAAATTTCCCATTCAAGACTGGCAGAAAGTGCAAGTATTCTACACTCAGACCAAAAGGGGTATGACAGGAACCTGTGGGAACAAAAAAAAGAAGCACTTCCTGCTGAAATAAATGTCATTCACACCACAAGTCCCGTTTCTGAACATCTAGCGTCCCAAACAAGCTGCCCACCAACCCTACAAGTCCCGAACCTGTTCCAAATGATATTCTCTTCTGAGCAAGCGCAAGTGTTTCGGAGGTCCTGGTTTCTGAACGTGAGATTAGATGAAGGGACTCACGTCTGCCTACCTGTCAGGTGACGAATGAGTCCGTTTGGCTGTGTTCAACTCGATCACAGACAGGCACACGGTCATGGGTGTGGAGAGCTCTCACTCTTTCTGTTTGACTCACTGCAGTACGCTTGGCTCTTCTGTCACACACATAGTGTCGTCCTTTCCCCTCGATCCGTCCTCTTTCATTCAGGCACTCCAAGCATGATTTTAAAAAAATGTGAAGAAAAATAAAAAAAAAAGGCAGGGAGGATGCAATGCCCTCCACGGAGAAGTAGCAGTTGGCTGAGCGAAGCGCTCTCTACTGCAGCACCACGCAGGAGACACACACACACACACACACACACACACACACACACTCCACACACGCTCTGACTGATCTACTGAAACACAGCCACAATGAAAACCTGGAGATGGAGTCTAGGAATGGTGGCCAAAATCTTTGGTTCTCGTTTAATTTGATTTGGTTCCTCCCCTCCCATCTTTCTCTCTCTTAAAGCTCTATAATTGTATGCCCACTCAAGACATGTCTCACTCTTTCTTTTTGTTCTTGAATGTGACCGTCCCCTCTGAGAGCAAACCACAAGTGACATTGCTTCCATCCTAGTCCAAACATGGGCAGCTTCCTAAAGTCGAGTGTCATGATAACATTTGGAAAGGGGGCGTTTTGAGGGAAGAGAGAAAGAGTTGGAGCCTGTATCTGTGCCACTGAACATGAAAGAAAAACAGCTGAACGGAGACAGGCATTTAGACCAGATTTGGTGTCCAAGGGGGCAGTTTACAGTAGTGCGGCCAGAGGCATGAAGATGACATGAATTTATAAATGATGGCTCTGCCAATACAAATGATTAAGCAATGAATCACAATTGTATTTCTCGGCATTGATACTTTAGAAGAGACAATTGATTTTTTTTCATTTATTAATGTGTGTATTCACATTTTCTATGGCTCAGTGAATGAAGATGCAGGCTGTCGATTCGAATGAAAGATTCTAAATGTAATTTAAATTGTGAAAGAAACAGTTTTCAAGTTTTGAACATTTTCTTTAAAAAGAGAAAATATTTTACATTCTATTTCATGGCCACTACCAAACAATTGTGACATTTAATTTGTGACATTGATCCATTGTACAAACAGTCAGATGTTCTTTCTTACATTGAGGCACAAGAACATTTGTATAAAATTATACTAGTTATACTATTATTTCAGTACCAGCTTGTATCATTAAGCTGATACTTATTTTGATGTTATGGCCGATACATTCTTGATATTAAATTCTTTATTATTCTGTTTAAATAAATTTCAAAGAAAACACATCAAATGAAATTCTACATTTTTGTGTTCATATTTTAAAAAAATAAAGCGAATTTAGATATCACAATATTATAATATACAGTATAGGGCTGGTCCGAATACCATTTTTTGAGCTTCGAAGCTTCGACAGGAATTAACATCGAATATTCGAAGCTTCGGAGGGAGGGGGCTGAACATATTCTTCTCTCTAATAAAGGCAGGAATCTCTATGCGTCTGTCTGTTTGCATTTAGATTATTTATCTTGCATTTAGAACCGTTCATCCAATCGACTTCACGAGTGCAGTGTCACATTTGGTGCAATATAGACACGCGAGACGTGACACGTTCAGAATTAATAAACTTTTAATACAGAACAGCGCGAGCGGGAAGCGCGCGCGCGCCTCACGCGCAACACTGCACTTGATACAAAACACAGCCTAATATTTTTCTGAGTAACAAATAACTCTCAAATCAGAAATCAGCAGCACAGTAATTACTGACACAGTAAAGGGTAGGCTAATATATTGTTTCTATTCTATTTCCACAATGTCAAAGCAACGCAGCTTATAGACTAACGTTACAAGCTCAGGCATGCACTTTTGCCCATACAAACTCCGCTGTTCTGCGCTCTAAAATAAGAGTATTGTATTTCGCCCAAAAATACTAAAACAATAACCGTGTGAGAGGGTGTTTTAGGCTATATCATGTTATAGCCAGATATGACGATGCTTACTTAGCCTACAGCACGCGTCACCGCAGATCAGCATCTATTCATAAAGCCAACGTGTAGGCTAAACCAGTGGTTCCCAATCCTGGTCCTGGGGACCCACAGCTCTGCACATTTTATATGTCTCCTTTATCTGACACACCCAGTTCAGTTCATAGACCTCTTTCCTAACGAGATGATGATCTGAATCAGGTGTGTTAAATGAGAGAGACATACAAACTGTGCAGAGCTGTGGGTCCCCAGGACCAGGATTGGGAACCACTGGGCTAAACTATCGCAAATCAAAGTGAAAGTGGGTCGCAGATGCTTTAACACACAATCAACTTCATTAAAAGTAACGAATCGAAATGATCTTACCAGGGCTGTTGCCGCTCTCATATTGCGGTCTTTGATTTAGAAATTTTAGCTGACGATCAGTAAAATGCAGCTTATCTGTTGCTAGTGACGTGCACTCCATCACATCTGCCTATAGCGCGGGATTTGAAGTTCGGATTCATATCCGTTTTGCAAAAACACATTTATGTGTTCATTGTTCATATTGATAAATCAGAGAGAACTATCCGATCTGAGAAAATGCATGACAGCCCCATTCAAGCGCGAATGGGAACAGTTTCTAGGGGGATGCCAGGTGTGAAAAAAAAAAAAAAAAATTAAAACGAATATTCGAATGTCAAATTTGAAAATCGAATACCAACCCACCGAACGAATATTCGAATACTCGAATATTCTGGTACAGCCCAGTATGAAAAATAGATAGATTTGCTAGAGATTACATTTAACAGTGTTATTAAACTATTAGTGCTTTTAAAGGTTAACTTTAAGTGAGCGTTAGATGATGGCAAAATAATCAAAATATGGAAAATTAGCATGTAAAATGTATTAAATATATTTACTTATTTAAAAAAATCACCTGATAGCAAATGGCCACAATTTATCGTGCATCACTAACTTTGTGGAGGTCGATTAAATGATAATAGGTGACACACCAGATATATACAGATTCTGAGCTTTTCACTCAGTGTCACTCATCATTATCATGATGATAATATAAATATTAATGCAAAACAATGAATATTCATTTAAAAATATAGGGATATGGTTAGGACTACATTTTCGGACAGGAATGTTGTTCCAGGATCAACAAAATATGTTGACCCAGGAAAGCATCTAACTCTGCAAAATCTGGACGTGCCCCCCACACACACACACACACACACACACACATTCCTCAAGGCTTCCTTTCATGATTAAAATTGAGTGACAGTTAAAGTGACTGACGTCCTGCCAATCCAGGCATGTGCTCGGGCCAAGAGACCAGCGTGTGCTGTTAACATGCAAATGTAGCGACCCAGGCCATATTTACAATCTGAATCTGCACTCTCTGCAGGCTTGACTTAGCACACTGATCCAAACTCATCCTGGGACTATAAATTATAACAGGAGGAAAAGCAGTAGATTATTTTGAGTATGTGGTGCATTTCAGAAATCAGAAAGATGACCTGAGTCACTAGCAGACTTACTGATTAAACATCTAAATGCAGACTTACTGATTAAACATCTAAATGCAGACTTACTGATTAAACATCTAAATACATCAGTGATAACATTGTAATCGTTGCTCTCTATCAGCTTCTTTGTTTATTCAATACGCATTGAAATATTTATTTAGAGCATCAACACTCATTAATAGTAAGGAGTTGTTGGACTCTGTATCAGAAGGTAGATAACAAGACCTCTACAGTTTTCACTACCATTGAAAGTGACTGAATTGTATCATTGCATTAAGTTGAACTCAATGTAACTTGTTGCTCATTAGAGGTCAGGTTGAATAGGAGAGCTGTTTGGTAGACCAGTGTTAGCAGAGGAGAGGTAGAGGACAGTTAGTAAAAAAATTGTCGTTAGAAAAGCATTAGTAGAGGAGCGATAAGATAGTGTCTTACCAATTTTTCAGCTGATTTTTAATCTTTAAAACATTCACATAATTGTTTATTAATCAAAGGGTGTTGGTGCACGCAACTGTGTCTGTCAGCGGGTGAGCATTAACAGCCCCGCCAACTCAATTCCCTGCTGAGTTAATGGCCCTCCCAATTCTGGTCACAGACTCTGAGAACAACCAACCAGTTCTGTTCGCAATTCAGAAGTGGATTGAGAATTTGTTTATGTTTTAATTCAGTTCCTGAATCTGAATTGTATTTGAATTGGCATAGCAAATCAGAACCAGAATAGAAACACAAACTTAAATATAAAGGAGTAGAATAAGTGTCATTTTTAATAAGAAAAAGGAAAGTTTGTCGACAAACTTCGTATACTGGCTAGAAAGTCTTGTTTGAAAGTTTTGGTTTGAAAGTTTAGGCCTTATAGAAAGACAGGCAAGTTTATTACGAACATTTACCACTGGAAAATTGGCTTTCAATTAAACATAGCTGCCTATACAGTAAAAAGATGGGACATTTTTTTTAAATCGGTGCTACCTGAATAGAAATAAGGTAAGAAAACTTCAACACCCATAATGCACTGGGCATGTTGCCATCAAAGGCCACTCCCAGCAGTCTGCTATGGATACGCTTACCAGAGTCAAATACCGCCTTGCTTTAGTAAGAAATAATACTTAGCAAACTTTTAGTCTTAATGGTGTTGACTTGTATTGTTCCCCAGTGCAAGAATTCAAAGTGGGAGTAAATTACTTTCGGTTTCCAGTGAAGGATTCAGTGCATCATAGGCAGTGGCTAAAGGCTGCAAAGAATCGTAAATACGGAGAGAAAGCCATGACAGAAAATCTGAAAAACATCTGTGATTTGTTGTCAACATTTCAAACTGGATGACCATGAACACAGGCCAAACGAAGGAAAAAAAACTTAAAGAAATTGCCGTTCTGTCAGTTTTGCCCAATCCCCTGGAACAAAAATAAGCAATGATGGACAACCTGTCACTCATATGATCACAGCAATAGCAAACCACAACGATCTATTGACCCAATCAATTCTAGATGGACAAAATTAAGCCCTGCCCAACATTTTTGTCTTGTTAAAGAATCCATTTCACTTGGATATACTTCACAATAGGGAAGAAAAGACAATCGCAACTTCCGTCTCATGCCGACTTAAAACTGAAAGCAAGCAAATTCTTAAATCTGAATTCTGTACAACCTTGCAACCAAGATGGAATTCAAACTTCAACATACCACAAACTCTATACATCTGTTGATCCATCATGGAATCATTTTGCTGGAGTTCATCTAAATTAATTGATCAATAAATCTGTCTGTTATCTTTTTCTCATTGTAGCTGGCAAGAGCTCCAGTACATGAAACACTTTCTGTGGCAAGCCCCGAAGGGACAAATACACATCACACACCTTCACAAAGCAAAGTCACTCTATGAATTCTTCTACAATTCTTCACATTTGCATAGCACAGCTGCTCAAAGTTTCACATTGATTTTCTGCCAAAAATTGGAACATTGCAGTACATGACCAGGAATCTGTAAGAAATGTCAGCGACAACATTTGATTAGTCTGGCTTTGTTTTGATTTTATTTGCAAATGCATTTCAGTCTGAATGGTTTGGATTTCAAGTAGTTTTTTCATCATTCAGGACATGATGTGACTAACTTCATACACAAAGTGACAGTGCATACAGTTGAGTCTGAATTCACTCATACATTGTGACAATATACTAAACAGTGAATGAGTATGCAAGTAGTTTCAGACAAAAAATATGTATGAATACATACACACTAAATCATTAAAAACAGAATGCAATGAACTAAAATTAAAATGAACTAAATTAATTATGCCCCCCTGACCGTATAAATTCCCTGTACTAATTTGCACTTACCAAGAACTAACAGAGCGGTTAACACAGAACACATAAAGATAGATATTAGCATCAGCAAAAACAAATCAGTTTTCCATCCTTTTTTCCACAACAGCAAAAGTCTCTTAGCATCATTTTGATGACACTTACATCTTTATATAGAAACTGATTCAGATGTGTCAGATATTGATTTCATCAATTGAAAAATAACAGTCAGTCCGACAGATCAGTTTTAAAAAACAAATCAGATTTATGTGCAGTATGAACAAAGCCTTGGGCAAAGAATACCAGCTAAAAACCTAGCTTGTGGCTTTACTGTATAGTTTATTGGGAAGAATGGATGAATTAGGAAAATAAAACCCTTACGCTTTCTTTGATAATCACTCTCTTTCTACTCTCTTTTCTTGGCTCGATCTCCTGTGACAGTGTGGACCCCAGAAACAAACCTATGATCATTTACTGTACTTCCAACCCACTGTTGGCTAGCATTTCTCACAGTCTTGTGGCGTAGCGGCGTAAAGGGGATATTCCAGCAGAGAGGACAGAATAGTACGAACAATAGAAAATGGAGGCCTTAGGCACAATGACAAAGAGGAAAGAATGACTTCTCCACATGAACGAGCAAGCACAGAGACAGTAGCAATTCAGCTCGGCATGTTTTAATTTCAAGGTGTATTACCCTAAAGTTTAAAATGTAAAGCTTAATAACTTGTATGCATCTGTAAAGACATGCTAGCCGTGTATAATATCCTGGACGGACACCATTTGCTCCTCCTGCCTCTGTGAAAATCTGAATGAACCTGAGGCTGTGACATGCCGACGTGCTAACCTCACCTCACCTCACTAGCGCATTATTACAGTATTTGTGTATCTGCCTAACCTTTTCATGAGCTTTGTAAACAATTCTCCTTTTTCAAATGGCAACGAAGCTCTCAGCTTCAATTATTTTTCCTATTCAAATAACAAAACTCTAAAAAGCGGATGATTCACACGTGCCTCAAAGCGGACATGCAGTGATGTATAACTGCGACATCTGACTTCAAGGGCTAGTTTAACAGTTTTCCCACACACACACAATATGTACGGGTTTAAACTAGCACTTGTAGTGCTACGAATACTGATTAGAACCAAAGAAGCTCTCTTTAAGTCTTACTTAAACACATTTATTCATTTATCTATTTATTTAATTAGGGAGATATCACTCTCTCTGCTGAAAGTCACCTTAATGAGAGGGATAAATTGAAATCCGTTCAAATTTTCTTCATGGTTAACAATGCAAGAAATTAGCGAATGCAATTACTTTCAAGCACAGTTTGATTACAGGGAAATAAATGGATACTGAATACCAACATATTCACAAACTCCTATCAGGAGGCCACCTCGCTCATTCACATCTGAAAGGCCTTCGCTATATCTCAAAACCCAATGAACATCAACAACAACAACAAAATCAATACATGAAAATGATTGTGGTAAAGTCAGTGATCCTGATTTCAGACGATGGTTTGAGGCTTTAGCTCACAAAGGGAGCTTAAGATTAATGAACATCCAACAGGATGGCTCCTCTGACTTCATTAGGGAGTCTGTGATGCAGCAAACGGCATCGTTTTATGATATTTACCCCCACATCTGGCGCCATGACAGCCTGATGGATTATGGTTAGTGTGTTTATCCTGACAGGGGACATTAAAACGAGAGTTTATTTGTTTATTTGGCACTGGTTTGAATCTTTTTATGTGTTTGCATATGGGATCGACAGGTCTAAGGAATCATATTATTCCAGCTCACTGCAGGACTTTTCCCTCTAGCTCAGTCACGTGGTGCTCAGCCTTTTTGACTTGAAAGCCCTCCGTAGTCCAACACAATATTCAAAGTATATACACAAATATATGCAAATATGCTATTATATTTCCGGTATTGCTGGCTGTAATTAGGACAATGCTGCTTGTTTTCAAACTTTTTCATTGATATATTGAATCTATTAATGTGGTAAATTAATTTAAAACAGTAAATAAATTAACCATGATTTATTTTGTGATTCCAGAAGTTATGGTCTGCAATCCAAAACTGTGTGTTGTTCAATAAAAAACAATAGTTATTGAGGGAAAATAAAAAGAAATTCATTTATTTTTGTGTTCATTTTTAGCATTTTAATTTAGATTAGTGATAGGGTTTTTTAATATATTAATACACTCTCAGAAAAAAAGGTACAAAAGCTGTCACTGGGACAATACCCTTCAAAGGGGTTCTAATATGTACCATTTAGGTACTAATATGTACACTTTTGGAACTAATATGTACACTTTTGGAACTAATATGTACACTTTTGGTACCAATATGTACCTTTGAGGGACTAATATGCACTCTTTAGGTACAAAGGTGTACCGCCACAGTGACAGTTTTTGTACCTTTTTTTCTGAGAGTGTAGTAATTAATTAATTTAAATACTTTTAAAATCAATTTAAATAAAGTTGGCTGAGGCACAAAAACCACTGCTCTTGTTGTTTTTCTAAAGTATGGAGAAAAACTCCC